>NC_092770.1:31371813-32048063 GCF_047496795.1 Chiloscyllium punctatum | reverse complement strand
ATGTGTGGGTTTGTGTGGGGTGTGTGTGTGTGTGTGAGTGTGTGTGCATGGGGGTGTGTAGGTGTGTGTGTAGGTATGTGTGTGGGTTGGGTGTATGTGGGGTGTGGGTGTGGGTGTGTGTGTGTGGGGTGTATGTGTGTGTGTGGGGTGTATGTATGTGTGTGTGGGGATGTGTGTATGTGGGTGTATGTATGTGCGTATGTGGGTGTGTGTGTGGGTGGGTGTGGATGTGTGTGTGGGTGGGTGGGTGTATGTATGTGTGTGTGGGTGTGTGTGTGTGTGTAGGTGTGTGGGTGTGTGTGCGTGGATGGGTGTGTGTATGGGTGGTTGGGTGTATGTGTGTGTGGGTGTGTGGGGGGTTGTGGGTTTGTGTGGGGTCTGTGTGTGTGGGTGTGTGTGGGGATGTGTGGGTTTGTGTGGGGTCTGTGTGTGTGGGTGTGTGTGGGGATGTGTGGGTTTGTGTGGGGTCTGTGTGTGTGGGTGTGTGTGGGGATGTGTGGGTTTGTGTGGGGTCTGTGTGTGTGGGTGTGTGTGGGGATGTGTGGGTTTGTGTGGGGTCTGTGTGTGTGGGGTGTGTGAGTGTATGGCACCGACATTGTGCTACTCCTTGCGAACCCTTTAAAGCAGATCTAACTCTAACATTTCTTATAACCGTTCTACACTTGTAAACTTAAATTCTAAATCTGTAAAAATTACTAATAATGTTCTTTTATTAGACTGTTGAATGGACTCTCTGGCCTTAAATAATGCTGACCTTCCTAATATTGATCTTGTCTAGCACATGCCCTGTTCATTATAACCTGTCTGGCTCTGTTTTAGTCTCTCTGATCTGTATGACCTTGCTCAACATGATCTGCCTGTACTGCTCATAAACAAAGCTTTTCACTGTACTTCAGTACATGTGACAATAAATCAAATCAATCAAGGGGAAGTTTCTTCTCCCACCTCCTCAGCAAATGGGAACCAGTCCAGGAGAGGATTCTGAATCATACAATTCCCCTTTTTGGTGAAAGCCCCCATTTACACACACAAACTGAGTTTCTGGTGAATCAGTCACTCAGGTTCCCCTGAGCAAATTAATAGTTTGAGATATTTTACTCGAAGAACAAGCACAATGGGCTAAATGGCCTCATTGCTTGTTGTAACGTTCCACAATCCTTTGGTAAGAAATGGATGAATATTTGAGAAGAAAGAATACAAAATAATGTGGAGATAGGGCTTTTCCAGTTGGAGAGATAGCAGCACAAATGTTGGGAAGAACGGTCTCCATATCTATGGTTATAGACTTAGTCAGTGCAATCAGCATAAACATGTCAATAGACAATAGACAATAGGTGCAGGAGTAGGCCATTCTGCCCTTCGAGCCTGCACCACCATTCAATATGATCATGGATGATCATCCTTAATCAGTATCCTGTTCCTGCCTTATCTCCATAACCCTTGATTCCACTATCCTTGAGAGCTCTATCCAACTCTTAAATGAATCCAGGGACTGGGCTTCCACTGCCCTCTGGGGCAGAGCATTCCACATAGCCACCACTCTCTGGGTGAAGAAGTTTCGCCTCATCTCTGTCCTAAAGGGTCTACCCCGTATTTTTAAGCTGTGTCCTCTGGTTCGGCACTCACCCATCAGCGGAAATATGTTTCCTGCCTCCAGAGTGTCCAATCCTTCAATAATCTTATATATCTCAATCAGATCCCCTCTCAATCTTCTAAACTCAAGGGTATACAAGCCCAGTCGCTCCAGTCTTTCAGCGTAAGGTAGTCCCGCCATTCCAGGAATTGACCTTGTGAACCTATGCTGCACTACCTCAATAGCCAGAATGTCTTTCCTCAATTTTGGAGACCAGGATTGCACACAGTACTCTAGGTGTGGTCTTACCAGGGCCCTGTACAGCTGCAGAAGAACCTCTTTGCTTCTATACTCAATCCCTTTTATTATGAAGGCCAGCATGCTATTAGCCTTCTTCACTACCTGCTGTTCCTGCATGCTTACCTTCATTGACTGGTGTACAAGAACACCCAGATCTCTTTGTACTGCCCCTTTACCTAAATTGATTCCATTTAGGTAGTAATCTGCCTTCCTGTTCTTGCCACCAAAGTGGATAACCACACATTTATCCACATTAAACTGCATCTGCCATGCATCTGACCACTCACCTAACCTGTCCAGGTCACCCTGTAATCTCCTAACATCCTCCTCACATTTCACCCTGCCACCCAGCTTAGTATCATCAGCAAATTTGCTAATGTTATTGCTAATACCATCTTCTATATCATTAACATATATTGTAAAAAGCTACGGTCCTAGCACGGATCCCTGCGGTACCCCACTGGTCACTGCCTGCCATTCCGAAATGGAGCCGTTTATCACTACTCTTTGTTTCCTATCAGCTAACCAACTTTCAATCCAAGTTAGTACTTTGCCCCCAATACCATGCGCCCTAATTTTGCTCACTAACCTCCTACGTGGGACTTTATCAAAAGCTTTCTGAAAGTCCAGGTACACTACATCTACTGGATCTCCCTCGTCCATCTTCAGAGTTACATCCTCAAAAAATTCCAGAAGAATAGTCAAGCCTGATTTCCCCTTCATAAATCCATGCTGACTCTGATCTATCCTGTTACTACTGTCCAGATGTGCCGTAATTTCATCCTTTATAATAGACTCCAGCATCTTTCCCACCACTGAGGTCAGACTAACTGGTCTATAATTTCCTGCTTTCTCTCTCCCACCTTTCTTAAAAAGTAGTACAATATTAGCCACCCTCCAATCCTCAGGAACCGACCATGAATCTATCGAACTCTGGAAAATAATCACCAACGCATCCACGATTTATCAAGCCACCTCCTTCAGTACCCTGGGATGTAGACCATCAGGCCCCGGGGACTTATCAACCTTCAGACCTAACAGTCTCTCCAACACCAAATCCTGGCAAATATAAATTCCCTTAAGTTCAGGTCCTTCAGCCACTGTTACCTCAGGGAGATTGCTTGTGTCTTCCCCAGTGAACACAGATCTGAAGTACCAATTCAATTCTTCACCATCCTTAAGTCCCGCCTGCTGCCACAAAAACCCCGGTCAGTTCCTCTCACTATGGAGTCCCCTATTACCACGGCTCTGTGCGATGTCCGACTCTTCCGCTCTGCCTCTGCGCCAACTTTTGATTGACAGACCTGGCCGCCTCGCGAACTGGCAGTGTCATCTGTCTCTACTGTTTCCAAAAGATTCAACTTGTTCCTGACAGGTACTTTCACCGGGGTCTCTTGTACCTGTCTCCTCTCTGCCTTCCTCATCGTCTGCTCTTTTCTGGTATGGTCGGTGTAATAGTCAGATGGGACTCACAGGGAACTGTGTGATCTTTCATTCTGAGTGGGAACTCCTTTGAATTTTTAATTGTAACTGTTTGATTTGCTTTGCAAATGCTTCAAATTCCTCCAGTAAATGGGTCAGTAATCAGGGATCAGCAAAGAACTAGAGGGAAATAAGGAGCAATGTTTTTACACAGAGAGCTGTTCAGGTTTGGAATACATTACCTGGCAGAGCAGAGAGACTGGTTCCTCAGGAACTTTTAAAAGGCCGTTATAATGTGGAGTGTTACAGTCATAGAGATGTACAGCATGGAAACAGATCCTTCGGTCCAAGACATCCATGCTGACGAGATATCCTGAGTAAATCTTATCCCATTTGCCAGCACTTAGCCCATATCCCTCTAAACCCTTCCTATTCATATACCCATCTAGATGACTTTTAAAAGTTTCAATTGTTCCAGCTTCTACCATTTCCTCTGGCAGCTCATTCCATACACATACCACCCTCTGTATGAAAACGTTGCCCCTTAGGTCTATTTTATATCTTTCCCCTCTCACCCTAAACCTATGCCCCTCTAGTTCTGGACTCCCCCACCCCAGGGAAAAGGCCTTGTCTATTTATCCCATTCATGCCCCTCGTGATTTTATAAACCTCTATAGGGTCACTCCTCAGCCTCCAACGCTCCAGGGAAAACAGCCCCAGCCTATTCAACCTCTCCTTTTAGCTCAAACCCTCCAACCCTGGCAACACCCTTGTAAATCTTGTAAAACTTTCAAGTTTCAGACGGACACTCATTTGCAGGGCTCTGAGGAGAAAGCTGGGGCCTGGGCTGGAATTGAATAACTCTTCTGAAGAGTTGAAACTGGCATGATGGGCTGAATGGTCTCGTTCTGTGCTGTAACATTTGACAGTACCATAATCACATGCCCTAATCCTATCACAGGGATACACAAACAGCATCACACAACCTTATTTCAAGTCTATTCAGTTAAAAAAACACCACAATCAATTGTCAATTATTCCACAGGCTGCAAATTGTCAGAAGTTAATATTTCCAGTACTTCCCAACATGTTTTTATTCAAGCCAGAGATGAACATGACTGACATTAGTATCATAGGCTTGGAGACCGGTGTGTCATATTGTCATAAAGATGCTGAGTGATGTCAACAGACTGGGATCAAATCTCGGACCGGCTGAGGTTATTATGAAGGACTCTCTTTCTCAACCTCTTCCCTTGCCTGAGGCAGGTGACCCTCAGGTTAAAGCATTACCAGTTGTTTCTCCTCCAATGAGGGAGCAGGTAAAAAGGCCCTTTGGCCCACTGAGTTTGCACTGGTGAAAAACATCCACCTAATTATTTCATTTCTTCGATGAACAGTCATCGCCAGTGGATATGGAACTGACGAGGGACTGGGAAGTGGGAGGAGGTGGGGGTGACTGGCCCTCCAATGGGAATCTGGGAGAGGCTTGTACCAGGGGTAGTCCCCTTGAGGGTAGGAGTGATGGCTGGCAGGAGATTGGGAATCCACACAGGGACTGAGAGAGAATGAACTCTCTCCATTTGGTCTTCCAGGCTGCTCTTCCATTCCTGAGTTGAAAAATGTGGTGCTGAAAAAGCGCAGCAGGCTAGGCAGCATCCGAGGAGCAGGAGAATCGACGTTGCGGGCATAAGCCCTTCTTCAGTGTGTGTTTTTCCAGCACCACATTTTGCAACTCTGGTACTCCAGCATCTGCAGTTCTCACTTTCTCCTAGTTGTTCTTCCATTCCACCCACCAACCAGGATGACAGCAGTTTGCTCTCTGCTTTTTGTGGGTTCTGGAGATTGTATTCATTGGAAACACAACCAAAGCTTCACCTGATTTGTCAGCCATCTTACCATCTACCTCACAATGATATCAGGGTGACAGTCGCAGGATAGAGTAGGACAGAAACTACTAACCAAAAGTGCAGGCCTAATACCTCCACCACCACAGTTTACTTTAAATTTAGTTTAAAACAGTGCTTCCCAAACTTTCTTCCACTGTGACCCCACATTGAGGCTTTAAAAACTGTTGCAACTCCTCAGGAATGCTACAAGAGTAGGGTAAGAGGAGTGGGGTGTGTGCTGAGAGAGCAGGAACCCAGCTATATTAACTTGGTCAGGGCTTAGTCATAGCCACTGCTGCCTCAGAGCTCCAACTCCCAAAATATCAGCTCATTACCTCAGCTGGGCTCCCAACCCCCCACTCTGAGGAGCACTGGTCAGAAACATTTGGATATTGGTAATAGGTAGAGAAAAAATAATGACCACAATAGTACAAAAACACAAGGTGTTCACAAATGTTTTTATGAGAAAGAAATTTACCAAATTGGCTGATAACTAATGGACAGAGACGCGAGAGCTTTCTTTAAATGAATCAGCAGCCAGTTAACTGTTTTAACCAGACAAGAAACATATATTAAAAACAAAATGCTGCAGATGTTGGAAATCTGAAACTGAAATCACTGGAGAAACTCAGCAGGTTTGGCAGCATCTGTGGAGAGAAAGCAGAGTTTTTAAAGAAGCAGTTATACAGACACGTGACCATGGACCATGACCAGGCAGATTAGTTCAGAATGGCAGCATGATCGTTATAGTGACGGGGGATCAAATGGCCTGTTCCTGTGCTGTAATGTTCAATGTTCCATGTAATGTTTAGAGTGTAGTAATCCTTCTTCACCATAGCAAACACTAACTCTGCGTAAACGTTCACCCTAAAAATAGTTTGGTTTCCTTTACTGGTGTAAACTTCATTCCCAACAATGGCTTGCACAGGGGCAACTTAAAAAATGAGAAAGAGAAAAAGGAACTGCATTTATCCTTTCACTGTCTCAGGATTCCCCAAATGGTTTACAGAGGAGAAAGGAAGTGAAATCGCTGTTGTAACATAGGAATTGCACACAATTTGCACATAAGTACAGTCATAAGAGGTCGACAGCACTGAATAGGCTCTTCAAATCCCTCGAGTCTGTGCTGGTCAAAAACTATTACCTTCTAGTGACTGCAACAGGGTCAGTCAGGTTGACCTCACAGAATATGAGTTCCCTGATTCGGGTGGTTAACCTGGTCCAATCAGGGAGCCCTGGCTGACAGCTAAGGATGAGTGTCAGGGATACTGGCCCCAGAATGTCCGACTCAGAGAACGGCAGTGTTATTGTCAAAGGTTACACATTTGTAAATAAAGGGTGATTGGTGGTGGGATACCACCCTTTGAAGACTTATTTAAACCTAAGTATTCTAATCCCATTTTCCAGCCCACAGCCTTGTATATTTTAGCATCACATGTGAACACCTAAATATTTCTTCAATGTTATAAGGGTTCCTGCCTCTGCCCCTCTTACAGGCAGAGAGTTCTAGATTTCCAACACCTCCAGATGAAAGAAAGGTTTTCAGCAAAACGTGTAATTATCCCCCCAAAGACATGTTATTAAATCTTTTACAATCATCCAAGGGGCAGATACAGTCCCCGTATAAAATCACAACCCAAATTTTTTTGCTAGATTTTTCATGTTTCCTTTTTAAAATATCGCTTATTGCACAGGTCAGTGAAGGCAGTGCTACAAACATGGTGGCTGAACGAGTTGATCAATAATTGGGAAATTCATCATTTAACTGCAGAGTCGGCAGTCCAAGAATCAGGAGAGCAGGTTGATCATCACACAGAGCTGGTTTATCGATTACTGTGAGTCATCTTCAATCTCTTTCCCCGACAGAGAGAGGCAAACTCGACGGATAGACCGTGTGGCACCAGTTGAGAGATTTCTCTGAGTCATGGCTGATAGATTTAAAAAAGAATACGCCATTTAAACTTTAATCACGTGTACAGGGTCTAACCAGATTAGATTCCCTGCAGTGTGGAAACGGGCCCTTCAGCCCAACAAGTCCACACTGACCCTCTGAACAGCAACCGACCCAGATCCATTTCCCTCTGACTGATGCACCGAACACTATGGACAACTTAACATGGCCAATCCACCTGACCTGCATACCTTTGTGACTGGGGGAGGAAACTGGAGCACACCCACACAGACGCGGGGAGAATGTGCAAACTCCACACAGACAGTCACCCAAGGCTGGAATTGAACCTGGGACCCTGGTGCTATGAGGTAGCAATGCGAGCCACTGTGCCGCCCCGAGCTGTGGGATCTTGGGTACTGCTGATTCAATCAAAGGTGCTTTCCTCAAAACCTCATTTACAGCATCATCGACACATTTTTGATTCAACATAGTCCCCTTTCTTCCACATCTTTCTCCATAATCACATGGCACTGACATCATCATTATACATCCTGCTGTCCCTTTCCACTGCAATAATCTGTCCAATTCAAACTATGGCTGACATCTGTGACACACAAGAACAGGCTGTGGTCATTTCCAGTAGGTCAGAGGCTGGGAATCCTGCAGTGAGTAATTCATCTCCTGACTCCTCAAAGCCTGTCCCCTGTCAACAAGGCACAAGTCAGGAGTGTGATGGAATACTCCCAACTTGTCTGGATGGCTGCAACTCCCAACAACACACAAAAAGTCTGACAACATCCAGGACAAAGCAGCCCGCTTGATTTGGCACCACATCCATCAACATATTAAAAAAGATCACTCCCTCCACCACTGACACTCAGTAGCAGCAGTGCGTACTATCTACAAGATGCGCTGCAGAAATTCACTAAAGATCCTCAGACAGCACCTTCCAAACCCACAACCACTTCCATCTGGAAGGACAAGGGCAGCAGATACATGGGAACACCACCTCCTGCAAGTCCCCCTCCAAGCCACTCACCATCCTGACTTGGAAATATATCGCCGTTACTTCACTGTCACTGGGTCAGAATCCTGGAATTCCCTCCGTGAGGGACATTGTGGGTCAACCCACAGCACATGGACAAGCTGTTCAAGAAGGCAGCTGACCCCTACCTTCCCCAGCTGGATTCCTGGGGTGGCAGAAATGATGCATGGTGAGAGACTGGAGTCAGTGAGGACTATATTCGCTGGAGTCTAGTCAACAGTCAATTTTCTCAGTGGCAGCGATCACAGGTTTTGAAGACACTGTCAAAAGACAGGCAAGCTGCTGCAGTACCTCTTGTCAATGGTACGCCCTGCTACTACTGTGTGTGGTTATGGAAGGAGGGAATGTTAAAATTGGTGGATGTAGTGCCAATCAAGTGGGCTGCTTTGTCCTGGATGATGTTAACCTTCTTGAGTGTTGTTGGAGCTGCACACATCCAGGTATGTGGGGAATATTCCATCACACTCCGGACTTGTCAGGAATCAGCTGGTGAATTAAAGAGTCAGAGAGAGATACGGCATCGAAACAGACCCTTCTGTCTAACCCGTCCATGCCGACCAGATAGCCCAACCTAATCTAGCCCCATTTGCCAGCTGTTGGCCCATATCCCTCCAAACCCTTCTTATTCATATACCCATCCAAATGCCTTTTAAATGTTGTAATTGTATCGGTGTCCACCACTTCCTCTTGCAGCTCATTCCATACACGTACCACCCTCTGCGTGAAAAACTTGCCTCTTAGGTCCCTTTTAAATCTTTCCCCTCTCACCTTAAACCTAGGCCCTCTAGATTTAGATTCCCCTACCCAGGGGAACAGACCTTGTCTATTTACCTTATTCACACCCCTTATGATTTTATAAACCTCTATAAGGTCACCCCTCAGCCTCCAACGCTTCAGGGAAAACAGCCCCAGCCTGTTCAGCCTCTCCCTATAGCTCAAATCCTCCAACCCTGGCAACATCCTTGGAAATCTTTTCTGAACCCTTTCAAGTTTCATAACATTCTTCCTATAGGAGAGAGACCAGAATTGCACGCAATATTCCAACAGTGGCCTAACCAATGTCCTGTACAGCCGCAACATGACCTTCCAACTCCTGTACTCAATACTCTGACCAATAAAGGCAAGCATACCAAACACCTTCTTCACTATCCTATCTACCTGTGACTCCACTTTCAAGGAGCTATGAACCTGCACTCCAAGGTCTCTTTGTTCAGCAACACTCCCCAGGACCTTACCATTAAGTGTATAAGTCCTGCCCTGATTTATTTTTCCAACTGCCACTCCTCAGCCCATTGACCCATCTGATCAAAATCCTGTTGTACACTGAGGTAATCTTCTTCACTGTCTACTATGCCTCCAATGTTGTTGTCATCTACAAACGTACTAAACATACCTCCTATGTTCACATCCAAATCATTTATATAAATGACAAAAGGCAGTGGACCCAGCACCGATCCTTGTGGCACTCCACTGGTCACAGGCCTCCAGTCTGAAAAACAACCCTCCACCACCACCCTCTGTCTTCTACCTTTGAGCCAGTTCTGTATCCAAACGGCTAGTTCTCCCTGTATACCATGAGATCTAACCTTGCTAACCATTTACTTGATGCAGAATACCCAGCCAGTGACCTGCTGAAGATAGTCATAGTCTGGCAAGTGCATAGTACAAATGATGCTTGCCACCTATCAGCCTAAGCACAGGTATTGTTCAGGTCATGCTGCATTGAACATGGACTGCTTCAGTATCTGAGGAGTCCCCTGAACTGTGCTGAACATCGTACAATCAGTGACCATCCCCACTGCTGACCTTCGGATGAAGGGAAGGTCATTGATAAAGCAGCTGAAGAGGTTCAGGTCTAGGACACTGACTTCAGGAATTCCTGCAGAGATGTCCTGGAGCTCAGATGAGTAATCTCCTGTAACCACAGCCATCTTCTTCTGTGCTGGGTGTATGTCTAGCCAGTAATGGATTTTCTCCCTGATTCCCAATTGACTCTGGTCTCACTGGAGCTCCTTAATGCTGGAGTCAAGAGTGTTGTGCAGGTCAGGCAGCATCTGTGCAGCAGACAAATCAACATTTTGGGCAAAAGCCCTTCATCAGGAATGAGGCTGTGAGCCTTGCGGGTAGAGAGATAAATGGGAGGGGGTGGGACTGGGGGCAAAGGTAGCTGAGAGTGCATCTGCAGTCCTCACTTTTGCCTAGTTGATTTTAACCTTAATGCAAATCCTCTTCCAAGGATGCCTACCTTGAAGGAGTTCTCCTCCTCTCTCTACAAGGATCTCAATGAGTCTCTTTCACTGCAACCGCCAGGTCATCGCCCCTATTACACTCTCAGCTCCCTTATCCCCAGCCCCACCTCCCCTCCCATTTATCTCTCCACCCCCGAGGCTCCTAGTCTCATTCCTAATGAAGGGCTTTTGCCCGAAACATCGATTCACCTGCTCCATGGATGCTGCCTGACCGGTTGTGCTTTCCCAGCACCACACTCTTGACTCTGATCTCTAGCATCTGCAGTCCTCACTTTCATCTCCTTAATGCTGTACTCCATCAAACGAGCCTCAATGTCAACAGCAGTAATCCTCCCCTCGTTTTCAGTTCCTTTGTCCACAATTGGACTAAGGCAGTTGCTGTGGCCCTGGTGGAACCCAAACTGAGGAAGTTGTTGCTCTTCAGGGTGTGAATGTCACTGGAAAGGCCAATATTTGTTGTCCATTCCTAATTGCCCTTGAACTGGGTGCCTTTGCTCGGGCCATTCCAGAGGGCAGTTAGGAATTAGTCACATTGCTGTGGGTTTGGAGTCACATGTAGGCCAGACCAGGTAAGGACAGCAGATTTCCCTCACTAAAGAACATTAGTGGGATTTTACCACAATCAACACTGGATTCAGGTCACGAGACAAATTTGTTGTGAATTTCAAGTTTATTAATTGAATTTGAACTCCACCAACAGCCATGTTGGAATCGAGCTCCTGTCCCCACAGCATTAACCGGGGTCTCTGGATCACTAATCCAATGACTGCATCACGATGCCAGTCTCTCCCAACTAAGTGCTGGGTTGGGTTTTTGCTGTTTTTTGTACCAAAGACATGGCTGGGTGGCACAGCCCACATTGGTGTTGTAACTGTACTGGAATATCTCAGCACGTTCTGGAGCACACATCTTTAGTCCCATTGCAGTCAGAGTCCTTTGTCTTTGCAATATCCTTCACTTTCTCTCCTTTGGAGGAGGAAGATAAGGAGGCTTGTTTTGGAGTCTGTTAGCTCCAAAAGGATAACAATGAGTTGTTGGATGCTGTACTAGATTTGACAAAGATTTGACAGGACAGACAAGCCAATCTTTGACCAATTCGCCTGGTGGGAACGGGACAGTTAGAATCTCGAACACTATCGGTGGAAAGTCACTTTCACAGAAACACTCTCAACTTTAAGAGTCTCTGAACTCAAGCAATGAGCATTTTTAAACGGTGTTCCAGCTAGCTCTGCCCTAGTGGATAAGCACCGGGTGATCTGACTGCTTATAGCTGGTGGACCCTCACACTGTGGGCTCCCCAACGCTCAGCTCTTCCAATCTAGAACAAGAGTTTCTGCTGAATGGGGAGAAAGTGAGGACTGCAGATGTTGGAGAAGTCAGTGTGACAAAGCATGGTGCTGGAAAAGCAGAGCAGGTCGGGCAGCGTCTGAGGAGCAGGAGAGTCGACATTTCAGGCATAAGCCCTTCATGGTGAATGAGGTGGCCCCCAAAGGGTAATTAGTAAACATTGAAACTCATGGTGGGGGGGCACTGGGTGTATTATGCCCCCCGGGAGTGACAGCTGGACATACTTTTAATGGATTTCTGTTGACTTTTTGATGCTATGCTACAGTGTCCCACCAGGCACAATCTGATTTGTTTAATGTTTGTTTAAGAGTGGAAATACAACATGCAAACATTATTACCAGAAAAGTTGAGCCCATCCAAGAGCATCCCTTACCTGAGAAATCCAGTTTGTACTTGCTGTTATTCATGTAGAAGATCATGCCTCCTTGCTGGTTCTGTAGGTATTCCGATTCAATCTCCTTACTGCTCACCGAACATTCGGTGTCTGTTCCTCTCTGAGAGACACAGGGCAATGTCAGAAAGGCTGCAGTGTCAAGAGGCCTTTAAGGCGTCATTTTTATGTTGTCAACATTGTGCAAGGCCATCTCAGTCTGCTTCACACCTGGTCTGCTGGCCTATCAATTCATGGTAGTGCCAGGCAATATCAAAACATCTGGTGAGATGGACCTGGAGGATGGTAGGGGCTACCTCTCCCGTTACTCTTTCATGGTGACAATTTGTTGCCCATCCCTAATTGCCCTTGAACCAAGTGGCTTACTCAGCCACTTCAGAGGGTAGTTAAGACTAACCATATTTGTGTGGGTCTGGAGTCACATGTAGGCCAGACTGGGTAAGGATGGCAGACTTGCCTCATTGACAGACATTATTGGATTAGGTTGGTTTTTGCAACGATTGACAGTGGTTTCATGGTCAGCACTAATGAGACCAATGTTAAATTCCATTAATAAAATTTAATTAAATTTGAATTCATATCTCCAGGGCATGAGCCTGGCTCACTGGTTAACTCATCCACCATCTTACTGATCATTGATCAGTCTGGTGCCAAAAGACATGGAGAATGTTCAAACCTTATACATTGTGGCTGGATTGAGATGAGGGAGACTGAAAGCTCAGAAACAGTGGGCCTTTGTCAGCTTCCAAGTAAAGAGGATGACAAATAATTCTCAGAGTGTAAGAATTACCTGGCTTGAACAAGCAGTCACATGTATCAGGAAAATGTTAGCACGTTAGGCTGAAGATAAGCCCTTGCCCTGGGGTTGGTCTAGGGGAGGAATGTGGGGCTGGAGGAGGTGAGGACTGAGCCTCCAGCCAAGGAGCTGCAGACTATCAGAGTTTCCCATTGCCTAAACGGTGCAGCACGGTGGCTCAGTGGTTAGCACTGCTCCCTCACAGCACCAGGGACCCGGGTTCGATTCCAACCACGGGCTGTGTGGAGTTTGCACATTCTCCCTGTGTCAGTGTGGGGTTTCCTCTGGGTGTTCCGGTTTCCTCTCACATTCTAAAGGTGTGCAGGTTAGGGTGGATTGGGCCGTGCTAAATTTCCAGTGATGTGCAGGCTAGGTGGATTAACCATGGGAAATGCAGGGTTACAGGGATTAGAGTAGGGAAGTGGATCTGGGTGGGATGTTCCCCAGAGGGTTGGTTTGGGCTTGATGGGCCAAATAACCTACTTCCAGACGATAGGGATTCTATGAACCTGTACATCACAAGCTGGGAGTGGTATATTGTGTTCTATTCGTACCAGTTGAGGGCTGGCTCGGATGAGGCCTTTGTATTTGCATACTAGGTGTGGGTGTAATCACTGGTGTATAATGGTTCGGCTTGTATTGATCACAGTTTCCACAAAACAGTTCCTTACCTGCATCTTGTAGTCGAACCAGTTTCCATGGTTTCCTGAAAACTGCCAAATGTATTGCTTGCGCTGCCCAGAGATGTTCAAATCATCCATTGAATCTGAAAGACTAAGCATCACATGCCCAAACAAAAATACAGGCTTTCATTCCATTGCCTGGGCCTTAATCCCTACTCACACACAGAGACCAAAACAAAACTCCACTTGAGAAGTAACCAACAAGGGCCCAGTGGCAGGGGCCAGTTCACTCAGTTGGCTGGATGGGTTGCTTTGTAACACAGAGTAATGTTAACAGCAATGTCACAGGGTACGTACTGAGGGAGTGCCACACCGTCAGAGGGTCAGTGCTGTTGGAGTGCAGCACTGTTGGAGGGTCAGTACTGAGGGAGTGTTGCACTGTCAGAGGGTCAGTACTGAGGGAGTGCCTCACTGTCAGAGGGTCAGTGCTGAGGGAGTGCAGCACTGTCAGAGGGTCAGTGCTGAGGGAGTGCCACGCTGTCAGAGGGTCAGTGCTGAGGGAGTGCCGCGCTGTCAGAGGGTCAGTACTGAGGGAGTGCTGCACTGTCAGAGGGTCAGTACTGAGGGAGTGCCACACTGTCAGAGGGTCAGTGCTGAGGGAGTGCTGCACTGTCAGAGGGTCAGTACTGAGGGAGTGCCACACTGTCAGAGGGTCAGTGCTGAGGGAGTGCCACACTGTCAGAGGGTCAGTGCTGAGGGAGTGCTGCACTGTCAGAGGGTCAGTACTGAGGGAGTGCCACACTGTCAGAGGGTCAGTGCTGAGGGAGTGCCACACTGTCAGATGGTCAGTACTGAGGGAGTGATGCACTGTCAGAGGGTCAGTACTGAGGGAGTGGCGCACTGTCAGAGGGTCAGTACTGAGGGAGTGCCGCACTGTCAGAGGGTCAGTACTGAGGGAGTGCCGCACTGTTGGAAACGCTGATTCTGGTGGATTAAACAGAGGCCCATTCTGACCTTTCAGGTGGATGGAAAGATCCCAAAGCTGCTGTTGCATGGATATTCGCACCAGGGTCAATAACGATAACAGAAAATAACAACAGACCATCTCAGCATCAGCACATTGCTGGCTGTGGGATTTTGCTGTGTTAGGTTGGCTGCTGGGTTCCAACAGTGGCAACATTTCACTTGTACCTTTGGGACGGCTGAAGACATTGGAATTTCTATGTAGTTTTTGGTGCCACACTGCTCACCTGCTATTAGCTCTCCTTGTCTTTTGCAACTTTGGTCTCCGTTTCAGTCTCCTTTTATTTCTCGTGACCAAGCTGACCTGGATCATTTCTACAACAAGAGAATTCCCAGGAAACAGGTAGAGAAAGCTGATTAAATACATCTGGCAGACTGATACTAAAAATGAATCAAACAAGTGACAGTACGTTGGGGAGGTGATGTGTTATTATCACTGGACTATTGATGTGGAGACCCAGGTAATGTTCTGGCCTCCCAGGTTCACATCTTGCCATGGCAGCTGGTGAAGGTTAAATTGAATTAAAACCATTATCTATTGTGGGAAAATTCCTCAATTGGTCTATTATATCCTTCACAGAAGGAAACCTGTCATCCTTACCTGGTCTGGCCTACACGTGACTCCAGACCCACAGTGACGTGGTGGAAACTTAACTGTCCTCTGGGTAATTAAGGATGGGCTTGTGGGAGCTTGTCATGTTTCCATGGCAGCATTGGTTATCATTGGTTCAGTTCCCAGTCGATGGTGTGTGCTGTGGAACATTCTAGTGACTGAACATTCCAGTTTCTGAGATGCCGGAAAAGGTGAATTTTACTAAATATGATTCAAAACCAAACATTTGAGGGGCTACAGGAAAAGAATGGAAGAATGGGACTAATTGGATTTTAAAAAAATCATTTTTATTCATTCACAGGATGAGGGTGTCACTGGCTAGGCCAGCATTTATTGTCCATCCCTAATTGCGCAGAGGGCAGTTAACAGTTAACCACATTGCTGTGGGGCTGGAGTCATGTATAGGCCAGGCTAGATGAGGACGATAAATTTCCTTCCCAAAAGGACATTAGTGAACCAGATGGGTTTCTCCCAACATGCAGCAGGCCACATGATACCAGGGTTGTTTTTTTTTAAAAAGCATTCCAGATTTTTACTGAATTCAAATTTCAAACTCCACCTACCATGGTGGGATTTGAACCCTTTCCCAAGATCATTAGCCTGCGTTTCTGGATTGTGAGAGCCAGTGATATCACCACTACATCACTGCCTCCTCAAATGGATTGCTTTTCCAAAAAGAGTTAGGGCAGCCAAGATGGACCAAGTGGCCTCCAGCCACCTTGTAAGATTACGATGGTATTCCACTATGCTACCATTTCTCAATAAAATCTGATTGACCTGCACTTAAACCATTCCCCACTGACGTTTAGTCTCCCTGTTTCCACCAATCATGCCAGTGAGTCTGAAGTATCTGCAACCACTATCAAATAATATTTGGAAATCCAACATGAATTTCTCCTTGAGTCTGAAGTGCATTATTGATACTAATTTCTATCCATCAAGCTGACTTTTAAAAGGCATGCCATAAACTCACCATGGAATCTAATCTCGTAAAGTCTTCGATTCAATGTAATCTGGATGGAGTTTTGCAAATTCTGTTGATATTGACGTTCAATGTCAGCGCTTTTGTTGTTCTGTTAATAAACAGTCATTAAGTACAAAAACTTATTAGCTCTGATACACCACTAAAGCAAGAGGCCATTCAGCCCCTTGATCCTGTTCTGGCATAGAATTATGGCTGACTTGTAGTTGAACACCATTTATCCATTTTTAAAATATTCTTTGATACCCTCAGCGAAAATAAGACAATCGATCCAGCCTTGAAAGATCCAATCAACTCCCATGAATCAAGTTATTTTGGGTGGGGACAAAATTCCAGATTTCCGCAACATGGGATTGCTCAGTGGTTAGCACTGCTGCCTTACAGCACCAGGGGCCTGGTTTCGATTCTACACTCTGGCTACTGTCTGTATGGAGTTTGCACATTCTCCCAGTGTTGGCATGGGTTTCCTCCAGATGCTCCAGTTTCCTCCCACAATCCAAGGATGTGCAGGTCAGAGTGGATTGGCCATGGTAAATTGCCCATAGTGTCCAGGGCTGCGTTAGCCATGGGAAACGCAGGGTTCCAGGGATGGGGTAGAATTCTGTTCAGAGGGGCATTGCGGACTGGATGGGTGGAATGACCTGTTTCCACACAGTAGTGAACTGTATGAATCCTTTCTGTGAGTAAATGGTCCTTGATTCTCCCCCAAAATAGTCTGGCTGTAACTTTCTGTTTCCATTGAGCTAGAGTTGGATAGAGAGACTGTAAGGATTGGGAGGGAATTATAGGGTGAAGTCTCCTGACTGTTCAGCTGGGATGATGTAGAGAGGACTAGTGTCAGCAGACAGGGCTGGCAGCGTTTTCAGACGTAGGCTATGGAGGAATTAATGCATGGTGCCAGCTTTTGACTCAGTTCGTCACATCTCAGAGTCAAAGGTTGGGAGCTCAAGACTCAGTCCAGTACAAAGTCTAGGCTAACACACACAGTTAGGCTGCATGGTGTGCTGTATTGCATGAAGTTCAAGCTTATAGTACCCTGTCAGGTGGCAATAAAACATCCCACTGCACTTGAAGAGCAAGCCAATGCTCTAAATGAAATGTTTCCCTCTGAAAAGATGATCTGGTCCCTTACATATTGCTCTCTGTGGGACTTTGCTCTGTGCAAATTATTTGCAACAATTCTCACACTAAAACAGTAGTAAGACCGGACATCCTGACAACATAAAAGGCACTATATAATTGCAACAAAAACAGAGGTTGCTGGAAAAGCTCAGCAGGTCTGGAAGCACCTGCGAAGAGAAATCAGTGTTAATGTTTCGGATCTGGTGATCCTTCCTCAGAACTGAGCTTTTCCAGCAATTTCTGTTTTTGTTTCTGATTTACAGCATCTGCAGTTCTTTTGAATTAACTCTATAATTGAGAGTTAGTCATTTAAATAACAATGAGATCTTTGAAGCAAACTTGTGGAGGAATGGGTGACAATTGGTAGCAGTGCAGAGAGGACTTGATGTGGGATAGGACGCAGCCAATGGGGACTTGGGAAACGGAGATAGTATTGGACATCAAAAGGAAGTCAGTGAAGCTAAGACCACAGCCAGGACCTGATGCTGGGCAGGACAGAAACCTGTTCTCTTACCTTGTCTGAAAACAGCTTCCAATTGTGCTTACAATGGTAATACCACAGCCACTCATCCTTCACTGGGGAATTCTCCAGAGTCTTACGTCGAACTTTGAGATCTTTTCCACGCACTCTCATTTTATTAAAATCAATTGAGATCAGGCTGAAAAACAAAGAACATTGTTTTTAAAAAAGTGTTTCTAATCAAGAACCCTTACAGCAATATTATTTCTATCAACCTGTTCAGAGATGTTACTACATGCCTCTGGAGCAGGTGGGACTTGAACCTGGGCCTCTTTGCTCAGAGGTAGGGGTACTACCACTGTACTACAAGACCGTATAAATCCTCTATTGACAATGCAGTGCATCGATTGTAAATGCCACACAGTACATTGGCTAATTACCATCATCGGCAAAATGTTTCACATGGCACTTACCCATTGACCCCATCCCCCAACTTCCAGCCTCTGTATTTGATGGAAAGGTGCCATCACCTGTTGAGGCCCTTAGGTGGGGAAATAATGTGGACTTCAGGTCTTCCCCCCCCAATCCCCCATTCCCCCCCAATCCCCCATTCCCCCCACACCGCCAAACCCCATCCTACCCAATCCCCGTCCTACAAACCCCCAATCCCCATCACCTACTCTCTCAATCCCCCTTCCACTAATCCCCCATTCCCTCCATTCCCATCCCCAACTCTCCCAATCCCCATTCCCCAATCCCTGTTCCCCCCACAGCCCCAATCTCTCCCCCAAAATCCCCCACCCCACCACAATCCCTCCCCCTCAATCCTCCCATCCCACTGTAATTCTTCCCCAATCCCCCGTCCCACCCCGAACCATTCCCCCAATTCCCCGATCCCTCCCTCCAATCCCCTATCCCACCCCGATCCCTCCCCCAATCCCCCATTTCCTTCCCCAATCCCCATCCCCCCAATCCCTCTCTCTCCCAATCCCCATTCCTCTCCACCAATCCCCATCTCTCTCTCCCAATCCCCATCCCCCCCCAATCCCCCATTCCTCTCCCCCAATCCACCAACCCCTACCCCCAAGTTTCACTCAGCTGTGGGTGAGAAGTGTAAAAATGAAACCTCACTAAAACCGCATGCAGACGTCTCAAGGGAGCGGAAAGATTCTCTTTCCAAGAAGAGTCTCTCTCTCTTTCTCTCCCTCCCCATGGACTCCCTCCCACCATCATTCACCCAGGTTGTTAAGTTTATTCTTGATTGAGATAGACAAAGTTTTAATCAGTAAGGGCATGAAGGGGAAAAGGCAGGAGAGTGGAGTTGAGGATGATCAGACCATCATCTGATTCATGGTGGAGCAGAAATGGCCTACTTTGGTTCCTACATCTTATAGTCAAAGCTGGTGCCTTACAGCTTGGTGACCAGATTCAGAGGGAGCAGGTTTGGAGGAGAAAAGAGGTGTCCTCTCAAATTAAATAAAGGTCATGTGCCACATATGGATCTGTGTGTAATCACAGAATGACCCAGCACAGGGGCAGAGCCGTGCAGTCAGTGCCAAACCCACTCTTTCCCCATTGCCCTGTAACTGCTCCCTTTGTGTTTTAGACAATCTCCTTCCAAAGCTGATTCAGACAATCAGTCCAGTCAGTCATTGCAACCCACATGAAAAAATATTTCCTTGTATTATCTCAAGCTTTTTGTTGTACTCTATCAACATTTCCTTCACTGCTTCTTTACATCTCTTATTGATCCATCAATTACTTTGTAAATCATTTTACTTCATTTGATTCTAATTTCTCAAATATTGATCATGCAAAGTGGAGAGAAACGAGAGGACTCCTGCCTGGGACAGTCCCCATTAACTCATCAGATTTTCACCTATTTCTTGTAGTAACCTGGATGCTCCTGAATGACTGATCAATTATTGCTCACCAATCATTTTACCAGCTCATAGTTTGGCCCAGTTTATTGCAGTTAGCTCCTCCCTTATTGCTTTAAGGTTAATCTTTATTTGAGTTTGTCATTCACACTCTCCTTCTCAAACCCAGTATCGAGTTTCATATTATGGCACTGTACCAGTATTATTAGATGGTTGCCTGATTCAGGATTGTTTACAGTCATTTATGGGACTGCAGAATGCCATTTGGCCCATCAAGACCATGCTGACTCCCCAACAGTCTCAGGCGACTGTCTGTGTGGTGTTTGTACATTCTCCCTGAGTCTGTGCGGGTTTCCTCTGGGTGCTCCGATTTCCTCCCATAATCCAAAGATGTGCAGGTTAGGTTAATTGGCCATGCTAAATTGTACATAGTCTAGATTAGAGTGGTGCTGGAAAAGCACAGCAGTTCAGGCAGCATCTGAGGAGCAGTAAAATCGATGTTTCGGGCAAAAGCCCTCCATCAGGAATATCCGAAACGTCGATTTTGTTGCTCCTCGGATGCTGCCTGACCTGCTGTGCTTTTCCAGCACCACTCTAATCTAGACTCTGATTTCCAGCATCTGCAGTCATTGTTTTTACCTAAATTGTACATAGTGTTCAGGAATGTGTAGGTTAGATTCATTAATCAGGGGTAAATGTAGAGTAGTAGGGCAGTGGAATGGGACTGGGTGGATTATTCTTCGGAGGTTTAGTATGGACTTGTTGGCCCAAATAGCCTGTTTCCACACTGTAGGGATTCTATGGTGAGTCCTTGAAAATCTCAGCAGCTCACCCGCATTTTGTGTGATAAAGTTTCATGCCTTTTGTCCCAGGCATCGAGTACTGAGCCTCGATCACATGGTCATGTTTGATATCATTCCATCCTTTGCTATCCCGAATCTGCCATTGGTAATGTTTCTCAGTTAGCTGTCTTCTGCCTCCTGTAGATTTGGAAGGTAACACGTTAGAGAGGACAAAGAATCACTAAAGCACTTCAGCATTCCGCAATTGTCAGAGCGAGAGACAGAGAGAGAGAGAGAGACTCAAAACAGACAGGTAGAGATACAGGCAGACAGAGAGAGGGAGACAGGTAGAGAGAGAGAGAGAGAGAGAGACAGAGAGGCAGACAGAAAGAGAGACAGGCTGACAGTGAGAGAGAGAGAGATAGGCAGAGAGAGAGACAGGCAGAGAGTCGGGCAGAGAGAAAGAAACAGGCAGAGAGAGAGAGACACAGAGACAGGATGATTCTCCTTTCCCAAGTAGAAGCTTTTATAAATGTAGTGTGTCAGCTTCAAACCCCTCTTGAGATAAATCTAAATATAAACAAATAAAACGAGGATTAATGGTAAGTTAAAGACAAGGATAATGAAAATTACCAGACGAGTGCCTGCTACCCCAAAGCCCATGCTTAGGAAAAACAGAAAGGTCTATTCTTACATAATACAAGCTGACATCAAGCTGGGAGTGGTCAAGAGGGTGATGTCTGTTGTGTTATCAAAACTAGATGTCCCATTGCCCATTGGCTGGAATCAAGAGGGTGATTGACAAAGTGTAAACTACCGGCCTCTAGAAATAGGCTACATCTACAAATGGGTTGGGCTTTGGTGGTGTGGTGGTAGTGACCCCACCTCAGAGCCAGGAGGCCCAGGTCCAAGTCCCACCTGCCCTTGGGTATGTAATTATATCTCTGAACTGGTCAATTAGAAAATATCGATGTCGAAAAGAGCTCAGCATCAGGGGACAGTGCTCTCTAGGTAGCTGTCTCCTTCAGCTGGAAGATGGATCAAGGGGAGTAGGAGCCAGAGAAACCTTCCTTAACACTTCTGTTCTTTTAATAATTCATTCACAGGACGTGGGTGTCACTTGCTCGGCCAGTATTTATTGACTGTCCCTAGCTGCCCTTAGAGAAGGTAGTGGTGAGCTGTCTTCTTGAACAACTGCAGTCCATTCAGTTTCGGTGCACACATTCTTCTCAATGTTTGATACAACTGAATGGTTTGCCGGGCCATTTCAGAGGGCTGTTAAGAGTCAACCACACTGCTGTGGGTCTGGAGTCACATGTAGGCCAGATCAGGGAAGTTTAGCAGATTTCCCTGCCTGATTAGTGAACCAAAGAGGTTTTATAACAATCAACAATGGTTACATGGTTATCATAAAATTTTTAACAAACCATTTTTAAAAAACATCAAAATTCAAATTCCACTATCTGCTATGGTGGGATTCAGACGCAGATTCCCAGGACATTAACCTGGGTCTCTGCATTACGAGCCCCACACCATCACCTACCCTAGAGCGCAGGACAATACCTTCACAACATTAATGAGATCAATGACTCCATTCTCAACTGCCTGTTTGTCCTCTGGTCTCAGTGAGCCATCCTCAATGACCACAAGTTGTGTCTAATTAGCCAACGTACCGTATCTAAACTGCTGGAAAATTCCTTACGTATGGTCAACTGGCGATGATAGATAACTGTGGGTCCCAAATCCCAAAATCTTACAATGGATTTGCCTATTACTGGCTCTCAGCTTCTCCCACCTCATTACTCGCAAACAATAAGAAACTATATATTATCAACAACTGATCATCCCCAAAGACCCTTTACTGATTCATCCAAGGTGCTTTATAGGGGCATTATAAAACAAAAGAGGCTGAGGCCGTGCCAGATGAGGGAATATTAATTCTAATGATCAAAAGATCAGTCGGAGATGTAGGTGTTAAGGAGTGATTAAAGGAAGGAAGTGAGAGAGTAAGTCTTTGCACAGCTCAGAGGCTGGCAAACAGGAAGTTGTAACAACCAAGGGTGGAAAAACTAAAATTGAGAATGCATAAGATGCTGGAATTAAAGGATTGTAGATACCTTGGAGGATTGTTCAAGCACTGGCTGGGCAAGTCCACCAATGATGGAGGGATTCATATTGGACTGCTCAAAGAGTTCAGGATTTGGGAGTGCAGAGTTTTGAGAGGGCTGGAGGAAGTTACAGAGATTGGGACCGGTGTTGCCATGGAACGATTTGAAATCACGCTGATAGTTGTAAAAGAAAATGTCACTGTGGATACTTTCAATCACACAGTCCACCTGATAAACAGACTCACTTGTTGGTTTGTCTTCATCAGATGACGAGGAGGATTCAGAGTCAGATCTCATCCTATGGCTCAATCTGCAATTTTTCCCGAATTTGCAATTCCCATCGAAGTGATATTTGCAAACATGCAGATACGTACAGTTCCTGTTCTTGCAATAGCCTTTGTTGTAATATTTGCATGGCTAAAAGACAAACAAAGGACTGAAGTTAAAACACGTGAAGATTTCAACTTGGTTTGTCATGAATCCCAGCACAGACAGCTGGGACACATGGAGACATACAGATACTGGAAACAAAACAGGGGAGAATGGTGAGGTTTAGTAATTGGGATATTCAGGGTTTCAGGCATGAAGACAGACTGGGAAATGGTGGAATCACTGACAGCCATTCAGCCCATCGCATTTCTTTGAGCAAGGGTGTCCAGTTTTAAAAATTCACTCATGAGGGGTGGGTGTCGCTGGCTAGACAAGCATTTATGACCGACTCCTAGTTGCCCTTGAGAAGATGGTGGTGAGCTATCTCCCTGAACGACTGCAGTAGGTACACTCAGGGATGTGAGGGAGGAATTCCAGGATTTTGATCCAGCAACAGTGAAGGAATGTATTTCCAAGTCAGGATGGTGAGGGGCTAGGAGGGGAATTTGCAGGGGGTGGTGTTCCCATGCATCTGCTGCTCTTTGCCCTTCTAGACAGAAGAGGTCATAGGTTTGGAAATTGCTGTCTATGAATCTTTGGTAAGTTCCTGCAGTGCGTCTTGTAGATAGTACACTGCTGCTACTGAGCTTTGGTGGTGCAGGGAGTCTTTGAATTAAATATCCAATTAATCACAATTCCCAACTCCTTTTCCCCCCCATAACCGTGTAAATCTATTCTTTTTAAGTACATGCCACACAAACTTGGACACATTCCTTTATGACTCCCCCAGGGGGAGGAGAAACCTCAGGAACTCCTCAGAACCGAATGTGCACCTTCTCAATGGGGCCTGCAGTGACTGAAGAAGACAGCTCACCATCACTTCCTGCAGGACAACTAGTGGTTCACCAATAAATGTCAACCAAGCAGTGATATCCAAGAATTAATACACAACAACATAAAAATGCAACTATTTTATTGAAGAAGATTCTAGATGGCACTTGCGTTTAAGGTTAAGAAGGGAGATACTGGGATGCTCCTCAGTCAAGCAGGAATTGGCTGAAGGCCCTGACTCAATCATGTCTTTTTCACTTTCCAAATTCCATTTGGACTGATTACACAGCAACAGCCTTTCAGAGGTAGGGCTATGACCCTACGGTGTTGACTCCTCAGTGTATAGCATTGCCAACTTAGAGTCAATTAGAACGGGAAGTGAAGAGAACAATGATATGAGTGAGACTACTTACATGTGATGAACATACCACTGCATACACTCCAAGTATATTTACAGAACAAGCCATTTGGCACAACTGGTCTTAAAGTTCCACAAGAACATCTTCCCCATCCACCCACCAGTTGCCCCCTCTGCGGAACCTTCTGTTACTTTCTCCCTGATGGGGTTATCCAGCTTCCCCTTAAACATACTGCAACAATTCACCTTGAGGATTCCCTCTGCATGTTCACTGCTCTGAGTATTCTCCTGAATTCCAACTTGGATTTCTTGTCTCTTTCTTCACAGCTACAGGCTCAAGTTCCTGAAATTGAGAAACCTCAAAGGTTTGTCCCTGGGAAGGGATAGTGTTGTACAGGAATTGGCCTCAATGTAGTTGGGCTAATGGTTGAAGGATGATTTCACTACAACTTGTTGCTCAGCTCTTCCTGCATGGATCTGGATAGGGAGGGACTGAATCAACTTAGAAACATTGAAAATAGAAACAGGAGTAGGCCATTCAGCCCTTCACACCTGCTCCACCATTCCATATGATCATGGCTGATCATCCAAGTCAGTACCTGGTTCCCATTTTCTCCACATACTCTTTGATCCCTTTCACCCCAAGAAATATCTCTAACTCCTTCTTGAAAATATTCAATGTTTTGACCTCAACCACTTTCTGTGGCAGAGAATCCTAGAGACTCCCCACTGTATGGGTGAAGGCATTTCACCCCATCTCAGTCCGACATGGCCTACCCAGTATCTTCAGACCGTTAGCCCTGGTTCTGCACTCCCCAGTCATCAGAAACTTCCTTCCTGCGTTTACACTGTCTAGTTCTGTTAGGATTGTGTAGGTTTCTATGAGATGCCCCTCATTCTTGTAGATCCCAGTGAATTGGTCCAAACCAATGCAGTCTCTCCTCATAAATCAGTCCTGCCATCCCAGGGATTAGTCTGGTCAACCTTTGTTGCTCTCCCTTCATCACTAGAACATCCGTCCTCAGATAAGGGGGCTAAAGGTGCACACAGTACACCAGGTGTGGTCTCACCGAGGCCCTGTACAACTGCAGCAAGATATTCCTGCTCCTATAATCGAATCCTCTCATTATGAAGCCAACATATCTTTGACCTTCTTCACCTCCTGCTGCACCATAGCGTTTATTATCTCCATGGTGTTTATTATCTCCATGACGTTTATTGTTCAGGTTCACAGTTGGCCAATGCTCCTTCAGTCACTTTTTTAAGGGCTGATGATACAAATCATTAACTCAGAGACAATGGGGAGAAAAATATAGTTCACATGAGCTGAAATATCAATTATGAGCATCTTAAAGTTTGGTTAATTTTTTTTGTACTCTGCTTATGGCAGCACGGTGGCTCAGTGGTTAGCACTGCTGCCTTACAGTGGCAGGGACCTGGGTTTGATTCCCGCCTCTGGCCACTGTCTGTGTGAAGTTTGCACATTCCCCTGTGTCTGTGTGCGTTTCCTCTGGGTGCTCCAGTTTCCTCCCACAATGCAAAGATGTGCAGGTCAGGTGAATTGGCCATGCTAAATTGCCCGTAGTGTTAGGTGCATCATTCAGGGGGAATGGGTCTGAGTGGGTTACTCTTCAGAGGGTCGGTGTAGATTGTTGGGCCGAAGGGCCTGTTTCCACACTGGTGGGTGTCTAATCTTAACCAAGTTCTCCACTGTGATATTCATGTTTCTGTATACACACAGAATGTAGCCATTGTGAACTTGATCGCTTTTTTAACACATTAGGAGCTTACCACGGTCTGTGGTCCCCCTGCCAGACATTGCTCAGATCTTTCAGCGTCAAATTCTTCACCAGATAGACTGGCTGCATCACTTCCACTCAGCTGTTCATCACTGTCATTGCTGAATGACGCATCCTCTTGAATGAAGGAAGAAAGAGAGATTTGTATTTACGTCTCACCTTTTATGTCTGCGGAATGCCTCAAATTTCTTTGGTTACAATTCAAAGGCCCTTTTTTGGATCAAAATGATAACTGCCAACTTACACACAGTAAACTCCCACCATTGATAATTAGCTGATCACCTCAATTATTTATCTCAGCTGGGGGATAGATTGACCAGGGTGCTGTGGTCATGGGAGATTCACAACCTGACGGGGTAGACAGGACAAAGACCAAAGAACAATCCAGCACAGGAACAGGCCCTTGGACCCTCCAAGCCTGCACCAACATACCTTGGCCTTCCGTACTAAAACTGTCTTCCCTTACTGGATCAGTATCCCTCTATTCCCTTCCTGTTTGTGTGTTCATCCAGGTGCTTCATGAATGTTGCTGTTGTGTCTGCTTCCACCAACTCCACTGGCAGCGTGTTCCAGGCCCTCACCACCCTTTGTGTGAAATATGTCTCTTGTATATCTTTTTTAAACTAACCCTAACCCCCTGCACCTTGAACCTGTGTCCCCTACTAATGGACCCCTCCACCCTGTGGAAAACGCCTCACACTTTCCACTCTATGCATACCATTCAGAATCTTATAAACTTTTATCAGGCGACCCTGAGTGTTCTGACCGACGGCAGTGTAATGTTACGCTGGGTGAGTAATCCAGAGGCCGGCTGGATACTCTGGGAACACCACAACAGCTGATGGAACTTAAGTTCAACTAATAATGGCTGAACTGAAAGCAAGAACAAAACCCTATCGGGTTCACTAATGTCCTTCAGGGAAGGAAATCTGCCACATTTTAGCTGGTCTGGCCTACATGTGACTCCAGACCCACAGCAATGTGGTTCATTCCTGACTGCCCTCTGGGCAATTGGGGATGGGCAATAAATACTGGACTAGTCAGTGACAACCGTATCCCAGGAAAGAATATAAAGAGGCAAGGCCAAAGGAATGATGCTGCATTAACATAGCTCCTCATCATACCCCGAGATTCATATGTTTAACACACTGACAGCCTCAGGAGTCCACCTGCCACCACTAATCAGACAGTGCGCTGCCTGGAGGGTGGTACGGGCCGGTGGATCGTACACACTGGATGATGGTATGGGCCGGAGGATGGTACGGACTGGAAGATGGTACGGGCTGGATGATGGTACGGGCTGGAGGATGGTATGGACCGGAGGATGGTATGGACCGGAGGATGGTATGGACTGGAGGATGTTATGGATTGGAGGATGGTACAGGCTGGAGGATGGTATGGACTGGAGGATGGTACGGGTGGGAGGATGGTACAGGCTGGAGAATGGTATGGACTGGAGGATGGTATGGACTGGAGAATGGTATGGGCTGGAGGATGGTATGGATTGGAGGATGGTACGGACTGGAGGATGGTACGGACTGGAGGATGGTACGGACGGGAAGATGGTACGGACTGGAGAATGGTATGGGCTGGAGGATGGTATGGATTGGAGGATGGTACGGACTGAAGGATGCTACGGGCGGGAGGATGGTATGGACTGGAGGATGGTACGGACTGGAGGATGGTACAGACTGGAGGATGGTACAGACTGGAGGATGGTACGGACTGAAGGATGGTATGGACTGGAGGATGGTATGGACTGGAGGATGGTACGGACTGGAGGATGGTACAGACTGGAGGATGGTACGGACTGAAGGATGGTATGGACTGGAGGATGGTATGGACTAGAGGATGGTACAGACTGGAGGATGGTATGGACTAGAGGATGGTGCGGGCCGGAGAACGGTACAGACTGGAGGATGGTACGGGTGGGAGGATGGTACGGACTGGAGGATGGTACAGACTGGAGGATGGTACGGGTGGGAGGATGGTACGGACTGGAGGATGGTACAGACTGGAGGATGGTACGGGTGGGAGGATGGTACGGACTGGAGGATGGTACAGACTGGAGGATGGTATGGATTGGAGGATGGTACGGACTGAAGGATGGTACGGGCGGGAGGATGGTATGGACTGGAGGATGGTACAGACTGGAGGATGGTACGGGTGGGAGGATGGTACGGGCGGGAGGATGGTACGGGCTGGAGGATGGTATGGGCTGGAGGATGGTACGGGCGGGAGGATGGTACGGGTTGGAGGATGGTATGGGCTGGAGGATGGTACGGGCGGGAGGATGGTACGGGCTGGAGGATGGTACGGGCTGGAGGATGGTACGGGCGGGAGGATGGTACGGGCTGGAGGATGGTATGGGCTGGAGGATGGTATGGGCTGGAGGATGGTACGGGCGGGAGGATGGTACGGGCTGGCATGTTTCAGATTGGGAGTACGGCCCAAGCAGCGACTAATCTTCATAATCATCACCTCCCAAAGATCCTTCGCTTCCCTTCATTTTCCAGTCCCAGGTGGAAACCTGCCTCAGTCACGGCCCAAAATTCCTTGCTGACAATTAAGGGAAACGTAACTGAGTGCAAGGGAGAGGGAGACAGATTGCAGAATTGTTAGAGCACTGCAGGAGACTGTTCAGCTCATCGTGCCTGTACTGGATCTATCACCTAGTGCCAATCCCCTGCCTTTCCCCCATCTCCCTGCGGACCGTTATTATCCAAATAACAATTCAATCATCCTCTTGAATACTTCAATTGAACCTGTCTCCTCCACATTTCTGGGCAGGGTATTCCAGACCCTGACTACTCACTGACGAAGATTTTTTCAGATCACCCTTGCATATCACTTTAAACCATCTCGTTCTTGTTTCCTTTTAGGAATGGAAACAGCTTCTCCCTAGCTCCACTCTCCAGCCCCTGTAACCATTCACTCGGCCATCATAACCAAGGTCCCCATCCCTGTAACCATTCTCGTAGAATCGCACGAGGTGGGGTGTGTGTGATTGGGAGTGGAGATGAAGAGAGATGGTTTTATGAGGAGGACACACACCAGTCTGGACCGGTTGGGCCGAATGGCCTCACTGCGTGGCTAAATATCATGTAAAAAGGATTGAAAACAGGCAGCGGGAGAGAGAGAGAAACAGAAATACTCCAAGAGGGCGCTCAGGGAAGCGGCTGAGTTTATAACCAGGTGAAGCTACTGCCGGGAAATCTTGTCCCTGACACTGGCTCCAAGTCTGCAGTTTCCTATCACTTTCGTTTCTCTTTCTGGATGTCGGAAACTGCAAAGAGAGACAAGAGGCCGCTGTCTAGCTGGGTGCTGTAGTTTGAATAGGTTGGGGAGGGGTTCTGTCCCCAGGATCAGTTCACTCCGCTTTACCTGGGACAGGGACTGTCACCCCCCCACAATGCCAACTCCAATCCCCCCTCCACTGGGAGCAAGAACAACCTGCCCCCCCTCCCCCCTCCTCTTTACCCATTCTGTCATCGATCCAATTGACTGGGGAAGGGGGGGTCACGGACAACCCCCCCCCCCCTCCCCTCCCCTCCCCTCAACCCGAAATGAACATTCCCAGTATTGCCCAGCACTCACCCTCGGATGATTCCACATTGCATGCCATTGCTGAGTCTGAGTCTCTGACCAGGACTGACTCCCCACCCACAGCGAGCTTACCCAGTCACTTTCAGTTTCTCCTCAGTCAGCCAGGCGGTGGGGGGCGGAGGCCAGAGCTCCCCAGAACACCAGGCAATCCCCTTCCTGAGAGTCAGGTCAGTTTTACTTTGCTACGAGAAAGTGAGCACTGCAGATGCTGGGGATCAGAGCTGACAAATGTGTTGCTGGAAAAGCGCAGCAGGTCAGGCAGCATCCAAGGAGCAGGAGAATCGACCTTTCGGGCATCAGCCCTTCCTCAGGAGTTAGTTTTACTTTGTGACTAGAATGACCTGGACGAGTTTGGGAGTCACTGTTCTGATCCTTATTTAAACAACAAATGTCCCTCAGCGCAAAATAAACAGGCAAACCCGGGGGGTAGTAAACCGAGTCTAAGTTATAAACGCTTTTGATGGTGTGGTATCGTCTTCACCTCTGATCCAGGAGTCCCGGGGTCAAGTCAAGTAATAACTCAACACGTTGATTAGAAAGTATTTTTTAAAAAGCACAATTAACTTAAGATTTTGTTGCTGAAATCCTTGCAGGGACTTAAAGATGAATATTGAGGAGGGGGCTATCCGCAAATGGCCATGTTAACAAGATGTTGGACATCCATTCGCTAGTTCATTTCTCTAAGCGATGCTTTGGCCAATCCCCACCTGGGAAAAATGTCTAAGGATTATGTCCAACTTTCCAAGTGCTCCTTACTGATCTTTCCTGCTACTTGCACATCACCTGGATAAATGGTGACCTGGAGTACACCTTATAAAATATTCTCCACTGTCTGTTGGAAAATGGCACAGACTGACAGTACCCCAAATAGGCAGCCTTGTAAAATGGTGCGAACCCTTATGGGTATTAATTGCAGCATAGTTCTGGGAATCCTCATAGAATTGAATAGAATCCCCGTCATTGTCATGTGTACTCAAGTATAGGAGTACTGTGACAAGTTTTACAATGTCCCTGGGATGGCACCATCTTAGGTACAAATACTAAGATACAAATCTTAGATACAAAAGAGGAATTAAAAAAGAAAGTAGTTGCGTTCCTTTACATTGTTTAAAGAATAAGTTAGAAATATGGCATAGTTAATGGATTGACATTACAGTGAGATTTAAAAAATAAACATTATGTTATAGTAGTTCAGAGCAGGGGCTTCCACACATGGTCTGACCACTCGTGTCAGACCCCAGTCCAACAACTTTCCCCAATCTAAGCCTCCAATCCACTCCACACTGGCTCTCAGCTGCTCCAAGGTACGTTTTCCCTGGAACTGCTTCCCTGTGCCGACCTCCACTCCGGGACTCGATTCCCCCACTCCGGTCTCTGCACCGGGAATCACTCCCTGCTCCAGGCCTCTGTTCTGGAACTAGATTCCCCCACTCCGGGACTCACTCCCTGCCCAGTCTCTGCTCAGGGACTCGATTCCCCCACTCCCATCTCCACTCCGGGACTCACTCCCTATGCTGGCCTCTGCTCCAGGATTCAGTCCCTGCGCCGGCCTCCGCTCCAGGACTCAATTCCCCCATGCCAGCCTCCGCTCTGGAATTGTAAGCACATATAGCTCATGACCAGCTTTTGGAAGGACTGCCCCCTGCCTGCTACGTGTCTAAATCTTCTATCCGAGGAACGGGGTACTTATCCAGCTGTGAAAAGCAGTTTACCTTTTGTTTAAAATCCCCACAAAGCAAGCCGACCTGTGGAGCTCCACAATCAGCTGTTTTGATGACTCCTTTACTTTCCGTAATGTCAATGGCAGTGGGCAGACCTTACTGGGAATTGTTTCCTGCTCAGCATGCAGGCTGGCGTTGGCTACTTTGATAGTCCCTAGACCTTCCTGAAAAACCTCTGGGTATTTAATTAGGACTCAGCCAGGCAGCCATTTTCTAATCACAAAATGTTGAGCCAATCAAGGTGAATTTGTCTCAACCAATTTCTCCCCAGCTTCTCCTGGTATTGATAAATCTCCTGGCCCGGATGGGCTACGTCCTAGAGTTCTGAGGGAGGTGGCTGAGCAAATAGCGGAGGCGTTGGTTGTGATCTTTCAAAAGCCACTGGAGTCAGGGAAAATCCCAGATAATTGGAAAATCACTGTTGTAACCCCCTTGTTTAAGAAAGGATCAGAACAAAAGATGGAAAATTATAGGTCAATTAGCCTAACCTTGGCTGTTGGTAAAATTATAGAAACCATCGTTAAGGATGAGATTTCTAAATTCTTGGAAGTGCAGGGTTGGATTAGAACAAGTAAGCATGGATATAGCAAGGGGAGGTCGTGCCTGACAAACCTGTTAGAATTCTTTGAAGAGGTAACAAGTAGGTTAGACCAGGGAAACCCAGTGGATGTTATCAATCCAGATTTCCAAAAAACCTTTGTTAAGGCACCTCACGGGTGGCTGCTGAGTAAGGTGAGAGCCCATGGTGTTCGAGGTGAGCTACTGGCATGGATTGAGGATTGGCTGTCTGATAGAAGGCAGAGAGTTGGGATAAAAGATTCTTTTTTGGAATGGCAGCCTGTGACAAGTGGGGTCCCATAGGGTTCAGTGTTGGGGCCACAGCTGTTCACTTTATATATTAATGATCTGGATGAAGGGACTGGGGGCATTCTGGTGATGTTCGCCGATGATACAAAGTTATGTGGACAGGCAGGTAGTACTGAGGAGGTGGGGAGGCTGCAGAAACATTTAGACAGTTTAGGAGAGTGGCTGATGAAATTCAATGTGAGCAAATGTGAGGTCTTGCACTTTGGAAAAAAGAATACAGGACGGACTATTTTCTAAATGGTGAGAAAATTCATAAAGCCAAAGTACAAAGAGATCTGGGAGTGCTAGTCCAGGATTCTCTAAAGGTTGACTTGCAGGTTGAGTCTGTTGGAATATAAAAGCAGTGATGTGCTTCTGAGAATTTACAAAGCTCTAGTTAGGCCCCATTTAGAATACTATGTCCAGTTTTGGGCCCCACACCTCAGGAAGGACATACTGGCACTGGAGATTCACATGGATGATCCCTGGAATGTTAGGCCAAACATATGACGAATGGCTGAGGACCCTAGGATTGTATTCATTAGAGTTTGGAAGGTTGAGGGGAGATCTAATATAAACTTACAAGATAGTGCATGGCCTAGAAAGGGTGGATGCTGGAATTTGTTTCTGTTAAGTGGAGAGACTAGGACCCGTGGGTACAGCCTTAGAATTAGAGGGGGTCAATTTCCAATCCTAGCCACTTGATACCTGGAGGAAGAACGCCTCATCTTCTGCCTTGGGACCCTCCAAGCACACGGCATCATTGTCGACTTCACCAGATTCCTCATCTCCCCTCTTCCCACCTTATCCCAGATCCAACCCTCCAACTCGACACTGCCCTCTTGAACATTTGAACATTTCCTCCTGTCCATCTCCCTTCCTACCTATCCACTCCACCCTCCGCTCTGACCTAGCACCATCAGTCCCCCCACCTGCACCCACCTATAGCCTCCCCAGCTACCTTCCCCCCCCCGCCCCACCCCACCCTCCTATTTACTCCTCAGCCCTCTTCCCCTCCCTCCATCCCCCAATATTCCTGATGAAGGGCCTAGAAAGGGTGGACGCTGGAATTTGTTTCTGTTAAGCGGAGAGACTAGGACCCGTGGGTACAGCCTTAGAATTATCGATTCCCCTGCTCCTCAGATGCTGCCTGACCTGTTGTACCTTTCCAGTGCCACACTTTTCAACTCAGAGTAACAGCCCCAATCAGGGAACTCACATTCTCTGAGGTCCACCTGGCTGACCTCGTTACAATCACTACACAGGGAGGCTGCAGAAGGGCTAGGACAGGTAATGTGAGTGAGCAAAGAAGTGGCAGATGAAATACAGTGTGGGAAAGTGTGAGGTTATGCATTTTAGTCAGAAGAATAGAGGCATGGACTATCTTCTAAATCGGAAAGGATTTGGAAATCTGAAGCACAAAGGGACTTGGGAATCTTAGTTCAGGATTAGAATCCCTTCAGTGTGGAAACAGGCTCTTCAGCCCAACAAGTCCACACTGACCCTCCAAAGAGTAACCCAGCCAGACCCATTCCCCCACCGTATATTTACCACTGACTGATGCTCCTAACCTACACATCGCTGAACACTATGGGCGATTTAACATGGCTAATTCACCTAACCTGCACGTCTTTGGATTGTGGGAGGAAACCCACACAGACATGGGGAGAATGTGCAAACTCCACACAGACGTTTGCCTGAGGCTGGAATTGAACCTGGGTCCCTGGCGCTGTCAGGCAGGGGTGCTAACCACTGAGCGATCATGCCACACTAAAGTCTCTTAACATTGATGTGCAGCTTCATTTGATAGTTAGGAAGACAAATACAATATCACCATTCAAAGGGCTAGAATACAACATCAGAGCTGTACCACTGAGGCTGTATAATTCTCTGGTCAGACCATATCTGGTACATTGTGAGCAGGTTTGGGCCCTGTATTTGAGCAAAAACGTGGGGTGGTGGTGGGGTTTGTGTCCAGAAGATGTTTACAAAAATGATCCCAGGGATGAAGGGTTTGAAATATGAAGAATGCTTGAAGACTCTGGGTCTGTACTTGATGGAGTTTTGAAGGATAAAGGGGGATTTGACTGAAGCTTCCAGGATACTGAGAGGCTTAGATAGAGGGGAAGTGGAGAAGATGTTTCGACTAGTATGAGAGACTAGGAGTCGAGGGCACAGCCTCAGTGTGAAGGGATGACCTTTTAGAATTGAGAATGGGGGGAGTTTCTTCAGCCAGAGGGAGGGGAATCTGTGGAACTCATTGCTGCAGAGGGCTGTGGAGGCCAGGTCAGTGAGTGTATTTAAGACAGAGATAGAGGTTCCTGCACTCCCCATTTCTCTTGATGGCATTGTATCTAGAAATCTATCCATCTCAGCTTTGAACATGCCGAATGACTGAGCCTTCACAGCCCTAGGGGAATGCACTGTCTTTCAAAAATGGAGTTAGATAAGAATCGAGCAAGTGAAATGAACACACTTATTGGGAAATATCTGTGGAAGGGGACTAAATATGTCACTCTTTTAAACAGCGGACACAGGCATGATGGGTCAAATGCCCCCTGCCCACGCTGTAAGATACAATGAGTCAGGATTCTGAAACCATAGGAAAATGGGTCTCCTGACCTTGCACTGTGTCAGGAACAAACCATCATTGAGTTTTGGATGTTGCAACGATGCTATTGCTTTGAAAAGCTTGTTTTATCCTGGTTTTTCTTGAAGCCAGAGGTGCTGAATCGGCTACAAGAGATTGCCTCAGTCAACAATCTGAGGAAGCCTTTAGGTTTTATTTAAAACAGTTTAACAATGGAAGGAGAGTGGCCAGTTATACAATAGAAGGGGAGCGGCCAGTTTAACAATGGAAGAGGAGTGGCCAGTTATTCAATAGAAGGGGAGCGGCCAGTTTAACAATGGAAGAGGAGTGGCCAGTTATTCAATAGAAGGGGAGTGGCCAGTTTAACAATGGAAGAGGAGTGGCCAGTTTAACAAAGGAAGGGGAGCGGCCAGTTATACAATGGATGGGGAGTGGCCAGTTATATAGTGGCAGGGGAGTGGCCAGTTTAACAAAGAAGGGGACTGGCCAGTTGAACAATGGAAGGGGAGTGGCCAGTTTAACAAAGAAGGGGACTGGCCAGTTGAACAATGGAAGGGGAGTGGCCAGTTTAACAATGGAAGGGGAGTGGCCAGTTGAACAATGGAAAGGGAGTGGCCAGTTTAACAATGGAAGGAGAGTGGCCAGTTATACAATGGAAGGGGAGTGGCCAGTTCTCCCAGTTCAGGTTTTTTCTCGTTTTTTTTAGCCGTAGCAGTCACAAGATGTGTGAGTCCAGATGTATTGTAAGCTTCAGTAAAGGATTCCTTTGGCTTTCTCTGAAATCTCTCTCTGGGTGTTGCTCCTCCTGTCTGTAAGAATCTGTGTTTGAATGTACCTTTTTGCCAAAGGATGTGTTTATGGGATGATATTGTATTGGAGCAGTTAATTAGTAATAGTTACTGTATTGGTCAGCCATGTTTTCCAAAAATTAAGTTATTCTAAATTTCGCTTTCTTTTGTTTGTGTTTCAGCCGTAGTGTTTAAATAAATTCTGTTCTGTGTAAAGCTGAGTGGTTTGACCAGCTGCATCACACCAGGAATATCCATTTCATATCTGCCTTTAAATGAGAGAAAGCTACTGTCTGGCTTCCCTTCTTAAAATATTTTGAGGAGGATCTGGGTTTAGATTAGATTACTTATAGTGTGGAAACAGGCCCTTCGGCCCAACAAGTCCACACCGACCCGCAACCCACCCATTCCCCTACATTTACCCCCCTACCTAATACTATGGGCAATTTAGCATGGCCAATTCACCTGACCTGCACATCTTTGGACTGTGGGAGGAAACCGGAGCACCCGGAGGAAACCCACGCAGACACGGGGAGAACGTGCAAACTCCACACAGTCAGTCGCCTGAGTCGGCAATTGAACCCAGGTCTCTGGCGCTGTGAGGCAGCAGTGCTAACCACTGTGCCACCCACATGAGAATATTTAATGGCAAGATGGGACATGCAGTGTCTAACTAAGGACAATAGGTTAGCTCCTAAAACTGGGCTGTTATGGCATTTTGGTAATGTCCCTAACTATGAGCCTGGAGACTCAGGTTCAAGTCCTACTTGCTCTCTGGGAACAGCTTGATTGTAAATGTCTAGCTACCAAAACAAGTTTATCTTGCCTTCTTCAGTTGCTGTAAGCTGTGAATTTAAATTCATAAGTCATTTTACAAGTGAGCAGGCACCCTGTACCTCTTGCAAACCAGAGGAAATGTTCAGAAACATTTGAAACAGCAAGAACCAGCTCAACAGATCTTGTGAACAAAGTCTACCGAGCTGCTTTTCCAGTTTTACCTCCACCCATGGTGACTTTTCTTTCCCTGACTCTCCATGTGTAAAATTGGGGAGTTTAGAGTTATCAAGCCATAGAGTCCTACAGCACAGAGACAGGCTTTTTGGCCCACACTGGTCCGTGCCGACCAAAATGTCCATCCTCATTAACCCCATTTCCCTGCACTTGGCCCATATCCTTCTAACCCTTTCCTATCCACGTATTTGTCCAAATGCCTTTTAAATGTTGTTAATGTACCCACCTCAACCACTTCCACTGGCAGCTCATTCTATATGCGTACCACCCTTTGTGTAAAAAAAGTTGACCTTCAGGTTCCCTTTTATTCTTTCCCCTCGAACCTTAAACTGATGTCGTCTAGTCCTCGATTCCCCAACCCTGGGGAAAAAGACTGAGTGCATTCACCCTATCCACGCCTCTCATGATCCTAGAAGGAGATTAGAGCTTTAACTGGTAGCGTTATTTACCAATTGTTGCTAACTGTTTATCCATAACTAGAATTCAATTACTTGTAAAAAATAGTAATTTTTACTAAGTCCAGAAACAGTTAACTTTCTATCAACTTGTGTATGGAAATCAGGTATAATAGTGAATTTTGTGTATTTGTTTTAAAATCTGTGATTTTTAATATTTATTCATGTGATGAGGGTGCTGCTGGCTAGGTCAGGATTTATTGCCCATCCCAGAGGGCAGTTAAGAGTCAGCCACATTGCTGTGGGTCTGGAGTCACATGTCGGCCAGACCAGGTAAGGATGTCAGTTTCCCTCCCTAAAGGACGTTAGTGAACCAGATGGGTTTTTCCTGACAATTGATCCTCGGAATTAGTGGGGCTCGATTTCCAGCATGCTCGCCCAGTGAGGGATAACGACCTATCCACTGGGAGGTAAAAATGATGTGCCCACCATTACACCCCATACCAGATCGAAAATCTTGCCAGTGGTTTCATGTTGGCACTTCCTGGATTTTGACTCAGTGAGAATGAAGGAATCAAGGTCAGAGTGGCTCTGCAAAAGCACAGCAGGTCAGGCAGCATCTGACAAGCAGGAAAACCGACATTTCGGGCAAAAGCCCTTCATCAGAAATTCCAGCATCTACAGTACCCACTTCTGCCCAAAAATGAAGGAATGTCTGATGTACTGCCATATCAGGATTGGGTGTGATTTTAGAGCTGGAAGGTTTCTCAGTAGCTGTTAGCTCTGTCCTCATAGCGGTTAGATGTTATGGGTTTGATCAGAAAAGCCTTGGTGAATTCTTTCAATACAGTTCCTTGCAGATCAGATTGAAACTCTGGCTGAAAGTGTTCAACCATGGTTTAATGATGCTCTTTCATACTGGCATTGGTCTCCCTTTGCCCTGTTGTCTGCTACCTTTACCTCTCGGTGTTGGGACATCGTCAGCAAGTCACTGTGAGCCCTTCGAAATGTCCTGGTCCATATTTTAACATTGCACGGTCACTGGGTCAGAAGATTTGAATTCCCTTTGTAATGGCACTGTCCATGCATGTCCCTGCACCACATGGACAGCAGCAGTTCAGGAAAGGCAGCTCAAGGGCAATTAGAGAAGGGTAATAAATGCTAGTCCAGCCAGCAACCCTCATGTCCCACGAAAGAATAAAGAGGTTTCATCAGGATGTGAAACAGTGAGTTGCAATGACCTGTGTATCCAGCAGGTGCCAGCAGAGTACAGGGTTTGTGCAGCATGACCAGCTTAGGGCTGGTCAGAAGTACCAGAGAAAAGACACTCCAAACAGCCGAATGTGAGATAAAACCAAGACTTTCTGCTCTTTAGTTCTTAGTTTTAATAAGGGTTGCCATAAAGAGACTAGTTTACCCCCACCCCACTCCCATTCCCAACCTGATGGAGGTCTTTATCGCCATGAAAGGGTTTGATTGGGGAGACCAGAGGCTGATGTATGTGGGATGGAGTAGTCACTGATAAATCCAACAGGGAATCCAGGAGAATCCTGTTCAACCACAGACACGTGTGAACAAGGAACTGAATCCCTATGCAGTAAGGAATAGTGTCGGTGAATTTTGGGGATGTCGGATTAGGATGAGGGAGTAAAGATGAGAACAACATATTGCTGGGACTCCAAGGTGAGAGACTGAATGAAGTTCTTCTGGAGCATAGTCAAAAGTATGACCAAGTGGGCTGAAAGGTCACTCTAAGCGATGTGAAAGCTATGGGCTTAACAGACTCATAGAGTCATAGAGATGCACAGCACAGAAACAGACTCTTCAGTCCAACTCATCCATGCCAACCAGATATCCCAACCCAATCTAGTCTCATTTGCCAGCACTTGCCATATCCCTCGAAACCCTTCCTATTCATATACCCATCCAGATACTTTAAAAATTATAATTGTATCACCTTCCACCACTTCCTCTGGCAGCTCATTCCATACATGTACCACTCTCTGTGTGAAAAAGTTGCCCCTTAGGTCTCTTTTATGTCTTTCCCCTCTCACCCTAAACCTATGCCCTCTAGTTCTGGATTCCCCCACCCCAGGGGGAAAAGACCTTGTCTATTTATCCTATCCATGCCCCTCATAGTTTTATAAACCTCTATAAGGTCACCCCTCAGCCTCCGACCCTCCAGGGAAAACAGCCCCAGCCTGTTCAGCCTCTCCTTATAGCTCAGACCCTCCAACCCTGGCAACACCCTTGTAAATCTTTTCTGAACCGTTTTAAGTTTCACAACATCCTTCCTATAGCAGGGAGACCAGAATTAAATACAGTATTCCAAAAGTGGCCAAACCAATGTCCTGTACAGCCACACCATGGCCTCCTAACTCCTATACACTGACCAATCAAGGCAAGGTGTGGAGGTGCCAGTGTTGGACTGGGGTGGACAAAGTTAAAAATCACACAACACCAGGTTATAGTCCAACAGGTTTAGTTGGAAGCACTAGCTTTCAGAGTACTGCTCCTTCATCAGATAGCTGTGGAGCAGGGTCATAAGACACAGAATTTATAGCAAACGATTGCAGTGTCATACAAGTGAAATGATATATTGAACAAACATAGATTGCTGTTAATTCTCTCATCTTTTAGAATGGTTTTCAGGTTTCAGTTCAGTAATATGGAAATCCCAGAACTTCTTCCGAGCCACATTCTCGAGATAACTTAGTTTTATAATAAAAAAAGAACTTCTCAACTCAGACAATGCATTAAAGGTGTGAGGTTAGAGTCTGGCTGTATCCCAATCTTGAGTCAGGCTGGTTCTATTTCCAAAGTAGGAATTTATAAAACCTTACACAGATTGACTGGCTGCATTGACAGCCTACAGATTGTGTGCTTTTTGAACAAAATAGAATGTATCTGCAGTTACAATTCTGCCAATGCAAATTCACCCCAAAGACTTATATGTGTGTGTGCATGTGTGTGAGGGAGAGAGAGAGAGTGTGAGTGTGTGCATTTAAGTGTAAGTGCATGTGAGAGAGTGTGTTTGCGTGTGTGCATGTTTATGAGTGTGAGTACGTGTGAGAGAGTGTGTTTGCGTGTGTGTTTGCATGTGTGTGTGCTTGGTAGAGCGTGTGTGTGTGCGTGTGACAGAGTATAAACCTGTGAATGGGAGTGTGTGTGTGGATGTGATGGGGGGGTGTATGTGTGTGTGTCTGAGAGAGAGCATGTGTATGAGAAAGGGTCTGTATGAATATGTGAGTATGTAAGATTGTGTGTGTGTGAGTGAGTGTGTGTTCGTAATACAATGGGGTCACCTGTAGTGTGACATGAACCCAAGGTCCTGGTTGAGTCCATCCCCATGGGTACTGAACTTGGCTATCAGCCTCTGCTCGGCCACTTTTCGTTGTTGCCTGTCCCGACGTCCACCTTGGAGGACTGTCACCCGAAGATCTGAGGCTGAATATTCCTGACAGCTGAAATGTTCCCCAACTGGGTGGAATGGTGGTTCAGTGGTTAGCACTGCTGCCTCACAGTGCCAGTGACCTGGGTTCGATTCCACCCTCAGGTGACTGTCTGTGTGGAGTTTGCATGTTCTCCAGGTTTCTGCATGGATTTCCCCCCACAGTCCAAAGACGTACAGGTTAGGGTGAATTGGTCATGCTAAATTGCCCATACTATTCAGGGACATGTAGGTTAGGGGTAAATGTAGAGTAATAAGGTAAGATGTGTTACTCTTTAGAGGATTAGTGTAGACTTATTGAGCTGGATGGTCTTTTCCACACTGTAGGGATTCAATGGGAGGGAACATCCTTCTCTAGCAATTGTTGCACGGTGTCCATCATCCATTGTCATAGTGTCTGCTCAGTCTCGCCTATGTAGCATGCCACAGGGCATCTGACCCCACTACACAATATGCTCACACACTCATGCAGACCCTCTCTCATACACACACTCTCTCTCAGCCACACACACATACACTCCCCTCTCACAGGCTTATACTCTGTCACAGTCACACGTATGATCTACCAAGCACCGTCACACTCTCTCTCTCTCATGTGCACTCGCGGTCACACGCACACAGTCACTCTCTCTCTCCCTCTCTCCCTCCCTCACATATATGCTTGCAAGTCTATGGGGTGAATTTGTAACTGCAGATACATTCTATTTTGTTCAAAAAGCACACAATCTGTAGCCTGTCAATGCAGCCAGTCAATCTGTGTAAGGTTTTATAAATTCCTACTTTGGAAATAGAACCAGCCTGACTCAAGGCTGGGATATAGACAGACTCTAACCTCACACCTTTAATGCATTGTCTGAGCTGATATGTCACTTTTTAAAAATAAAACATTAAGTTATCTCAAGAATGTGACATGAAAGAAGTTCTGGGATTTACATATTAATGAACTGAAACCTGCATCCTATCTAAAAGATGAAAGAATTAACAGCAATCTAGGTTTATCCAATTTTGCTATATATTCCGTGTCTTATGACCCTGCTCCACAGCCACCTGATGAAGGAGCAGCGCTCCAAAAGCTAGTGCTTCCAAATAAACCTGTTGGTCTATAATCTGGTGTTGTGTGATTTTTAACAATAGAGGCAAGCATACCAAACGCCTTCTTCACTATCCTATCTACCTGCGACTCCACTTTCAAGGAGCTATGAACCTGCACTCCAAGGTCTCTTTGTTTAGCAACCCTCCCTAGGACCTTACCATTAAGTGTATAAGTCCTGCTCTGATTTGCTTTTCCAAAATGCAGCACCTCGCATTTATTTAAATTAAGCTCCATCTGTCACTCCTCAGCCCATTGGCCCATCTGATCAAGATCCTGTTGTAATCTGAGGTAACCTTCTTCGCTGTCCACCACATCTCCAATTTTGGTGTCATCTGCAAACTTACTAACCCTACCTGCTATGTTCATATCCAAATCATTTATATAAATGACAAAAAGTAGAGGACCCAGCACTGATCCTTGTGGCACTCCACTGGTCACAGGCCTCCAGTCTGAAAAACAACCCTCCACCACCACCCTCTGTCTTCTACCTTTGAGCCAGTTCTGTATCCAAATGGCTAGTTCTCCCTGTATTCTGTGAGATCTAACCTTGCTAAGCAGTCTCTTGTGGGGAACCTTGTCGAACGCGTTACTGAAGTCCATGTAGATCATGTCCACTGCTCTGCCCTCATCAATCCTCCTTGTTACTTCTTCAAAAATAGGAACAGAAATAGTTCATTCAGCCCCCTCAGCCCTTTCCACTGTCATTGAGATCATGGCTGATCTGTGACCAATGCGTGCTTTAGGCCCATATCCCTTAATTCTGTTGCTCAACAAAACATCAGTCATCTCAGATATAAAATGAACAACTGATCCAGCATCCACAGCTGTTTGGGGAAGAGAGTTCCAAACCTCTCCCACACTCTGTGTGTCAAAGTTCTTCCTAACATCTCCCCTGAACGCTCTGGGCCCTCATTTTTAGGCTCTGCTGATAGTTCTAGAATCCCCACCCAGATCTTCTTGAAGACTTCTGACTGTTGACCTTCTACATTCTAGAGCAAACAGGAATAACTTGCATAATCTCTCCTTGTAACTCCGAACTCTCGGTGTCCAGGTATCATTGGACAGACATTAGTGGCATTGCTGAGTTTAGATAGTGATTAGTTTGATGGAACTGAAGTGTCATGAACACAAAGGACCTTCAAGGGGTTAGTGGGCTGAATGGAGACCCAGCAAAGTACCAACTCTAGGACATCCCTTACTGAGGAGAAGGAAACCCTGGAAAACTGTGAGGATATGGGAAGACACAGTACCACCTGCCCAGAGCACTGAAAGCTGACGGGATGGAACTGGAAAAACTGTGAAACACTCTTTAAATAAAAAAGCAGCACTCCCTCAGCACTGACCCTCCGACAGTGCAGCACTGACCCTCCGACAGTGTGGCACTCCCTCAGCACTGACCCTCTGACAGTGTGGCACTCCCTCAGCACTGACCCTCTGATAGTGCGGCACTCCCTCAGCACTGACCCTCCGACAGTGTGGCACTCCCTCAGCACTGACATTCTGACAGTGCGGCACTCCCTCAGCACTGACCCTCCGACAGTGTGGCACTCCCTCAGCACTGACTTTCTGACAGTGTGGCACTCCCTCAGCACTGACCCTCTGACAGTGCGGCACTCCCTCAGCACTGACCCTCCGACAGTGCGGCACTCCCTCAGCACTGACCCTCCGACAGTGTGGCACTCCCTCAGCACTGACCCTCTGACAGTGTGGCACTCCCTCAGCACTGACCCTCTGATAGTGCGGCACTCCCTCAGCACTGACCCTCCGACAGTGCGGCACTCCCTCAGCACTGACCGTCCGACAGTGCGGAATTCCCTCAGCACTGATCCTCCGACAGTAGGGCAATCCCTCAGCACTGCCTCTCTGACAGTGCGGCAATCCCTCAGCACTGACCCTCCGACAGTGCGGCACTCCCTCAGCACTGACCATCTGACAGTGTGGCACTCCCTCTGTACTGAACCTCTGCCAGTGCTACACTCCCTCAGCATTGACCCTCTAACAGTGTGGCACTCCCTCAGTATTAACCCTCCGACAGTGCGTCACTCCCTCAGCACTGACCCTCTGACAATGCAGCACTCCCTCAGCATTGACCCTCTGACAGTGCAGCATTCCCTCAGTACTGACCCTGTCACAGTGCGGCACTCCCTCAGCGCTGACCCTCTGATAGTGCGGCACTCCCTCAGCACTGACCCTCTGACAGTGTGGCACTCCCTCAGCATTGACCCTCTGACAGTGCGGCATTCCCTCAGTACTGACCCTCTGACAGTGCGGCATTACCTCAGTCCTGACCCTCTGACAGTGCGGCACTTCCTCAGCATTGACCCTCTGACAGTGCGGCATTCCCTCAGTACTGACCCTCTGACAGTGTGGCATTTCCTCAGTACTGACCCTCTGACAGTGCGGCACTCCCTCAGCACTGACCGTCCGACAGTGCGGCACTCCCTCAGTACTGAACCTCTGCCAGTGCAACACTCCCTCAGCACTGACCCTCTGACAGTGCGGCACTCCCTCAGCACTAACTGTCCGACAGTGCAGCACTCCCTCAGTACTGAACCTCTGCCAGTGCGACACTCCCTCAACACTGACCCTCTGACAGTGTGGCACTCCCTCAGCACTGACCCTCTGACAGTGTGGCACTCCCTCAGCACTGACACTCTGACAATGCCATACTCCTTCAGCGCTGACCCTCCAACAGTGCGCCACTCACTCAGTACTGACCCTCCACCGGTACGGCTCCATCAGTACTGACCCTCCAACAGTGCGGCACTCCCCCAGTACTGACCCTCTGACAGTGCGGCACTCCCTAAATATTGCATTGTGTGTAAGTCTCTGATGATCTGGTTTCCAGATCAGAATGATCATAAGTAAGTCACAGGCCAAGGGAAGGAGAACGATGGATGCTGTCATAGACTGAGTGTGAATAACACAGGAGGGCTTGCACTGAATTGGGGGAACACTCACAGTGGGGAAGCTGTCACAGGGAAATATTTGATCTAATCTGTAATTTGCTGGTAACTCTTGGTTTTATGAGGACCACAATGGTATGGTCACATGATCTTAACAAAATGTGTCGTGTTCTGAAGGTTTATGTATAATAGTGAGTAAGATAGAGCCAGTGTGGGAGAATAGGAGTCACTGTCTATGCTTTGTGTTTACTCCCTGCCAAGATATCAACACTAAATTACATTTATATAGTGCCTTTCACATACTTAGTCCCTTTAGACAAAAGGTCTGTAACAAGAGGGCATAAGCTTCTGGTGAGGGGAATTGAGGGGAGTTGAGGAAAATGTTTTTCACCCTCCCTAAGGGAATTGTGGATCAACCCACAGCACATAGACTGCAGCGGTTCAAGAGGGCAGCTCATCCCCACCTTCTCAAGGGGGCAACTCGGGACGGGACAGTAAATGCTGGAACAAGCAGCGACACCCACGTTCCACGAGTGAATTAAAAAACCCAGAAAGTGTTGGGGTCTGGAATGCTCTGCCTTGGAGGATCATTAGGGCAGGAAACCTCACAACCTTTAAGTAGGACTTAGACAGGCACCTGAAGTGTTATAACGTTCATTGCTATGGGCCAAGGGTGGGAAAGTGGATTTAACAGCTCGATCGAAACTGGTCGGCTTGAAGAAATATCTTTGAAGGAAGCGAGTGAAAAGAGGTGAGCTTCAGGCAGACTATTATTTAAATGGAGAGAGACTCCAAAAAGGTGCAGACAGAGGGATCTGGGTGTCCTTGTGGATGAAACACTAAACATCAACATGCAGGCGCTGCAAGTAATTACGAAGGCAAAAGAACTTGTAGCTTTTATTGCTCGGTTCTTGGAACTGAAAAATATGGCAGACTTGTTCCTGCTTTACAGAGTGTTGGAGAGGCCACACCTGGGGTTTTGATTGTCATACTTGAAGAAGGATATTAAAGCATTGGTGACAGTTCAAGGCTGGTTCCTGGGATGCAAGAAGCTGATATATTGAGAATACCTAAACCTATTAGAGCTTTATTCATTACTGTTTGGACACAAGATTCTGAAGAGGATTGAAAATGTGGATGTCGGGGAGTTGTTTCCACAAGTGGGGGAGCATTTAACTCATGAACATGGTTACAGAATAAAGGGACATTAGTTTAAAAATGCAATATGAACAAATTTCCTCTCCCAGACAACAGGAAAATGCCTGAAATTCTGCACTTGTGTAGGTTAGGTCACTAGAAGTATTGAAAGAGTGTAGGTTTGCTCGCTGAGCTGTAGGTTTGATATCCAGACGTTTCATTACCTGGCTAGGTAACATCATCAGTGGCGACCTCCAAGTGAAGCTTTATATAAATAGAAAGCAGAAGACAACAGCTTCGCTTCACTTGGAGGTCGCCACTGATGATGTTACTTAGCCAGGTAATGAAACGTCTGGATATCAAACCTACAGCTCAGCGAGCAAACCTACACCCTAAACCTCAACCTGAGCTACAAACCTTCACAAACTTTGCAAGTATTGAAAGAGGAGGTAGATAGGTTTTGAAATATTGAGGAGTTTGAGGGTAATGAGGAGCTGGCATTAGATGAGGGCGGCACGGTGGTTAGCACTGCTGCCTCACAGCGCTAGAGACCCGGGTTCAATTCCCACCTCAGGCAACTCTCTGTGTGGAGTTTGCACATTCTCCCTGTGTCTGTGTGGGTTTCCTCCGGGTGCTCCGGTTTCCTCCCACCGTCCAAAGATGTGCAGGTCAGGTGAATTGGCCATGCTAAATTGCCCGTAGTGTTAGGTAAGGGGTAAATGTAGGGGTATGGGTGGGTTGCGCTTCGGGGGGGTCGGTGTGGACTTGTTGGGCCGAAGGGCCTGTTTCCACACTGTAATCTAATCTAATCTAAAGAGGTATTGAGGTTTGGGATTAACGGTTCACCTGACAAAGGAGCAGCACTCCGAAGGCTTGTGATTTCAATAAACATGTTGAACTATAACCTGGTGTCATGTAACTTCTGACTTTACCCACTTCAGTCCACATTGAGCCTTAGGGCAGATCAACCATGACCTTATGGAATGGCGGGGCAGATTTGAAGGGCTGAATGGCCTACTCATGCTCCTACTTCCTGTGCTCTTATGAAAGGCTGAACAATAGGGGGTGCTCTTCTTTAGAAAGAAGACCAAGCGGTGTTCTCAAAGAGTTCTTTAAAGTTATGAAGAGGTTTGGTTGGGTAAAAGCAGAGATGTTAATACGTGCCAGGCAAACCAGATACAGTGATCATAAATACAAGAATAATCCAATCAGAATTCAGAAGAAACTTCTTCATTGAGAAAGCAGTAAGAATGTGGATCCCACTCCCATAGCGAGTATTTGAACTGAATAACAGAGATACTTTGGAACTCATTTGTACAGTGTTTGTCTGTGTGTGTCTGGTGACCTGTTGCATGTTTTGTGTGCCTGTTAATGGGTGAAAACAGAAGCGAAACAGGAGGAGGGAAAAGCAGCCCGCCCAATTGCCCCTGAACTAAGTGGCTTGTTCAGACCATTTCAGAGGGTGGTTGACCATGTTGCTTCGGATCTGGAATTAAATGTAGACTCGATCAGCTGAAAGAGGGAAGATTCCATCTCAGGTGGGATTTTTAACAGTGAGCAGTGAACACACAGTTACCATCACTGAAACGTTCAATTCCAGGTTTTATAAACAAAGTTTAAATTCCATTAGCGACTGGGATTTGAGCTTGTGTCCAAAGAGCACTAAGCCAAGAAGTCTTGGCCTTACTAGGTTAGTGACTTGTCCACTATGTCACCATATCCGCCAATTGAGAACTGTTCTGTGGGACTAACAGGAGGTGCAGAGGGTAGTGTGTGAGTGCAGTGTGCTTTTACACTCAGGCTGGGTTCAGGTCTGACTGACAGTGGACTGACAGCAGTCTCTGGAATGTGAAGTGTACAATGACAAAGGAGTTTGGATAGAATAAGCCCGTGTGCAGTGAGTCTGAAACCATGGGCTATGCTGCCTCTAATTTGGTGCTAATTACCGAGAGTAATGATTTGGTAAAGATGACCAGCAATGATAATGGAAGTGTCACACTAATGCAGTTGGGAGTATTCTTCCGAGATGGGGAATACAGGACCAAGCCCCTGGCAGTTCCAAGGCAGCACTGTCCGTGTACCTAATCAAAGCTGTCTGATGTCTGGAGAATATTGAAGAGTTTTGAAGTTTTGAACGCAAGGTTATAATCTGAAATTTAAACTCTCAAACTTGCCAAATCAATGCAGGGCTTTGACAGAATTTTTGCTTTCTGGCCACAGATGCCACCAAACCTGCTGAGTTTCTCCAGCAATTTCTGTTTGTGTTTTAGATCTTCACCGTCCACAGTTATTTGTTTTATTCTTGAACAGAATCTGTTGTGTTGCTGTTTTTCAGATGAGATGTTAAAGTGAGGTTCTCGCTGGTGGTTGGGTCTGCCCAGTCTCCTGCTCCTTATCTACCTCAAACCTCATCAATAAAAGAAACACATTGTGTGGTCATTGTCACATTGTTGCTTGTGGGATCTTCCTGTGCCTGCATTGATTACTGATTTTCCTACATTACAACAGCACTTCATTGGCTGCAAAGTGATTGGAGACGTCCTGAGGTTATCCGGGGTGCCAATGAAAGGTTGACTCTTTCTTGCTGGTCACCCAGGTGTAGTGTGTGTTGTTGTATTACTTTGTTAATCTCCTCAGTGAAAAGCTGTCTTACTGAGCTGTGCTAGTGCTTCCTGTTAAACCTGTTGGATTACAAACTGGTGTTGTGTGATTTTTAACTTTGTCCACCTCAGTCCAACACTGGCACCTCCAAGTCATTACTGAGCTGTGTATGACTGAAGTGACAGACTCTAATAGGCCACGTCCTGCAATGGACTGGCACAATTTATAGCTAAATGGTTTTGTGTCATGCTCTCAACAGATGAGACAGCAGTCATTGAGAGAGGGGGTGGAAGGGGGGGGAAGAAGTCCCAAAGCATTTCAGGGCTCGGGCCTCCCTTTGAAATATTGACCTATGATAGACCATGACCATCCTTGTCATTATACCTGTTGTTAATAGTTTGACCTCTGTTGATCCTTTCATTCTCAATTTGCATGCAGGTCATAAATCACATTCTTCAAGAAAGATTGGCAGTGTGATCACTAAATAACAAATCCAATTGTCATTAGGGACTAAAGTCACTCAAAATAGAAAGGTTTGTCTTCACAATGACAGTGTACAGTGTGATGAATTGTTCTTGAACAGCAATGATAATGGAAGTGTCACACTAATGCTGTTTGGAGTATTCTTCCGAGCTGGGGAATACAGGATCAAGCCCCTGGCAGTTCCAAGGCAACACTGTCCCTGTATCTAATAAAAGCTGTCTGATACTTGGAGAGTATCTAATCTATAGGTCACCATAGCTGTATTTGTTATAAAAATGACATGTCTTTTACTCAGTTTGAGGAGATTTCCTGCTCTTCCTTTACCATTAATTTTTTGGTGGTGATCAGGTATTTGATTTTTTTTTCCAAATGATTTGTTAAACATTTTATTCTTAGGATATGATGACAAATCATTGTTTCTTTATTATTTCTTAAAATGTCTGTGCAGGCATCTTATGTGGGTCTGCACTGATCGTGGGCACAATTTTAATGTTTATAGTATATAATCGGCCTAACCATTTGTTGCCAGGTCTGGCAGAGGCTGGATAAGCAACAGCAACAACATATTGGATTTGTGTCAGATTCTCAGTGTAAGACATGGGGAACTTGATGGAGAGTGTGGTGCTGTAAAAGCACAGCAGGTCAGGCAGCATCTGAGGAACAGAGGAATCGATGTTTTGGACAAAAGCCCTTCATCAGGAATTCTGAAACATTGATTCCCCTGCTCCTCGGATGCTGCCTGACCTTCTGTGCTTTTACAGCACCACGCTCTTGACTCTGATCTCCAGCATCTGCAGTCCTCACTTTCTCCAAGGAATGCTTTCAAATTGAAACATCAGGCTTCATAAGGGGTTATCAAGAGGGGTGAGCAAAATGTTGGTCAAAGAGATAGGTTTTAAGAAGCATCTTAGACCTAAAGACTGTAGGAAATAAGAACAGGAGTGGGCCATTCAGCTCCTCAAGCCTGCACCAGCATTTAGTAGGATAATGACTGATCCAACAACATTCCTCATATCCACTTTGCTGTCCTTCCCCCAGAATCGTTGATTTCTCTATTGATCAATAATATATCTATCTCAGTCTTAAATTTACACATGGATTCTGCCCTCACACCTCTCTGGGGTGAGGAGTTCCAAAGATGCCCATTTTTCCTGAGACAATGCCCCCTGGTCCTAGACGCTCCCATGGGTGGAGGGGGACCATCCTCTCAGCATTGACCCTGTCAAGCTCCTTAAGAATCCGAGATGAGATCACCTCTCATTCTTCTAAACTCCAGTGAGTGGAGCCCCTCCATACTGGGGATCATCCCAGTGAACCTTCGCTGAGCTGTCTCCAATGAAATCATACCTTTCCTTCATATAAGTGGACCAAAGTAGCTCCAGATGTGACCTCACCAGCACCTGGTACAGTTGCAATAACACTTCTTGAAGGCAGTGGCAGAGCCAAAGAAGGCTTTGGATTAGATTCTAGGGTTTCAGGTCCAGGCAGCTGAAAGTGTGGTCTCCACTGGGGATGCTAAAGGTACCAGAATTGGAGGAATCGAACAATCCCAATTTTACTGTCATTGGTCCTTGTTCTTCTTCATGAATATCGACTCCAGGATCATCATCTGGGAAGGTAAAATAAACTCTGACCTTTTCCCTCTGTAGCAAATGTTTCCCAAAACTCCTCTCCTACACCTTTTATCTTCACCTCCAACAACAAGTCTCAAGAACACTGTCTAATAGCAGCAGGAGTAGACCAGATGATCAATATGGCTTATTCCACTGCTCAATGCCATTATAAGCTTCTCCTCTACTTACCCAGTCAATTATACCAGGCACAGGAACTATTGTACACAATCTGGGGGTTGGCTTGTAAGAATGATCAAGGTAAAAACAATGACTGCAGATGCTGAAAACCAAATACTGGATTAGTGGTGCTGGAAGAGCACAGCAGTTCAGGCAGCATCCAACGAGCAGCGAAATTGACATTTCGGGCAAAAGCCCTTCATAAGAATGATTCCTTTGTATTTGAATACACTGGCCTGCCACCTACAAAATTTGGACATTAAGGTTGTGCACACCTGTATCACTGACTACAGCCAACATGAAATCAATTGCCTTGTGTTTGTGAAATGTGCCAATTCATTGTTGCCTCTGTCTTAGACCAATGTTAAAAATGGATTCATGTTAAAATTTTAGAATATTATTCCCAACCCTCTCTTCCATCACTTGTCTCCATCCCTCATTTAAGATGTTTTTCTGGTGAGATGATTCAGAACTGAAATGTAATCCCATTTATAATATTTTACAAAAGAGATATTCCTCTAAAATAGCCTTCCCTAATGGATACAAAAGGTTACACACAATCGCCACTTGTTCAGTCCTTGGACGTTCACATGTTCCACTTCCGGACTCAGCCTGAGATCTTCAGTATGGAAACAGGCCATTCAGCCCAACTGCTCCATTCTGGCGTTTCTGATCACCTTGAGTCACCTTCAGACCTCTCCATGAAGACACAGCATCTAACAGTCCTCTGATCAGACTCGTAACCAAGGCATTCGGCAACTGTTCAGAGTAAAAGAGACCTGAGTTTTAGAACCACTTGAGAGAAAGAGGAAGAGAGAGTGAGAGAGGGTCACGCAAGGGAAGAGGTTCATTACAGCAGAAGTGCTGTCTCCAAACAGCTAGGGCATTCTTTACCAGCTTGGGACTGACTGCATTTTAAAGTAACCACTCTGTCAGACGTGAGCGCATAGAATGGGATTTAAAGAAAAAAGTGAACTAGTTTAATATAAATGGCTTGTTCCTGTTAGAATTTCAAGAAAACTATTGTCACATCGACTTAGTAACATCAGGATATGCCATTATTCTGCCCCTGGCTTGGAGGTATTTGTTAATTATATGGTCTGTCATTGTAACTGGAACTGTAATTATCCTAACTTTGGGCAAGAAGTGGATGAGGTGCTTAGAAGTTAGTGAGAAGGAAATCCAGAAACAGGAGAGGTCATGTTTGTGAGTTAGGAAACACAGCAGCTAATTAGTACACAACAAGATCACACAAACAGAATTACGCTAATGGCCCAGGCCATCTTGCCTTTTTAATGTCGATCCGGGCAGCTTGGCTCATCAAATCGTTTACATTGACTTTGGGTTCATAATTCTATCCTGACAGACACAGGTTCCTTATAAATGTAAAGATAAAACATAGCTGGAGGTGTCAACTGTGGCTCAGGGGATAGCACCGAGGGGTCCTGACGGGTCTGGATTGAGCTGGGTGAAACTTCTCCACTCAAAAAAATGGGAATTTTTGGAATTCTCCACTCCAGGAACTGTGGATGCCTACTCGTTGATATATTCAAGACAGAGGTTGATAGGATTTTGAACACTAAGAGAAATAAAGGATATAGTGATAACGGAGGCTAATGGATGATCAGTCGTAATCTTGTTGAGTAGTGGAAGAGGCTGGGAGGGGTCTGATTGCCTGAGTCCAGCTCTGATTTCTTATATTTTCATGTTACTTGTTCATACCCTTCACTCACTGTTGAGAGTGTCATCAATCATTGCCAATAAATGTCATTTTTACATTGACGCATTCATGTCAGTAATTATGATTCATTAAAGCGGCTGATTAACTGCGCTTGCCAAAATACTGTCCTGTCAATGTGTAGCGCAAACACTTGAGGAAATCACATAATGGCGAAGTGAATGACTTATCCTTTAAGTGAACTATTGTCAGATGCACATTAGCTCCATTTGTGGGGGACTACTGAACAATAGTACTTTGTCTGTATGTTCGAAGTTATACCTTGCCTATGGGGAGCTGCCAGGGACAGAAATTCAAACATTGCTCTCTGAATCTTGGTGAATGAGTGCTTACTTGCATATAATCTGTGAGCAATAAATACTTGAGGACAGAGCAGACTTTAAACTGTAGTAATTGGCTAACCGTACTTATCCTAATTCGCTACATTTTCATACATAGTTAGTATGTCAAGCATATGAAAGGACGGATAGAAAGAGCTTTGAAAGGGCAACACAATGACACGTTCTATTCTGTAGAAGGCAGCCAGTTCCAATGACGAGTGTTTTTGAGTGGACGCCCCAGTTAGTTGGAGTGCTGCATCTGGGCAACAAATCTGCCTCGCTCCACTTGTCAACTCTGGATGTTTTATTTTCAGTGCAGTGGCGAGGAAGAGAAACTCCAACCTGTCAAACATTTGACAGGAGTGTCGGCAACCCCTTTCTAACAGGCACAATAACACGATGCCGTGACAGCAGGTGGGGCTGCCAATCCCAATATTGGTTGCCATGTTTGAGTCCGAACCTCATTAAACAAATGCTTGGCTGAAAACAGGGCCTGGACAGTAATCCATCAGATCCGAGTGAGAGTTAAGATGGAGGTGACTTTTTACAGGATATGGAATGACAGAGATTTAGGCATAAAGATACAACGGTCTCCATTTGGGAAAAGTCCTGGAATGATCAGTTGAAATGTGGAACTAATTCATTTATAAGCTATAAAGTACAAATAAAGAAAGGGTTCAGAAGAGATTTACAAGGATGTTTCCAGGGTTATAGGGTTTGAACTCCAGGGTGAGGCTGAACAGGCTGGGGCTGGTTTCCCTGGAGTGTCGGAGGCTGAGGGGTGACCTAATAAAGGTTTATAAAACCATGAGGGGCATGGATAGGAGAAATAGACAAGGTCTTTTCCCCAGGGTAGGGGGTCCAAAACTAGGTTCAAGGTGAGAGGGGAAAGATTTAAAAGAGACCTAAAGGGCAACTTTTTTCATGTAGAGGGTGGTGCGTGTATGAGGCAAGCTGCCAGAGGATGTGGTGGAGGCTGGTACAATTCAATATTTAAAAGGCATTTGGATGGGTATATGAATAGGAAGAGTTTAGAAGGATACGGGCCAAATACTGGCAAGTGGGACTAGGTTAATTTAAGATATCTGGTCAGCATGGACCAGTTAGACTGAAGGGTCTGTTTCCATGCGGTACAGTTATATGACTCTAAATCCGGAATGATGATTTACACCCAATGACAATGTTTATTGAGTTCTGAAGAAAGGTCACTGAATCTGAAACGTTAACTCCTTTCTCTCCACAGAGGCTGCCAGATCTGTTGAGCTTCTCCAACAATTTCTGTTTTTGTTTCAGCAAAATCACTTTGCAGTTATTTTGCAGAGCTCAGTTGCATTGCATTTCCCTGGTTACGATACCAACATAAGTGCAAATCGCTATGAGTTTAATTTGTTTGTGAAACTATTGCCTCTCTCCTGCTATCATTTTCACATTTTTCTAAAAGCTCATTGTAAATTGTTGGTGCACGTGGGAGATTGCTATTTCTTCAGGCATGGAGCAGGCCAGTGTTTTAAATGGCTTCAGATCCCAGGGTGCTGATTTGCTCACTGCTCCTGCTCTCAAGATGAGTCTACCTGGCTCCTGACTGCCCAGTGCCACCTCCCTACCCACCATCACACCAGGTGAGGGGTCTGCAGAGGTTGACCGGGGAGGGAACAATTGGCATGGCGAGCAGCGTATTCAAATGGGGCATGGGGACGATGTTGGGAGCTGACTGATGTGGCGAGTGGGAGGGAGGTGAGGGAGCTGAGCCTTGCCAGTCAATGATGTCCATATTGAGTACTAAGCAGAAACTCTAGTGCTTAAAGCTCATGTTGATCATCACAACATTAACACAGAGAGGAATGTTAACCTTTTTTTGCTGGACCACATTGTAGGTCCATCAGAGAGAGAGGCTATTTGGCCCAACTGATCTGTGCTGGAATTATGAGCCAATGATCCTCCTCTTTATCTCACCCTATCAGCCAGTCATGGAGTCATAGAGATGTACAGCACGGAAGCAGACCCTTCGGTCCAACTCGTCCATGCCGACCAGATATCCCAACCTAATCTAGTCCCACCTGCCAGTACCTGGCCCATAACTCTCCAAACCCTTCCTATTCATATACTCATCCAGATGTCTTTTAAATGTTGCAATTGTATTAGCCACCACCATTTCCTCTGGCAGCTCATTCCATACACACACCACCCTCTGTGTGAACAAGTTGCCCCTTTTATATCTTTCCCCCTCACCCTGAATCTACGCCCTCCAGTTCTGGTCTCCCCCACCCCAGGGAAAATACCTTGTCTATTTACCCTATCCATGCCCTCCTTGATTTAATAAACCTCTATAAGGTTACTCCTCAGTCTCCGATGCTCCAGGGAAAAACAGCCCTAGCTTATTCAATCTTTCCCTATAGCCCAAATCCTCCAACCCTGTCAACATCCTTGTAAATCTTTTCTGAGCTCTTTCAAGTTTCACAACAGCCTTCCAATAGGAAGGAGAACAGAAATGAACACAATATTCCAAAAGTAGCTGAACCAATTTCCTGTACAGCTGCAACATGATCTCCCAACTCCTGTACTCAATACTCTGACCAATAAAGGAAAGCATACCAGACACCTTCTTCACTATCCTATCTACCTGCGACTCCACTTTCAAGGAGCTATGAACCTGCACTCCAAGGTCTCTTTGTTCAGCAACCCTCCCTAGGACCTTACCATTAAGTGTATAAGACCTGCTCTGATTTGCTTTCCCAAAATGCAGCACCTCACATTTATCTGAATTAAACTCCATCTGCCACTCCTCAGCCCATTGGCCCATCTGATCAAGATCCCGTTGTAATCTGAGGTAACCCTCTTCGCTGTCCACTACACCTCCAATTTTGGTGTCATCTGCAAACTTACTAACTTTACCTCTTATTCTCACATCCAAATCTTTTATATAAATCACGAAAAGTAGAGGACCCAGTACCGATCCTTGTGGCACTCCACTGGTCGCAGGCCTCAAGTCTGAAAAGCAACCCTCCACCACCACCCTCTGTCTTCTACCTTTGAGCCACGTCTGTATCTAAATGGCTAGTTCCCGCTGTATCCCATGAGATCTAACCTTGCTAATCAGTCTCCTACAGTAAACCTTGTCGAATGCTTTACTGATGTCCATATAGATCATGTCCATTGCTCTGCCCTCATCAATCTTCTTTGTTACTTCTTCCAAAAACTCAATCAAGTTTGTGAGACATGATTTCCCACGCACAAAGCCATGTTGACTATCCCTAATCAGTCCTTGTCCTTCCAAATACATGTACATCCTGTCCCTCAGGATTCCCTCCAACAACTTACCCACCACCGAGGTCAGGCTCACTGGTCTATAGTTCCCTGGCTTGTCCTTACCACCCTTCTTAAACGGTGGCACCACGTTTGCCAACCTCCAGTCTTCCGACACTTCACCTGTGACTATCTATGATACAAATATCTCAGCAAGAGGCTCAGCAATCACTTCTCTAGCTTCCCACAGAGTTTCGGGTACACCTGATCAGGTCCTGGGGATTTATCCACTTTTATGTTTTTCAAGGCAACAGTCATTCTGTTCCCTTCTTCCTCTTTGTGTTCATCCCGCTCCTCTCTACATGAATCTCGGCTATTCACGCGGGGTAATGAATTCTACTATTCGTAGAAACATGGAGCAGGAAGAGGCCATTTTGCCCTTCAAGCCTGCTTGCCCATTCGATATGATCATGGTTGACCATCCATTCTTTGGACAATGGGCTCTTTCAATTTCTTCCCTGGTAATAGATGGGGTGGTGTTGCCCCATTTACTGTGGGGGCAGTAATGGTCTCTTACTCTAATCAAATAACAGCAATTGCTTCAGAACCATCCTTGAGTCCTTTCGATTATCAATCCTGACTTTTTTTCCAGGCAGAGATTGTTCAATAGATTTTGGAGAAGATTTGGGTCTCAGTTTGTGGATCAGATTGTAAGTTTGCTCACTGAGCCGGTAGATTTCTTCTCAGCCGTTTCATCCCTATGTGAGATAACATCATTGGTGAGCCTTTGGTGAAGCATAGGTGTTCTGTCCTGCTTGCTATTTACCTGCCTCGGTCTGTTGGGGTGGGCGATATCATTTCCGGTTCTTTTTACTGAGACGTTGGTAAATGGGGTCCAAATCAATATGTTTGTTAATGGAGTTCCAGTTTGAATGCCAGGCCTCTAGGAATTCCCATGCATGTCTTTGTTTAGTCTGGTGTGTTGTCTCAGTCAAACTGGCGTCCCTCTTTGTCTATGTATGGATACCAGTGATAGTTGGTCATGTCTTTTGGTGTTTAGTTAGTGTGCATGTATCCTGGTGGCTAGTTTCCTCCCGTCTGTCAATGTAATGTTTGTTCCAGTCCTTGCAGGGTATTTTGTGTATGACATTGGTTCTGCTGATTGTTGGTATGGGGGTCCTTTAAACTCATCCGGAGCTATTTCAGCATGGTGGTAAGTTTGTGGGCTACCATGATGCCTAGAGGCCAGAGTAGTCTGGTTGTCATCTCCGAGATGTCTTTAATGTATGTCTTTAATACATTAACAGCACCCTCCCAGGTATAAAGTTCACCAAAGAGGAAGAGAACAACAACAGATTCCCCTTCCTCGATGTCATGGTAGAACAAAAAGCCAATGGAGCACCGCAGGCCAGTGTCTACAGGAAAGCCACACACACACTGACCAAATATTTAACTACAGGAGCAATCATCCCAACACCCACAAATGGAGCTGCATCAGGATATTATTTAAATGAGCCCATTACACACTGCAGCACCCAGGAACTATGAGAAGCTGAGGAAAAACACCTATACAACGTATCTAGGGACAACGGTACTCGATGAGCACTGTCTGCCAATTCCTGCACAACAGGCTTAAGTAAGAAGACACAGCATGTTCTGAGACTCTAGCCACCCTGCCAAACATTAAAGACATCTCGGAGATGACAACCAGACTACTCTAGCCTCCAGGCATCATGGTAGCCCACAAACCTACCACCACACTGAAGTAGCTCCTGATGAATTCAGCAGACCCATCACAACAACCAGCAGAGTGAATGTTATATTCAAAATACCCTGCAAGGACTGCAATAAACATTACATTGGACAGACAGGCAGGAAACTAGTCACCAGGATACATGAGCATGAACTAGCCACCAAAAGACATGTCCAACTATCACTAGTATCCATACACACAGACGAAGAGAGACACCAGTTTGACTGGGACAATACATCCATCCTGGGACAGCTTAAACAAAGACACGCACAGGAATTCCTAGAGGCCTGGCATTCAAACCGGAACTCCATAAACAACATTTCAATTTGGATCACATTTACCAACCTTTCAGAAAAAGACCACAGCAGACTGAGACAGATAAATAGCAAACGGGACAGAACACCAGTTAACTGTGATTTCTCTTCACAGATGCTGCGTGACCTGCTGAGCTTTTCCAGCCACTTCTGTTTTTGTTTCTGATTTACAGCGTCCGCAGTTCTTTCTGTTTTCAAGATTGTATTGAAGCAGACTGAATGGGCCGAATGGCCAACTCCCAATCCTATTTCTCATTCTTTAATAATTTTTTTGGAAAGTGATTAGGGGATAGCCAGAAGTTTGAAAGGTGCTACGTAAATGCGGTTTCCTCCCTCCCTGTTATCTGTCCTCTGCTGGTTAATCTCAGCCTCTTTGAGTGCTGCCTTCCACAGTCACACAGTCTCCAGCTCCACTCCATAATCTTTAGTTGACAAGGACACCCTTTCACCTGCAGATTTGAGAGAGTCACAGAAATAAGATGGAACGGTAATTAAAGGCGCCATTAGATGAACTCTGCTTCAGGTCCAGATGGCTAGCTGCCAGAATAGAAAGCCTGAATTTTATTTAATTAAAGTCACAGGAATTTGTGGTTAATGTACTTTCAGGTCCTGCAGGTAAGCTCTGAACTTTCTCAGGATGTTTTGCAATGCTTTACAGCTAATTAAATACTATTTCTAAGTGTGGTACTCACAGTTGTGGTGGGGGGGGTGGAGGGGCTGGTGTTGCTGTGGGATGTCACTGATTTGATGAATTAACCTCAGGCTATGAATCTGAGAGCAACAAGGTGCACAAACAGCAGTGAAATGAATGAATGAGAAAACCATCTGTCTTAGTGATTACAGGTGAGTGATAAAAATTTGGACACAGCGCAGAGCTGCCCACTCGCCTTCACAAACCCAGTGTGTGAGCTCAAACCTCTGATCACCGAGCCCCCAGTGTCTGCCTCAGCTCACTCAGCGACGGCTAAACTGTGACTATTCCTCAATGACGGAGCTACAACAATAATCTACATTTATGTAGCATCTTCAGTGCAGCAAAAATGTCCATTTATCAGACAAAGTTTGTCACTGAACCTTATCAGTGGATGTTAAGATGCTTGGCTTAAGGTGTATGTTTTAAGGGCCGGCATAAAGGGGGAGAGAGAAAGGCAGAATGTTTTATGGAGGGAATTCCTGAACTGATCTTAGAGTGCAGGAATAGCCACCAACGGTAGTGACTTTAATCAGGTCTGTGCAGGAGGAGGAATGGGAGGAGTACAGAGATCTATGGAGGTGGGGGGTGTGGGGCAGGAGGGGTTTTAGGCTGCAAGGCAGGAGGGGTTAGAACTATGAGGGGGGGGGGAGGGAGAGAGTCAAACTGTGGAAATATGTGGACTTAAAGGATGAGAATTTGAAAACTGAGGCTGTGTCAGGCCTGGAACCAGTGTCATTCAGTGAGCAGAGGGATGGCAGTTGTTTGGCATTTTGGTGCAGATGTTTAGATGTGCTGATGTCTGTGGAGACAGCACAGTTTATACAGGGCATTCCCACTTTGTGACAATGCTTTGCTGTCTTAGTGAACTTCTCCCATTATCGGGGTGTGAAGGAATTTGGATTTAAAATATGGACCAAATCTTAGCACGAAGGAAAATCAAAGGCTGTCTTTGCTGGCATCTGCCCGTTCCCCCTGTGGCACATCCATCTGGGGTCTGGGGTCTGGGGTCTGGGGGGATGCTGGGTTACTCTGACCCTCCCTCTGTAAGATTGCAGACCTTTCTGAATCAATGTTAACCGTGCCTTAAACAAAAGGAATATGTTGCTGTATTCCCTTGCTGTTTGACCCCTGTCAGTTGTCAACTTTCCTTTAATGTGCTGAGGGCATGGGACAGGAGCAGATGGCGATCCGAGAGCTCATTCACAGACTCCGAGATAGTCGACAGGTTCACAAGTTAAAAACAAGCTTTCAATTATTTAGCCCTCTAGAGCGATATCATTAATAAAGAAGCTCTTTTATGCAGACCAGCCCCACTGTTTTCTGAACTATATTTATTGTGATAATACATCAGTGTGTCATTCTGAAGTAGTGTGCGGTGGAATTAGGCACAGAATGTAAAATTCATTTAGTCTCAAAAATATTTGAATATTTATTGTATCAACGGCCCAGATTTTCCTCAAAGCACAGTTATGGAAGAGTTCAGTCCTAAATCTTGCTGGAAAAGTTACTACATTGTTCAACATGCATGTCGCTATTAATATCAAAACACTTTCAAGAATTAATTGATACATTCAGAGTTCCTAATCTCTAGAGAGTGGTTGTTGGTTTAAACTGTCATAGCATTTGTTTTGCACCTTTACTTCAGCTTCTACATTATTATTAAGCAATGATTAGATTTATACATTAAACGTCCTGCAGAAAGTTGGGGATATAAAATGGGAAAATATCAGAAGGACACTTTAAACAGCATGATAATTGTTAATATAATATTAATTAATGGCTGTGACCTGAAATGAAATATTTCAACCTTCAAATGTCACTCATGTCAAAATGTTTTGTGGACTTAATAAATGTATGAATTTAAAATTCTAATTTTTTTTTCTGCTGACACACTCCCTCTTTGGTGACCTAATCTTTCCTTTTGATTGTGCATCCGATTTCACTATACTTCATTCTCCCCCTCTCCACCCTCCATTACTTTCTCAATCTATAACTCTCAAAGGTTAAGGAAGTAGATTGTTGGCCCCTTATTGACTGAGATCTCCTCATCGTGCTGTTTGCAGCTCAGGCGTACAGCAAGTTACAGGCTGAAGATACTTGGAGTTGAAGAGCTGAAGGATCAGATATAACAAATGGTATAGCTCCTATGATGCCCCACTTGGCAAAATTTGGGTCACTGTTATACCTAGCTGTAGTTTTGTGAGCTGTAGCTCTGTGAATGGTTCCTTTACCTTGTGAGCCATTGGGTCTTGGATCTCAGCCTGAAATAACTCCCCAGAGGCTGGTATCCCATCACTAAGTCATCCTTTATTTATACGGGGAGAGTCCTTGACACTGATCCAACTCCCTCAGAGCCAGCTCTCAGAGTATCAGGATATCTGACACTGCTGATTGTTTTTTTATTTTATTAAACACTACAAAATACAGTTAATAAACAGAAAGCAGCAATTCACAAAAAAACCCCACTATATACAGGGGAAAGGGCAGCAGAGCCAAACCCCAAACCCCATCGTTTTCAGGGAAATGGGGACAACGTCAAATCCCACTTCCATTCATCACAAAGATAACAATAAAAAACAAGCAAGACAGTGCAATCAAATCAGAAACAGTGCATAGAACACAGACCCAATATAGCTGTAAAAAAGACACCTGACACCCATCCACACCACATACTGATCAGACTGTCCTTGGCTAGCCTTCCTGCAGGACAGTGATCGGCCTTCTGGTCTCTGACGGTCCTGTGTATTGACTGACCCTCCTCAGGGCCGCTTTCCTCCAGGCTGGTTGTTGACCACCCGGCTTCCAGTCGCCCCACATACTGACTGGACTACCCCAGGCCACTTTCCTATGAGCTGGCTGTTGGCCTTCCAGCCTCTGGCCACCCTGCATACTGACTGACCCTCCCCAGCCCACATTCCTCCGGGACAGACATCAGCCACCAGCTCCCGGTCCCCCGTGTACTAACCAAATCACCCCCGACCTGCTTTCTTCCAGTCGGGCTATTGGCCATCCAGCACCTGGCCGCCCCACGTACTGACTGACCCTTCCTCCTGGTAACACTCCTGTTTATTATTTTTTTCCCACGCTACCACCTAATTGCGGTAGTGCTTATTATTTTAACACTCCTGTTTATCTCTTTTTTTTAACCCCCACACTACCGCCTAAATGCGGTAGTGCTTATTTTTCCCCAGCACCCATGGTGTGTGTGTGCAGGTGAGAGACACAGTGAAAGACACAAAGTGCACGAATCTTTATTCAATTTCCACCACCAGAAAAATAGGAAAACACCCGAGTGGCCAGTGACAAGCACTGCCCTTCACATCAAAGGGAAATACTGTGTGATCAAAACAGTGAAGGGGAGGGTAGGGACTAAATCAAAATAGAGTTGGAGGGAGAAATGATGCACTCCACTCCCTGCAGCACCCACCTCTCCCTGAACAACTCCAGGGTGTTGGTGGACACCGCGTGCTCCTTCTCCAGAGACACCCGGGCTCTAACGTAACCGCGGAAGAGGGGCAGGCAGTCGGCCCTAACGACCCCTCCACGGCCCGCTGCCTGGACCTGTTGATGGCAACACTCGTGTTTATTTTTTTTTCTTTTATATGTTTTTTTTTCTTTTTTTTTAAACCCCCACACTACCGCCTAAGTGCGGTAGTGATTATTTTTATTCCCCAGCACCCATGGTGTGTGTGTGTGCAGGTGTAAAACACAGTGAAAGACACAAAGTGCACGAATCTTTATTCAATTTCCACCACCAGGAAGATAGGAAAAAACACCCGAGTGGCCAGTGACAAGCAGTGCCCTTCAAACCACAGGGCAATGCTGTGTGAGCAAAACAGTGAAGGGGAGGGTAGGGACTAAATCAAAATAGAGTTGGAGGGAGAAATGATGCACTCCACTCCCTACGGCGCCCACCTCTCCCTGAACGACTCCAGGGTGTTGGTGGACACCGCGTGCTCCTTCTCCAGAGACACCCGGGCTCTAACGTAACCGCGGAAGAGGGGCAGGCAGTCGGCCCTAACGACCCCCTCCACGGCCCACTGCCTGGACCTGTTGATGGCAACACTCGTGTTTATATCTGTCAGCCAGGGTTCCCTGATTGGACCAGATTAACAGCCCCATTCAGGGAACTCCTATTCTATGAGGTGCAGCTGGCTGACCTCATTACAGTGACTGCGTAGACCTCTTCAGGATGCAGAATGTAAGGAGTGCTGCAATGTTGGAGGTACAGCCTTTCAGAAAAACAAAACACTCTGGATGGTGGAAATCTGAAACACAATCAAGAAGCTCAAATTAATATTTCAAAACACTTTCTGTTTTCATTTCATTTTCTGCCTCCCCAGATGACTGTAAATAAACCAGATGAACATGGCATTTAACTCCAGTGTCCTGGAAAATACTTGCCCCTCAACCAACCTCACAAATAGATGATTAGAAATTGCTGCCTGTGGGAGCTTGCTGTGAATTATTTTGTTGCCGCAATTCCGAAATTGTCAAAGTGGACATACTTCAGAAATTATTACTAACAAGTAATAATAGTCCACCTAGTAAATTCATAAATGATTTAATTATCTGCAGAGCACTTTAAGATGTCACAAGCTTGTACTGCATAAACCCATAAGACTGTAAGACATAGGAGCAGAATTAGGCCATTTGGCCCATTGAGTCTGCTCCATCCTTAGATCATGGCTGATATGTTTCTCAACTATTTTCTCTTGCCTTCTCCTCATAACCCTTAATCCACTTACTAATCAAAAAACCTATTTATCTCTCTTAAATATACTCAATGCCTGGCCTTCACAGCCCTCTGCAGTAATGAGTTCCACAATGACCTTGAAAATCCTGATGTGGGCGGCACGGTGGCACAGTGGTTAGCACTGCTGCCTCACAGCGCCAGAGACCCAGGTTCATTTCCCGCCTCAGGCGACTGACTGTGTGGAGTTTGCACATTCTCCCAGTGTCTGTGTGGGTTTCCTCCGGGTGCTCCGGTTTCCTCCCACAGTCCAAAGATGTGCAGGTCAGGTGAATTGGCCATGCTAAATTGCCCGTAGTGTTAGGTAAGGGGTAAATGTAGGGGTATGGGTGGGTTGCTCTTCGGCGAGTTGGTGTGGACTTGTTGGGCTGAAGGGCCTGTTTCCACACTGTAAGTAATCTAATCTAAGATTCACCACCCCCTGGCTGAAGATGTTCCTCCTCATCTCAATTCTAAAGGGTCATCTCTTTACTCAGAGGCTGTGTCCTTATCTCCTCATCTCTTTTACTAATGGGAACATTGTTTCCACATCCTCTCTATCCAGGCCTCTCAGTATAGATCAGACTCCTGCTCATTGACTACAGTTGCATCTCCATCATCATTATACCTCAAGACTGATCTCAAAACTCCTGTGACCTTGATCTCAGCTCTGCCCTCTGCAACTGGATCCTCAGCTTCCTGACCCATAGACTGCAATCAGTGAAGATAGACAACCGCTGGAGTCAACAGCCCCGACTGTACTCTCTGTACACCCATGACGGTGTTGCCAAATTCCAAACAAACACCACCTACAAGTTTGCTGCCAACACCACCATAGTGGGACGGATATCTGACAATGACGAGTCATAATACCGAAAGGAGATAGAGGGCTTGGTAACCTGGTGCAATGAGAACAACCTCTCTCTCAACATCAGCAAAACTAAAGAACTGATCGTTGACTTCAAAAGGTGAGGGAGAACACGCCCCCATCTACACCAATGGAGAACACGCCCCCATCTACACTCCCCCATCTACAATAATTGACAGGGTGGAAAGCGTCAAGTTCCTCAGAGTGACGATAACTGACAATCTGTCCTGGATGTCCCACATAGATGTGACGGTCAAGAGAACACAACAATCCCTCTTCTTCCTCAGGTGGCTCAGGAAATTCGGCATGTCCATAAGGACCCTCACCAACTCCTACAGATGCCCCAATGAGAGCATACTGTCCGGGTGTATAACAGTCTGATACGGCAACTGCTCTGCCCAGGACTGTAAGAAACTACAGAAGGTGGTGTGCACAGCCCAGATCATCACGGAAACCAACCTGCCATCCATGGCTCCATTTACACAGCTCACTGCTGCAGAAAGGCTACCAACATCAAAGACCCCTCCTACCCTGGGAATGATCTCCTACAACCATTTCCATCAGGCTGGAGATACAGAAACCTGAACACACGCACCAGCAGGTTCAGGAACAGCTTCTTCCTTGCTGTTATTAAGCTGATGAATGGACCTTCTAGCCTCAAATAATGCTGACCTTGTTGATGATACTCTTACCTAGCACATGCCCTGTGGAATCTAGGTCTCTCTGATCTGTACGTCCTTGCTCACTATGATCTGCCTGCACTGCTCGTAAACAAAGCTTCTCACTGTACTTTGGTGCATTTGACAATAAATCAAATCAATCAATCAATGAATGTTCTGTAAGTTTCAAACAGGTGCTCCTCATCCTGCTAATACAGACCCAGAGTCCTCAACCACTCCTCATATGGCAAGCCCTTCATCCCTCAAATCACTCTTGTAGACCTCCTCTGGATCCCCTCCAAAGGCAACACGTCCTTCCCTAAGATATGGGGTCCAAAACAATATTCCAAATGCATAATTGCACATCTTTTCTTTAGATTAACCTTCTGACTCCAAATGAATTACAGATTGGTCTATTCTTGTAATCCAAACATTTATTTTCATTTATGGACGGCATGGTGGCACAGTGGTTAGCACTGCTGCCTCATAGCGTCAGAGACCTGGGTTTAATTCCCACCTCAGTCAACTGACTGTAGAGTTTGCACATTCTCCCCTTGTCTGCGTGGGTTTCCTCTGGGTGCTCCGGTTTCCTCCCACAGTCCAAAAATATGCAGCTTAGGTGAATTGGCCATGCTAAATTGTCCGTAGTGTTAGGTGAAGGGGTAAATGTAGGGGAATGGGTCTGGGTGGGTTGCGCTTCAGCGGGTTGGTGTGGACTTGTTGGGCTGAAGGGCCTGTTTCCACACTGTAAGTAATCTAATCTAAAAAAAATCTAATCTACAACACATCAAATATCCTATAAATTAATGTAACACTGCACAGGAGTCTCCTACACTGGTGTGGAAACATCACTACCTACTAGGAGTTTATCCTGAGAGTAATGTCTTCTATAGTGCTCATTAATAAGGCGATTTAATCTTTAGGAATCAATAATAATCAAGCTACATCACAACTTAACCTGGTGTAAATTAGATCTTACTATAATATATTATATTTGCATGTAAATCAAAACTAAATATTTTTATTCAGATAAAAATTTAATATATTTATATTATATTTAAATAAAAACAGATATTGCTGGAGAAACTCAGCAGGTCTGGCAGCACCTGGACAGAGAGAGATATAGTTAATGTTTCAGGTCTAGTGACCTTTCTTAACATTTTTTTGTATTTAAATTCTGCTGTTAACATCTTAAAACATGCTTCACAGGAGTGTCAATTGAACATAATTTGACACTGAATCATCTAAACCAGCTCAAAGAGGTAGGTAAATGAGAATTTATATACAGTACTTTGGTGTGATAAACAGAAAGGAAGAGTATATTTAAATGGTGGCAAAAGTGAGTGCTGCAGATGCTGGAAACCAGAGTTTAGATTAGAGTGGTGCTGGAAAAGCACAGCAGGTCAAGCAGCATCAGAGGAGCAGGGAAATTGACGTTTCGGGCAAAAGCCCTTCATATTTAAATGATGATATATTGGCAAGTGTAGATGTACAAATGGATCTGGGTGTATGTCCATCAATGAAAGTAAACAGGCAGGTGCAGCATGCAATGAGGAAGGTAAACAGTATATTAGCTTTCATTTCAAGGGATATCTTACTGCAGTTCGAGAAACCTTGGTCAGATTACATCTGCTCATCTTCAAAATTTGGCTTTTTGGTAAGTGCAGGATAATTTCTGAGGTTGTGTCTCACTGTCCTCCAGGAATGTGCGTCAGAAATTTGGCTGTTTCCTTTCCCTCAGTTCCTTCCTCAGGTAAAGATCAGGGTTATTTCTTGTGGCAACTTTAACTCAGTGGGTAGCACTCTCACCTTGGAGTCAGAACGTTGTCTGATCACATTCCACTCCAGAGATTTGAGCTAAGAACCCCAGGTAATATTCTCCAGTTCAATGGAGTGAGAGAGCCCTACATTGTCTTGTGGATGTGATGTTAAATGGTCTGCCCTCTGGGGCGGACATGGACGATTCCTTGATAAATTGGAGCCAGGCACTTTCCCCCATGTTCTATTAAAAAGAAGGATTATCTGGTCATGTAACTCCTCGCTGTTTACTTACTCTGTACAAATTGCTGGCCACGTTTCCTATATTCATTAAATACTGCCTGAGCCAACGACATCCACATCACATAAATGAACAAAACAAAAATACCAACAGTGACTATCTTGCAAGATGTTCACTCATTGGCTGTGAAGTGCAGGTGCTATCTAGAATCCTTCCTCTGTGGAGGTTGGAATCCTTACAGTGTGGAAACAGGCCGTTCGGCCCCACAAGTCCAAACTAACCCTCCGAAGAACAACCTACCCAGACCCACTCCCCCATCCTACATCTACCTCTGACTAATGCACCTAACCTACACATCCCTGAACACTATGGGGAAATTTATCTCAGCCAATCCACCTGACCTGCACATCTTTGGACTGTGGGAGGAAACCAGAGCACCCAGAGGAAACCCACACAGACACGGGGAAAATGTGCAAACTCCACACAGGCATTTGCTTGAGGTTGGAATCCAACTGGGTCCCTGGTGCTGTGAGGCAGCAGTGCTAACGACTGAGCCACTGTGCTAAATGCAGGGTTTCTTTCCCAGGAATTCAACATAATGCTGGGAAAAGTCAAATGGACCCGTGCAGAGTCATTATCTTTTAAACAAGAGATGACAAAGTTTTCCAAAGCAACTGTCGCTGATGATTGCACAATGTTTAACACCATTCACCACTCCTCAGATACTGAAGCAGTCCATGTTCAAATGCAAGAAAATCTGGACAATATCCAGGTTTGGGCTGACAAGTGGCAAGAAACATTTATAGCACACAAATGCAAGGCTATGATCATCTCTATGATCATTCCAGTTGCCAGCAGCAGGAAGAGTGGGCGCTTGGACTAGGAGCCTGTCAGGAAAGGTATGCTTTGATTTAAAACTTTAAAAGCTTACCTCAAACGTCGGCAAATTGGGGGCAGAGGTTTTTGGCAAAGGAGGGTCTTTCCCCCCCTCAGCTATATAAGTGATTGTTTTCTAAACCCAAGACCCTACCCTTGTAGGGCCTCCCATCCATTCACCTCCTCTAACCTTAAACACCAGGGACACATCAGGTAAGCTTCCTTTTTTTTACCTTCCTGATAAGGGGACTAGCAGGGATGGCAGTGCAGGGAGAACAATGTTCCTCCTGCATGATGTTTGAGGTGAGGGACGCCATTAGTGTCCCATCTAAGTACATCTGCAGGAAGTGCACCCAACTCTGGCTCCTCCAAGGCAGCGTTAAGGGACTGGAGTGGGAGCTGGATGAACTTCAGGTCATTCGGGAAGGAGAGGCTTTGATAGATAAGAGTTACAGGGAAGAAGTTACTCCTAGGCATGAAGAAAGCTGGGTAACTGTTCGAAGGGGGAAAAACAGTCAGTGGAGGGATCCCTGATGTCGTTCCCCTGACAAACAAGTATACCATTTTGGACACTGTTGGGGGTGAGAACTTACCAGGGTATGCAGTGGGGCCCAGGTCTCTGGCATAGAGCCTGTCCCTGTTGCACAGAAGGGAAGTAGGGAAGGGAGGAGAGTGTTAGTTATTGCGGATGCAATAGTGAGAAGGCCAGATAGAAGATTTGTTGGAAACGAAAGAGACTCACGGTTGGTGTGTTGCCTTCCAGGTGCCAGGGTCCATGATGTCTCGGATTGTGTCTTTGGGGTCCTGAAGGGAGAGGGTGACCAGCCCCAAGTCATGGTCCAACGACATAGGCAGGAGGAGGGATAAGGACGTAAGACAGGATTTCAGAGAGCTAAGCTGGAAGCTAAGAGCGAGAACAAACAGAGTTGTTATCTCTGGTTTGTTACCCGTGCCACGTGATAGCAAGGCAAGGAATAGGGAGAGATATCTGCTGAACACGTGGCTGCAAGGATGGTGCAGGAGGAAGGGTTTCAGGTTCTTGGATAACTGGGACTCGTTCTGGGGAACGCAGGATCTCTGTAAACAGAACAGTTTTCACTTGAACCAGAGGGGTACTAATATCCTGGGTTGGAAATTTGCTGGTGCTATTCAGGTGGGTTTACACTAGCTCAGCAGCGGGATGGGAACCGGAGGTGTACTTCCAGTACACAGGAGGATGAGAGTAGGGAGGACAGGGACAGGATTTCAGGGTCACAGGAATGTGCTGGCAGACAGCAAACTGGTTTGAAGTGTGTCTACTTCAACACCAGGACCATCTGAAATAAGGTAGGTGAGCTTGCAGCATGGATAGGTACCTGGGACTTCAATGTTGTGGCCATTTTGGAGACATGGATAGAGCAGGGTCAGGTTCCAGGGTTTAGATCTTTCATTAAGAACAGGGAAGGTGGTAAAAGAGGGGGAGGTGTGGCTTTGTTAGTCAAGGACAGTATATCGGTGGCTGAAAGAACATTTGACGAGGATTCGTCTACTGAGGCATTATGGGCTGAGGTTAGAAACAGGAGAGGAGATGTCACACTGTTAGGAGTTTTTTATAGGCCTCCGCAGAGTTCCAGGGATGTGGAGGAGAGGATTGGCAAAATTATTCTGGGTAGGAGTGAAAGGAACAGGGTGGTCATTATGGGGGCTTCAACTTCCCAGACATTGACTGGAAATGCTGTAACTCTAGTACGTCGGATGGATCCGTTTTTGTCGAATGTGTGCAAGTGGGTTTCCTGACACAGTGTGTCAAAGGGCTGACAAGAGGGGAGGCCACACTGGCTCTGCTACTTGGTAATGGACCAGGCCAGGTGTTTGATTTAGTTGTAGGTGAGCACCTTGGAGAGAGTGACCATAATTCGGTTACGTTTAGTTCAGCGATGGGAAGGGATAGGAACATGCCACAGGGCAAGAGTTATAGATGGGAGAAGGGCAATTATAATGTGATTAGGCAAGACTTAGGATGCATAGAATGGCGTAGCATAGCAAAATGCAGGGGATGAGGAAAATCACTATGTGGAGCTGGTTGAAGGATCAGGTATTGCGTGTCTTTGATAGGTATGTCTCTGTCAGGCAAGGAGGAAGTAATAAGGTAAGGGAACCATGGTTTACTAAAGAAATTGTGTCTCCTGTTAAGCAGAAGAGGTAAACTTATGTGACATTGAGGCGAGATGGTTCAGATGAGGCAATGGAGAGTTACAGGTTATCTAGGAAGGATTTAAAGAAAGCGTTAAGAAGAGCAAGGAGGGGACTTGAACAGTCTTTAGCAGGTAGAATAAAGGAGAACCCTAAAGCTTTCTATAGGTATGTGAGGAATAAAAGGATGAAGAGGAAGGAATAGGACCAGTCAAAGATAGAAGTGGGAAGTTGTGCGTGAACCCTGTAGAGATTGGAGAGGTGCTAAATGAATATTTCTCATCTGTTTTCACTCAGGAAAAGGAGAATATTGTAGAGGAGATACGGGCTATTAGACTTGAAAGGATTGAGGTTAGTAAGGAGGAGGTGTTATCAATTCAAGGAGGTGTGAAAGTAGATAAGTCCCCTGGGCCAGATGGGATTTATCCGAGATTTCTCTGGAAAGTTGGGAAGGAGATGGCTGAGCCTTTGGCCTTGATCTTTGAGTCATCATTGTCTACAGGTTTATTACAAGAGCACTGGAGGATTGCAAATGTTGTGCCCTAGTTCAAGAAGGGCAGTAGAGATAACCCAAGTAAATTTCGACCAGTGAGCCTTACGTCTGTTGTAGGAAAAGTTTTGGAAAGGATTTTAAGAGATAGGATTTATAATCATCTAGTAAGCAACAATTTGATTGGAAATAGTCAACATGGATTGCTCAAGGGCAGGTCGTGTCTCACAAACCTCACTGAGTTTTTTGAGAAGGTGACCAAGCATGTGGATGAGGGTAGGGCAGTTGATGTGGTGTACATGGACTTCAGTAAAGCCTTTAATAAGGTTCCACATGGTAGGCTACTGGAGAAAATGCGGAGGCATGTGATTGAAGGTGATTTTGCAGTTTGGATTAGAAACTGGCTTTCTGTAAGAAGGCAGCGAGTGGTGGTCGATGGAAGATATCCAACCTGGAGTCCGGTTACTAGTGGTGTGCCACAAGGATCTGTTTGGGATCATTGTCGTATGTTATTTTTATAAACGACTTAGAATCAGGCATAGATAGATGGGTTAATAAGTTTGGCAAAAACAATGACTGCAGATGCTGGAAACCAGATTCTGGATTAGTGGTGCTGGAAGAGCACAGCAGTTCAGGCAGCATCCGAGGTTAATAAGTTTGCAGATGACACTAAAGTCGGTAGAGTAGTGGACAGTTTGGAAGAATGTTACAGGTTGCAGGGGGACTTGGATGAACTGCAGAATTGGGCTGAGAGGGGGTAAATGGAATTCCATGCAGCTAAATGTGAGGTGATTCACTTTGGGAAGAATAACAGGAAGGTAGAATACTGGGTCAATGGAAAGATTCGTAGGAGTTGTGGATGTGCAGAAGGATCTTGGTGTCCACGTACATAGATCCCTGAAAGTTGCCACTCAGGCTGATAGTGCTGTTAAGAAGGCACACGGTGTGTTAGGTTTCATTGGTGGAGGGATTGAGCTCTGGAACTGTGATGTCATGCTGCAATGGTACAAAGCACTAGTGTGGCATCATTTGGAATATTGTATACAGTTCTGGTCGCCCCATTACAGGAAGGATGTGGAAGCGTTGGAAAAGATGCAGAGGAGATTTACCAGAATGTTGCCTGGTCTGAACTGAAGGTCTTATGAGGAAAGGCTGAGAGACTTGGATCTGTTCTCATTGGAAAGAAGAAGGCTAAGAGGGGATTTAATAGAGATATACAAGATGATCAGAGGATTAGATAGGGGATAGTGAAAGTCTTTTTCCTAGGATGATAACATCTGCTTGTACGAGGGGCACAGCTGTAAATTGAGGGGTGATAGATTTAAGACAGATGTCAGAGGTAGGTTCTTTACTCAGAGAATGGTAAGGGTGTGGAATGCCCTGCCTACCAATGTAGTTAACTCAGCCACATTAGGATCATTTAAATAATCCTTGGATAAGCATGTGGGATAATGTAGGGTGATGGGCTTCGATTAGATCACAGGCCAGAGCAACATTGAGGGCCGAAGGGCCTGTTCTGTGCTGTATTGTTCTATGTTCTATGTTCTATTTTCCAACACGAGACAATCTAAGCACTACCCCTTGACATTCAGTGGTGTTCCCATCACTGAGTCCCCCACTATCAACATCCTGAGAGTGACCATTGATCAGAAATTAAATTGGCTTGCCACATAAACACAGTGGCTACAAGAACTGGTCAGAAGCTAGGAATCCTGTAACAACTAATTCACCCCCTGATGGTGTGCCCACCATCTACAAGGCACAAGTCAGGAGTGTGACAGAATACTCCCCAATTGTTTGGATGAGTGCAGCTCTAACAACAATCCCATTCAGAACAAAGCAGCCCACTTGATTGGCATCACATCCACAAGCATCTATTCCTCCGCCACCAACACTCAGTAGCATTCTATCTACAAGATGCACTGCAGAAATTCACCAAGGCTCCTTCGATAATATCTTCCAAACCCATGACTGCTTACATCCAGAACTACAAGACCAGCAGATACATGGGAACACCACCCCTTGCAAGTTTCCCTCCAAGCCACTCACCATGCTGACTTGGAAAGATATCACCATTAGCTCAGTGTCACTCAGTCAGAATAACAGAATTGTTACAGAGCAGAAAGAGGTCATGTATCTCACTTTGCCTGCATCGATAAAAAATTTTTTGAATTCCCACCTTAAGGGCATTGTGGGTCTACCTACAGCACATGGACTACAAGAAGGCAGCTTCTCAATGGGGATTGGCCCAACCATTGATCCTCGCATCGCATGAGTGAATAACTAAAACAGCACCAGATCCAGAAGAGGAATTATGAAATGCAGAAGAAGATGAATCCTTTAGCGGGCCAACACAGATGGTACAGGCTGAATAATCTACTTCTGCACTGTAACTATGCGATTCACTGGGCCAAAATAGTCACAAGGAATATCTGTGGAACAGATGAACGGGTACAGTGAAAAGTTTTGTTTTATGTGCAGTACAGACAGATCACACCATACAAAGGTCACAGGGTGATAGAACAGAGAGGGGAATACAAAGATACAGCTGCAAAGAAGCTGCACAACAAAGCAAGATCAACATTAAATTTGAGCGGCAATAGTGTGTTGGTGCTGAGCTGTTGTCGATGCCCTCAGTAATAGAGAGGTTCTAAACTGTAGACCTGGAGACTCATGGGCTGACCAGTCATGGCTGGATGCTAAAATTTGGGGTCATTAACAGAATAAAACACAGCGTAGCAAGCCTTCTCAGCAAGCGCCTTGTTCACACTAACCAGGAGTGACATATATGGATGCTGACAGCATCTGCCTTGTAGCGTGTGTTGAAGTTTGTTTTCACAGTCTACCCCTCCCTCCTTCAGGATCTCCTTGAGCAGATTTGACGTTAACCAGATTGTTGCTGAGGTCACCAAACAAAAGGGTGACTCCAGAAGCACGTTTCACCTGTCGCTTGAGTCAAACTGAGTTGCTATTGAAAATCCTTTTGAGGTTCAACTGCAGGAATCAAAAATGCAGGGTTACAATGTGGCCACTTTATTTTCTGACCATGACTGGGGGGTGGGGGGTGGGGGAGGATGTGGGGAAGAGTGCTTAACGTTAGGGTTGGTGGGGGGGGGGAGGTGGTGTGCTTACCAGTCACTCAGTAGAGACGACTAGGCCTGGTCACTTTTGAAAATGATGGAGAGGTTAGGCATTTGACTTAAAGAAGCTGGGAGGTGACAATCTGAAGATTGATAGATTCAGCAAGGCTGGATTTCTACAGTGGTCACTGATGCACAGCACACTGGGCTAACCAGGAGGGGTACTGCATTGAGCTGGAAGGCTGCACTGCTGCAGCCACACACTGTGTCTCCAATGGGTCAACATCTTCAAGAATGAAAGGCAAGGCCAAAGATTAGCGAGCAGGTACAATTGCATGGAGGGGAAATGTTGCGCTGTCGATGGGAGCCCAGTACAATACTCACAGGCTGGGCCTTGTAACCACAGAGAAGCTAAAATGTCCATCAGGGCTTCTGTCTTTAAAACTAACAAAAATGTTCTCTTCAACAGAAGATGTGAAAGAGATTACTTTCTTCCACACATTAAAGGAGGGTCATGCTGTTCTTCTGATCAAGAGGATGATCCACTATCTGATAGGGCACTGAGTTTAAAATTAAATCCCCCTCTGCGCAAGTCATCTTGTTTTGATACTGATAAATGGTTGTAAATACACAAACCGTCCTCCAGCCTCTGACTTTATGAAGTGGGAGTGATTGCAAAGCTCAAATTTAATCAAGGAGTTTGGATGGTTTATAAATACAATGATCAGTAACTGGGGAGTGATCCAGTGTGAAATGGTGTTAGAGAATTGCACAGAATTTCTGATTATGTCCCGTCGGATTCCTGGAGCCTATAGTCATTCCACAACCAACATCATAAAAACAGATTATCTGGTCATTATCACCTGGTTGTGTGTTGGTGCTAGCTGTGTGCAAATTGGTTACCGTGTTTCTTACATCGCCACAGCAACTCCACATTAAAAAGCACTTAATTGACTGTGAGGCACCTGGGGATTTCCTGAGGATGAGACAGGTGTTACTGAAATGTAAGCCTTTCTTTTATGAGCTTGCAGTATTTAGAGAAAGTTTAAGAAACCCTTTGCCACTGATGGGAAGCCCTCATGTTTTCATCCTTATATAAAGGTATGCCTGAGAAAACAGAAGATGGACTTATTAACGAAGAATTAATTGGATTATGTAAATAAGGAGATCTAGTCATCAGTGGGAGGTGAGTTTTACGGAGTGTGTTTATAACTAAAATGAAGCTCTCAAAATGTGTAGGCTTGCGTGAAGTATAACACTTAGACATATGAATACAGGACATCTTGAGTCCTTGGCTATACAGATTATAAAGCTGTAAACTGCTTTCTTATTGCCTAATGTCTTCCTGTTGTTCATCTGCTGTATGTGATTGGGTGTGGAAGAAACTTTTCTCACAATTAGTACAATTCAACAAAAGATGCTTCACTTGGAGGTTGCCACTGATGATGTTACCTAGCCAGGTAATGAAACATCTGGATATCAAACCTACAGCTCAGCGAGTAAACCTACACCTTAGATGCTTCAATTTCACCACTAACAACTCCATACATAAAACACATTTAATGATGGAACCTACTTTAAGGTGCTTGTCAGAGTGTCAATCAGACAAAGAAGGAAGGATTCCCACAGATTCACCACCATCTGAGCAAAGATGACCATGTAACCATTGTCAATTTGGGTAAAAACCCATCCAGTTCACTAATGTCCTTTAGGGAAGGAAATCTGCCAACCTCACCTGGTCTGACCAGCGTGTGATCCAGTCCCACAATGATGTGGTTGACTCTATGCTTTCCCAACCAGCACTGCCCATATCCCATGGACAAAATAAACAAGAATCAACAGCAGTCAAGATTAGAGTAGTGCTGGAAAAGCACAGCACTTTCTCCTAGAGTACTGCACTGTCCAAGGTTCTGGTACCTAGAAGAAATGTTGAAGTTTTGACTACACTGTCAGGTGGATGTAGAAGACCTGAAAGCATTTCTTCAAAGGAGAACTTTGTCAATAAATGAGAGATTATCTAATTGCTGGTTGTTATCAATAACTGTGGAAACTGCCTGCAGTTGTTTCTTAGGTGTAAGTGGGTACTGCAGATGCTGGAGATCAGAGTCAAGATTAGAGTAGTGCTGGATAAACACAGCAGGTCAGGCAGCATCCAAGGAGCAGGAAAATTGACATTTCAGGCATAGGCCTTTCATTAGGAATCAGCACAGTACTCTCCAACCCTGGCACTAGTGGTTGAACCTCTGCTGTGGGGGATTGAAGCCCCCAACCAGTGGGTAGGAAGCAAGAACACTTACCTACTGATCCACAGCTGATATGGTATATGCCATGTTCTCCTTTATGGATAGGATGTTGAATCATTGATGTAGACATTGATATCACAATGCAACAGAATAGCTAGTTGTGGGAACTGAGAGTCTCCTTAAAATGATTAACTTCTGAATCTAAATCTGGTGAGGTGTTCAGTCAAACTTCTTCATTTCTCACAGCCATGGAATGATCAGCTTGGGCTCCTTACTGCTTCAAGGAGCCACTGGGGTGATCCTAGAGCACCCCAGACCACTGTCTGTTGGAGGGATATAGCAGAAAGAGCTTTCCAGCCATGGAACTCTCATCATGAGTAAAATAAGTACTCATTTTGAGACAGCAAGTGAGCAGCAAGTAATTCAATCTGGGGCTTCTGCCTGATGTTAATGCTTGACATAATTACTGCCTTGTAACTGACTTCTGCCCATCTGTTACCTGATACGCTTTCACAGGATCAGAAACCACACATTGTTGCTAATTAAGGTTGATGTGATTGGGCCAGATGTGGAATAAATCCTGCACAACACAGCGAATTTACAATGAAAATTTAACGTTGATGCTATCCATAGATAGCAAGTAATCATAACATTAACTCCTGGCTTAAGGGGCATAGTGTACATAGGTCAGGTGGAAAACCCTCAGTGACCCCACCAAGATTCTCAAATGCATCCTTGGAAGTGCTGATGTTGATGGTCAGGGTGGGGAAGGAGATTCTAATTCCCAAAATCCACTGGAGATTCTGAATGGGTTAGTATCTGGTGAGTGTGTTCGGAGGAGCTGACAGGATCAGTCCCAGGAGCATCTCACCTGAAGAACAGGTTTGTGTTTGGAACGAGGTTTGGTTATCCTCCCAAGAGCTGCAAGGATGAGTACAGCTCTTCATTCCTCTGATCGAACACTTGCATTTGTATGGCGCCTTTAATGCAACAAAATATCCCAAGGCTCTACTCAGTATAATTTAAAAGCAGAAATTCAGCACTGAGCCACATAAATAGAGATTCAGTCAGATGGTCAAAAGCTTGGCAAATGAGGTAGGTTTTAAGGAAGATTGTAAAGGTGGAGAGGGAGATAAAGAGGTTTAGAGAAGGAATTCCCAAACTTTGGATTCAGGCAGCGGAAAGCAAGGAAAATCAGAGATGCTTAAAAGGCTTGAGGGGACATGTCTTTTGGAGGGTCATTAAGGGCAGAGGAGATTACAGAGTTATGAAGGGGTGAGGCCATAAAGAGTTTTGAAAACAAGGATGAGAATTTTTAAGTTGAGAAGTTGTCAAGCTGTACGGCTAATTACTGTGAAATAATAACATACAGATCAACCCAAAACTCAAAGATATCTCCATGTATAGCCTAAATGCAAAGGTACCTCCCTGTGTAGACTATCTCCATAGCAACTGGGATGCAACAGAAGTCTAAACTAGCAGTTCAGCCTGCCAACAGCCTAAGAGAGAGAGAGAGAGAGACTGCCAGGTGCAATAAAGCATGTATTAGAGCAAACTGTTAGAAAGCAGACCATATCTGCCCAAAGCTAGGACAAGAAGCATTGAAGCCATTCAGAATTGGGGTCTTGCTGAGTTTTAAGCCACTGAGCATGAAGTAATGAGGTAAAAACAATGACTGCAGATGCTGGAAACCAGATTCTGGATTAGTGGTGCTGGAAGAGCACAGCAGTTCAGGCACCATCCAAGAAGCTCCTTGGATGCTGCCTGAACTGCTGTGCTCTTCCAGCACCACTAATCCAGAATGAAGTAATGAGACCCATGCTTGAGTTTAGAAGTCCACAGTTGTGAGGTTTTGGAGATTATTTATCCAAAGGCCACTGGAAGGATTTCCACGAAACCTCGTACCACAGAGAACTAGTGCAGCATTGGGGAACAATTAAAGTGAATTCTGGAGATCTGTGGCATACTTGGTTAGATTCCTGAAAGAGATAAATCAATCTTCAAAACCCTTATAATGTATAAAGGAGCTTTTGATTAGAATTAGGAAAGGGCACTGCCAATATAATTAAAATAGATTATGTGCTCAATCTTTTATTGCTGTTTGTTGAATCTTGCTATGCACAATCTGGATGCTGTGTCCTTACAGTAAAGCAGTGATTGCAAATTGTTTTGGAATGCCTGAGATTGAGAAAGGTGCAATTATAAAAGCCAGTCTATATTTTACCTTTGGAAGTGACCCTCACAACATAAGAACTAGGAGCGAGAGTAGGCCATTCAGCCCCTTACATCTGCTCCACCATTTGCTATCTCATCTCAGCCTCAACATTATCGAGTGCTGTCTGGAAAAGACAAACAAAAGGCATTCCCCACCAAGCTTAGGGCACCTGCTAGTGTGTACATGACTGAATAGGGAGCGGGGGATTCCTACTTATGGTCCCTTTCTATAATTTGCTGCTTTGAAACAACAAACGCTGTTCTGCCTGAACTCAGTGAATGTAGAAAATGAGGAGAAAGTGAGGACTGCAGATAATGGAGATTAGAGTCAAACAGTGTGGTGCTGGAAAAACACAGCCGGTCAGGCAGCATCCGAGGAGTAGGAGAGTTGATGTTTTGAGCATTAGTAATGCATTCCTGATGAAGAGCTTATGCTCGAAACGTCGACTCTCCTGCTCCTCGGATGCTGCCTGACTGTGCTTTTCCAGCACCTCACCTTTTTGAATGTTGAAAACTGTCCACTGCATTCCCTGCTGCCTCTCCCCAACTCACCCTCCTCCTCCAATCCCTCCCACCCCACATTTATTGCCCATTCAGAATAGTCATGGCTTCACTTCTGCACCTTCCATCTGGAAGCGATTGGGAAGGATTTCTTCCCTCAGAGGGTTGTGAGTCTTTGGAACTCCTTCCCACAGAGAGCCGTGGGGTGGAATTCCCTCTGAGAGTTGGTTCAGAGTCTCCAGGTGCTCACTGCATCGTTCTGCTGCTGAAATGCATTCTCCTCAAACTGAAATTAACCCAAAGCAAGTCAGGACCAAAGGATTTGAACATCAGTCTGACAAGGTGCTGGAAGAGGGAGAGTTCCTCTGCATTTAGATTAGATTAGATTACTTACAATGTGGAAACAGGCCCTTCGGCCCAACAAGTCCACACCGCCCCGCCGAAGCGTAACCCACCCATACATCTACCCCTTACCTAACACTACGGGCAATTTAGCATGGCCAATTCACCTGACCTGCACATCTTTGGACTGTGGGAGGAAACCAGAGCACCCGGAGGAAACCCACGCAGACACGGGGAGAACGTGCAAACTCCACACAGTCAGTCGCCTGAGGCGGGAATTGAACCCGGGTCTCCGGCGCTGTGAGGCAGCAGTGCTAACCACTGTGCCACCGTGCCGCCCATTTCCTGACTGTTGTCACCACACCCACCTTCCCACCACCCCACCCCACAGCTCCTGTAGTGGTTGCTATAGCAACAGCCCCAGAGCAGCAGCTGATGCATTGACAGCAAGGAGATGGTTCCCTGAGGAGGGGCAGCACTGGGGATGGGGGCAGAATGGGTGGGATGGAGGGGAGGAAGAGGAGGAGGAGGAGGAGTGCCAGGGAGGTGGGGCGGGTGGGACAATGAGATCACATTGATCACAATGCTCTCTTCGCCCCTCGTTGAGACCTCCCCCTTCCCCGCAAAGCAGTGTCTCCTCTTCTCCACAATATCCGGGGCCCTGGATGGTGTGTATGTGTGTTGGGGATGGGGTTGGGGTGTGTGTGTGTGTGTGTGTGTGTGTGTGTGTGTGTGTGTGTGTGTGTGTGTGTGTGTATATGTCAGGTTGTGGGTGTGTGGGGGGGTGAGAATGTATGTTGGGGGTGTGTGTGTGTGTCTGAGTGTGGGTGTGTGCACAGGGGTGTGTGTAGGTGTGTGTGTGGTTGTGTGTTGGGGTGTGTGTATGAAGGAATGTATGTGGGTGCATGTGGGAGTGTGTTTGTGGGTGTCCGAAGGATGTGTGTGTGTAGAGGTGTGTGTATGTCTGTGTAGTGTGTGTAGAGGTGTGGGTGTGTGGGGGTGTGTTGGCATGGAGGGTGTGTCTGTGAGGGGATGTGTGTGTGAAGGGGTGTGTGCGTGAGTGTGGGGATATGTGTGCATGTTGGAGTGTGTGTATGTCTGTGAGGTGTGTGTGGGGATATATGTGCGTGTTGGGGTATGTGCGTGGGTGTGTGTGGAGGTGTGGGTGTTAGTTGGGTGGAGGGTACAGGAGGAGGAACTGGGTCGTGAGTTTAACACTTTAATTCTGCTGAGAGTTGATGAAGCAAGTTGTGGGGCCCCTCTAATAGCCGGGAGTGAGTTTGGGTGCGGGGTAGTGGGTCCAGCGTCGAGGGTGTGAGTGGGGCTGGGGTGGGTGGGAGTGGGAAGAGTGGGGCTTGGGGTGGGGGAAGTGGATCTGGGGTTGGTGGGAGTGTGTCTGCGGGTGGCGATGGGTGAAATAGGGGTGGGGTATTTTGACTGGGGGAGTGGAGGTGGGAGGTGAGGGGTTTGGGGTGGGGGGAGTGGGTTTGGGGGTAGGCCCGGGGGGAGTAAGGGTAGGAATAGTGGGGCTGGGGTTGGAGCAGGTGGGAATGAGTGGGGGTGGAGGTGGGGGTTGTGGGGATGGGAGTGAGGGAGTTTGGGGGGATTGGGGTGGGAGTGGGAGTGAGTGGGGGTGGAGCTGGGGGGAGTGGGGGTGAAGGAGTGGGTTGGGGTGGGGGTGTGGAGGTAGGGATGGGGGAGTGGAGGTGGGGAATGGGGGAGTGGGAGAGGGAGTGGGGGAGTGGGGGAGTGGGGGTGGGAGAGAGTGGTTTGGGGGGGTGGGGTGGGAGTGAGTGGGGGTGGAGCTGGGGGAGTGGAGGTGAAGGAGTGGGTGGGGGTGGGGGTGTAGAGGGATGGGTGGGGGAGTGGAGGTGGGGAACGGGGGGAGTGGGAGAGAGAGTGGGGGAATGGGGGTGGGAGAGAGTGGGTTTGGGGGGTGGGGTGGGAGTGAGTGGGGATGAAGCTGGGGGAGTTGGGGTGAAGGAGTAAGTGGGGGTGGGGGGATGGAGCTAGGGGTGGGGGAGTGGAGGTGGGGAATAGGGGGAGTGGGAGAGGGAGTGGGGGTGGGGGGGGGTGGTGGAAGTGGGGCAGGTGGGGCTGTGATCCAGAGTAGATGGTGTTTGAGAGCAGTCAGAGCGGCTGGGCGGTGGATATTTCATTCCGGTTCCCAATGTGGGACAAGTTGCTGGTGCCTGAGCTCCAGTAAATCAGCAGCTCCCCCCATCCTGCCCCCACCTCTCCCTCACAATGTGACCTCTCTAAACTGGTGAATAATCCAAGCACCATAGCCCACTATAAATGCTGTCGAAACGGATACCACAGAGCTGCATCTTCGGAAGCTCAGAGGCATCACCTTCTAGTTACATCGCCCTTTTGGGAAATCAGCGCCAGGACATGGGGGGGAAGCTATGCGCCAGGTCTCTCAACAAGTGGCTGGAAATTGTGCAGGACAATATCCCTCCTTATTCAGTGAGGGTTGGTGCTCACTGACACCTAGGTATCACTATAATGGCAATGCTGCCTGTTGTCTGGAGGTGATGATTCGGAGATGCCCGTGTTGGACTGGGGTGTACACCTCCCACCTTGTACATGGCAGGTACTCATGTGCCTCAGCCAACGTTGTCTATCTTATACGCTGCAGGCAAGGATACCCGGAGGCATGGTACATTGGGGAAACCAAGTAAAGTCTATGACAATAGATGAATGGGCACCGCACAACAATCAACAGGCAGGAGGGTTCCCTCCCAGTTGGGGAACACTTCAGTGGTCCAGGACATTCAGCCTCGGACTTTCAGGTGACCATCCTCCAAGGTGGACTTCGGGACAGGCAGCAGAGAAAAGTAGCCGAGAGAGGCTGATAGCTAAGTTCGGTACCCGTAGGGAGGGCCTCAACCGGGACCTTGGGTTCATGTCACATTACAGGTGACCACCATTGCACTATACACACACACAGATATTCCTACACACTCACATACACACGGACACAGGTACACACAGACGCGCACACAGACACCCACACACACCCACACACACCCACAGACACACACACACACACACACAGCTATAGTCCAACAGGTTTAATTGGAAGCACTAGCTTTCGGAGTGCTGCTCCTTCATCACAACACCTGAAAGCTAGTGCATCCAAATAAACCTGTTGGACTATAACCTGGTGTTGTGTGATTTTTAACTTCAATATTTTAAATGATTTTCATTCCTCTCCACATTTGAGTTTCTCTCCTACAGTGCTGCAAACAAGAGTATTGCGAAATGGAATAGGACTCCAGCTGTTTTGAATTTCGAGAACAATTCATTAACAACAGTTCCATGAACTTCTGTTTTTGAAATCCAATCTCTCTGTCTTGACTACATCAGATCTGCTGCTTGAAACTTCCACCAATCATTCCGATCTGCACAACTCTCTGCAATTTGCAAACATTAACGGCATTGGATAAAAGAAATATAGTAACACGGTGCTGTGCAGAATTCCAAATCCCTACCTTCAGGAGACCTGCATGACATGGACTCTAGTGACATAGTGATCTACAGCACAAAGAAAGGTACTTCAGTCTATCATATCCACCTGACTATTCTAATCCCAGCTCTTGCCCCATTGCCCTGTATACTTTGGCATCACAACTGCACATCTAAACCTCACACTCCCTCTAAACCTCCTGTCTCTTACTGTAAGTCAATGCCCCTGGACACTGATCCCTCCATCAAGGGAGAAGAAGGGTGGCCTGGGCTGGGCGACCTTGCCATTATTCCCAAATCCCAAGGAAGTTTTGGGTCCAGTGACCCTTCCTCAGAACGTCGGTTCTGAGGAAGGGTCACTCCACCTGAAATGTTAACTCTGATTTCTCTCCACAGATGCTACCAAACCTGCTGAGCTTTTCCAGCAACTTCATTTTTGTTTTAGATTTACTGCACCTGCAGTTTTTGAGATTAATCTTGCAAGGCGACATTTCATTTAAATCCCTGGGGTGGGGAGTCCAGAACTAGTGGTGTAGGTTTAAGGTGAGAGGGGAAAGATTTAAAAGGCAGCTAAGGTACAACTTTTTCACACAGAGGGTGCTGCATGTATGGAATGAGCTGTCATAGGAAGTGATGGAGGCTGGTACAATTACAACATTTAAAAGGCATCTGGATGGTTACATGAATAGGAAGGGTTTAGAGGGATATGGGCTAAGTGCTGGCAAATGGGACTAGACTAGATTGGATATCTGGTCAGCATGGACGAGTTAGACCGAAGGGTCTGTTTCTGTGTTGTACATCTCTCTGACTCTATAACACATAGAAATAAATGATAGGTTCAAAAATGTTTGCAGAATAAAGAAGGAGTTAGAGATAGAATGGACCTCAACATGTTAATTATAAAATCCTAGCGTGATGGAGGCCAGAAGTGTGTCCCTGTCAGTTTTTTTGAAAAGAACTTCCCAACTAATCCATTTCCTCTGCTCTTTCTGCAAAAACCCAACAGTTTTTATTCATTTTCAAATATTTATCCAGTTCACTTTTGCAGGTGGCTATAATATCAGCTTCTGTAAACCTTTAAGATAGCATGTTCCAGATCACAACTTTTTCAGGGAAAAATAGTTTATCACTCCCTCATTTCTTTGCTAAAAAATCACACAACACCAGGTTATAGTCCAACAGGTTTAATTTGAAGCACACTTTTTTTTATTTCAAAAATATACTTTATTCATAAAATAATTTGATGGTCTGTACAGTTGGTCATGCCATACATACGTAAACATTTGCATACAGAGATCAGAATTTATCATTTGTATATACAGGTCTGTACATTTATCAATCATATATCCATATATTTAGCTGAAGCGTCAGCGGAGCCCAAATGCTCCAAAACGGCATACATTCATGTAGAACTCTGAGCTCAAAAACTGCATGAATTTATGTAAAACTCAGTTATCTCACTTTTTAGATTAAAATCAATCTAAACATCAGGTCATTGACAGAGAACACAGGGGGCTAACACCTTCAACATATTGTCTATCACCATTGTTAACAGCTAACCTGGGAATGCAACTTTTTTTAAAAAAGGTTTTGTGATTTACACACGAAAGAAGTGAAACTATCACGGTATTCTAACAGATAAAAGGCTTAACAGACGATCAATTTTTCAATGTATAACTTCAGTTACATCACACTGTAAATTTTTGCTATAAATTCTGTGTGTTAGGATTGAGGCCTCCACTATCACCTGATGAAGGAGCGTCGCTCCAAAAGCTAGTGCTTCCAATTAAACCTATTGGACGATAACCTGGTGTTGTGTGATTTTCAATCATGGTGTATTGAGACATTACTTAGGAATCCCTAGTGAAATATTCCGGTAGCTGCCAGTTCAGGGCATTCTCTTTTCTATCTCTCTCTCTCTTCCTATCATTTCTTTTCTTGCTGTCTGTGGAGGAGGATTGCTTCTGTTTGTTTATTAATTTCCAAACTGTATTTGTTAAACGTTCGGACGCGTTGCTAGACAGAAGGGTCGAGGCAGCGTCAGCTCCTGCCTTAGAGCAGGGAAGCTGTGTCGTTTACAAGTGGCGGATCCCTTCTGAGGGTAGGAGCGGGGGGTGGGGGGCAATGCTGAACAAAGAGGGCATTGACCTGAGCAGATCGACCCCCATCCCAGCTTCCTCTGAGCAAACACAGCAAGGTCCGGCACCAGTCAATCTGATGCCGGCCCAACACCGAGACTGTTGCTATTTGCACTTCCTATTAATCTGTCACTTGGCTTTAGTTAAACATTCAGCACAATGTGGCCCACACATTTCCCCATTAGTCACCGCTGGGGTATTGACAGTGGAAGGTGAGGGGATTGCAAGTTGGTCCCGCTTTTAAGCCGCACCCCTGCTTTAACAGCGCAGCGCTACAGAGAGGGATGAAAGAGCCAGTTTCAGCTCAATTCAAACCCCCTTGGCTCTTCATAATGTTGCTAGCCAACATCAGACAGAATAGTGGGGGGGGAGTGGAGGGAAGGCTGGCATACAAAGTACAATCTCTAGACAACAGAGTTTTACATAAATTCATGCAGTTTTTGAGCTCAGAGTTCTACATGAATGTATGCAGTTTTTGAGCAAAGTACAATGTAACTGTGCAAGTACAAATTCACCCCACAAAATATATGTGTGCATGTGGGTCTTTGTCTGTCTATGTGTGTGTGTGTGTGTCTGTCTGTGGTGGGGGTTGTGAGTGTGAGAAAGTGTGTGTGTGTGTGTGTGTGTGTGTTTAGTGAATGCAGAGTGTCTTAAGTCTGTGAGGGGGTGCATGTGTGAGTGTGGGAGTGTGTGTGAACGTTTCAGAGAACACCTCTGGGATATCCGGACCAACCAACCCAACCACCCCATGGCTCAACACTTCAACTCCCCCTCCCACTCCACCAAGGACATGCAGGTCCTTGGACTCCTCCATCGCCAGACCATAGCAACACGACGGTTGGAGGAAAAGCGCCTCATCTTCCACCTAGGAACCCTCCAACCACAAGGGATGAACTCAGATTTCTCCAGTTTCCTCATTTCTCCTACCCCCACCTTGTCTCAGTCAAATCCCTCGAACTCAGCACCACTTTCCTAACCTGCAATCTTCTTCCCGACCTCTCTGCCCCCACCCCCACTCCGGCCTATCACCCTCACCTTGACCTCCTTCCACCTATTGCATTTCCAACGCCCCTCCCCCAAGTCCCTCCTCCCTACCTTTTATCTTAGCCTGCTGGACACACTTTCCTCATTCCTGAAGGAGAGCTCATGCCCGAAACGTCGATTCTCCTGCTCCTTGGATGCTGCCTGACCTGCTGTGCGTTTCCAGCAACACATTTTCAACTCTGATCTCCAGCATCTGCAGTCCTCACTTTCTCCTGTTGGACTATAACCTGGTGTTGTGTGATTTTTAACTTTGTATACCCCCGGCTAACACCGGCATCTCCAAATCTTTTAGAATGGGTCGGTTTCAGTTCTTTCATATGTAATTTCCAGAACTTTCTTAAAGTTACATTCTCAAGTGAACTTTAACAATAGGTGCCATGTTGGCCCAGATAATGCATTGAAGGTGTGAGGTGCCCTGTGTGAGGCTGTCTGTGCCCCAATGTTCAGACTGATTCTAATCTAAAAAAGGGATTTACAGAATCTTACATGGATGCATGTAGTTTTTGAGCAAAATAAAACGTAATGCTGCAAGTACAAATTCAGCAGAACACTTCACCGGTCCAGGACATTCGATCTCAGATCTTTGGGTGACCATCCTCCAAGATGGACTTCGGGACAGGCAACAACGCAAAGTAGCCGAGCAGAGGCTGATAGCCAAGTTCAGTACCCAAGGAATGGCCTCAACCAGGACCTTGGGTTCATGTCACACTACAGGTGACCCCACTGCACTATACACACACACACAGACAGATGGACACACACACATTCCTACAGACTCATACACTCACGCAGGCTCTCTCTCATACACTTGCGTATACACTCCCACACTCACAAACGCACCTTCTCACAGACGTATGCCCCTTTACATTCACACTGACACACGTACACACACATGCTGTCTCACAGACACTCAAACCCCACCCCCCGCACCCCCACACCCCCACAGACACACACCTAAGTTTGTGAGGAGAATGTGTACTTGCAGAATTACATTTTATTTTGCTGCAAAAACTGCATGTAAGATTCTGTAAATCCCTTTTTTAGATTAGAATCAGTCTCTGAACGTTGCAACACAGACAGCCTCACATAGGGCACCTCACACCCTCAATGGGTTATCTGGGCCAACAGCATTCACTTGAGAATGCAACTTTAAGAAAGTTCCATGATTTACATATGAAAGAACTGAAACCAATGTGTTCATTCTAAAAGATGAGAGACTTAACAAACAATCCAGGTCTTCTTCAATATATAATTTCAGGTACATCACACTGTAAACTTTTGCTATAAATTCTGTGTCCTATGATCTGATACTCCACAACCACCTGATGAAGGAGCAGTGCCCTGAACGTTAGCGCTTCCAAATAAACCTGTTGGACTATAAGCTGGTGTTGTGGGATTTTTAACTTTGCACACCCCAGTCCAACACCAGCATCTCCAAATCATAAAATATTAAACCTTGTCACTCATCAGTAAGCCTTCCTGATTGGAGTTTGGGACTGGAGGGGTGAAAGCAGGGGCTTGATTTTCTGCAGTTTGGGCAGACCCTAAATACACACCCCACCCAAATATAACTGCCCAAATACACATACACCCCCAACACAACCCCCCAAACACGACTCCCCAAATATACACACACACACTCAAATAACCTCCCCCAGATACACTCCCACCCAAATACACCCCCTCCATACACCAACACACCCACACACACACACCCAAATATATACCCCAAAATACACACAAAATACCCCAAATACATAGCCCGCCCAAATTCACACCCCCCCCCAATACATCCCTCACCCAAATACACCACCCACTCAAATACACACACGCGGCCCCAAATCATACACACATACTCCCCCAATACACACAATCCCCCAAATACACACATACCCCCAAATACAGCCCCCTCAATACACACACACCACCCCCTCCAAATGCATACACATGGCCCCAAACACATACACACACACACACACACACACCCTGCCAAATACGCACGCACGCACACACACACACACACACACACACACACACACACACACATTGACACAAACATTCTTTTAAACTCCAGTAAAGGCAGGCCCAGTCTGTCTTTCCTCCTAAAACAATTACGCCTTTATGTTTGATATTAGTCAAGGAAACTTTCTCTGAACTGCCTCCAATGCATTTGCATCCTTCTGTAAATAAGGAGACCAATGCTGTGCACAATACTCTAGATGTGGTCTCACTAGATCCCTGTATAACTGAATTATGACATCCCCACTCTTGTGTCCAATTCCTGTCTCAAAAAACCATATCCTACTATTTCCTTTCCTAATTACTTGCTGTGCCTGCCTGCCAGGTTTTATAGTTCATACACTAGGAAAGTAAAGCCAATGTATCATCAATCTCACTAAGCACTTCTCTTCAGACCCCAAGATGATGTTCATTAGGACTGGGTACTTGTCGGCTAATAACTCCAACAGTGCTGCCTCTCTGGTGATAGTGATTTTCCTTCCCTTCCCTTTCCTTATTTGGAGTTCCTACTGGGATGTGACTGGCACCCTTTATGTTGAAGACTGAGGCGACATTCCTGTTCAGCTCACCTGCCACCTCCTCGTTTTCCATCTTTAGTTCTCCAGACTCAATGTTTCTGGGACCAGTGCTCATTTTATTAATTCTCCTTCACTTGTCTTTGAATATCTATGGAAACGCTGTCTTGCTGTATTTCTGCCTAGCTCTTCCTTGAACTCTAAATTTTATTAATATTAGTGTTTCTTTACTCTGTTTTACACCATTTCTCACCTTGGCAGATAATGAAATTTGAATTCAACAAAATAATCTGGAACTAGAAGCTAACCTAATAGTGACCATTAAGCAATGCAAAGTTTTAAAAATCCTCTCATGCGATCTGAGCGATGCTGGCGGGGATGTTTTGGCTGTCCCTGCTTGCCTCTTGAGTAGGTGATGGTGAGCTGCTTTCTTGAATGGCTGCAGTCCACATGCTGTAGGTAGACCCACGATGCCATTACGAAAAGAATTCCAGGATTTCACCCAGCGATACTGAAGGAATGGCAATACATTTCCAAGTCAGGATGGTGAGTGGCTTGGATGGGGGCTTGTGAGGGAGATGTTTTCCCATGTGTCTGCAGCCTTTACCCTTCTAGATGGAAGTGGTTGTGGGTCTGGAAGATACTGTCTAAAGATCTTGAGTGAATTTCTGCAGTGCAATTGTCATAAAAAGACTCATCCGGTTTAAAGAGGGAAATCGCCCATCCTTACCTAGTCAGGCCTACGTGTGACTTCAGACCCACAGCAACGGGGTTGACGTTTAACTGGCCTCTGAAATGGCCTTGGAAGCCACTTAGTTCCAGGGCAATTAGGTATGGAGATTTATGGATGAGCAATTAATGCTGAGCCCACATTCCATGAAAGAATAAGAATAAATCACCCGCCTGCGAAACATCATTCCAGCCTAGAGTCCTGATTGGGGAAAAGGTCCCCAGCCCTCGTGCTCATCTAACCGTCTGCCTTCTTATTGCACTTGGATGTTTGGATAAGCTCAGAAAGCAGGGTCAGAGTAAACGGAGCACTCGGTTTCAATCCTGTCTTCTTCACTCTACCGTAATGTCTAAAACCCAGCCCCAGATCACATTGGGTGTCAGGATCTTGTTCATACATAGGGGGGTGTAATTGTGTCTAGGGCGGATGGTTAGAAGAGGATAGCAACAAATGTACAGTTTGGAACTCCAAGTAAATTTGGAGGTCGAGCTGAAGGTCTCTCAGAGACAGTGATGCTTAATATATTACAAATGCGAACTTAAGTAATATTCTTGCGTCTGGTGTAGATTACTCACGAAAATCTCTGGAAGATGCTGTGTTTAGAAATGGGGTATTGAGTTAAAAAACCTGTCTGTCCTCTCGGGGGATGTAAAAGTTCCCATGGCTACCATTTCAAACAAGAGTCAGGCAGTCTTCTCCCTCCAATTTCCTTACCCAGGCCTCGGCTAATATTTATCCCTCAATCAAAATTGTGAGCAACAGATTGTATGGTCCTCACCTCTTGGGTTCACATGGAGTACACGCTCCAGCACAGACCTGTTGAGCTGAATGGCCTGTTTCTGAGCTGAAAATTGTTACTGTGAGGACTTGTTGGACAAAAGATGGTTGTCAGAATGATTCACTTCAAAAGGTAATTTGGCTGGGAAGCAGTCTGGGTTATTCTGAGACTGTGAGGAACTCTGTACATAATGAGCATCCCTTCTTTAACTTTGAACTGAAATAATTGCTTCAAGATTTATTCCAACAACCTTTACCATAGAATTTTACATCACAGAGTGCTTCTGTCTATCCCATCTTCTCTCTACTTCTGCTTTTCCATTTTTTCATTTTTTCCTCCTGCTACCTTCAGTATTTTAACTTTTTGTTTTAGAGGAGTTACTAGTGGGATTTACACAGAACCTTAGGTGCAAACGCTCGAGGGGTTTGTACTTGAGTCCGGGACCTCGAGTGCTGCTACTCCCAAATCCTCCTCAGTCAGAGGCAGTGCCAATGCCAGGGAGGAGAGGCTTCATTGAAACAGCAATCACTCCAGGGACAGCACTTAGGGCGGCTGGCTGCTGATGAATAGATGGGCCCAATGTAGCAGTGTCGTTGCCAATGGTTACTACAAATCGTAACAGCTTCTTCCTATGAGAAAAAAAGAGCTTGTTAATATTTTACAATTAGCAAGTTTGTGAGATAATGAGCAGGGCAGAACTTGAACTGTTCACTATGGAGGCAGGTTGAAGGAGGGAATAAAAAACACTTATCTTAATGATTTGATTGGAATGGCTGATAAGCTGCTCTGTTTCCATAGCACCCCCACTTAGATTCCCCCTTTAATGTAATTAGGCTTCAAGATTTATGAATACAAGAGCTGATCCATGTTCATTTTCAATCATCACAATAAAAGGCCTTAGTCCAGATGTCTCTATTTACAGCATTCAGATGACAAGAGCAGGGTCTAGAGGAAGGACAAGTGATGGTCACACTTGTTAATTCTCTGCTTAAGGAAACTTTGCAGAGGTCTTGGCTTTGACCTCAAATTCAAAAGAGACAGTGCAATGGAGCAAGTGTCTCAATGATTGGGAGGTTGACCCATAGCCTGCCCAAGGCCTGTGTTCTGCTGTGTAGGTATTTGTGTTTAAATGGAGGTCAACCCATACTTTATTTTTTAAAAAATTCCACGTTATATTGCCGGCTGTGTGATGAGAGGTGAAAGACAAACATGCAGATTGATCAGGACCCATGCTGCCCTGGCAACAGCTAAAACCTGTCATGTTAAGGTGGGGGGTGGGGAGAGGAGAGCAGGGGAGTGAAGAAAGGTTTATTCACTGATTTTGCACCCCTCCCCACCCCCAAAACCAGTCAACTTTGCTTGACTTGCAACGTTATGAGAGTCATAGAGATGTACAACGCGGAAACAAACCCGTCACTCTAACTCGATCATGCCATCTGTGTCCAAGTTGAGAGTGTGTTGCTGGAAAAGCACAGCAAGTCAAGCAGCATCCGAGGAGCAGGAAAATTGACATCTCAGGCTGGAGCCCTTCATCAGGAATAAGGCTGGGAGCCTTGGGGTGGAGAGATAAATGGGAGGGGGATGGGGCTGGGGGGGAAAGTAGCTGAGAGTGCAATAGGTGGATGGAGGTTGGGGGGGGTAAAGGTGATAGGTTGGAGAAGAGGGTGGAGCAGATAGGTGGGAAGGAATTTGACAATTAGGATAGGTCATGAGGATGGTGCTGGTGTCCTGGAGATGTTCTCTAAAGTGCTCTGCGAGGAGGTGTCCAGGCTATTGCACTCTCAGATTAACTCTGATCTCCAGTATCTGCAGAGCTCACTGTCTCCTCCATCCATGTCTAACCCAATCTAGCCCCACTTGCCAGCATCCGGCCCATATCCCTCTAAACCCTTCCTATTCATATACCCATCCAGATACCTTTTAAATGCTATAAATGTACCAGCCTCCATCGCTTCATCTGGCAGCTCATTCTATACACATGCCACCCTCTGCATGAAAAAGTTGCCCCTTAGGTCCCTTTTATATCTTACCCCTCTCACCCTAAACCTATGCCCTCTACTCTAGACTCGCACACCCCAAGGAAATACCTTGCCTATTTATCCTATCCCTGCCCCTCATGATTTTATAAACCGCTATAAAGTCACCCTCAACTCCAGGGAAAACAGCCCTAACCTATTCAGCCTCTCTGTATAGCTCAAGTCTTCCAACCCTAGCAACATCCTTGTAAATCTTTTCTGAACCCTTTCAAGTTTCACAACATCATTCCAATAGGAAGGAGACCAGCCGGAGGAAACCCACGCAGACACGGGGAGAATGTGCAAACTCCACACAGACAGTCACTCAAGGCTGGAATCGAACCTGGGACCCTGGTGCTGTGAGGCAGCAGTGCTAACCACTGAGCCACCGTGGTGCCCATAATCTTACGTTTGCAGTGTAGAAGGAGGTCATTGGCTCACTATATCTGTACTACATAGTTCAAAGAGTATTATTACCTCCTGCCAACTCCTTCCTTTCTCCCCAGAGCTTTTTATTCAAATAACCATCCAATCCCCCTCTTGAATGCCTCAGCTGAACCTGCCTCCACCACAATTCCAGGCTATACATTCCAGACCCTAACTACTCGCATCACTCTAGCTTTGTTTGCATATCACTTTAAAACTGCCCTTTCATTCATATTTCTTTTATGAACAGGGACAGCTTCTCCCTATCTATTCTGTCTAGCCCCTCAATCAGATCTCCTTCCCAGTTTTGTTCTTTCCAAGGGCAACATCCCAACTTTGTCAATCTACTTTTATAACTGACGTTTCTCATTCCTGGACCCACTCCTGTGCACTCTGTCCAATGCATTCACAGCTTTCCTCTGGCACACCACTGTGATTTCAGTTTGATGTGAGTAGAATTTCTTCACAAAAGTTCGATTTACCATGGTTCCTTCAGGAGAATGTTCAAGAAGAGAAGGGTAAGGGCTGTTACAGCAAATGTGTCTTGTCCTTCTCAAAAGTTGCCTTTTATCCATTTACTTGTGGGACGTGGATGTCACTGGTTGGGGCAGTATTTATTAGTAATCCCCAGTTGCCTCTTGAGAAGGTGGGGGGTGAGCTGCCTTCTTGAACCGCTGCAGTCCATGTGCTGTAGGTAGACCCACAATGCCCTTAGGGAGGGAATTCCAGGATTTTGACCCAGTGATAGTGAAGGAACGGCAATACATTTCCAAGTCAGGATGGTGTTGGGCTTGGGGGGATCTTGCAGGGGCTGGAGTTTCCATATATCTGCTGCCATTGTCCTTCTAGATGGAAGTGGTTGTGGGTTTAGAAGGTGCTGTCTGAGAATCTTTGGTGAATTTCTGCAGCGCAGCTTGTAGATGGTACTCATTGCTGCGGTGGTGGAGGGAGTGGTGCCAATCACGCAGGTTGCTTCACCCTGGATGGTACTAAGCCTCCTGAGTGTTGTTGGAGCTGTACCCATCCAGCTAAGTGGCAGCACCAGCTCCTTAAACTAGCTGCAGACTGGTACTGGCTGACCTGTCACTCTGTCTGCTCCCTGTCCTCTAGGGAATGGTGCTGGCCATGTTTGCGTAGTGGTCTCGGGCAGGTATTGCAAGTGATAGGGAAGGAGTTTGAATTTATACAGCACCTTTTGTGGTTTCAAAATGTCTCAAAAGCCAATATTGGCAAAGGGAAACGAAGTACCACCTTGAGAGCTGAAGGAGTGTTGCATTGTCAACAATGCTATCTTTTGGAACAGAAATTAAAACCAGATTCAGTCAGTCTTTTCAGGTGGACTCAAAAGAGTCTAGGCACTAATTTGGAGAAAAGCAAGATGTTCTGTCCAATATTTATCCCTAAAATGACATCAATAATAGAACATTTGCCGATCATTATCTGATTGCTGTTCCTGGGAGCTTCCTATTGTGCTTGAACAGCTATCACCAAATTAATTAAATAAAACAACTAAAAAGTAACAATTAACAAGGGTAAGGAAAGGCAGGGAAGAAGGAGGAGTTCAATTAAAATAGAATTGTAGATGGAGATAATGCTCTCCACCCCCCTTGGTGCCCACTCATGTTTTTTATTTGGAAAAATTCTCACTAATCTGCCTGAGATGTTATTTGGAAGCAGGTCAGACTTGAACTTGAGTTTCCTGGCTCAGAGGTAGGGACAGTACCACTTTACTACATTGCAAAAGTACAAAGAGATCTGGGTGTTCTTGTACACTAGTCAACGAAGGTTAGCATGCAGGTACAGCAGGTAGTGAAGAAAGCTAATAGCATGCTGGCCTTCATAACAAGAGGGATTGAGTATAGAAACAAAGAGGTTCTTCTGCAGCTGTACAAGGCACTGGTGAGACTGCATCTGGAATATTGTGTGCAGTTCTGGTCTCCAAATTTGAGGAAAACATTCTGGCTATTGAGGGAGTGCAGCATAGGTTCACTAGATTAATTCCTGGAATGGCAGGACTATCTTATGCTGAAAGATTGGAGCGACTGGGCTTGTATACCCTTGAGTTTAGAAGACTGAGAGGGGATCTGATTGAGACATATAAGATTATTAAAGAATTGGACACTCTGGAGGCAGGGAACATATTTCCGCTGATGGGTGAGTGCCGAACCAGAGGACACAGCTTAAAAATACGGGATTGGCCATTTAGGACAGAGATGAGGAGAAACTTCTTCACCCAGAGAGTGGTGGCTGTGTGGAATGCCCTGCCCCAGAGGGCAGTGGAGGCCCAGTCTCTGGATTCGTTTAAGAAAGAGTTGGATAGAGCTCTCAAGGATAGTGGAATCAAGGGTTATGGAGATAAGGCAGGAACAGGATACTGATTGAGGATGATCAGCCGTGATCATATTGAATGGTGGTGCAGGCTCGAAGGGCAGAATGGCCTACTCTTGCACCTATTGTCTATTGTCTTCACTGGAGAAGCATTCCATTTGGTGGTAAAATATTGTAATCTCTCTATGTTGTGAAAAGTGCTATTTAAGTGCAATTGTTTTGTTCCATATCAGTTCTCCACCTTGAAACACACACAGTGTAAACATGCACACTGTATAATGGTGTATTTCTTAATGTTAAGCACACTTCTTTAAGCTGTCCTGTTCTGTAATAGTTTAGATCCCAGTTAGGTGACCCTTACAGACAATCTGCATTCCAGGCCAGTTTAACATTTACAGACTGAGGATCGAGTGATTTCATGAGTTCACATTCTCCCCTTCCAACATTGCAAATCTCCGTATCCAAGGCAGGAGACTGACATAGAACTGTCTGCTATAGGAAGCCCACTCTCCTGATATTACCTTGCCCAAGAAGTAAAAGACTCCGAGATGGATCGGTGTAGCTGCCAGCTGCTTCTTGTGGCAGGGCAGGTGAAAGGTGAAGGGTAGAATTGAATGGGGGTGAGCGGGCTGTGTTTAAGTGCACCCCTGGCTCCTACACCCTCCTCCCCATGAAGACAAAGTTTCAAAACAGCTCAACTACAACGCAACTAAGATGCCCGTGTCCAAGGTAAGCTTAAACATCAATCTAGATTTTATGTCAGGGCACTGTGTGTGGCAACCCGTGTCCAGAAGGCACTTTTAAGATTGCAGAACTCACATCTGTGCAACTTTGAAATGAATGCTAATTGTTGGTAAGTTATTTATGGTTACGAATGAGATGGTGGCTATTATTCAGGAGATGTTCTGTAAGTAAAACTTTTCCCTTTATGCTTTCTCTTTCTTTTTGTCTAACCTCCTTTCATGGCAGGTTCAAGGATCTGTAACATAACATTTATTCACTCTCCTCTTGTTTGAAACCAAATGTTCGCTTGGTGCTGAATGCTCTGAAAATAAAGCAGAAAGACGCAAGGACCAGTCTTGACCAGAAAGAATTCCTCCACCATTTAGTTTAATTTGAGGTCGGAGACTCATTGTTGAGCATCTGACCTCTGATAACCTCAACCTGGCCACAATGCTCAGTCCCTCTCTGGAAGAACTTAATTAAAGACAATTGAGTTTTCCTGCTTACATTTGTTTTTGAAAAGGCCTTCGTTTACTGCTGGTATCATTGGCCAGAAGGAGAGGAGAGGTCTTTGTCTTTAGCTGAAAAGGTAAAGCAAACTATCTAGCTCTAGTTGTACTCTCTTTGATTCATGACCCCATATTCAGTGGTTCTCAGCTTTATTGGGGAAGAGTATTCCTGACAGATTTTCACCAAGAGCTGTTAATCAATGGACCTCCCAGACTGAAGAAAACCGTGCAGAAAATACTTCATAAATTTCCAGTACTTCCAGTGAAAAGTCCCTGCTTTATGGGACAAAGAGGATCAGGGAAAGTCTGTTCATTGTGCTGTATATCAAATGGTCTTTCACTTAAAAAGAAAATAAGGCATTTGTGTAACAGGTGGAGAACAAGCCAAGCAGTGCCTGCACATGTAGCAATCAATCCAGCTATATTGGTCTTACACTTCATACCTTCTTTGTTTTATTTTAAAAATCTGTAGTTCAGTTAAAGTGGCGTGTTCAACAAAGTAACCCCAGTGGGAAGTTGTTTGGGGCTTAAGTTTTTACTCAACTTGTATTGAGTATAAACTTGTAACAACAACAACTTGTATTGCTATAGCACCTTGGACCATAAGACCAGAAGAAATAAGAACAGGAGTAGGACATTCACTCCCTCGAATGTTCTACCATTCATTAGGATTATGGCTGATCCAACATTCCTTATGTCCATTTTCCTGTTGATTTTCTGATAAATAAATTATTGATCAATCTCAGCCTTAGATATATTGTAATAAAATGCCCTAAGGTGCTTCACAGGAGGCTTATGAAGCAAACTTTGTCTTAATTATTTTTCTTTTTTTACATATAATTTCTGTTAATAAAATGGCATCAGAGTATGATGATTTAAATACTTTCAGTGCATTTTATTGTAAAAATACAAGTAGTTTCTATTCAAACTATATAAGGTGATATTCTGGTATTAGATCAAAGGCTTTGCCAAGGAGCTTGGCTTTTAGAAGGGTCTTTTAAAATGACAAGAGAGGCAGAGAATTTTAGGGAGGAAATTTTCTGAGCTCAGGCCCCTGGCTGATAAAGGGCCACTCACCAATGCTGAAACAATTAAAATCAGAGATGGTCAAGAGCCAGAGTTAAAGAAACACAGATATCCTGGAGGATTGTAGGGCTGGACGAAATTATACAGCTGGGATTGAGGAGTGGGACCACGGACAGATTTTTAAAAGAAATTGAAGTCTTGTTTGACCAGAAGCCAGTGTTAGTCAGCAAACGCAGGGGTAAGGGGTGAACAGGACTTGGACAGTAGTCTGCATGGTAGCAAGGATTTCAGCCATCTCAGCTCCAGGACATCTCTGTGGGCATCCCTCAGGATAGTGTCTGAGGCCTAACCATCTTCAGCTGCTTCATCAATGACCTTCCCTCTGTCATAAGGTCAGAAGTGGGATGTTCACCAATGATTGCACAATGTTCATCACCACTCATGACTCCTCAGATACTGCAGCAGTCTGTGTTTAAATGCAGCAGCACCTGGACAATATCTACGCTTAAACTGAGATGTGGAAAGTAACATTTGCACCACAGGCAACGACCATCTCCAACAGAGGGAATCTAGCCATTGCCCCTTGACGTTCAACAGCATTACCATCACTGAAACCCCTTCTATCAAAATCCCAGGAGTTACCACTGATGAGAAACCGAACTGACCTAACCATATAATACAATGGGCACAAGGGCAGGTCAGAGGCTAGGAAGACTGTGGAAAGTAAATCACGTCCTTACTCCCCAAAACCTGACCACCATCTACAAGACACAAGTGAAGAGTATAAATGGAATACTCCCCACTTGCCAGGATGGGTGCAGCTCCAACAACACTCCAGAAGATTGACACCATTCAACATAATGCAGCCACTTGATTGGCATCACATCCACTTCTTCCAGTGCCAACGCTCAGTCGCAGCAGTGCGTACCATCCACAGGATGCAAAAATTCACCATTTAGAGGACAAGATTAGCAGATACGTGGTAACACTAACCCCACCCCCTCGCAAGTTCCTCTCCAAGCCACTCACCATCCTAACTTGGAAATATATCACTGTTTCTTTAGTGTCACTGGGTCAGAATCTTGGAATTCCCTCCCTAAGGGAATTATGGGTCTGCCTACAGCACATGAACTGCAGCGGTTCAAGAAAGCAGATCACCCCCACCTTCTCAAGGGGCAATTAGGGATGGGCCTAGCCAACAGCACCCAAAATCCCTGAATATTTTAAGAAAAAGAATTTCATTGACTGCAAAGAGTTTTGGAACATAGAGTTCATGAACTGTGCAAAATAAAAGCTAACTTTTCACTGCAGAAGCAAAGGATCCTTCAGGAAATGGTCAACATCTTTAACTTTTTATATAACCTTCAGCCAATGCTTCTCCCATCTTCACATTGTACTATTGTATTACTGCAACCTTCCACACTCCCCACCAAGTGGGTGCCTTTGCAGGGCTGTAAATGGCTTAGATTCCCAATATTAATTGGCCCTTGCTGATTAAGTTCTGCACCTACATGTGCATAGACATATGGACAATATAATAGATCACAAAAGTTCCTCTGGTAAGGGGAAGTATCAGAATATGTTTCCATCCAATTTTCTTTCCTTGCCAATTCATCTATCGTGGAGATTATAAAAGCAACATTTGACCTGATATTTTTAAATCCAATAGGGCACTCAAATGTCCAAGTGTTTCTAAGACATAAGTCGCCTGGCTTGCCATTCTGTTTCATCTATGTAATCTAGTTCTCCTAAATAAATTGTTCCTGCCATCTGAGTCTGAATCTTTTAGCAATTTTTTAGTGATGTGTTTTCAGAGGTGGCCTGCTCTATTATTTGCTGTGGAACATCCTTGATGTAAGGATCGTTATTAAACCCCATTCACAGAGCACACAGTGGTTTTGCATCTGAACATTGAAAATGCGAGCCTGCCTATAAAAGTTAAATATGGCTTTGAACTAGAATATATGGAGATTAAAAGAATGCATTATATCACCAGTTGAAAATTTGTTTTAGACACAACTCCCAATTTCGATTGCCATTTGGAATCATGACACTTTCATGCTTAGAATCGGCTTTCAGAGAACAGGGTCTATCCTTGTCTTGTTTGATTAGTTCCCATGTATTTGTGCTCTTTCATGATAATGCTGGTACGTCGCATAACCACTGATGCATTTTATAGATCCAATGAGAAATGCTTCAGACTAAATGGGAGATTCTGCTGAAAGGTTTTAACCCATGCACAGTTGAAGACAAAAATACAGAATATTGTCAAGAAGGAGTTAGATATTGTCCTTAGGGTTAAAGGGTATAAGGGAGAAAGCACGAACATCCAACTGAATTGATGATCAGCCATGATCATAGTGAATGGTGAAGCAGGGTCGATGGACTGAATGGCTGACTCATGCTCCTAGTTTCTAAGCTTCTGTGAGTGCTGCAGAGTCAGCAATGCTGCCTGCCAGTGGTGATCAGAATGTGGAGGTGCCAGTGTTGGACTGGGGTGGACAAACTCAGGAGTCACACGACACCAAGTTACAGTCCAATAGGTTCATTTGAAATCACAAGCTTTTGGAGCGCTGCTCCATTGTCAGGTGCAGGGACAGCGCTCCGAAAGCTTGTGATTTCAAATGAACCTGTTGGACTATAACCTGGTGTTGTGTGACTCTGGGCTTTCTCAGTGATGATATTAAAAGAGAGGCTCCATTTGCTCTCTCACGTGGAAGTAAGAAATTCCATGGTCACAATTTGAAAGAAGAGCAGGGGACTCCAGCCTGGTGCCCTCAGTAATATTTCTCCTTCAGCCAACAGCATTGAAACTGGTCAGGTTCACTGCCAGGGCTTGCTGTGCACAAATTGGCTATAAGACCCTTGGGATGTCATAGGATTCTTAAAGATGCCATGGAAATGCAATACACATTGGACCAATGGAACTGTCTCCTTTGAGAGGCTGCGGATGTTGGGGTTAATGGAGAGAGGGGCAACTGCAATTTCCAAAACTGAAATGAGTCGAGCATTATCAAATCATGCAATGCAGGAGTTCATTATTCCAATGTCACAGAAAACTGCACAGAACTATTTAAAAAAACAGATGTTTAATCCTCAGTAAAATAGATAAAGTCACTATGCTATGTATTGTTGTGTGGGAGCTTCCTGTGCTGAAATCAGCTGCTGTACATCTTACATTATATAGAGGTGCTGGCGTTGGACTGAGGTGGTGTAACTCAGAAGTCACACGACACCAGGTTATAGTCCAACAGGTTTAATTGAAATCACAAGCTTTCGGAGTGCTGCTCCTTTGTCAGGTGACTATAACCTGGTTTGAAAAGTGTGGTGCTGGAAAAGCGCAGCAGGCCAGGCAGCATCCGAGGAGCAGGAGAATCGACGTTTCGGGCATGAGCCCTTCTTTAGGAATGAGACTGGTGTGCCAAGCAAGCTGAGATAAAAGGTGGGGTGGGGGGAATTTGGGGGAGGGGTGCTGGGAGTATGATAGGTGGAAGGAGGTGAGGGTGAGGGTGATAGGCCGGAGAGGGGGTGGGGGCGGAGAGGTCGGGAAGAAGATTGCAGGTCAAGAGGGCAGTGCTGAATCCGGGGGTTGGGACTGAGATAAGGTGGGGGGAGGAGAAATAAGGAAGCTGGAGAAATCTACATTCATCCCGTGTGGTTGGAGGGTTCCTAGATGGAAGATGAGGTGCTCTTCCTCCAGGCGTCATGTGGCCAGGGTCTGGCGATGGAGGAGGCCAAGGACCTGCATGTCGATTCTCCTGCTCCTCGGATGCTGCCTGGCCTGCTGTGCTTTTCCAGCACCACACTTTTCAACTCTGGTCTCCAGCATCTGCAGTCCTCACTTTCTCCTCCTGACTATAACCTGGTGTCTGACTTCATCTTACATTATGACCCTGCCTTTGAAAGTCATCCTTAGGTAATAGAAGGGGCTGTTTAAAAACCAACATTTGCGTTTTTATAAAGTTTTCAAAGCAAAGAGTAGGTTGTGAGACAGATAACAAAACCTATTTTTGAAACGTTCTGTTCTGTACACATTTACAATAAAAAAAGCAGCAGACTTCAAAGAATACATTTTTATTTTAGATTTGCATTTTGTTTTCGTTGAATTGAAGCATTTAATGTCATTGCACCTCGTGATAAACATTGTCAGCTCGAAAGCACCAACAGTTCTAAAACTCCTGTAACACATTTGTTCATACCACAATTTCCAACAGATTCTCTTTACTCCCAGCACTGCATTCTCCCATGAGCTTTTGGTGCCTTCATATATTACAGACTATTTGTGTATGCCTTTCTATAGCCATTAACTACCTACCCCCCCACCCCGTTTCAACCCATCTGCCATCACCTAAATGTTAACTAGGAGGTATTTTTCAATCTTCCACCAGTGACATACTTAGTGCTTTTGTTTATTAACTAGCAGCATTGTGTTTTGCCATAGATTCTCTCTGCTTGATTAGACAGTGCTTTCCATTTACATCACACTTGTTATTTTCCTCTTACGTACCATTTTGTATCTATCTGCCATTGTATGTCTACATCCCTAGTGCTGTCTGTTCTAAATATGCTGGATTTAGTCTTTAGTGGCTAATTAGTTCCAACGAGGTAATTGTTTTCCAAGCATCTACAATTTGGTATTTAATTGCCTCTCATTTATCAGCTTCCATCAACAGCCTACCATTCATTTATCCCCCGGTGATTATAATTAATTTATAAAGCCATATTTTGTGTGAATTAAGAAGCAATCACTGGATTGAACAACGGTGAGCTCAATGACCTCAGTAAATGTGAAGGGAGAGGGGGTCATGGTGACACACAGTAACAGTGCTGGCCTAGTAATCCAAAGGCATCAGTCTAATGTTCTAGGGACGTGGGTTCATATCCCACCAAAGCCTATGGTTAAATCTGAACTCAATAAAAATCTGGAATTAAAAGCTAGTCTAATGTAACCACTGCTAAAACCCAAACTACTTCATTAGTATCTTCTAAGGAAGGAAATTGGCATCCTAGCCTATATTTGATTCCAGACCTATAGCAAAAATAATATAACCAGGACGTTACAATCTCCTCAGTTCAGGCGATTGACTCTGAGCTGGCTGGTTATAGCCAGTGTACTCTGGGGGGAAAAGTCTACTCGGAGGCATTACCTTCCATTTTTGTTTTTGTTTTGATTCTTTGGGCTGTGAAGAAAAAGATAATTTATTCCAGACTAATAGCAATGTGGTTGACTCTTAACTGCCCTCTGGACAATAAATGCTGACCAAGCCAGTAATGCCAACAAGCCATGAGCAAATAAAAACAAATGATCTGTGTGTTGAAATCACAGCCAGAGGAACAACTTTTCCTGCTTAAATTTCTGCCTCCAGATAGAAAATGTGAACCCCTAAATATTCACTACAGTTTGGACAACAACAATTTGCACTTATGTAGCACCTTTTAATGTAGGAAATCACCTTATAGTGCTTCTCCGGAATGTTAACAGATACATTTAACATCAAACAATATGAGGACCATTTGGATAATTTAGCAAGGCCTCACATCTACAATTCCGTGCCTGACCTGTGACGTCACCTTATGCATCTCTGCCTGATTGAAGTTTGGAAAGTTAGGAAGACATTGATAAAACCTTTAATTGTCTCTGACTTGAAAAGAAATTCTGAATTTGCACCTTAATCAATCAAAACTTGCATCTCTTTTCTAACAGAGGTCTCCATCAGCCATTTTAGGTTTGTTCACTCCACTTATAGGAGAAAGTGAGGACTGCAGATGCTGGAGATCAGAGCTGAAAATGTGAAGAAGGGCTTATGCCCGAAACGTCGATTCTCCTGTTCCCTGGATGCTGCCTGACATGCTGCGCTTTTCCAGCAACACATTTTCAGCTCACTCCACTTATACCACTTGCATGATCCTTTGATCTCACTGTCTATAAACTCTGTGTAAATCTGCCTGCTTATGGCCTCTGTGTCAAAGTGCCATCTCCCGCTGCATCTGACAAAGGAGCTGTGCTCGGAAAGCTTGTGATTTCAAATAAACTTGTTGGACTATAACCTGGTGTTGTGTGATTTTTGACCTTACCAAGACCTAGGACAGAATTTTTATGTAGTAGCTTTAAGACGATGAGAGGGAAGTAGACAGGGTTTTGTGTGTGAATTTCACATTCCAGGCCACCTCCAGGCAATTGGAAGCACGCCAGTGGTTGTGCAATGCTTGAAGTCCAGAATGGTTGAAGTGCAGGGATTTCAGAGTGCTGCATGGGTAGCTTCACATTCCAAGGACCAGCACTCAGTCTGACTCTGCCACTGCACAAGCATCGCACAGGGCAGATTGCCTATAGCCCTCAGAATTACATACATCATGTTCACTCAAGAGCTCTCAGTTTACTTATCATAGGTTGGAAGAGGTTACAGAGCTGCAGCCAAAAAGAATTTGCAAACGATGTCGAGAATTTTAAAAAGACAAAGAACAAAGGACAAAGAAGATTATAGCACAGGAACAGGGCCTTCGGCCCTCCAAGCCTGCACTGATCCAGATCCTCTATCTAAACCTGTCACCTATTTTCTAAGGGTCTGTATCCCTTTGCTCCCTGCCTGTTCATGTATCTATCTATTTACATCTTAAATGACGGTATCATGCATGCCTTTACCACCTCTGCTGGCCACCCACCACCCTCTGCATAAAGAACTTACCACACATATCTCCTCTATACTTTTCCCCTCTCACCTTGAACTCATGACCCCTAGTAATTGAGTTCTGCACTCTGGGAAAAAGCTTCTTGCTATCCACTCAGTCTATAACTCTCATGATTTTGTAGGCCTCAATTAAGTCTGCCTTTTTCATGAAAATAATCCTAATCTACTCAACCTCTCTTCATAGCTTGCACCCTCAATACCAGGCAACATCCTGGTGAACCTACTCTGCACCCTGTCCAAAGCATCCACATCCTTTTGGTAATGTGGCGACCAGAACTGTATGCAGTATTCCAAATGTGGCCGAACCAAAGTCCTATACAATGGTAACATGACCCGCTAGTTTTTGTACTCAATACCACGTCCAATGAAGGAAAGCATACCCTATGCCTTCTTAATGACGCTGTTGACCTGCATTGCCACCTTCAGGGAACAATGGACCTGAACACCCAGATCTCTCTATACATCAGTTTTCCCTAGGGCTTTTCCATTTACTGTCTAGTTCGCTCTTGATTTGAATGTTCCAAAATGCATCACCTCGCTTTTGCCCAGATTGAACTCCATCTGCCATTTCTCTGCCCATCTCTTCAATCTGTCTATATTCTGCTGTATTCTCTGACAGTCCCCTTCACTATCTGCTACTCCACCAAACTTAGTGTCATCTGCAAACTTGCTATTCAGACCACTGATACCTTCCTCCAGATCATTTATATATATCACAAGCAACAGTGGTCCCAACGTGGATCCCTGAGAAACACCACTGGTCACAGGTCTCCATTTTGAGAAACTCCCTTCCACTACCACTCTGTATCTTCTGTTGCCCAGCCAGTTCTCTATCCATCTAGCTGGACCCCATGCGACTTTACCTTCTCCATCAGCCTACCATGGGGAACCTTATCAAATGCCTTACTAAAATGAAGGAGTGGTTGGATGGAGATGCATCTATGTTAGAAAGTACAGGAGGGATGCAAGTTAGGCTGACAGACAAGGATATACTTTTGAAGTGTAGTTGTTGCTGTAATGTCGGAAATGCAACGGCCAATCTATGCACAGCAACATTCCAAAACAATATCAAAATAATGACCAGATTTTCTGTTTGTGCTGATGTTGTTTGAGGGATAAATATTGGGCAGAAAGCAAAGTAGAATGAAAATTAATTTTGGGAATAGCTAAACCAACAAGTGTATAGAGAAGGAAATATCTGAATATACAAGTGGATAGTATATAGATTTGGTCAAGGGTCACTGTGTTGGATACAGATATAATATAAGAAATCAATCATTCAAACCAATCTGGTCAATAAGCAATGGATACCATCCTGGGATCTTCCAGTGTTACAGAAAAGATAAATTTTTCAAGATATTAGCACTAAGGGGGTCATCATTATTTTTTCAGTGCTCCTTCTGAGAGTTTATCCTTTTGATTTCTAGGGGATATGTTTGAGTTTCTGGGGCTCCTTTTCAATTCCTATGAACATTTTACTAAATGATGCATGACTGATACCTAAATGTTAATACTTAATTGTGCACATCTGAAAATTATTTTCAGAAGGTCGGTGTGATATTTTAAAAAATAAATAAAAACATAACGTTCCAGGTGAAGAGCATCAGAAATGACAGATTACTACATACGCGAGAGAATGAGATTTATTGCTGACATAAATCAGGTTGTGGATCATGAAGATAAATATTGTATGATTATAGCACTGGGTCCTGCAATAGTCTTCAAACTTACCCATGTTTGTGTGCCAAAGTAGGAAACAGACCAAATAATGCATTCATTCAAGTCTTAAGAGCAAGAGTAAAATCAATGTTGGGTGTAGAGGATTGGCGAAGTAATTGAACTCAGATTTGGGGTTTGGATACGGAAAACATTTCCAGGACGACGACCTGTAATGAATGAAGTGCCACAGGGATCATCGCTAGGGTCACAGTTATTCACAAAATATATTAATGACTTGAATGAGGAATAAGTGCATAGCCAAGTTTGCAAATAACGAAAATAGATGGGAAAATGGTAAAGACTCTGTAGAGGGATATGAACAGATTAAGCAAGTGTTCAAAAATTGGGCAGATGGACTGTAATATGGCAAATTATGAGATTATGCACTTTGGCAGGAAGAAGAAGGGGACTGAATATTGTTTGAATGGAAAACCCATTGCAGAACACTAAAGTAGCTGTAGTAACGTTGAAGAATTCTTGTACTTAACTCAAAAGACTAGCATTCATGTCCAGCAGGTAACAGGAAGGCAAACGGAATGTTGGCCTTTATTTTTGAAGCGACTGGAGTGTAAATGCAGGGAAGTCTTGTTAAAACTATACAAGGCACTAATCGGATTACAGCTGGAATTTTGTGAACAGTTTTGGATCCCTTATCTATGGAAAGATGTAGTCGCATTGGGGGCAGTCCAGAGAAGGTATACTCAGCTGATCCTAGGAATGGAGGAACTGTCTTATGACGAGAGTCACAGAGTCACACAGCACAGAAACAGACCCTTCAGTCCGATACGTCCATGCCAACCAGGCTTCCCAAAATAAACTAAACTGGATTTATGAGGAGAGGTTGAGAAGATCAGGCTTGTTCTCATAGAGTTTAGAAGAGTGAGAGACAATCATATTGAAACATACAAGATTCTTAAGGTACTTGCAAGGATAGGTGTGCAAAAGTTGTCTCCCCTTATAGGGCAGTCTAGGACCTGAGGGGCATCATCTCAGAGTGAGGGGACACCCATTAAAGACTGAGATGGGGAGGGATTTCTTCTCTCTGAGGGAAGGGAATCTATAGCTTACTGTAGAAATCTAAATATATTCAGAGCTGAGCTGGCTAGGATTTTAGTTAGAAAGGAAATCAAGGCTTATAGAGAAAAATAAAGTGGAGTTGAGGATGGTCCAATCAGCCATGACCCCACTGAATGGCTGAGGAGACACAATCAGCTGAATGGCTTTCATCTGCTCGTACATCTATTGATCTTATGGTGTCTATCAAAGAGTAGGGAGTCGATCACCTGAACATCTTAAGGTCCTTTGCCAGGTACTTTGGCATCAATGATACAATGCATAATTATGAACATAATTTTCACTTTGTGTAGATCCCATTGCTCATGCACCAAACAATAGCATATCATCACAGCACCAGTCCCTCAGTAGGTTCCCACATACAGGAGCTCGTTACTAGCTGGTTACTTATCAACAGATCTTCCTGTGATTGACCAGAACACACTCTGGGCTGCATTCCCAATGCATTCCCTGAATTTGACACTTTAATACACCTCACAGGTCCTTGGCATAGAAGGTGGTACCTCCAATTATGTTATTCAGTTGGATTATTGACCCCACCCTGGCCATGTTAGTGATATTACCATGTGGTCATACACTACCCACGGCAGGGGGCTGTCCTGATGTGCCCGATACTCGGTCCCATCCTTGAGCAAGTTGTCATTATCCAGGCAGTATCTGTTGACAAGGTGTTTGTGTGTGTAACCCAACATTATTATTCACATGCCTGGCTGTGTTTCTATTAAGTTTCTTAATAAAACATGCTTAGTTTTCCTAAATGCGAATCTATGAGGAGTATCATCCCACTGTCTGGCGCTTGTCATTCCGATGTTCCCTCTGTGCTGTTGGATTGTTCTCAGGCAATTGTTTCCTGTGTTTCTGTTGGTCATGATAGAAAGCAATTCTTTGTGTTTTTCTCGATCGAATTTGTCTTTTAAAAAATTTATTCATAGGATGTGGGCATTGCTGGCATTTATTGCCCATTCCCAATTGTCCATGGAGCAGATAAGAGGCAACCACATTGTTGTGGGTCCGGAGTCACATGTAGGTCACATGGAAAGATGACGGATTTGCTTCCTTGAAGGATATTAGTGAACTAGATGGTATATGTCATGGACCACAAATGAGGCCAGCTTTCAATTTCAGGTTTTTACTTAAACTAAGTGGGAGAGGGTCCGTGGCACCTGGTTATCAATGTGGCACCTCATGGGGATATGGGTTCAAATCCCACTGTAATAGATGGTGAAATTTTGATTCATAGGTATGAAAAACTGTTTTAGAAAACTTAATGCAATCTACTTAATTATCATCAATTGTCATAAAAAAAACCCATCTGGTTTATAAATACCCTTTGTGGAAGGAAATTTACCATCCTTACCTGGTCTGGTCTATATATGTTTATATTCACCCACACCTTCAGAGATTGTTCAGTTATGGAATCACACAGCAACAAAGGAGGCCATTCTGCCTTTGATCTTGTGCTGAATCTGAGACTGAGTCAAGATCCCATTCACCCACCCATTCTCTCTTCTCCCATAGTCTTCAAATTACTCCTTCCACATATATCTTTGAATCTGCTGCTATTGTCCCATCAGGAAACAAATTTCACTGCATAATGTATATATTCATTGCAACTTATACACTGTATTTACCAACCGAACTTAGCAAAGTCAGAGCATGGAGGCAACCAACATTTCATTTCAGATTCTTACATTTATACCTCAGTGTTTTGTCTGAAGTTGAGTTCCCAAACTTCAGAAGATAGAAAATAAACAACAATAAAAAATAGGGACAGCCACCTTCCATACTATTCCAACTGGCAGAATTGGCCAGACATTCCCATGGGAATATGTTTGGAAAAGATGAAAAATTAATAATGGTAATAAGATTTACAAACATGTGCTCTATACGATGAGTTTTAACATCAATTAAATTCACAAGCAGAATTTAATGGCAATATTGTACATGGGAGTAATTGGTGAGGAAATGAGCGATTAGCACAGGCTTTGTTTAGAGAATATCATTGAGATTTTGCTCCTCAAGAGCTGACAGGAGGCACCTTTCACTGACATGGTAATATTATTTAAGTAAAATTCAGAGATGCTAGTTCTATCCTGCAGTAACTGATAACAGTAAGCTGATTTGAATAGGCCTGGGGTAAATCAACAGCAATGAGGGGGATGGGGTGGTTGAAGGATTTTAAACTTTGAAAAAAGATAAAAATTAGATGATATCTCCACTTAGCCATGATTTACAACTGAAAACACACTGGGGAATTAGGACATTATTTGTAACTGACGTCCCACACTCTGAATCAGAAAATAGAGGTACATCGACCGGCATCTGAACAGAGACGGACACATTCACAGATTTGGAAATGTGTGTGCCTTTATTTTGAAAACTGGGCTGTTTCTTCAGCACAATTTTATCCAATATTCACATCACAGTATGAAAGCGCTGACATCAAACCAAATAAGGACAACGAATCTCCTGCTAATTATCACCTATCGCTGTCCGATTCATCTCCTCGGCTGATGAATTCGCACTCCTCCATGTTGAACAACACTTGCAGGAAGCACCTTGGGTGGCAAGGGCACAGAGTGTACTCTGGGTGGGGATTTCAATGTTCATCACCAAGAGTGGCTCAGCAGAAGGACTACTGATCGAACTGGTCGGTTCCTTAAGGACAGAGCTGTTAGACTGGGTCTGCAGCAGGTGGTGAGGGAACCAACAAGAGGGAAAAACAGACTTGACCTCATCCTTACCAGGAGAAAGTGAGGACTGCAGATGCTGGAGATCAGAGTCAAGAGTGTGGTGCTGGAAAAGCACGGCAGATCAGACAGCATCCAAGGAGCAGGAGAATCGACATTTCAGGCAAAAGCCTTTCATCAGGAATGAGGCTGTGAGCCGGAGGGGTGGCGAGATAAATGGGAGGGGGCGAGGCTCGGGGGGAAGGTAGCTGAGAGTGTAATAGGTGGATGGAGGTGGTGGTAATGGTGATAGATTAGAGAGAATGGTGGAGCGGATAGGTGGAAGGAAGATGGACAGGTAGAACATGTCATGAGGGTGGTGCTGAGTTGGAAGCTTGGAACAAGGATAAGGTGGGGGGGAGGGGAAATGAGGAACTGGTGAAATCCACATTGAGGCCGTGGGATTGAAGTGTTCCGAGGTGGAAGATGGGGTGTTCTTCCTTCAGGCGTCAAATGGTAAGGGTGTGGTGATGGAGGAGGCCCAGAACCTGCATGTACACGACGGAGTGAGAGGGGGAGTTGAAATGTTCGGCCACGGGGTGGTGGAGTTGGTTGGTTCGGGTGTCCCGGAGATGTTCTCTGAAGCGCTCTGTGAGTAGGCGTCCTGTCTCCCCAACGTAGAGGAGACCATATCAGGAGCAACAGATACAGTAAATGACATGACATGTGTGAAAGTGCAGGTAAAACTCTTATGGATATGGAAGGCTCCTTTGGGGCCTTGGGCGGAGGTGAGGGGGGAGGTGTGGCCGCAGGTTTTGCAATTCCTGCGGTGGCAGGGGAAGTTGCTGGGAGAGGAGGTGGGTTGGTGTGGGGCGTGGACCTGACAAGGGAGTCGGGGAGGGAATGGTTTTTCTGGAAAGTGGATAGGCGTAGGGAGGGAAACATATCCCTAGCAGTGGGGTCCGTTTGTAGGTGGCGAAAATGGCAGAGGGTGATGTGATGTAACCGGAGGTTGGTGGGGTGGAGGATGAGGACCGGGGGATTCTGTCCTTGTTGCGGTCGGAGGGGTGGGGTTCAAGCGTGGAGGTGCTGGATGAGATGTACTGGAGGGCATCATCAACCATGTGGGAGGGGAAATTGCAGTCTTTAAAGAAGGAGGCCATCTGGTGTGTTCTGTGGTGGAACAGGTCCTCCTGGGAGCAGGTATGGTGGAGGCAGAGGAATTGGGAATAAGGGATTGCAGGGTGGGAGGAGGTGTAGTCTAGGTATCTCTCCACCCTCTTGGCCACAACCTCTTTCCTGATGAAGGGCTTTTGCCCGAAACGTCAATTCTCCTGCTCCTCGGATGCTGCCTAATCTGCTGTTCTTTTCCAGCACCACACTCTTGACTCATTCTTACCAATGTGTCCATGATGTGGAGGTGCCAGTGTTGGACTGGGGTGGACAAAGTTAAAAATCACACAACACCAGGTTATAGTCCACCAGGTTTATAATGCAATCTGTCCATGATAGTATCAGTAAGAGTGACTACTGCACAGTCCTTGTGGAGACAAAGTTCCACCTTCACATTTGAGAATAACCTCCATCGTGTTGTGTGGCACTGTTATCGTGATAAATGGGACAAACTGTGAACAGATCTACTCATTCCTTGCTCCTCAGATACTGAAGCAGTAGTCCATGTTCAAATCCAACAAGATCTGGATAATATCCAGGCCTGAGCTGAAAAATGGCAAGTACAGGGTATCCCTAATTTATGAACTTCTGACTCCCAAACGTTTGTACAAATGAACATGATCCCATACAGAGGAGTAATTTTAAAGATCTAATACATAAAAATTTCCTGCATTATGTACAGCTGCTTTATATTGTTTTGCATGGTGTTCCAACTTGCATTCAAATTGACTTACAAACAGTCTCAGGAACAGAATCTATTCACAGGGCAAAAGCGAGGACTGCAGATGTTGGAGATCAGAGTCAAGATTAGAGTGGTGCTGGAAAAGCACAGCAGGTCAGGCAGCATCCGAGGAGCAGGAAAATCGACGTTTCAGGAAAAAGCCCTTCATCCGAACCTATTCACAACATAATGACTGCCTGCAACATTTTATGCAATTTTATAGAAGAGAAAATCTAATCATTAAATCTTGACAATGTCATTACCATCCTGAATCCTCCACTAACAACATGGTGGCAGCACGGTGGCTCAGTGGTTAGCACTGCTGCCTCACAGCACCAGAGACCTGGGTTCGATTCCAGCCTTGGGTGACTGACTGTGTGGAGTTTGCACATTCTCCCTGTGTCTGTGTGGGTTTCCTTTGGGTGCTCTGGTTTCCCCCCACAGTCCAAAGATGTGCAGGCGAGGTGAATTGGCCATGCTAAATTGCCCATAGCATTAGGTGCATTAGTCAGGGATAGGATAGGATAGTGGAATGGGTCTGGGTGGGTTACTCTTCAGAGGGTCGGTGTGGACTTGTTGGGCCAAAGGGCCTGTTTCCATACTGTGGGGAATCTAATCTAAACATCCTGGACTCGCCATATAAATGCAGTGGCTACATGAGCAGGTCAGAGGCTAGGAATACTGTGGTGAGTAACTCACCTCCTGACTCCCCAAAGCCTGTCCACCATCTACAGGCACAAGTCAGGAAAGTAATGGAATGCTCCCCACTTGGCTGGATGGATGCAGTCTAGATTAGAGTAGTGCTGGAAAAGCACAGCAGGTCAGGCAGCATCCGAGGAGCAGGAAAATCGATGTTTCGGGCAAAAGCCCTTCATCAGGTATTGGTGCAGTCCCAACAACACTGAAGAAGCTTGATACCATCCAGGACAAAGCAACCCCATTTGATTAGCACCACATCGTTCACCATCAATATTCCATCCCTCCATCAAAGCTGCACGATAGCATCAGTGTGTATCACTTATAAAATACATTGCACCAACTCTCTCAGTCAGGTTCCTGGGGCAGCACCTTCCAAATCTACATCCACTGCCACCAGAGCAGGAAGTGGTGATGAAATTCAGCAGGTCCGGGAGCAATCTGTGGAGAGAGAGAGACTGAATTAATGTTTGAGTCTGGGATGACTTCTTCAGAATCACTAGGAAGGATCAAATGCTGGAAAGAGGAATTCGTGGAGATTCAGGATAATTCTTTTAAAAATTGGTGCAGACATGATGGGCTAAAGGGCCTCTTCTGTACTGAAAATTGTTTTTAGATTTAGATTTAATTGTCATGTGTACTCCAGTACAGATGTACAAGAGTACAGCCCATGGGAACACCACTGCCCTAACCCGGCCACTCCCCATCCTGACTTGGAAATAGATCGCCGTTCCTTTAGTGTCGCTGGGTCAGAATCCTGGAATTCCCTCCCTAAAGGTATTATGGGTCTACCCGCAGCACATGGACTGCAGCAGTTCAGCAAGGCAGTTCACCCCCACCTTCTCAAGGGGTCAACTATGGATGGGTAATAAATGCTGAGCCCAGCCAGTGACACCCGCATCCCATGAACAAACTGAAAAAATATTCACACTGTGGAATTTTTGTGATATTGCAGTTTTTCTTAAACTGGACATTTCAGTTTGAGCATTAAGGGAAAGGAGAAGAGCCATCTTCCCTCAAGTTGTGGGAGTTTCGCCTCCTGCTAGATATTTACACTTGATGCACCAACCCTTCTGTAAGCTCCTGCAGTACAAGAACTCGAAATGAGTAACAAGGTATTGAAGAGTACAACAGATATTTACAATACTGACGTATATGTATACCTAAGGGTCAACTCTTTCACGCAGAGGGTGGTGCGTGTGTGGAATGAGCTGCCAGAGGAAGTGGTGGAGGCTGGTACAATTGCAACATTTAAAAGGCATTTGGATGGGTATATGAATAGGAAGGGTTTGGAGGGAGATGGGCCAAGTCCTGGCAGGTGGGACTAGATTGGGTTGGGATCTCTGGTTAGCATGGACGGGTTGGACCGAAGGGTCTGTTTCCATGCTGTACATCTCTATGACTCTATATTGCATACAGGTACTTCAGTGTCTGGGATCATTTGAAGCTATTCAGTTATAAATAGAAGCATTCTTTCATCACCATGTCATGCTTCAAGTGGCCCCAGTTAAAATGCAGTCTTAGACCTTTATACCATTAGGCTACATAATAATATCATGAGCATGTCCCTTACCAGTGTACCACCTTTACTACTAGTCAGATACAATGCAGCAGAGATGGTAAGATTGTCAACTCTGACTCTTTGTATAGATGTTCTTTGTGGGTATTAGTCCTTTAAGTGAAATTCCAAATAATTATACTTTTCAGTTCAAAATGTTGGAGCTTCATCAAGCGTGCTTCTCACAGGTCTCTGTGTGAATCTTGTTGTTCAGTTACTGAGAGCAGTGCAGCTGTAATTGTTACTCCCTCATGTACATGACAATCCCCAACTGTTTACAAGTACAGTCGGTTCTGCTGTAACATGCTTTTTGTCAATGCAAATTGGCTATAGCGCGATTGAAGAATTTGGACTGTTGTAGAACATGAATTTTCCTTCCCTGGATTGGCTATAATGCGGTTCCATCCCCATTAGTGCTGCTATTACACAATTTTCTTATAACGTGGGGAATGGAATTATTATGTTATATCAGAACGGAATGTAATATAACATTACAATCTAAGGGTGAACTTGTATTGCAAATTCAGAATGTGATTGCAATGCCTTTGCTTTGCAGAATCGGCCCTCCTATATCAGTTTTGTGAAGAGTGCCAGGCTGTGGGATCGAGGATGGCCACATGACCCTGTAAGTCGCGACATATCTCTAAGCTGCCTCCTGTGCTGCATGGACACTGCAACATTTTCAGGTTACAGTGAATGTGAGCTTGGATATTGACGTAAAGTGAGAAGGGCATCATGATATTCCAGGGGAGGAACCCAGACTGGGGGCATAGTGGTCCTAGTGACTTGGACACATGGGTTCACCCTTGCCCTCTTCCTACCTTCCTCAAGATTTAGCGCCAAATGATCCAGATTTAACTAGTTCCACTCCAGCTTGGCCTGAAACATGTAGTGTGTTGCATATATAATTAAGGCACTGCATAAAGGAAAAGACATGCATTCATATAGCACCATGACATAACCAATGAAATAAGCTTCAAACCTATTATCTGCTGCAATTTAGGGAAATGCAGCACAGCAAGCTCCCAGAAATAACAACACACTTCCAGAGGACACTCTCCAATTTGTCTTCAAGACAGTACTATGTGGGTGACAGCAGGGCTCAGCTGAAAGTATCGTCTGAAAGGTTCACCTCCAAACCTGCAGTATCCTCTCTGTCCTGACCCTGAGAGTACCGGCCTAGAATGAGTCTTGAACACAATACAGTTTGACTGTACCCACACAGAATGGATCAGGAGAGGAACAAATGCACAATCGCTGTGAGTGTGAAAGCCAGAATGTTAGTGTTGGTGGTGAGGCGGCAGTGTTTGGTTTGATGCAGGATCTTTGTCTAGAGTAATTCACAAGAATAGATTGTGGCCAGGCTGCAGAGGGATTGCTGGCACGTGGCAATGGGTTTGGAATTTAAAGCTTTAGAACTGGTCAGGACTGTCAACAATAACAAACAGTGTGAAGGTTTTCGGTATTTTTCGAGCGCACTCATCCACTGTAACACTGTGAAGGAGCTCCAAGCTCGCACAACTGGATAAGTACTTAGGAACATATGAAATAGGAACAGAAGGCCATTCAGCCCCTCAAAACTACCCCACCATTCAATCAGATCATGGCTGATCTATTTGTGTTTTGAATTACATATACCCTCTACCCCAATCATCTTTGATGTCCTGCCTAACAAGAATCTATCTACTTCTGCCTTAGTAGTACAATGTAAGTGGGAACAGGGGACTGAGCTGGACAATCAGCCATGATCATATTGAATGGTGGAGCAGCTACTCCTGCTCCTATTGCCTGTGTTGAAAATAAATAATCAAGTTACCTCCACCACTTCTTGAAGCAGTTTCAAAGTCCCACAACCCTCTGAGAGATAATAAATGCCCCCCTTGTCTGTCCTGTAAAGGGTGATCTTCAATATTTAAACAATGCTCCTTAGTTCTGGACTGACCCACAAGAGGAAACATCCTTCCCCAATCCCCCTTGTCAAGATCATTCAGGATCTGATACTTTAATCAACTCACCCCTCACTCTCTAAACGCCAGGGGGAAACCAGCCCAGTCTGTCCAACCTTTCCACATCAAACAGCCCACTCATTCCAGAGATCAATCCAGTAAACCTCCCCCAAACCTCCTCCAATACACCTACAACCTTTCTCAAAGAGACCAAAACTGCACACAATATTAAAGGTGTGATCTGGCCAACACCCTGTAACAACATTACATTGATGTTCAAGTAATCTCATAATGGAGGAAGCATCCCATTATCCTTCTTGATTAAATGCTGTACCTGCATGCTAATCTTTTGTGACCCATCCAGTAGGTGTGGTGATTGCAACAAGGTCAGTCAGGTGGACCTCATAGAAAATGAGTTCCCTGATTGGGGCTGTTAATTTGGTCCAGTTAGGGAGCCCTGGCTGACAGATTAAAAAAGGGTGAGTGAGTATAAGAGGTACTGATAATCTGGAGCCTGACTCTGAGGAGGCAGTACTATAGTCAAGGACTGTTCATGTGTAAATAAAGGGGGACTCGGCGATGGGATACTGGCCTCTGTGGAGTTACTTTAAGCAAAACACCTCTTGGTGGAAAAGCTTGTATGAGGCTGTGGGGAAGATTTGGAGGTGAATTGATAGCTCTACCAAAAAGCTAGCATAATTCAATGGGTGGAGTGATCTCCTTTTGTGCTGAATGATAGAATCAGGAGCAATAATACATCATGACCACAGCCAAAGAATCCAAACATGAGTTTGGCTAGAGTCAAGGAGAAAGTGAGAACTGCAGATTCTGGAGATCAGAGCTGAAAATGTGTTCCTGGAGAAGAGCTCATGCCCGAAACGTTGATTCTCCTGCTCCTTGGATGCTGCCTGACCTGCTGCGCTTTTCCAGCAACACATTTTCAGCTTTGGCTAGAGTCAGTTTGGATGGCAAAAAGGAAGGAATGGTCTGGATACAAGAATATAGGAAATAGGATCTGGGCAGGTGTTGCTGGATGGAAACACTGCAGAAGCCCGACGGGCAATGGGTGAGTTGGGTTCACTATCAATTATGATACAGACATCAGAGTTTGGGCAGGTATATTTACAGAGGGTGGGAGGCAAATCAGAAGATTATTGGAATAGTCAAGACTGAAACTAACAAAAGTACACAACCCAGGCATATGGGAACACTGGAAAGGTTTTGTAATTAACTGGTAATATTAAAGACACTTGTACTGTAATTAGAGCACAATGTTAGGACGTAAGTTATGAATGTTGGTGATTAGCAATTGCCATTTAATAAGAACACTTCAATTCATTTTCCGAGTCACTAAATCACCTGTTCTAAATTTAGTTTTTGTTTGACAAAGGTTAAAGAGGATTTAATAAAAGATGGTGTTTATTTGCTTGGAACAGACTGCAGCGAGACTTACACAGACTGCAATGATCGTTCGCATCTATTTTACATTTAAGCAACTAAAGTCATTAAGGAAATGCCTACTTCCTTTTCACTTATTTAACAAACAATTGTCCTGTATTGATTTATGATTTCTGGATGACAGAATCAGAAATGAAATTAAAAATCATTGGAAAGTCTTTGAGGTGCAGGATGATGTGTGTGACAAGGTAGTGGTCATGTCGTTTGACCAGCAATCCAGAACCCCAGACAAATATTCCAGGGATATGGGTCTGAACTCCACCATGGCAGATGGTGAAATTTGAATTGATCATCAATCTGGAACTAAAAGCTAGCCTTGTGGTGACCATGGAACCACTGTCACTTGTTATAAAGACACATTTGTTTATTGACATCACTGAAAACTGCAATGCTTACCTGGTCTGCCCTATGATACTCCTGTTCCACAGCAATGTAGTTTTCTCTTAACTTCCTTCTGGTCAAAAGACTGCTGGCCCAGCCAATGACATTCACATCCCATGAAGCAATAAAATAACATCTGTCTTCAGTAGACCTGAGGCAGCTAGGAATCTCTGGCAAGCAACAATAGGTTGTGAAAAATATGAAGAAAAGATACCAATTGTCTCCACCCTCTCTCCCTTCAGCCCATCAGCATTCACTCGAACTGTCTTTGGCCTGTTGCTGTGGACTTGCAGGAATTTTAACAAATCGTTTATCTGTCTATACCCAGAGATTATTAAACGAGATTTGACATGAATCACTTAGGGAACCATTAGGACAGGGACCTAAAGCCTGGTCAAAGACGGAAGATTTGAGAAGAGCATAATATGTCAGTCAATAGTTTAGGAAGAAAGTTCCAGACCTAAGGACAAGAGCAGCTGATGGTTCACTCCAGGAAAAAGTTACTTACCTTATCCTTGAGTTTGATTCTGTTCGCTTCTGGCTCCTATTGGTGATTTAAAGTCCTTGTGTGCATCTTCAGCTCAAAAGTCCATCATGATTTAAATGGTGTCATCCAACTCTTTGCCATTTCGTTATCGATGAGCATTTTATTATTGCATTGTTTAAAGAAAGGCAGAAAGGAACTCGCATTTATAGGATGTCATTCGTGAGTGTCGACCATAAGACCTTCAGAAATAGAACAGAAGGAGTTTTTCAGCTCCTTAAACCTGTTTGATCATTCATTAGATCACTTGCATTTCTCACTTCCACTTTCCCAACCTTCCTCCATAACCTTGGCCTCCCTGATCAAGAATCTCTTTATCTCAGCTGTAAATATACACAAGGTGTATGCCCTCCACCTCTGCCCTCCACCTCCCCCCTCCCCCCCACCCCAGCTCTCTCTGTGCGAAGGAGTTTCAAAGACCCACAACCCTCTGAGAGATGAAATTCCTCCTCATCTCAGTCTGAAATTGGCTCCCCTTAATTCTGAGACTGTGCCTCCGATCCTAGACTCTCCCATGAAGGGAAACATCTCAGTGTTGACCCTGTCAAGGCCCTTAAGAATCCTATATGTCTCAATGAGATTTTCTCTTATTCTTCCAAACTCCAGTGAGTAGAGTCCCATCCTTTGCTCATAAGTCAATCCTAGGGTGGCATGGTGGCTCAATGGTTAGCACTCCTGCCTCACAGCACCTGGGATCCGGGTTCAATTCCACTCTCGGGCAACTATCTGTGTGGAGTTTGCACATTATCCCTGTGTCTGCATAGGTTTCCTCCCACAGTCCAAAGAAGTGCAGGTTAGGGTGAATTGGCCATGCTAAATTATCCAGTGCACATGGATGAGTAGGCGAGGTGCATTAGTCAGGGGAAATGTAGAGTAATAGGGTAGGGGTATGGGTCTGGGTGGGATACCCTTCAGAGGTTCGATGTGGACTTGTTGGGCTGCAGGGCCTGCTTCCACACTGTAGGGATTCTAAAAATCCCTCCATACCAGGGATCATCCTTGTGAGGTAAAAACAATGACTGCAGATGCTGGAAACCAGATTCTGGATTAGTGGTGCTGGAATAGCACAGCAGTTCAGGCAGCATCCAAGGAGCAGCATCCTTGTGACCCTTCTCTGAGCTGTCTCCAATGAAATGATATCTTTCTTTAAATAAGGGGACCACAACTGCTTAATTTACTCCAGATGTAGTCTCCCCAGCATCTTGTACAGTTACAGTGAGACTTCCTACTCTTTACACCAATCCCCTTGAAACAAGAGCCAATTTACACACTTATTTCTTTTACTATCCTCTGGTGAAATCCATCAATTGGTAGAGATTTCTCTATTTGATTTGATTATAGTTGTCACATGTACCTAAATACAGTGAAAAGTTTTGTTTTGCACACAGTATAGGCAGTTCATAATAAACAAGTACATACTAACCATAGGGTGAACAGAGCGAGACATACAAAGTGGCAGTTGCACAGGAAGTGTACAGAAGCAAAATCAACATTAGATTTGAAATTTGAGAGTTCCATTAATCAGTCTAATAACAGTGGGGTTCTTGAACCTGTTGGTGCGTGTACTTAAGCTTTTGTGTCTCCTGCCTGACGGAAGAGTTTGGAAGAGATTACAACCAGAGTGGGAGGAGTCTTTGATAATGTTGGCTGCTTTTCTGTGGCAACAGGAAATGTAGATGGAGTCAATGGACGGAAGATTGGTTTCTGTGATGGTCTGGGCTGTGTTCACAACTCTCTGTAGTTTCTTACAGTCCTGGGCAGAGCAGTTGCTGTATCAGGCTGTTAGGAACCCAGACAGTATACTCTCAATGGTGCATCTGTAGAAGTTGGTGAGGGTCCTTATGGACATGCCCAATTTCCTGAGCTGCCTGAGAAAGAAGAGGCATTGTTGTACCTTCTTGGCCATTACATCAACATGGGTGGTCCAAGACAGACCGTTGGTTATTGTCACTCTGAAAGATTTGATACTCTCGACCCTCTCTACCTCAGCTCTGTTAATGTAGATGGGCGTGTGTCCTCCTCCATTCTTCCTGACATTGATGATCAGCTCTTTAGTTTTGCTGACATTGAGGGAGAGATTGTTATCTTTACACAATGACACCATGCATTCCATCTCCTTCCTGTATTTGTTTGATATCTGTCCTACCACGGTGGTGTCATCAGCAAACTTGTAGAAGGGCAAAATTTGGCCGTATAGTCATGAGAGTACATGGAGTACAGTAGGGGTTGAGTATACATTCTTGTGGCACGTTAGTGTTGGAGATTATCATGGTGGAGGTGCTGTTATCTACCGTCACTGCAGACTATGGGTCAGGGAGCTGAGGATCCAGTTGCAAAGACGGAACCGAGATCTAGGTCTTGGTGTTTGGTGATTAGTTTGTTTGGAATTATAGTGTTGAAGGCATCTGTTATTAGGGGGCCACATTTCTCCTAGCCATCCTATTCACCTCAATATATTTGCAAAATTATTTAGTGTTGTCTTTGAAACTTCTGGAGGTTTCTTTAAAAAATATTTTATGCCTCTCACAATGTTTTGTATCCCTTTGCTCTTCTTTCTATTTCTCCCAATATTTGGGATATCTAATGTTTTAGCCTTTGATCTTTGCTTAGTTTTGTTTACTCATGAAATGTAGGCATTGATGGCTAGGCAAGTCATAGAGTCATAGAGATGTACAGCATGGAAACAGACCCATCGGTCCAACCTGTCCAAGCCGACCAGATATCCCAACCTAATCTAGTCTCACCTGCCAGCACCTGGCCCATATCCCTCCAAACCCTTCCTATTCATATACCCTCACAGCGCCAGAGACCCGGGTTCAATTCCCACCTCAGGCGACTGTCTGTGTGGAGTTTGCACATTCTCCCCGTGTCTGCATGGGTTTCCTCCGGGTGCTCCGGTTTCCTCCCACAGTCCAAAAATGTGCAGGTTAGGTGAATTGGCCATGCTAAAATTGCCTGTAGTGTTAGGTGAAGGGGTAAATGTTAGGGAATGGGTCTGGCTGGGTTGCGCTTCGGCGGGTTGGTGTGGACTTGTTGGGCCGAAGGGTCTGTTTCCACACTGTAACTAATCTAAAATGTTGCAATTGTACCAGCCTCCACCACATCCTCTAGTAGCCCATTCCATACACGTACCACCCTCTGCATGACAAAGTTGCCCCTTAGGTCTCTTTTATATCTTTCACCTCTCATCCTAAACCAATGCCCTCTAGTTCTGGACTCCCCTACCCCAGGGAAAAGACTTTGTCTATTTATCCTATCCATGCCCCTCATAATTTTGTAAGCCTCTATAAGGTCACCCCTCAGTCTCCGATGCTCCAGGGAAAACAGCCCCAGCCTGTTCAGCCTCTCCCTATAGCTCAAATCCTCCAATCCTGGCAACATCCTTGTAAATCTTTTCTGAACCCTTTCAAGTTTCACAACATCTTTCTGATAGGAAGGAGACCAGAATTGCACGCAATATTCCAACAGTGGCCTAATCAATGTCCTGTACAGCCACAACATAACCTCCCAACTCCTGTACTCAATACTCTGACCAATAAAGGAAAGCATACTAAACGCCGCCTTCACTATCCTTTCTACCTGCAACTCCACTTTCAAGGAGCTATGAACCTGCACTCCAAGGTCTTTTTGTTCAGCAACATTACCCATCCCTAATTACCCAGAGGGCAGTCAAGAGCCAACCACATTGTTGTGGATCTGGAGTCACATGTCAGCCAGACCAGCTAAGGATGGCAGACTCCTTCCCTGAAGGACGTTAGTGAACCTGATGGGCTTTTCCAACAATCAATAATGGATTCATGGTCATCATTAGACTCTTAATTCCAGAACTCTTTATTGAATTCAAAATCCACCAACTGTTGTGGCAGGATTCAAATCCTGGTCCCTGTGGAGACAGTGATAATATCGCTGGACCGTTAATCACGAGATCCAGATAATGTTCAAGGGATATGGGTTCGAACCCTGTCATGACAGATGGTGAAATTTGAATTCAAGACTGCTGTGGACCATGAATCGATTGTCAGTAAAAACTCAAACCAGAGCATTACCTGTGTCCGTGGATTCATGACCCAATGATAAGGCCACCAGACCATGGCCTCCCTTAACACCATCCCTCACTTATTAACTTAACCAATTTGAGCTATTGGTTTTGAGGGCTGTGTGTGGTGTCTTGACTTAACAGGAAAGAGTACCTAACAATCAATGCCAAAATAGACAAAATCCCAGTTAAACCATTACGATTGATCAATTTGCCTGCCTTACAACATTAAAACAAATGTTTGGATGAGTACACGAGTAAGAAATATTTGGAGTGATATGGACCCAGCGCAGGCACGTGGGACGGGTCTCCGTGCTGTGACTCTATGATGAAAACAATTCACACCAGGTTTCATCAGTAACTATAACATAACTCTTCTTTAATTATTGAGTGGGGGAGTGGTGGTGTAGTGGTAATGTCAATGGACTGGTAATTCAGAACCCCTGGCTAATGTTCTGAAGACATGGGTTTGAATCTCACCACAGCAGATGGTGACATTAGAATTCAATAAAAATCTGAATGAAGAGCTCAGCTAATGGTGACCATGTAATCATTGTTGGTTGCTGTTTAAAACCTCGTCCGGTCCACTTCAGGAAGAAAAACCTGCTGTCCTTGGCCTGGATTACATGTGAATCCACACCCACAGCAAAGTGTTGATCCTTAACTGGCTTCTGAAATGGCTCAAGCAAGACTCTCAGTTTGAGCTCAACTAAAGAGCAGGAATAAATGGTAGCGCAGTCAACAACACCCACATCCCATGAATGAATTTTAAAAAGCACAATTAATTTTAACAATGGCACAGAAAATAAAGGATTTCTAATCTACAATTGTGTAATTTAATAATCGCTAAACACATGGACAATCAATCACAATTAAAACACAAACAAAAAACAGATTAACAGATATTCAACAGGTGGAAAAAGACTATTGGCAGGGTTAATTGAAACAGTCCATATACAAATGTCGCCAGACTTGGACAATGTCCAGGCTTGGGCTAACAAACTGGCAAGTAAGATTCATGCCTGGTTAATTCAATAAGCTTCATTACAATAATATTACATTCTGAATCATAAATGTTTTTACAAAAGCTAGAGGAATATGGTCAGAATTATTAGTGTTACTTTGCAGCCATGATTGACGTAGATTTCAAAATATTGAAGACATAATAATAATCTCAAAGTCTGATATTAATTTAATTTGTTGCAAAATAAACCACTGGCTTCCCTGTTCCTAATTCACCATGTTGTAATAAGATTGCCCTACTCCAGAGTCAGTCGCATCAATTGCCGTTGTAAAATGTGCAAAACTGGTTCATTTATTCAGATTGCCTCTAACTTCAAAATCAAAACCTGGCATTTGGCTGACAATGCCACCTTAGCCTGCTTCCAAACTAAACTGTTAAAGGTACAGCTATTATCCTGAAGTTAGGCACAAATGTCCGAAAAATCCCACACATTGACAAGAATCTAATGAATTTCTATTTAGTTTTTCAGAATGGCAAATTCGATCAGAACCTTTTGCTGTTCTCAGCAACACTTGCCTTTGTCTGGCAGTTGCCCGAAGTGAGTTACCCTCACTTTTGTGTCTCAGGGTGGCACTGCTGCCTCACACAGCCAGGGACCTCCGTTCGATTGCACCATCATGTGACTGTCTGTGTAGAATTTGCACATTCTCCTTGTGTCTGTGTGGGTTTCTGTCAGTTGCTCTGGTTTCCTCCCACAGTGCAAAGATATGCAGGTTAGGGTGAATTAGCCATGCTAGATTGCCCAGTGTTCAGTGATATGCAGGTCAGGTGGGTTAGCCATGGGAAATGTGGGATTATAGGCTAGGGTCTGTGGGTCTGGGTATAATGCTCTTTGGAGGGTCAGTGTGGACTTGATGGGCCGAATGGCCTGCTGCCACACTGTAGCGATTCTATGAATTTGTGAATTCACTCTTGGTGAGATTTATCATTAAACCTAACTATAGTTGTTTAAACAGGTCTTTCATTTGCTTTCCATATTCCTTTCAAGTGTTTCTTTATACTACCACATTGCCCAGATCAACTATATAGTTAGACACTTTAGCTATCGGTGTCCTGCTTCATTTTCAGTCAGGGTCCTACACAAATTTCTAATATGTGACTGAATGATTCTTCACTGGCATAGTTATCAAAGATATACCCTTGAAAAAACAGTCACTTTCCCCATTTGTTTCTTTTACTACTTATCTTTTAGATGATTTGGAGATGTCGGTATTGGACTGGGGTGTACAAAGTTAAAAATCAGACAACACCAGGTCCTTGAAGGAGCGGCGCTCCAAAAGCTAGTGTGCTTCCAATTAAACCTGTTGGACTATGACCTGGTGTTGGGTGATTTTCAACTTTTACATATTTTGATTGCATGTTAAGGTTTTACAACGAGCTGCAATGTATCGCAGGTTTTACAGAACTGCATTATGTCGTCACTGAGTCTTTTCCATAGCAGCTTTTACAGAACTGTATTATGTCGGCAATGTGCCTTTTCCAGGTATAGAGTCTGTTTAATGAGCTAGCATCTTCTGTATTCATACATGTCTTCCCAGGGAAATTTCCTGTGTTACTTCCACATCTCCCATTGAGGTAGCTGTGGTGGTACTATCTGTTCATTGTTTCTCCACAGGTCTGTGAGGATGTCTTTACTTCCTCATCAGAACTCTGTTTTGAATATAATAATTCTCTGGAACCCTATCAGCCTCAGCTTTTGTCATGATGCAGCTAAACCCAAAACTGTACTAAGTGATTCAGGAGTTCCTCAGCACCTTGTATTGGAGAAGAACACCGTTTTCCCTGCAGAGAGTGGAATGAAAGCCGACTGTTAATAAATATTTTAAAGAATATAACCCAGTTCCACTGTACAAAGTGCAATTGGAGTGTGACTTGCTGTCCAGAATATTGCCAATAGGAATTGTTAAGAAAGAACCCATCAAAGGAGTTGATATACTCATAGATAATGATTTATTGTGAAGAAAAGTTATAAGTTATAACTTAATAACAATATTAAATTGAATCACACTTAGGCACCTCAATAAGTCACATGGGCTTCCCGCACAATGTCCAGAAGTCTGAACATAGATCGTCCACTTTATTACAATGGAAACACTTTGGTCTTTGACTTTCACTTCCATCCTCAGCATTTTCCCTTCTTCCATGAGCAGGGGATTCTGGGGCATTCCTAGCTGTCTTTTTGTCTAATCATGAAAAGCCTGATTGAGGTAAAAGAGCTGGCTAAGGTACAGGTAAAAGTTCAGGTAATTTTCCCTCTTATGTGGTGACCAGGGCAATGGCTAAACCGAGACCCATTACCAGAGGTCAAGGTGATAGCTCAAAGAGAATTGCTCTTTCAGGACAGGAATGATTAAAAAGAAGTGTTTAATGTTGATTAAGGTTCACTGATTGAGGTTCAGAAAGCAGATTCAGAATAAATAAAACAAACAGGCAATTCACTGTTTACTCCAGATTCCTGTTGTAGGTAAAGCAATACATTGTTCTCATGGAGTCATTGAGTCATCCAGCTCAGAAACAAACCTTTCAGTGTAACTCGTCTATGTTGACCAGGGTTCCTAAACTGGATGTTGACCAGGTTGCTTAAACTAAACCAGTCTCATTTGCCTGCGTTTAGTCCTTATCCCTTTCAACCTGTCCATATCCCTGTCCATGTGCCGCTCCAAATGTCTTTTAAATGTTGTAATTTTACTTGTCTTCACCACTTCCTCCTGTAGTTCATTCGAAATATGGGTCACTCTTTGTGTGAAAACTTTGCTCCTCAGGTCCTTCTTAAGTCTCACCTTAAACTTATGCCGTCTGGTTTTGAAATTTGAGAAAACAGCCTGGGCAAACTTCCACTGAATTTGAAAGCATAAAGAAAAGTAATTTTGAAAAGTGGCTACAGGTTTTAGGAGTAAATACCCCAGGGAAGAGACCTTTGTTATTCACCTTATCCATGGCCCTCATGATTTTATAAATCTCGATAAAGTCACCTTTCAGCCTCCTACATTCTCCATATTTTCCTTTTAAGTTGTTTTTGGAATAACTGTTAGGCACCTCAGTAAGTCACATGGGCTTCCCACACAATGTCCAGTGGTCTGAATGTAGGTCGTTCACTTTATTACAATGGAAACACCTTGGTCTTTGACTTTCACTTCCATCCTCAGCATCTTCCCTTCTTCCATGAGCAGGGGATTCTGGGGCATTCCTAGTTGTGTATTTTCCACCCTGGCTATTTGCCTTCCTATTACTCTCCCATCCTCTAATCTATGGTGGTGTCGGAAGAAAGGTTTTAGCTGATAACCACCAGCATTTGTTGCTGCCTTTCAAGCAGTTGCAACTGTCTCGTCTTCAACCTGGACTCTAATTACAAAAGTGTTCAAGAGAACAATTTCTCCGAGAGTCTCATATTTGGTATTTACTCCTAAAACCTGTAACCACTTTTCAAAATTACTATTTTTGATGCTTTCAACTTCAATGTAGGCTTGCCCAGACTATTTCCTCAAATTTCAAAACTTTTGCTTGTAGGGTCATAGAGTCATTAAGATGTACAGCGCGGAAACATACCCTTTGGTCCAACTCCTCCATGCCGACGAGATGTCTCAACCTAATCTTGTCCCACATTCCTACAAACCCTTCCTATTCACATACCCATCCAGATGCCTTTTAAATGTGGTAATTGTACCAGCCTCTACCACTTCCTCTGGCAACTCATTCCATACACGGACCACCCTCTATGTGAAAAAGTTGCCCCTTAGGTCCCTTTTATATTTTTCCCTTCGCACACTAAACCTATGCCCGCTAGTTCCCACAGCACATGGAAAAGACCTTGTCTATTTATCCTATCCACGTCCCTCATGATTTTATAAACCTCTATAAGGTGGGCGGCACCGTGGGCGGCACGGTGGCACAGTGGTTAGCACTGCTGCCTCACAGCGCCAGAGACCCGGGTTCAATTCCCGCCTCAGGCGACTGACTGTGTGGAGTTTGCACATTCTCCCCGTGTCTGCGTGGGTTTCCTCCGGGTGCTCCGGTTTCCTCCCACAGTCCAAAGATGTGCAGGTCAGGTGAATTGGCCATGCTAAATTGCCCGTAGGGTTAGGTAAGGGGTAGATGTAGGGGTATGGGTGGGTTGCGCTTCGGCGGGGCGGTGTGGACTTGTTGGGCCGAAGGGCCTGTTTCCACACTGTAAGTAATCTAATCTAATCTAATCTAATCTACCTCTCAGTCTCTGACGCTCCAGGAGAAACAGCCCCAGCCTACGCAACCTCTCTCTGTAGCTGAAATGCTCCAACCCTGGCAACATTTCTAAATCTTTTCTGAGCCCTTTCAAGTTTCACAACATCCTTCTGATAGGAAGGAGACCAGAATTGCACATAATGTCCTGTACAACTGCAACATGACCTCCCAATGCCTGTACTCAAAGGTCATCAACCTGAAACGATATTTCTGTCATGCTCTGCTAACAGACCTGTTAAGCATTTCCAACCATTTCTATTTTTATTTCATTTTTTAACACTCAAAGTATTTTACTCTGGAGTTTAAAGGGGGCATCATGGTCTTTTTTTCTTTTGTGCGTGAATTGTTCAGTTGAAACCTGAACTCCTGTCGGATCTGGCTGTCCATAAGATATAGGAGCAGAATTAGACCATGTGGTTAAAGATGCCCTCCAACGCATCTCGTCCACATCCCGCACCTCCGCCCTCAGACCCCACCCCTCCAACCGTAACAAGGACAGAACGCCCCTGATGCTACCACCCTACCAACCTTCGCATAAATCAAATCATCCACCGACATTTCCGCCACCTCCAAAAAGACCCCACCAGCAGGGATATATTTCCCTCCCCACCCCTTTCCGCCTTCCGCAAAGACCGTTCCCTCTGTGACTACCTGGTCAGGTCCACGACCCCCTACAACCCACCCTCCCATCCTGGCACCTTCCCCTGCCACCACAGGAACTGTAAGACCTGCGCCCACATCTCCTCCTTCACCTCTATCCAAGGCCCTAAAGGAGCCTTTCACATCCATCAAAGTTTTACCTGCACATCAACTAAATCATTTATTGTATCCGTTGCTCCTGATGCGGTCTCCTCTACATTGGGGAGACTGGGCGCCTCCTAGAAGAGCGCTTTAGGGAACATCTCCGGGACACCAGCACCAATCAACCACACCGCCCCGTGGCCCAACATTTCAACTCCCCCTCCCACTCTGCCGAGGACATGGAGGTCCTGGGCCTCCTTCACCGCCGCTCCCTCACCACCAGATGCCTGGAGGAAGAATGCCTCATCTTTCGTCTCGGAATACTTCAACCCTAGGGCACCAATGTGGACTTCAACAGTTTCCTCATTTCCCCTTCCCCCACCTCACCCTAGTTCCAAACTTCCAGCTCAGCACTGTCCCCAGGACTTGTCCAGACTTGTCCCACCTGCCTATCTTCTTTTCCACCTATCCACACCACCCTCTCCTCCCTGAGCTATCACCTTCAACTCCTCCCCACTTACCCATTGTACTCTATGCTACTTTCTCCCCACCCCCACCCTCCTCTAGCTTATCTCTCCACGCTTCAGGCTCTCTGCCTTTATTCCTGATGTAGGGCTTTTGCCAGAAATGTCGATTTCGCTGCTCCTTGGATGCTGCCTGAACTGCTGTGCTCTTCCAGCAGCACTAATCCAGAGTCTGGTTTCCAGCATCTGCAGTCATTGTTTTTCCTCATTCGGTCCATTGAGTCTGTCCCACCATTGGATCATGGCTGATGTTTCTCGACCCCATTCTCCTTCTTTCTCCCCATAACACTTGATCCCCTTACTAATCACTTTGATATTTAAATCAACAATTTTAAGAACGCTTTACAATAGTGCAAAGCCGTACCATACTGAATGTGGGAACCAGCCTAGGTTTACTGTAACCTTGCACCAGCCACCATCGGTCAGGAAGATTCAACCCCAAGTGCATGAAATCTGACTAATTTATACTCACACAGAACTGCCTTTTTTTAAAAAACAATGTTATAATCTTTAGAAACCTTCTCTGACAGTGATGCATAGATTTCATGTGCTCCACCTTTCAACCTACTTTACAAATGCAATGTCCAGTTTTCCTTAGGACAATTCATTTGCTTTGCTATTATCTCAAATGATACAAAGAATGCCCCCAGCAACTTTCCCTCAGATTTTGGTAAGATCTGGACAATTGTAAACATTTCCCTACTGTCCTTAGATTATGACCAGAGTTTTCCCATTGGAGACTTTGTTAGAATCTAAAATCCTTTTTTTAAACAGCATAATTTCGAGCTGGTATTCCCCACTTGTCTCCCAAAATGCTGCTCTTTCTCTTCTCACTGAAAGTCAAGTTCAGGTTTTATCTTCACCATATTCCACTTCTTAACTTCATTTTCTGTCTCAATTTGTTTTAACTATAGCTGAATCTTTGACCCTGCACTGTGTGCACTTAATCCCTCCTGCAGTTCTACTAGTTACTTTGGTGTTCTCTCAGTCACGTTGGTCTCCTCAGGTCTTCTAGTCATTACTGAGAAAAAGAACAAGAAATGACATCACTACAGGAAATTACATCACCAACCCAAGGAAACCTAAACACATAAATAGAAAGTGGGCCATACCACCAGTGCTTCACTGGAGGCTCACTGATGATGTTTCTTAGTATGGTTATGAAACATCTGAAAATGAACCTTCCAGCTCAGTGAGCAAATTTACATCCAGAACCTCAATCAGAGCTACAAACCTTCGCAAATGTCACTAATTCCATTCCTAATGTATCTCACATTTGGAAAAGAATGAAGTTATGAAATGAAATGCTTAATTTTCAAGTTGCAAAACTCTCCTGGTTTTTCAGTTAGATAAGTCCAACTTCCAATTCATAGTCTTGTCCCAGAGAGTAAAATGCATGACATAAAACTAGAAATTGCTGGAGAAACTCAGCAGGTCTGGCAGCTGAGCTGTGGAGAGAAAACAGAGACAACATCATGGGTCCAGTGACCTTTCTTTGGAATAAAATAATTAGAACATAGAACATAGAAAAGTACAACACAGAACAGGCCCTTTGGCCCATGCTGTTGTGCCGAGGTTTAATCCTAATGTAAAATAAAATAACCTAACCTACGCACCCTTCAACTCACTGGTATCCATGTGCACGTCCAGCAGTCACTTAAATGTCCCACCGATGGCAATGCATTCCATGCATTCACAACTTTCTGCGTAAAGAACCTTCCTTTGACGTCTCCTCTGTATCTTTCTCCTAGTGTCTTAAAACTATGACCCCTCGTACCAGTCAATCCTGCCCTGGGGAAATGTCTCTGGGTATTGACTCTATCTATTCCTCTAATTACCTTGTATACCTCAATCAGGTCTCCTCTCTTCCTCCTTCTCTCCATACACAAAAGTCCGAGCTTAGTCAACCTCTTTTCATAAGGCAAGCCCTACAGTCCAGGCAGCATCCTGGTAAACCTTCATTGCACCCTCTCCAAAGACTCTGTATCTTTCCGATTGTAGGGCAACCAGAACTGGACACAATATTCTAAGTGTGGTCTCACCAGGGACTTGTAGAGCTGCAGCAAAACCTCGCAGCTCTTAAACTCAATCCCCCTGTTAATGAAAGCCAAAACACCATATGCTTTCTTAACAACCCTATCCATTTGGGTGGCAACTTTGAGGGATCTATGTACTTGCACACCCAGATCCCTCTGTTCCTCCACACTTCCAAGAATCCTGTCTTTAATCCTATATTCAACATTTGAGTTCAACCTTCCAAAATGCATCACTTCACATTTATCCAGGTTGAACTCCATCTGCCAGTTCTCAGCACAGCTCTGCATCCTGTCTGTGTTGCACTGCAGCCTGCAATAGCCCTCTATACTATCGACGGCACGTCCAACCTTTGTGTTATCTGCAAATGTACTAACTCACCCCTCAATCTCCTCATCCAAGTCATTTATAAAAACTACAAAGAGCAGAGGTCCAAGAACAGAGCCCTGCGGGACCCCACTCAACACTGACCTCCAGGCAGAATACTTTCCATCTACAACCACTCTCTGCCTTCTGTCAGCCAATCAATTCTGAACTCAGATAGCCAAATCTCCCTGTATCCCATACTTCCTGACTTTATGAATGGGGCTACCATGGGGAATCTTACCAAATGCCTTGCTGAAGTCCATATATACCACATCCACTGCTTGACCTTCATCGACCTGTCTTGTCACTTCCTCAAAGATTTGCAAGGCATGACCCACCCCCTCACAAAGCCATGCTGACTGCCTTTAATGACGCTATGCTTTTCCAAATAGTCATAAATCCTATCCCTCGGAATTCTTTCTAAAACTTTTCTGACCACAGACGTAAGACTGACTGGTCTGTAATTGCCAGGGATTTCCCTATTACCATTCTTGAAAAGAGGTCCAACATTTGCCTCCCTCAAATCTTCTGGTACAACCCCCATGGAGAGTGAGGAGGCAAAATTGGTCCCTTATAATGGGCTTAGCAAGCTAGCATTTCTCACACAGTCTCCCACTAGTCATTCATAACTGAGTTCTTCCAATCAGTCAATCCCTGCCTCATCCCATCAAAATTAGCCTTACCTATACTTAACCCTTTCTTGCTGACTCAGCCTTGTCCCTCTCATACCCAATATCAGACACCATCATGTTATGGTCACTGTTCAGTAAGTGCTGTATTTCCATTCGGTTATTGGTCAATTCATACTCAGTGCTCATGAATAAATCTAAAAACCTGTGGTCTTGTTGGCACAGTAACGTATTCAAAAGAAACCCTTCACTGAAATGCTCAAAGTATGTGTCACAGGTTGTTCTGTCCGCTCCCCCCTATCACCAACCCATCCTCTCAGTTCATGCGAAGCTTAGAACCTCCTGTTATAGTTATTTTGCTTTTGAAACAAGTTTCCTTGTATATTGTTATTTAAATGGAAATGTTTGTTGAATGAATCACCTCTGACAGACATGCACTATAAAGCCTTTTTAATACTGTGGTGGACTTAGTGTTGTCATGTGTGCATGGAGTATGAGAAATTGATGACAAATTGGTAGCAGGTGTTTAAATATATATAGTATAGTTAATCTTATTGTGTCTAGCTGCAAACTTTGAGAAAGGTTTAAAAGCGAGGGAAGAGAATCAATGTTTTATTTATTTGCTTTGGCGATGTGAATAATGCTGATAAACTTGCTGTTGCAGCTCATTCACGGATGTTGTGGACAAAGTTAGAAGTCACATAGAGTCATAGAGATGTACAGCATGAAACAGACCCTTCGGACCAACCCATCCATGCCGAACAGATAGTCCCACCTGCCAGCACCTGGCACATATCCCTCCAAACCCTTCCTATTCATATACCCATCCAAATGCCTCTTAAATGTTGCAATTGTACCAGCCTCCAACACATCCTCTGGTAGCTCATTCCATACACGTACCACCCTCTGTGTGAAAAAGTTGTCCCTTAGGTCTCTTTTATATCTTTCCCCTCTCACCCTAAACCAATGCCCTCTAGTTCTGGACTCCCCGACCCCAGGGAAAAGACTTTGTCTATTTACCATGCCCCTCATAATTTTGTAAACCTCTATAGGGTCACCCCTTAGCCTCCGACGCTCCAGGGAAAACAGCTCCAGCCTGTTCAGCCTCTCCCTGTAGCTCAGATCCTCCAACCCTGGCAACATCCTTGTAAATCTTTTCTGAATCCTTTCAAGTTTCACAACAACTTTCCGATAGGAAGGAGACCAGAATTGCATGCGTTATTCCAACAATGGCCTCACCAATGTCCTGGGTTATAGTCCAACAGGAACGCTGCTCTGAAAGCTTGTGATTTCAAGTAACCCTGTTGGACTATAACCAATGTCATGTGACTTCAGATTTTATCCACCCCAGTCCAACCCTGGCACCTCCCCATCCTGTTTGTTATGGGGCATTGAGGGTCTAACACATTTGGTAGGCCAGACTGAGTAGAGATAGCAGCTCCATTACTGGAAGGACTTTACTGAACCGATTGGATTTGTATAACATTTCAACCTTTAGCATCACGTATTTTCATTACCCCAGAACTAGATGTGTCTGTTTTTCTCTGAGCACAAATTGCCGTGGTGGGACTTGAACTCTTATTTGTTGGGTCAACATGCTGCTGCTTGAAACAGGCGGATGGGCTTTGGGCAGCTTGTCAAAGTGGCTCCAGTGCCATTCTCAATGTTACCAGAGTGGTAACACTCCTGTGCCAATAGTGGGACCATTACTGTCCCATTAAGGTCAAGAGATGGCAGTGAAATTTGACATATTTCTGTTTATTATTGCACAGGCTGATTGGCTGGAAAGAGTCGATTGCTGACTTTGAGCAATGATGCAATCTGTAGACAATATCTGACTGCCTCTAGCAACACTTACCAACCAGAATGTAACTCTAAATCTCCAAAACTGCTTGGCATCTCCCTCTACATTGCACTTTAGATGCTCCTTAAAAATAAACTTTTCCACCAAATTGTTAGTCAGATATCCTCCTAATGTGACTGAATTTTATTTGATTATGTTCCTATGAAGCACCTTGCGCTGTTTATAATGCTAAAGATGGTATTGTAAATCCAGGTTGTTCTTGTAATGTGCTTGAAAGGCTTTCTTGATGAGCACTGGTTTTACACAGGCTGTGTTTCATGTTTCATTGAGCAAGTATTCCCAATCATAGGTCAGTGATGTACCTTCGCTTTATTACAGACAACGTTTATTTGAATATTCAATATTCTATGTTATAAATGTTGTCATTTCCAAAGTGTGGAAACAGATGAATTCATGAAGGGTTAAAGGTGCCTATAGTTTTTTAAATCTCACAAATGGATTATCCAATCACATTCAGTGCCACTGAATGCAAATCCTTTATTAGATGGTTCAGTGTCCATTGTTTCCTGAATCCACAGAACCCTAGTGCAAATGTTAAGGCAGGATTGAGACAGATACAATTGTGTTTTGTGGAACTGTGTTCTTCTTTCACTAGTGATTAGATTGAAATCGTCTGCATTTGACTTTATCATTAAAGCTAAAAAATCAATCTTATTTTTCTCATGAGCTACTGCACCATTCATTAAAATGCCATGGTTGCTTTATCTGTTGACACACCAATGTGGTGGCCTCAAGCCAACCTCCTAAGAAATTCTTGATTATGTTGTGCAATCCTCAAAGAATGTTTGGGATTAGGAATAACTTAATTGGATAAATGTGCCAGAACCCCAAGGACTGAGTTTGGTTTGTGCAAGACCCTCTAGTGGATGTGGTGAGTGAAATGTATTTTTAAAAGTGTTCTCTTCTTTAGATACCTCATTGAAGTAGTTAAAAGCAGAACTAACAAGGTGTGTACTGTGGGCTTGAGTCAGAGGCCATGAAATGTGAACACATAGCAGAAGGAGTGCTGCACTGTTGAAGATGCTGACTTTCATGTTGAGACATGAAAATGTGATCGTCCCAGGTGCAAGTTAAATTTCCCTGGACACTCTTTCAAAGAACAAATGAATTTCCCTGGTGTCCTTTCTTAATCAATCAATATTGGCTTGAGCTGTAGGGAGAGGCTGCAGCTGTTTTCCCTGGAGGGTCAGAGGTTGAGGGGTGACCTTATAAAGGTTTATAAAATCATAAGGGGCATGGATAGGGTGAATAGACAAGATCTTATGGGCGGCATGGTGGCACAGTGGTTAGCACTGCTGCCTCACAGCGCCGGAGACCTGGGTTCAATTCCCGCCTCAGGCAACTGACTGTGTGGAGTTTGCATTCTCCCTGTGTCTGCGTGGGTTTCCTCCGGGTGCTCCGGTTTCCTCCCACAGTCCAAAGATGTGCAGGGTCAGGTGAATTGGCCATGCTAAATTGTCTGTAGTGTTAGGTAAGGGGTAGATGTAGGGGTATGGGTGGGTTGAGTTGCGGCGGGGCGGTGTGGACTTGTTGGGCTGAAGGGCCTGTTTCCACACTGTAAGTAATCTAATCTAATCTTCTCCCTGGGGTGGGAGAATCCAGAACTAGAGGGGATAGGTTTAAGATGCAATAGGAAAGATTTAAAAGGGACCTAAGGGGCAACCTTTTCACACAGAATGTGATGCGTGTATGGACTGAGCTGCCAGAGGAAGTGGTGGAGGCTGGTACAATTACATTTAAAAGGCATCTGGATGGGTATATGAATAGGTAGGGTTTTGAGGGATATGGGCCGGGTGCTGGGAAATGGGACTGAATTAATTTAGGATATCTGGTCAGCATGGACGAGTTGGACCAAAGGGTCTGTTTTTGTACTGTATATCTCTATGACTCTATGAATAAGATTGCCCTCCAAGCCACACGCCATCCTGACTTGGAAATATAACACCATTTATTTACTGTTGCTGCATCAAAATTCTCAAACTCCCTCCTCAAGAGCACTGGGGCTGTATATCTACACTTGAGGAATTACAGCAGTTCATGCAAGCTGCTCACCACCACCTCCCCATGGGCAATTGGATGTGAAACCAGAAAATTCAAAGAATCAATTTGGTAGACACAGTGTCAGTTGCTAAGTTCATAAATGGTTATTTACGATATGTCACTTCATACAAATAGCCATGATTTGGAGATGTCGGTGTTGGACTGGGGTGTGCAAAGTTAAAAATCATACAACACCAGGTTATAGTCCAACAGGTTTAATTTAAGCACTAGCTTTCAGAGTGCCGCTCATTCATCAGGTGGTTGTCTATATGTTGGTCTATAGCCTGGTGTCATACAAATAGCAGCAGCTACACATTATAAATACTGGAAACACGACACCTTGCCAATATTGATTGTCAATATCAGATCATGTAATCAAAGAAAATGAACACAAATAGAAAAGTTTGTGAAATAGCTTATTGAAATAAATAGTTTTGAAGTTGAGAACAGGATACATTGGCACAATGGCTATGTTATTGAACAAAATTATAGAGTGTCTGGATTAAGAAAGGAAATAAAGAATTTTATAGTCAATCAAATACTTTTAAAGTGTATTTACTGATGTAGTGCAGGAAAATGACAAGTAATTTGCACTCAGTAATCTCCCACAAGCAGCAAGCAGATAAACAGCCAGTCAAGCTGTTTTATTTTGTGATTTTTCAAAAAATTATTATTGCTTCATGGGATCTGGGCATTGTTGCCTTGTCCAGGATTCATTGCTTAGCCCTAGTTGCCCTTGAGAAGGTAGGGATAAGTTGTCTTCCTGAACCATTGCAGGTCATGTGCTGTAGGTGGACCCATAATGCCCTTAGGAAGGAAATTCTGGGATTTTGACCCAGTGACACTGAAGGAACAGAGTTATATATCCAAGTCAGGATGGTGACTGGCTTCAAGATGAACTTGCAGGTGATGGCATTCCCATGTCTCTTAAACATCTAGATGAAAGTGCTCATGGGTTTGGAAAGTGCTATTTAAGAAGTTTTCGTGAAGTTCTGCAGTATATCTTGTAGAAGGTACACACTGCTGCTACTGAGCATGAGTGGTGAGGATACTGCGTTTTGAGCTTGGTGAATGGAATGTCAATAAGATGGAACTACTTTGTCAGGTTTCTCAAGTTGCAGCTGTACCCATCCAGGGCAAGTGGGGAGTATTCCATCACACTCCTGACTTGAGCCTTGTGGATGGTGGGCAGGCTTTGGAGAGTCAGGAGGTGAATTACTTATCGCAAAGCTTCTGACCTACTCTTATAGCCACAGCCCCACCCCGCCCCCCTCACATTTATCTCTCCTCTCCCGAGCCTCATTTCTGATAAAGGGCTCCTGCCCAAAACGTCGATTTCCCTGCTCCTCTAATGCTGCCTGACCTGCTGTGCTTTTCTAGCACCACCCTAATCTAGACTCTAATCTCCAGCATCTGCAGTCCTCACTTTCGCGTTTAGCATTCAGACATTCACCCTCTCCCCACCTTGATTGCACCCAGGGGTGCCGTGTCAATTCCTTGTGAACAATTCACACTTTTCTCATCAAACTGACCAGCAATGTCATTACACATTTTTGGAGCAGGTGCAACTGAAACTGGATCTTCTGGTCGAGAGGTAGGGGCATATCCACTAGGCTCTGTTAATTAATGCTCTACATCAGATAACAGATCATTAGTTTGCACAATAGGGAACAAATGTTCAACTTAAACGAGTTACCTTCCATCAGTTACTCTGACCAGAGAGTCCTGTAAGTCAACAGCAGAAAAGTTTTAAAATCAAATGAAAGTCTGAAAGAGTGCCGAGTGCTGTATTATGTCCAAGGCTCTGTCTGAAGCTGATAATCAGATTTCCTAGTTCAGAGACACAGTTCCCTAACAATACTCCACACGGTCTGCAGCCTCTGATACTGCTAATTAAAAAGAGCAGATCTTTGTGATTAAAGGAATATCTGTGGTTCTGGTCAGCATTTGGGGATTTGACCTGGTTACTGTCGTAGCTGATGTTACCAGTGCATCTCAGCATGAAAGGAAACAAAATGGCATTCATTTGACTGACAAGGTCCAACACAAGGGAGAAAATTATGTTAAGATAAATTGCATCTGAAAATCCTTGATATCAGTGAGTAAAGCACATGGTACTGTGTGAGTGTACTGTATTTGTGTTTTAAGTATTAAACAGCCTGCAACGCATTCCTTATCCAACAGGTGAGATGCAGAACACCTCCAGTCTGTGCACAAGCATGACCCTGACCTTTCTGTAGCCGGCCATTTTAACACAGCACCCTACTCATATGTCCACGTGTCTGTCCTCAGCATGCTGCAGTGTTCCAGTGAATCCCAATGCAAGCTGGAGGAACATCTCATCTTCACACTAGACACTTGACAGCCTTCTGTACTTAATATTGAGTTCAACACCTTCACATTGTGAGTCAATTCCCACTCATTCCCTTTCTTTTAGCTTTACTTGTTAGATTCTCTGTCACCGTGTTATCTCTCCCCTCCTCGCGTCCCCAGTGGGACTGTCTGGTTTTCCCAGTCTGACAGTTAGACACACCATTGTTTCCCATTCTCACATTCGGATCACTTCATCTGAACTATCAGCACCTTTTTTCCATCAGCATTCTACACCCTTCCGCCCCACACCACTCATCCCCAACTATAGCATTAATGTTGCCCCCTCTATGCTTCACATCAGCTCTGATGAAGAGTCATCTGGACTCGAAATGTTAGCTTGCTTGAAACGTTAGTGGGTGGCACAGTGACACAGTGGTTAGCACTGCTGCCTCACAGCTCCAGAGACCCGGGATTAATTCCCGCCTCGGGCGACTGTGTGGAGTTTGCACATTCTCCCCGTGTCTGCGTGGGTTTCCTCCAGATGCTCTGGTTTCCTCCCACAGTCCAAAACTGTGCAGGTTAGGTGAATTGGCCACGCTAAATTGCCCGTCATGTTAGGTCATAGTCATAAAGTCATAGAGATCTACAGCATGGAAACAGACCCTTCGGTCCAACCTGTCCATGCCTTTCCAGATATCCCAACCCAATCTAGTGCCACCTGCTAGCACCCGGCCCGTGTCATGAAGGGTTAAATGTAGGGGAATGGGTCTGGGTGGGTTGCTGTTTGGAGGGCCGGTGTGGACTTGTTGGGCCGAAGAGCCTGCTTCCACACTGTAAGTAATCTAATCTAATCTTGCTCTCTCTCCATGGATGCTGCCAGACCCACTGTGATCTCCAGCATTTGTTGTTTTCAAGTGAGATGTATTGTTGGGTTTCTTATGCTGTCATCTATGTAACCAAAGGTACCCAGCAACTATTCTGTTTCTCTACCTCTTTCTTTCTTCAACTTTACTGCTCACTTGTCTTTATCGATTCCTCAGTTGTTTCTTGATTTCACACTCTTTAGTATCATTCCTCACCAAAGAGCAGCTCAGAGGCTGGGAACACTAGAGTTCTGAAGAAAAATCACTGGACTCAGCAGGTTAACTCTGCTTTCTCTCCACAGATGCTGCCAGACCTACTGTATTTTTTCTAGCAATCTCCATCTTTGTTTCAGATTTTGAGTATCCACAGTTGTTTGTTTTATTTTCTTTTGTTGGTGTTGATCAGATGGTCAGTACATTGCAGGTTCAAACTACTTACTGCCTGAGAAAGGTCTTCCTCATGTCACTCTTAATTCTTTTGGCAATGACTTTAAATTAGTGTCTGCTCATTCTTTATTCTTCCACCAATGGGAATGGTTTCTCCCTCATGACTTTAAGCACCTCTGTCAGATTCTTCTCAACCTTCTCTTCTTTCAGTAAAACATTCCCATCTTCTCCAATCCATCAATGTCACTGAAACTACCTAATCTCTAGAATCACTTGTGAATCTTTTCTACACACTCTCCAATACCTTCACATCCTTCAGAAAGTGTGGTCCTCAGAACTGAACACAAGGAATCTCCAAATAAGTCTGAACTAGTGTGTTATACAAGTTCAACATCACCACCTTTGTCTTGTAATCTGTCCCTTTGTGAATAAAGCCTAGGATCCTGTACGCTTTATTAGAACATATGAACTCGGAGCAGGAGTAGGCCATCTGGCCCTTCGAACCTGCTCCGCCATTCAATAAGATCATGGCTGATCTTTTCATGGCATCAGCTTCATTTACCCACCCTCTAATCATAATCCTTAATTCTTTTGCTGTTCAAAACGTTATCTACCTTAGCTTTAAATATGTTCAACTGAGGAAGCCTCAATTACTTCACTGGACAGGGAATTCTACAGATTCACAACCCTCTGGGTGAAGATGTTGCTTCTCAATCCTGTCCTCAATCTGCTGCCCCTAATATTGAGGCTATTCCCTCTTGACCTAGCCTCATCTGCCAGTGGAAACACCCTCTCTACTTCTACCTTATCTATTCCCTCCATAATTTTACATGTTTCTATAAGATCCCCCCCTCATTCTTCTGAATCCCAATGAATATAATCCCAGCCTACTCAGTCTCTCCTCATAAACCAACCCCCTCAATTCCGGAACCAACCTAGTGAACCTCCTCTGCATACCCTCCAGTGCCAGTACATCCTTTCTCAAGTAAGGAGACCAAAACTGCACACAGGTGTGGCCTCACCAGCACCTTGTACAGCTGCAACATAACCTCCCTGCTTTTAAACTCAATCCCTTTCTCAATGAAGGACAAAATTCCATTTGCCTTCTTAATTACCTGTTGTACCTGCAGACCAACCCTCTGTGATTCCTGCACAAGGACACCCAGGTCCCTCTGCATAGCAGCATGCTGCGATTTCTTATCATTCAAGTAAGTCCTTTTTACCGTTATTCCTACTGAAATTAGATTAGATTACTTACCGTGTGGAAACAGGCCCTTCGGCCCAACAAGTCTATACCGACCCTCCAAAGAGCAACCCACCCAGACCCATTCCCCTACATTTACCCCTTCACCTAACACTACGGGCAATTTAGGATGGCCAATTCACCTAACCTGCACATTTTTGGACTGTGGGAGGAAACCCATGCAGACACGGGGAAAATGTGCAAACTCCACACAGACAGTTCCCTGAGATGGGAATTGAACCCGGGTCTCTGGCGCTGTGAGACAGCAGTGCTAACCACTGTGCCATTTCGTTATTAACTGCTGTCTAAATGGATGGCTTCACATTTATTAACATTGTACTCCATCTGCTAGACCTTTGCTCACTCACTTAAAGTATCTATGTTCCTCTGCAAAGCTTCACAGACATCTGCACAATTGCTCTGCCACTCATCTTAGTGTCATCTGCAAACTTTGACACCCTACACATGGTCCCCAACTCCAAATCATCTATATAAAATGTAAATAATTGTGGTCCCAACACTGACCCTTGAGGCACACCACTAGTTACTGATTGCCAACCAGAATAGCACTCATTTATGGAAAATTGCAGCAGGCCAGGCAGCATCCAAGGAGTAGGAGAATTGACATTTCGGGCATAAGCCCTGCTTCAGGAATGAAGAAAGGCTTATGCCTGAAACGTCGATTCTCTTGCTCCTTGGATGCTGCCTGACCTGCTGCGCTTTTCCAGCAACACATTTTTCAGCTCTGATCTCCAGCATCTGCAATCCTCACTTTCTCCTAGCACTCATTTATCCCCACTCTTTGCTTCCTGCTAGTCAACCAATCCTGTATCCATGCCAACACATGACCCATAACACCTTGTATCGTTATCTTATGCAGCAGCCTTTTATGTGGCATCTTGTCAAATGCCTTTTGGAAATCTAGACACACCACATCTACTGAGACTCCATTGTCCACTGTGCTTATACTGTCTTCTTCTTTATTAACTGCTCTCTAAACCTTGCCTGCCCCTACCTTCAATAACTAATGTACATATACATCTAGGTCTCTCTGCTCCTGCACCCCCTTTGGAGCATAGCCTTTATTTTGTTTTGTCTCTCCATGTTCTTTCTACCAATATCAATCCCATTACATTTCTCTGTACTCATCTTCATCTGCTACGTTTGGGAGAAGATTGTAGCTCGGGTGCTTGTTGTTGTGGTTCTGTTCGCCAAGCTGGGAATTTGTCTTGCAAACGTTTCGTCCCCTGTCTAGGTGACATCCTCAGTGCTTGGGACCCTCCTGTGAAGCGCTTCTGTGCTGTTTCCTCCGGCATTTATAGTGGCCTGTCTCTGGTGCTTCCGGTTGTCAGTTCCAGCTGTCCGCTGTAGTGGCCGGTATATTGGGTCCAGGTCGATGTGTTTGTTGATAGAGTCTGTGGATGAGTGCCATGCCTCTAGGAATTCCCTGGCTGTTCTCTGTTTGGCTTGCCCTATAATGGTAGTGTTGTCCCATTCGAACTCATGTTGCTTGTCATCTGTGTGTATGGCTACTAAGGATAGCTGGTCGTGTCATTTCGTGGCTCGTTGGTGTTCGTGGATGTGGATCGTTAGCTGTCTTCCTGTTTGTCCTATGTAGTGTTTTATGCAGTCCTTGCATGGGATTTTGTACACTACATTGGTTTTGCTCATGTTGGGTATCGGGTCCTTCGTTCTGGTGAGTTGTTGTCTGAGAGTGGCTGTTGGTTTGTGTGCTGTTATGAGTCCTAGTGGTCGCAGTAGTCTGGCTGTCAGTTTGGAAATGCTCCTGATGTATGGAGCAGAAAGAAGCCATGTCTCTCCAACCTTTCCTCATAAAACAAGCCCCTCATTCCTGGTAGGAGTCCAGTAAACCTTGTTTGAACTGTCTCCAATTCATTTAAATCCTTTCTTAAATATGGAGACCAATACCATATGCAGTACTCCAGATGCAGTTTCAAACATTGATCATACTGTCCGTGTTACAATATTCAATTCCTTGGGTGCATTTTAGCTGGTCCAGGCGATGTGTTAACTTGAAGTACAGTCAGACTATAGAACATAGAAAATGGAAGCAGAAGTAGGCCATTCAGCCCATTGACCCTGCTTCACTATTCAACATTTTCCTGGCTAATCTCTGTCTCAACATCACGCCCCTACTCCCTCTCCATAGCCCTTAACATGTTCTGTGTCTGGAAATCCATCAATATTTTCTTCAATATCTTTGGTGCCTTTGCTTCCACAGCTTTCTGTGATTCATTGCTGTCTGAGTGCAGGAATGTCTCCTCATCCCAGTTTGAAATACTGCTTATCGTAAGACTGGGGCCCCTTGTTCTGCACCCCTCAGCCAGGAAAAACATCATTCCTGAATCCAGTCTGCCCAGATTGTTCAAAATCATTTAGATTTCAGTCAGGTCCCCTCTCAATCTTCTAAACGCCAGTGCATACAGTGAACTCAGTCTATCCTCATACAACAAGCCTGCTGTTCCAGGAATCAGTCAGGTGAACCTTTGCTGCACTCTCTATGACAAGTAGAACTTCTCTGAGGTAAAGAGACCAAAACTGCGCACAATACTCCTGATGTGCTCTCTTTGTAGCTGCATTGCAGAAAGTCACCAAGACCTTTAAGCAGCACCTTCCAAAACCATGACCATGACCATCTTGAAGGTCAGATACATAGGAACACCATCCTCTACAAGTTCCCCTTGAAGCCACTCACCATCCTGACTTGGAAATGTATCACCTTCCTTCACTGTAGCTGGGTTCAAAATCCTGGAATTCCCTCACAAAGGGCATTGTTACAGTACGTGGATTACAGTGGTTCAAGAAGGCAACTCACGCCTACCTTTTCAAGGGGGTAGCTAGGGATGGGCAATAAATGCTGGGCAAAAGTGAGGAATGCAGATGCTGGAAACCAGAGTTTAGATTAGAGTGGTTCTGGAAAAGCACAGCAGGTTAGGCAGCATCTGAGGAGCAGGAAAATTGACGTTTTGGGCAAAAGCCCTTCATCAGGAATAAATGCTGGCCCTTTTTACAGACTTTTAACAGACTGATTCCTGGGATGAATGAAGAGAGGCTGGACCAATTAGGGCCATATTCACTGGAGTTTAGAAGAATAAGGGGGAACACATGGAGACCTATAATGTTCTTACCGGACCAGACAGAGTAAAGCAAAAAGGATGTTCCTGATGACCAGAATGTCCAGAACCAGGGTCACAGGCTAAGGATGTGGGGAAGGCCATTTAGGACTGAGATGGGGAGAAATGTCTTCACCCAGAGAGTGGGGAGCCTGTGGAACTCTTTGCTACAGATCAGTTGAGGCCAAAATATTGAACATTTTCAAGAAGGAGTTAGATATAGTTCTTCTGGCTAAAGGGATCAAAGGTTATGGGGGAGAAAGTGGGAACAGGGAACTGAGTTGGATGATCAGCCCATGATCATATTGAAAGACAGGGAGGGCTTGAAGGGCTGAATGGCCTACTCCTGCTCGTGTTTTCTATGTTTCCATGTTTACCACCCTCCTCTGAATGGACCAATACAGTGAGTTGGCTTGGTCAAACAAGCCTTAAATGTACAGATGCCAAAGACTTGGCTGACCTATACTTGAATGCCCTTTCACAACAGAAGGAAGTGTCACCCATTCAGAAAAATTATTGCGGTTAAATATTTGTCCAGCCTTGTTGTGGCTGTTGGATGCTCTGCTGCTCTCTTTTGAGCCAAAACGTTTGCATAAATTCAAAGGCAGTCACTTAGGCTGCCTCCTTGTTTGATGCACTGCATATTCTATCAAGTGTCAATATTTGCCATTTTGGTAGCTTCACAGCCGAGCTATTGTAAGGAAAAGGTCATGTCTGATATTAAGTAATGTTCTGGCTGAAAGAAGGACTTCAAGTAGACGTTGGAGTGCAGGCTAAGAGGGGTGCTTGCTGTTCCAGGGTACAAACTGACCTTGTGCAAAATGGGACAAATGGCACAGCTTACTGATGCACCTTTCCGTTAAGTCTGTCAAGTTGGCGCTTCATGCCCATTTCTTGAAACAACACTGTGGTTTGCATTGAGTTCTTCCAGGGCCTTCTGTCTCACTGTAATATATACCAAGAGGTTTCATGCTGTTTCTGCACTTGTTCAAGGAGGTGCATTTGGATGAAAAATGTCTCCCACGGCAATAGCCTGAGAGCTGGAGGTGACCCACTGAAACAGTGCACTAGAAATCAGACTCTGCTACTCCGAGAATTGGCATTCAGGAGAAGCATCATGCCAGACTCAAAATGTTAACTCTGTTTCTCTGTCCACAGACACTGCCAGACCTGCTGAGTTTCTCCAGCATTGTTATGTTTGTTTAACTCACCCAGACCTATGTTGATTTGTAGAAAAAGCTGCAACTTTTATTCCAGCCAAATCATTACCCAGGAGTAAGTCAACTCCACCCGCAGGTAAATATGTAACAATTCCTGCAACAGCTGCTCCAGACACCAAGTTACACCCAAGTTTTACATTGCATATTGGAACCGAGATACTCTTTCCAGTTGTTCACCAACTGTTTGGCTTTAATTGCACTCTCCAGAGGCAAAAGTTTCTCCAGCATAAGAGTTTGAATAACCAAGACCACTCAAAAAGCTCAAAAGGCTTTATTGGAAAAAGCTTCACCAGCTTTCACAATCTCTTCAGCTATCACCAACTCTCAGAAGCAGCAGTGTGTACCGTCGATACTATAAACTGCAGAAACTTACCATGGTTTCTTAGAAAGCATTTCCAAACCTATGGCAGCCATGGGCAAGAGTAGCAGATACTCCCTGCATGTTCCTCTCCAAGTCAGTCATCATCCTGTGACTTGGAGATATATCATCATTCCTTCAGTGTCACTGGGTCAAATCCTGGAATTCCCTCCCTCAGGGCATTGTGGGTCTACCTACAGCACATGGACTGCAGCGGTTCCAGAAGCCAGCTCAACCCTACCTTCTCAAGGGGCAACTAGGGATGGGCATTAAATGCTGGACCCAGCCAGCGATGCTAAAATTCCATGAATTTAAAAAAAAATCTGATTAAATTGTTCCAAATCATGAGAGGACTGGACAGAGTCGATAGAGATTTTTTTGTGTAAGAATTGAGAATGAAGAGGCAGAGATTGTACAGGACGTTGGTGAGGCCTCTTCTGGTCTAGTTCTGTCTAGTTCTCATCGCCCAGTTATAGAAAGCTGGAGAGGGTTCAAGACAGATTTACCAGGATGTTGCCATGTATGGAAGGTTTGAGTTGTAAAGAAAGGTTGAATTGGCTGGGAACTTATTTCAGTGGAACATAGGAAGTTGTGAGAGGTGACCTTATATAAGTTCATAAAATAATGATAGGAATAAAATGGGGGTACAATTCTGAAGAAGGGTGCAGGAGCAGAGGGAAATGGGTGTTTAAGTGCACAAATTATTGAAGGTGGCAGGACATGGGGAAAGAGCAGTTAATAAAGCACACAGTGTCCTTGGTTTTATTTTACGGGACATAGTACAAGAGCAAGAAGGTGGTGTTCAACTTCTATAAGACACATTTTAGACCTCAGCTGGAGTATTGTATACAGGTGTGGGTACCACATTATAGGAAAGAACACATTGGAGGGAGTGTGGAAGCAGTTTGCATGAATAGTTCCTGCAATGGGGAATTTCAGTGATGTGGATAGTTACTGAAGTTGGGTTTGTTCTCCTTAGAGAAAAAGAAGGTTGAGGGGAGATCTGGTTGAGCTTTCCAAAATCAAGAGTCAGCAGGGAGAAGCTGTTCCCAGTTGTGCACTTCTGCGCCCGAACAGTTTTATGATTCTGTGAACAACTTTTTTATGTAGCAAGGGGTTCAGATCTGGAATATGCTTCCTGACAGTATGGCACAGGCAAGTTCAGTCAAGGTTTTCAAATTGAGATAAGAGTGTTATCTGAAAAAGAAGGGCTAGTGTAGACATGATGGGCTGAATGCCCGTCCTCCTACACTAATACTTCTGTTACTCCGAAACTCTGTAGTTCGGTGAAATCTCAATTGGAAAAGCCTGCAACAATTAAATATGCCACATAAAGTCAAATTATTGTTGTTACTATTGAAATAACTCCCCAGAGGCCAATATCCTGTCACCATGTCCCCCTTTATTTACATGCAGAGAGTCTTTGACACAGATCCAGCTCGCTCAGAGCCAGCTCTCAGAGAATTGAATTGAATTAAATTGGATTTATTGTCACATGTGTCGAGGCACAGTGAAAATCTTTGCCTTGCGATCAATGCAGGCAGGTCACAGAGTTAAGTAGCATAGATAGTAAATAATTGGTAAACAGCGGCAAAAACAAAAAAACACAGGTATAGGCGAATGTTAAGAGTTTGTGAGTCCAATCAGTATTCTAACTATTCAGTAAGGTAGAAACTGTTTCGAAACCAGCTGATGCGTGTGTTCAGGTTTCTGTACTTTCTCCCTGATGGTAATGGATCTTTGAGAATGCTCGTGGCCTTTCCTTGACAGCGGGCCTGGTAGATGGATTCTATAGATGGGGGGTTGGTCTTTGTGACTGTCTGGGCCGAGTTCACCACTCTCTGCAATTGTCTCCGATCTTGAATGGTACAGTTGCCATTCCAGGTAGTGATACATCCAGACAGAATGCTCTCGATGGCAACCTATAAAAGTTGGCAAGGGTATTTGCCGTCATACCAAATTTCCTCAGCTGCCTGAGGAAGAAGAGACGTTGTTGGGCCTTTGTAACCAGTCCGTCCACATGAACAGTCCAAGAAAGCTTGCTTTTGATGACCACTCCCAGGAGCTTGACACTCTCCACTCGTTCCACCTCTGTGCTGTTAATGTGTAGGGGGATATGAGTAACATCCCGCTGAAAGTCAATAATGAGTTCCTTTTGAGTTCCAATAATGTCTATGACCTGATGTTTAGATTGATTCTAATCTAAAAAGTGAGATAACAGAGTTTTACATAAATTCATGCAGTTTTTGAGCTCAGAGTTCTACATGAATATATGCAGTTTTTGAGCAAAGTGCAATGTAACTCTGCAAGTACAAATTCACCCCACAAAATATATGTGTGCATGTGGGTCTTTGTCTGTCTGTGTGTGTGTGTCTGTCTGTGGTGGGGGTTGTGAATGTGAGAAAGTGTGTGTGTGTGTGTGTAGTGAGTGCAGAGTGTCTTAAGTCTGTGAGGGGGTGCATGTGTGGGAGTGTGTGTGTCTTTAAGGGTGTGTGTGGGTGTCTATGTGCGCGTCTGTGTGTACCTGTGTCCGTGTGTATGTAAGAGTGTGTGTGTGTAGGAATGTCTGTGTGTGTGTGTGTGTGTGTGTGTAGTGCAATGGTGATCACCTGTAATGTGACATGAACCCAAGGTCCCAGTTGAGGCCCTCCCTATCGGTACCGAACTTAGCTATCAGCCTCTGCTCGGCCACTTTCCTCTGCTGCCTGTCCCGAAGTCATAGCCCCTAAACATCAGGTCATAGACAGAGAACACAGGGAGCTAACACCTTCAACATATTGTCTAGCTATCACCATTGTTAACAACCAACCCGAGAATGCAACTTTAAAAAAAGGGTTGTGTGATTTACACATGAAAGAAGTGAAACTATCACTGTATTCTAACAGATGAAAGGCTTAACAGACAATCAATTTTTCAATGTATAATTTCAGTTACATCACACTGTAAATTTTTGCTATAAATTCTGTGTTACAATTGAGCCCTCCACTATCACCTGATGAAGGAGCGTCGCTCCGAAAACTAGTGTGCTTCCAATTAAACCTGTTGGACTATAAACTGGTGTTGTGTGATTTTTAACCTTGTAAATGGCATTAGTCTGGTATTTGGTGACGCAGTCATGGGTATACAGTGAATAGAGTAGGGGGCTGAGTACGCATCCCTGGGGGACTCCATTGTTGAGTGTTAATGAGGATGAAATATTGTCCCCAATCTTCACTGACTGTGGGTCAGGAAACTGAGGATCCATGTGCAGAGAGTGGGGCTTATTCTGACATCACTAAGTTTAGTAATCAGTCTCGAGGGGATAATAGTGTTGAAGGCTGAACTGTAGTCAATGAGTAGGATTCTTACATAACTGTTCATGGTGTCAGGATGTTCTAGGGAGGAGTGAAGGGCAAGTGATATGGCATCTGACATGGATCTGTTGGTCCGATAGGCAAATTGGAGTGGGGCAAGAGTAGTGGGGAGGCTGGAGTTGATTAATGCCATGACCAGCTTTTCAAAGCACTTCATGAACACCAAAGTTAAAGCCACCGGATGGTTGTCATTGAAACATGCTGCATGAGCCTTCTTCAGCACAGTGGACAGAACCTCTGGTACTCCCACTTATATCTGTCAGACAGGGCTCCCTGATTAGGACCAGATTAACAGCCTCAATCAGAGAACTCATATTCTGTGAGGTCCTCTTGGCTGACCTTGTTACAATCACTACAATTATCTTCCCCCTTTGTTAGTAAAAAATACTGAGAAACCTAATTTGTATCATAACTGCCAACAAAGGTATGTCACACAATCAAAAATATATCATTTTGCACCTCCTGCACTTGCTTCCTGTTGTCATATTTCCTCAGGGGTTGGGTAACAGTATCATCTCGTCTCATGTCTTTCCTTCCCCTGGGTCACAGCTTTGTGTCGGGAAATCAGAGGTTGGCTAACATCTCAGGTGCAGCTCTTGAGGGAGAGACATTAAACTGAGGTTATGTCCCCTCTCAGGGGGTATCGAATATCTCATGGCATTATTTAGTAGCAGAACAGGAGAGTGCCTCACAATTATTATTTCAGCAATATTTAACCTTCAACCAGTACAGAGTATCTGGTAATTTTTTGAACTGATGTTTATACGAAGAACAAAGAACAGTACAGCACAGGAACAGGCCCTTCAGCCCTCCAAGGATCTGTATCCCTCTGTTCCCTGCCCATTCATCTATCTGTCTAGATACATCTTAAATGATGTTATCATGCCTGCCTCTACCACCTCCGCTGGCAACGTGTTCCAAGCACCCACCACCCTCTGCATAAAGACCTTTCCATGCATATCTCCCTTAAACTTTTCCCCTCTCACCTTGAACTCATGACCCCTGGTAATTGAGTCCACCATTCTGGGGAAAAAGCTTCTTGCTATCCACCCTGTCTATACCTCTCGTGATTTTGTAGGCCTCAATCAGGTACCCCCTCAACCTCTGTCTTTCTAATGAAAATAACCCTAATCTATTCAATCTCTCTTCATAGCTAGCACCGTCTGGACCTGGCAACATCCTGGTGAGCATCCTCTGCACCCTCTCCAAAGCATCCACATTCTTTTGGTAATGTGGCGACCAGAGCTGTATGCAGTATTCCAAATGTGGCCGAACCAAAGTCCTATACAATGGTAACATGACCTGCCAATTCTTGTACTCAGTACCCCATCCGATGAAGGAAAGCCTGCCATATGCCTTCTTGATGGCTCTAGCGACCTGCGTTGTCACCTTCAGGGTATAATGGACCTGAACACCCAGATCTCTCTGTACAGCAATTTTATCCAAGGCTTTTCCATTTACCGTATAGTTCACTCTTGGATTGGATCTTCCAAAATGCATCACCTCGCATTTGCCCAGATTGAACTCCATCTGCCATTTCTCTGCCCAACTCTCCAATCTATCTATATTCTGCTGTATTCTCTGATGGTCCCCTTCACTATCTGCTACTTCACCAAACTTAGTATCACCTGCAAACTTGCTATTCGGACCACCTGTACCTTCCTCCAGATCATTTATATATATCACAAACAACAATGGTCCCAACACAGATCACTGTGGAACACCACTGGGCACTGGTCTCTGTTTAGAGAAACTCCCTTCCACTATTACTCTCGGTCTCCTGCTGACCAGCCTATTCTCTATCCATCTAGCTAGTACCCCCTGGACCCCATGTGACTTTGGTTTCTCCATCAGTCTACCATGGGGAAGTTTATCAAATGCTTTACTGAAGTCCATGTATTTGACATCTGCAGCCCTTCCCTCATCAATCAACTTTGTCACTTCCTCAAAGAATTCTATGAACTTGGTAAGACATGACCTTCCCTGCACAAAACCATGTTGCCGATCACTGATAAGCCCATTTTCTTCCAAATATAAATAGATCCTATCCCTCGGTATCTTCTCCAGCAGCTTCCCTACCATTGACGTCAGGCTCACCTGTCTATAATGACTTGGATTATCCCTGCTACCCTTCTTAAACAAGGGGGCAACATCAGTAATTCGCCAGTCCTCCAGGACCTCACCTGTATTCAAGATATCTGTTAAGGCACCAGCTACATCCTCTCTTGCTTCCCTCTGTAACCTGGGCTAGATCCTATCCAGACCTGGGGACTTGCCCACCTTAATGCCTTTTAGAATACCCAAAATTCCCTCCCTCCTTATGCTGATTTGAGCGAGAGTAATCAATCATCTATCCCTCACCACAACATCCTTCTTGTCCCTCTCCTCGGTGAATACCGATGCAAAGTACTCGTCAAGAATCTCACCCATTTTCTCTGACTCCACACACAACTTTCCTCCTTTGTCCTTGAGGCCCAATCATTTCTCTTGTTACCCTCTTGCTCCTTATATATGAATAAAAAGCTTTGGGATTTTCCTTAACCCTGTTTGCTTTAATGACCCCTTTTAGTTCTCTTAATTCCTCATTTCAGATTGGTCCTACTTTCCCCGTATTCTTCCAAACCTTTGTTTGTTTTCAGTCACCTAGGCCTTATGTATGATTCCTTTTTCCTCTTAGCTAGTCTCACAATTTCACCTGTCATCCATGATTCCCTAATCTTGCCATTTCTATCCCTCATTTTCACAGGGGCATGTCTGTCCTGCACTCTGATCAACCTCTCTTTAAAAGCCTCCCACATATCAAATGTGGATTTACCCTCAAACAGCTGCTCCCAATCTACATTCCCCAGCTCCTGTTGAATTTTGCTATTGTTGGCCTTTACACTGGCCCCACCCCCCACCTTTTCCTCCGCTACACCGATGACTGTATCGGCGCTGCCTCGTGCTCCCACGAGGAGGTTGAACAGTTCATCCACTTTACCAACACCTTCCACCCCGACCTCAAATTCACCTGGACTGTCTCAGACTCCTCCCTCCCCTTCCTAGACCTCTCCACTTCTATCTCTGGAGACCAAATCAACACGGACATTTACTATAAACTGACCGACTCCCACAGCTACCTAGACTACACCTCCTCCCACCCTGCCCCCTGTAAAAACGCCATCCCATATTCCCAATTCCTTCGTCTCCATCGCATCTGCTTCCAGGAGGACCAGTTCCAAAACCGTACAACCCAGATGGCCTCTTTCTTCAAAGACCGCAATTTCCCCCCAGACACGATCGACGATACGCTCCACCGCATCTCCTCCATTTTACGCTCCTCCGCCCTTGAACCCCACCCCCCAACCGCCACCAGGACAGAACCCTACTGGTCCTCACCTACCACCCCACCAACCTCCATGTACAGTGTATCATCCGCCGTCATTTCCGCCACCTCCAAACGGACCCCACCACCAGGGGTATATTTCCCTTCCCTCCCCTATCAGCGTTCCAAAAAGACCACTCCCTCCATGACTCCCTCGTCAGGTCCACACCCCCCACCAACCCAACCTCCACTCCCGGCACCTTCCCCTGCAACTGCAAGAAATGCAAAACTTGCGCCCACACCTCCCCCCTTACTTCCCTCCAAGGCCCCAAGGGATACTTCCATATCCGCCGCAAATTCACCTGCACCTCCACACACATCATTTACTGCATCCGCTGCACCCGATGTGGCCTCCTCTATATTGGGGAAACAGGCTGCCTACTTTGGAACGTTTCAGAGAACACCTCTGGGACATCCGGACCAACCAACCCAACCACCCCGTAGCTCAACACTTCAACTCCCCCTCCCACTCCACCAAGGACATGCAGGTCCTTGGACCCCTCCATCGCCAGACCATAGCAACACGACGATTGTAGGAAGAGTGCCTCATCTTCCGCCTAGGAACCCTCCAACCACAAGGGATGAACTCAGATTTCTCCAGTTTCCTCATTTCCCCTCCCCCCACCTTGTCTCAGTCAAATCCCTCGAACTCAGCACTGCCTTCCTAACCTGCAATCTTCTTCCTGACCTCTCCGCCCCCACCTCACTCCGGCCTATCACCCTCACCTTAACCTCCTTCCACCTATCGCATTCCCAACGCCCCTCCCCCAAGTCCCTCCTCCCTACCTTTTATCTTAGCCTGCTTGGCACACTTTCCTCATTCCTGAAGAAGGGCTTATGCCCGAAACGTCGATTCTCATGTTCCTTGGATGCTGCCTGACCTGCTGCGCTTTTCCAGCAACACATTTTCAGCTTTACACAATTTAACCCTCTTCCTTTAGTACCACTCTCACCTTTGTCCATGAGTATTCTAAAACTTATGGAATTGTGATCATTATTCCCAAAGTAATCCCCCACTGAAACTTCAACCACCTGGCCGGGCTCATTCCCCAACACCAGGATCAGTATGGTCCCTTCCTGAGTTGGACTATTTACACAGGTGAAAGTGAGGACTGCAGTCAAGATTAGAGTGTTGCTGGAAAAGCACAGCAGGTCAGGCGGCATCCAAGGAACGGGAACATCAACCTTTCAGCCAAGAAAACCTGCTGTGCTTTTCCAGCACCACTCTAATCTGTGATTTTTTACATACTGCTCCAGAAACCCCCCCTGGATGCTCCTTACAAATTCTCCTCCATCTAAGCCTCTAACACTAAATGAATCCCAGTCAATGTTGGGAAGATTAAAATCTCCCTGACCACCACCTGTTGCTCCTACATCTTTCCATAATCTGTTTAGATGTTTGTGCCTCTATGTCACACTCACTGTTGGGAGGCCTGTAGTACACCCCAGTTCTGCCCAAATTGCCTCACTGCTCAAGTCCTCCTTCAGCACAGCTGTGATATCCTCTCTGACCAATAATACAACTCCTCCACCCTTTTTACCTCCCTCTCTATCCCGCCTGAAGCATCTGCAGAGGAACCTCGATGATCCGAACAAGACAGGCAGACAGTATTTCACTCAGATAATTAATTATTTGGTTAATCAATTTGACTTTAAGTAAGGGAAGCCATACTGATCTAACGCTATGCTCTACTGGAGAAGTTTTTTAAATCTATAATTTTGATGAGTCTGCTCTTTATACAAATTAATCTTTGCATTCAGCAAACTTCAGTGTAAACTGAGAAGGTCTAAACCCTACTATCACATAAACATACAAAATCCCAGCATTAAACAAGGTCCCAAACAGCTTCTACAATCACAAAAGCATTTGTCATTTACCGTTGAACTTAGTGTCACGTGATAAAACATAGAACATTGTAGTGCAGTGCAGGCCCTTTGGCCCTCAATGTTATGCCAACCTGTGAAACCACAGTGGCACAGTGGTTAGCCTCACAGCGCCAGAGATCTGGGTTCAATTCCCATCTCAGGCGACTGACTGTGTGGAGTTTGCACATTCTCTGCGTGGGTATCCTTCCACAGTCCAAAAATGAGCAGATTAGGTGAATTGGCCATGTTAAAATTGCCCATAGTGTTAGGGGCAGGGGTAAATGTAGGGGAATGGGTCTGGGTGGATTGTGGGTCGGTGTGGACTTGTTGGGCCGAAGGGCCTGTTTCCACACTGTAAGTAATCTAATCTATACTATTCCATTCTCATCCATATGCCTATCGAATGACCATTTATGCCCTTAAAGTTGGTGAGTCTACTCCTGTTGCAGGCGGTGCGTGCTGCACCCCTACTACTCTCTGAGTAGAGAAACTGTCTCTGACATCTGTCCTATATCTATCACCCTTTAATTCAAAACTATGTCCCCTCGTGCTAGGCATCACCAGCTGAGGAAAAAGGCTCTCACTGTCCACTATATCCAACCCTCTGATTATCTTATATGTCTCAATTAAATCGCCTCTCAACCTTCTCTTTAATGAAAACAGCCTCAAGTCCCTCAGCCTTTCCTATTAAGCCCTTCCCTCCATATCAGTCAACATCCCAGTAAATCTCCTCTGAACCCTTTCCAAAGTTTCTACACTCTTCCTATTATGCGGTGACCAGAACTGTACACAATACCCCAAGTGTGGCTGCACCAGAGTTTTGTACAGCTGCAGCATGATCTCATAGCTCTGAAACTCAATCCCTCTACCGTATGCCTTCTTAATAACCCTATCAACCCGGGTGGCAACTTTCAAGGATCTACATATCTGGACACCGAGACCCCTCTGCTCATCTACACTGCCAAGAATTTTACCATTTGCCTGCATTCCTGTTACTCCTTCTAAAGTGAATTACCTCACACTTTTCCACATTAAATTCCATTTGCTACCTCTCAGCCCAGCTCTGCAGCTGATCGATGTCCCTCTGTAACCTACAACATCCTTCATCACTATTCACAACTCCACCCACTTTAGTGTCATCCGCAAATTTACTAATCTACCCTTCTACGCCCTCATCCAAGTCATTTATAAAAATGACAAACAGCAGTGGACCCAAAACAGATCCTTGCGGTATCCCACTAGTAACTGAACTCCAGGATGAACATTTCCCATCAACCACCACCCTCTGTCTTCTTTCAGCAAGCCAATTTCTGATCCAAACTGCTATATCTCCCACAATCCTATGCCTCCATATTTTATGGAATAGCCTATCGTGGGGAACTTAATCAAACATTTTACTGAAATCCATATATACCACATCAACTGCTTTGTCCTAATCCACCTGTTTGGTCACCTTCTCAAAGAACTCAATGAGGTTTGTGAGGCACAACCCACCCTTCACAAAACCATGTTGACTATTCCTAATCAACATTCCTTTCTAGATGATTATAAATCCTATCTCTTATAACCTTTTCCAACACTTTACCCACAACGGAAGTAAGGCTCACTGGTCTATAATTACCAGGGTTGTTTCTACTCCTCTTCTTGAACAAAAAAACAACATGTGCTATCCTCCAGTCTTACACCTATATACCTATCCCTTTCCATCACTAAAGTAAACAATACCGAATTGTGGTCACTATCATGAAAATACTGGATTAGTGGTGCTGGAAGAGCACAGCAGTTCAGGCAGCATCCAACGAGCAGCGAAATCAATGTTTCGGGCAAAAGCCCTTCATCAGCACTATCATGAAAATGCTCACCTACCTCCAAATCTAACACTGGTTCATCACCCAGTACCAAATCTAATGTGGCCTCGCCCCTTGTTGGCCCCTTGAAAGACAGAAGTACCGCCTTGCGCATGCGTTTACTCTCTCTGCCTTTTTTTTCGTGAATGGCCCGGTAAAGTGACGGGAATAAAGCACTAACTTTTGTAAAGGGCTGTGTAACTAGCCCTTACATAAAAAATATCCAGTCGCTGTTGTTTGAGGTGCTTGTGTATCTTTGTTTTTGCCAGCGTTTACACATGTTCTCCAGTACACGTAAGTCAATACACTTACCTCTTTGATGCAACGTTTTTAGGGAACCTTGAGATCTTGTTTGGATGATCCGAAATTCAGATCATCTTTCGATAATCAAGATTCTTCTGTATATCCTGGGATATTTAGTTGCTAGTCATGCCCTTCCCTCATTGAAATCTCAATAACAGCAATAACATCATACTCCCAGGTACTAATCCAAGCCCTAGGTTCATCTGCGTTACCTACTACACTTCTCTCATTCAAACAAATGCACCTCAGCCCACCAGTCCCTTTACATTCATTATCAGCTCCCTGCCTACTCTTCCCCTTTGTCATGCTGACTTCATAATCTAGTTCCTTACAAGCTTTAGTTACTACCTCCTTATTGTCCACTAACGTCCCCATTTAGTTCCCATCCCCCTGCCACATTAGTTTAAACCCTCCCCAACAGTGTTAGCAAAAGCACACCCAAGAACATTGGTTCCAGTCCGGCTCAGGTGTAGACTGTCCAATTCATAATAGTCCCACCTCCCCTAAAACTGGTCCCAATGTCCCAAAACTCCGAACCCCTCCTTCCCGAACTATCTCTCAAGTCACTCATTCATCCTGAAAATGTGTTGCTGGAAAAGCGCAGCAGGTCAGGCAGCATCCAAGGAACAGGAGAATTGACGTTTCGGCCATCAGCCCTTCTTCATTCATCCTGCCTATTCTTTCATTTTTACTCTGATTAGCACATGGCACTGGTGGTAATCCTGACACTACTACCTCTGAGGTCCTACTTTTAACTTTTTAACTTGGCTCCTACCTCCCTAAACTCTACTTGTAGGACCTCATCCCATTTATTACCTATATCATTGGTGCCTATATGCACCACAACATCTGGCTGTTCATCCTCCCCCTTCAGAATGCTCTGCAGCTGATCTGAGACATCCCTGACCCGTGCACCTGGGAGGCAACATACCATTCGGAGTCTTGTTTTCGACCATTGAACCGCCCATCTACTCCCCTTACAATGGAATCCCCTATGACTATGGCTCTTCCACTCTATTTCCTGCTCACCTGCATAGCAGAGCAAGCCATGGTGCCATGAACCTGGCTACAGCTGCCTTCCCCTGGTGAGCCATCTCCCCCAACAGTATCCAAAGCGGTATACCTATTTTGGAGGGAGATGACCACAGGGGACACCTGCACTACATTCCTGCTTTTTCTCTACCTTTTGGTCACCCACTCCCTTTCTCCCTCAGCAATCCTAATCTGTGGTGTGACCAATTCACTAAACGTGCTATCCACAACCTCCTCAGCATTGTATAAGCTCCAAACTGAGTCCATCCGCAGTTCCAGAGCTGTCATGCAATCTAACAAGAGCTGCCACTGGACACACCTCTTACACGTGAAGGAACCAGGGACATCAGCCGCGTCTCTGAGCTCCCACATTGAGCAACAGGAGCATAACACAGGTCTGAGATCTCCTGCCATTTTTACTCTTCTGCTTAACTTGTGGATGCTTGCTGTGTGCAAACGGGCTGTTATAAATCTGCTATGTTACAAGAGGGGCTATACTTAGATGAAGTACGTCATTGACAGCAATAAACTTTGTAACAACCAGAGATCGTGAAAGAAGAAGAGTCAGTTCTAAAGAAGGGTCACTGGACTCAAAACGTTAACTATGTTTCTCCCCCCAAAGATGCTGCCAGACCTGGAGTTTCTCCAGCATTCTGTGCATTTGTTTCAGAGATTGTGAAAACTGCTATATAAATGCAGATTCTCAGGGACATGATTTACTCACATTTGGAGAAGAATGGACCTGTTCGGGTTGGTCAGCATGGCTTTGTGTGGGGGAGGTCTTGTCTCACAAACTTGATTGAATTTTTTGAGGAAGTGATAGTGACCTTTAGAGGTTTATAAAATCATGAGGGGCATGCATAGGGTAAATAGACAAGGTTTCTTTTCCCCCAGGGGTGAGGGAGTTCAAAACTAGACGGCATCGGTTTAGGGTGAGAGGGGAAAGATTTAAAAGAGACCTAAGGAGCAACTTTTTCACACAGAGGGTGGTACGTGTATGGAATGAGCTGCCAGAGGAAGTGGTGGAGGCTGGTACAATTGTAACATTTAAAAGGCACCTGGATGGGTATATGAATAGGAAGGGTTTGGAGGGATATGGGCCGGGTGCTGGGAGGTGGGACTAGATTGGGTTGGGATATCTGGTCGGCATGGACAGGTTGGACTGAAGGGTCTGTTTTCATGCTGTACATCTCTATGACTCTATGATTGATGATGGTAGGACAGTGGATGTTGTTTACATGGATTTTGCTAAATCATTTGACAAAGTCCCTCATGGTAAGTTGTTCCTGAAGATCAAGTCACATGGGATCCATGGTAAGTTGAAAATTGAATACAAAATTTTCTTGGTCATAGGAGACAGAGTGTAGTAGTGGAGAGATGTTTTTCAGACTGGAGGTCTGTGACTAATGGGGTTCCACAAGGATCAGTGCTGGGATCTCTGTCATTTGTGAAAAAAAGAGAATGATCGAGATGAAAATGTGGTTTGATCAGTAAGTTTGCATAAAACACAAAAGTTGGTGTTGTGGATAGTGAGGAATGATATCAAAGGATACAGCAGGACATCGATCAGTTGGAAAGTTGGGTAGTGAAATAGCAGATGGAGGTTAGTCCAGTTAAGTGTGAGGTGATGCATTTTGGGAGGTCCAATGCAAGAGGAAAGTATACAGTAATGGCAGGACCGTTAGAAGCATATAGAGGGATCTTGGGGTGCAAGTCCATAGTTCCCTAAAAGTGGCAACACGAGTGGATAAGGTGGTAAAGAAGGCATACAGCATGCTTGCATTCAATGGTTGGGGTATTGAGTATAAAGGTTGGCAAGTCATGTTGCAGCTATATAAGATTTTCACTCGGCCACACTTGAAGTATTTTGTGCAGTTCTGGTTGCTGAACTGTAGGAAGGATGTAGAGGCTTTGGAGATGGTGAAAAACAGTTTTACCAGGATGTTGCCTGGATTGGAGTGTATTAGCTATAGGAGAGGTTGGACAAACTTGGGGTGACCTGATAGAAGTATAGCAAATAATGAGAGGCATGAATTGGGTGGATAGTCAGGGTCTTTTTCTCAGAGTGGGAATGTCCAATACTAGGTGGCATACATTTAAGAAGATATACGAAGGATGTTTTTTACACAGAGGGTGGTAAGTGCTTGGAATGTGCTGGTAGGGGAGGAGAGAGACGCAGATACATTAGCAATGTTTAAGAGGGATTTAGACAGTCACATGAAGAGGCAGGGGATAGATGGACATTGGATGTGGACCGTATGTGGGCAGGCAGATGGGATTAGTTTAGAATGGCATTATTATTGGCACAGACCTGGTGGGCTGAAGGGTCTGTTCGTCTGCTGTCCAGTTCTGAGGGGGATCACTGAACTGAAACATTAACTCTGATTTCTCTCCACAGATGTTGCCAGATCTGCTGAGCTTTTCCAGTAATTTCTGGTTTTGTTTCTGATTTAGAGCATCCATCGTTCTTTCAGCTTTTATTCTGTACTGTTCTATGTTCTACATCACTCATGGCAGGTTTATACTTCAATGTGATCAATTTGTTAATGTTGTTGCCTTTACCAGCCTACCCTTCAGTTAGCTGCAGCTGCACCATCGGCACCATGTCACAGATTGATTGCCCACATGAACGTTTCAGCCACCATGATGCGGTCACCATGGGACCTCACCTCCAGAACCTAAACTCTCCAACCACGATCTTCAAACATGAAACCATCCACTTCCACCAGGGACATCTGGAACACTGCAGGTCACCTGAGATTTGGCATCAACAAATGATTGTTTTTGGCACTTTTTCAGACAATGTACTCGATGCAAATGGGGTAGACTAATCACTCACCTGATGTGAAAACACAGGCATCCCATCAAAACCTCAAGTCAAATATACATCTAAGGAATATAACCAAGCTTATATTAGGATTCAAGAGATATTTAACATTCTTAAGGGATTAGTAACGAATAAAAGTAGTATCTTGAATCTGCTCCAACACCCAGTACAATCATGGTTGATATTCTGCCTCAGAGTTACCTTTCCACCCACTCTCCATATCCCTCAAATACCCGAGAGACCCAAAAATAAACCTAAGCTACTTTGAAATCTCTTTAGCAATCTAGTACTCACAACTCTCTTGGGTAGACAATTCCAATGGTTCATGACTTTTTGAATGAATACATGTCTTGCCCTCAGACCTAAACGATTGGGACTTTCCCTGAGAATATTGTGATGAAAGGTGTATCATATATTATAATTATTTCGATTTTAGATTGTTTTAAAAAAAGAGAAGTAGATGGGCATGGGTTGGTGCTGTGAAGGGTTTATTTGAAGGTCAGAAAGTTATTCTGGAACAGGGATCTAAATGAATCAGTTCCAAGAAGGTAATCAATTGCCTGGCAGACCCCTGTGGTGTCAATGATATACAATGTTTTTAAGCTTGAGTTTATAAAAGGCACAGTAAATAGAACAAAGTCATTAGTTTGGTCTGACTTTAATTTGGAAGAAAACAAGAGTTTAGTTTAAAAGGGGAAAAGCTTTTTTCTTAGAAAAGTTTTTCTAGCTCAATTCCATTCAGAGGAACCAATGACTGCAGCCTTTCTGTTTTTCTAGATGTGAAATTGTAAAATTGTCTCTATAGTCCAAGAAAAATGAACTGGAATGAGTCAGTTAATTAGGAACTTCAAGAGTTGAAGTAAGAGTAGAGTTTCTCTGGACATGAACCTGGTTAATAGATGGTGTTGGGAAACAGGTTGACATTGTTTTTAATAAATGAAAAATACTGGATGCTGGAAAGCTGACATTAAAAAAAGGAAAATTATGCTAGAGAAACACAGCAGATCTGACAGCATCTGTGGAAGAGAAAGAGAGTTAACATAGAGTGATAGAGTCATCCAGCAGGGAAACAGACCCTTTGATCTAACCAGTCCATGCTGAACATATTCCCAAACTAAACTAGTCCCTGCCTGCCTGCTCCTGGCCCATATCACTCTAAACCTTTGTTATTCATGTACTTACCCAAATGTCTTTTAAATATTGTAATTGTACCCACATCCACCACTTCCTCAGGAAGTTCATTCCATACCCGAACATCCTTTATGTAAAACATTTGCCCCTCATCACTTTTTAAAATCTCTCTCCTCTTACCTTAAAAATATGTCCCTAGTATTGGACTCTCCCATCCTAGGGAAAGGAAAACTACCATTAACTCTATCTATACCCTTCCATTATTTTATAAACCTCTATCAGATCACTTCTCAACCTCCTACATTCCAGTAAAAGACGTCCCTGCTCATCCAACCTTTCTTTATAACTCAAACCTTTCATACCCAGCAACATCCTGGTAAATCTCTTCGGAACCCTCACTAGCTTAATATCCTTGCTTTGACTTGATTTGTTATTGTTATATGTACTGAGATACAGTGAAAACTATTGTGTTGTTTGATAACAATTGCCCTGTGACAATAAATGCTGGTCTAGCCAGCAATGCCCACGTCCTATGAATGAAACAGAAATTGCTGGAGAAACTCAGCAAATCTGGTGGTATCTAGGGAAAGCAAAACAGTTAGCATCTCAAGTCCAGTGCAGGGGTTCGTTGGTTCAATTGAAGAAGATTTTCAAAGAGCTGGCAGGGGCATGATAGATTAAATAGTCTCCATCTTTTCTCTATGATCCAGTCATAATTAACAATCAGAAAGCAAATCTGATTTATTAAACTGATTTATATAACATGCACACCACAGGAATCTTGTTCAGACAATGAATTGATGGATACTTTTCCAACTGAACAGTCACGTCAGTGAAGCTTGTTGAGGATTGCATGAGTGTTTTTATCAGCTGGCATTCATCACAGCTGGGAGCTGGCATCGCCTGAACATTACTGCAGTTTTAAACTAATTACTCACCATATGGTGGCTGGTGTAACTACATCCTTGGCCAAAGAAAAGAGCTGGTTAATTTCTTTGGTTGATTTGCAAAGCTGTGACCCTTTTGACGCATACTATTCACACGCTGTCTGAATAACCTGATATGGAGCTGTCAGTGTTGGACTGGGGTGGACAAGGTTAAAAGTCACACGACACCAGGCTAGAGTCCCACAGGTTTATTTGAAATCACAAGCTTTCAGAGCACTGCTCCTTCCTCAGGTGCAGTCACAAGTGAAGATCTGAGAGCTTATAATTTCAAATAAACCTGTTGGACTATAACCTGGTGTCACGTGACTTTTGTCCTTCTCTGCAAAGCAGATGGGGCAAGTGTGGGAAATGGGCAGGATCCTGGCACCAATCTGCACTGAGCATCGCCCCTTTATGCTTCAGAGTTACTGTCCTCATGTGGCGCGTGGAAATTCCAATCAGGGGTTGGTGTCGCAGGCTGAGATTTCTAGATTCCTTCAGAAAAGACTGAGCACTATTTCAGCTGCTGCATTTATTTATCAAAAGGATCAAGGTTCTGGAGAAATGTAGAGGCAGGATGAGTCGGGGCTGGGAAACAGAGACTGTTGGTCAGTTTTTTGTCAGCAAATCTCAGGTTGTTGTTTCTTGGAGGAGTTGCTGGGAGGAGCCTGGCGATGTGAAAATGATACAAAATATATTTTACCTTCCTACATTGTCACAGAAAACAGATGTAATCTTTGTCAGAATGAAGTGAGATCAGAATATCAGCAAGATTATGATCAATGTCAAAACATCATGGGCTCCACAGCCAGGGTTTGGTTATAATGGGCAGCACGTTGGCTCAGTGGTTAGTGCTGCTGCCTCACACCACTTGGGACCCAGGTTCAATTCCAGCCTTGGGCAACTGCCTGTGTGGAGTTTGTACGTTCTCCCCATGTGTATACATGGGTTTCCTCCGGGTACTCTGGTTTCGTCACACAGTCCAAAGATGTGCAGATCAGGTGAATTGGTCATGAACAATTGCCCACAGTGTTAGATGCATTAGTCATGGGTAAATACAGGGTAGGGGAATGGGTCTGGGTGGTTACTCTTCAGAAGGTTGGTGTGAACTTGGGCTGAAGGACCTGTTTCCATACTGTAGGGAATCTAATCTAATTTATTTGGCAGTCAGATTAGAAGTTTTTGCTGAGATGGAATTCTTTTTGTGTCTTCCTTAGCTGCCCCATTTGGTTTTTTTTAGATTAGATTAGATTACTTACAGTGTGGAAACAGGCCCTTCGGCCCAACAAGTCCACACCGACCAGCCGAAGCGCCATCCACCAGACCCGTTCCCCTACATTTACCCCTTTATCTAATACTTTGGGCAATTTAGCAAGGCCAATTCATCTAACTTGAACATTTTTGGACTGTGGGAGGACACCGGAGCACCTAGAGGAAACCCACGCAGACATGGGGAGAATGTGCAAACTCCACACAGTCAGTCGCCTGAGGCAGGATTTGAACCTGGGTCTCTGGCGCTGTGAGGCAGCAGTGCTGACCACTGTGCCACTGTGCCACCCATTGTCAGGTCAGAGCATCTTCGTGATGACCATTGCCCCAGACCATTCTGTCATATTTAGAGGACAACTTTATTGTGTCCTCCCAACAGGACCCGTCATTGACATAGCTCAGGATGTCAATATGCCAACACTAACTTTCAAGAGGGTATTGGATGATTATTTGGATACTAATGGTGTGCAGGGAATGTGAAAAGGTTGGCTCTAGGTGATCGAACCAGTGCAGGCACTATGAGCTTAAAGGCCTGTTCTGCATTGTAACGATTATGTGATTCTGTGAACACCACTCCACAATCCACTCAATCAGGATGGAAAACTATTTCAGATTGGATGCAGGAAGTGCCTCACAGCAGTGTTGTTAAGGACACAAGAGGTGAATGAAAGGGGGTTTCGCCCTCATCCACTGTGCTATACATAGAATGCACCGTAATCCAGAATCCCTTGTATTTAAGCACTTCAGACATGGGAAAAGGAGTACAAAGGAAAAGTGCTTTCTTTACACCATGTGCTTGGAATGTTTGCATTTTCTGAGCTGCAATGTATTCTAATCATAGATTCCCGTCAGTGTGGAAACAGACCATTCTGCCCAGCAAGTCCACACCGACTATCTGAGGGGCATGTCACCCAGACTCACCCCACTACCCTCTCCCTTCATGTCCCATAGCTAACCCACACATCCCTGGGCACTATGGGCAATGTATCCAAATAAACGCCCCCCCCCCTCCCTGATTCATTGCAATGTCAAAAGCTCAAATTGCAGCTCATTAACTGGAGCTGCAGTTCCTCGAGCTGTAGATGTGGTTGCCATGGATCCCCAATGGTATCCAGCAGCTCCCACACACTGCAGCTGCAACACATCACTTTTATTGTTTTATTCAAATAATTACGTTTCAAATTTAGAAATATCACTCAAATGGCCTTTATACAGACAGTAATTGTAATTAGCTAGAGTGCACAAGAGAATCATATGCACCTTTCTCCAGTACAGAGAGAAAATTAGTCATTACAATTCTGAGGGCATGACTCTACAGTCTTGAGACACTTCAGACATGGCTGCACCTTTGTAAACTCACATAGCTGCAACAGGGAGGGAATTTGCATTATTGACACTATTCTGCAAGATTCTCAGTCAAATAAGCAGGTCAACCCTGCCATCTGTTGTGATATTGAATAGTTTAGCTCGTTAAGCAATAAACTTAATGCAATACTTATACCATCTCAGTGCTGGTTTGAACTACTGCAGTCATTCAAAAACAGGAAAAGTCACACACCTGATGCAGGGACTAGGTAGATGTCAGCTCCCAAAACTGAAGGAGTTTCTGTCTCCACTCACTGATACTCTGGGTCTTTTGCTTCAGGATTGATTAACAGCTCACCGATCCTCACCTGCTGATCAAATGTTTTTAATTCAAGGGAGGGGGCCATGCTCACTTTCATGAAGAAATGCACAATGTCCAACGTTCGCTTTCAATTAAACAATGTCGAAAATTCTATAAAAGCCGTATGTTAAAGGACTTAATATTGTGGTGTTGCTGGACTGGGACCCAACCCAGGTCAATAAGCAGTGTGATGTGTGAGTGGGACAAGGTATAATTTTGGGCTTGGGCTGCAGACTTTTGGATCATGAAATTCCAAAGACATTGAGTTGAGAAGGGGGATGTTTGAATCATTTTAGGATGGATGAGATCCTGGAGATTACAAGGTGGTGTTTCAGTTTGTATTGATGAGTTTAATGTAGCCCCCTATTTATTTTTATTCATCATTAGGATTTGGCTTTCACTGGCTATTCTACCATTTATTGCCCATCCCAAATTGCCAAGGAAAGGTTAAGAGCCAGAACAGCAGATTTCTTTTCCTAAAGAACATTAGTGATCCTGAAACAAAAAACAGAAATTACTGGAAAAGCTAGCAGGTCTGGCAGCAGCTGTGGAGAGAAATCAGGGTTAATGTTTCGGGTCCAGTGACCCTTCCTCAGAACCTGTTTAGTGAACCTGATGCGTTTTACAAAATCAACATGGCTGCCATTAGGCTTTTAATTCCAGATTTTATTGGATTCAGATTTCATTGTGGGATTTTGACCCATGTTCCCAGAATGTTAACCTATCCTTATATGAATTGCTGGTCCAGTGATATTTCTGCCACCACCCCCCCCCCTCCTTCCTTCACCTAGTGCACCTTTGTAAATCAGAATCCAAATCTCTGCCCCTCTTTTCCTGATTCACACTGAGTATTGTTCATCCGTTATTCCCCTCACTCACTGGCCTCTATAGGTTCCCAATCTGGTGACAGCTTGGTTGTGAAATTCTCAGCCTTGTTTTCAAAGTCCTCCGCTGTCTTACCACTCTCAATCGCAATTAATTCTTCCAGATCTACAGTCCTCCAACTCTGGCCTCCTGCACAGCCCCAGGTTTTGTGACTCCCTCCCTACCCCCACTGGGGGAATGCATTTCACTGCCTGTGGACAAAGCTCTGAAATTCTCTCCTCAACGTCTCAGGTTTCCTTTCCTGCAGCTAAGACATTCTTTGCAGCTACATCTTTGAGCAAGTTTCTGATCATTATTATCTTGTAGACAGCTTGGTGTCATATTTTGTTTGCTAATCCTTGGGATGTTTTACTGTGCTGAAGATACTATATAAAAGTAAGTTGTTGTTATCTCATTTCCTTCTTGGTGTGCTCCGATGGTTTTACCATTTTGTTTTGATGTCCATCTCCCAGTGTATCCCAGGCATCAATTCATGCTCCAAACTATTTGTCACGTGCCATTCACACCCAGCACCAAAATTCTGCCCAGGTCACCTCTGCCGAGCCTGGCACCTCTAGTGGATGAAAAGGAAAAGCAGGAAGGTGCTGAGGGAGAAGCTGGTCTTGGAGCTACTGAACAAAACCAAACTGAAGAGCTGGAGGCCAACACAGACTGTGGCCTCTCCTGTAGGATCTGGGATAGTGCAGATCTTGCTGTGCCAGTGATGGATGAGATGGACAGACCGAGGGAAAGCATGAGTTCCCTTCTATCCAAGATGGATGGCACTTTATCAGACTGTAGCAGACACTCTTTGAGTGAGAGTTCAGCTTGGATGGACACTCCAGTCACACAGGTATGGTCATTGCTGGGGTCAACACTTCATTTCTAGTTACTCGAGTCCTGAGATATGTTTTACAGAGTGAAACATCGGAAATATAGATGATAACAGTAGGCTATTCAGCCTCCTGTGCCTGCTCCTCCATTTGATATAATCATGGCTGATCTTCAAGCTCAATACCCTAATCCTGCCCTCACTCCAGATCCCATGTTCCCTTTAGCCACATGAGTTATATCTACCTCCTTCTTGAAAACACATAATGTTTTGGCCTCACTCACTTTAATGTTGACCTTCATACTGACTGACCCGAGATGATTCAGGAGGACATTGAGGTCAAAATTTGTGTGTAAATCAGGGACTTGATCCACGGGGAACACCCAATCTTCCAGCAGGAGATTGGTAGAGCCCTGGGGGTTTTCCTGGGATAATAGTTAAACAAATTATCGGCTCGGGGTTGACTGATCTTCCTTCAGGGAACTCCCCAGCCCCAACAAAATTCTCAAACATTTTAGGATCAAGATACAAAGATCCAGTTGATACTGAAGCCTCTAACGGTTGCCTGACCCTCTCAGTGCAGGTACAGAGTGAAGATAACACTGCCTGATGAAACACTGAGCTGTCTAACCTGTGAGGTGAATCCAAAATGCTTCAGGATCAACTTGACAAAGAATGCTCTTCATTGAAGGGAGTTTTCTCTCCTGGCCAATATTTTTCCCTCAACCAAGTCGAGGTTATCACCTGGTTATTTTCACGTTTATATTTATGGAACTTGCTGTGTGCAAGTTTAGCTGCTGCTTTTCTTGGAGAGCAATGAGAGTAAGTCAAATTCAAATGTATCTTGTTGATGGTAACCAATGATTTGGAGCATCTTGAGGCCACGGAAGGCCATATGGAAATGCACGATCTACTTTTGGAGCTCTGGTTCTTTCCTCTGTCACACTCATGTCTTGTTTTATCTTTTGATTTCTATCTAAACAGAATTGCTGAGTGGACCATCGAGCTGTGCAGGTTACAGCAGCACTGACCTTTCCCAGTTCCACCACTCCTCACTTTCCTGGAACAGCTGAGATTCTGAGGACTGGGAGCTGGATGCAGGCAGCAGCAGTGTTTGTTCCGACAGACACCGCTCCCACAGATTCTCTCCGGAGGCCCGCAGTTTTTATCAGAGTGTGGTGAACACAGAGCTCCAATTGTCCAGCTGCCAAAGCACGAGTGACCGGCTGCAAGCATCACCGTTGATGGTGAAAAACTCCTCAGCAGAAAGGGCACCTTTGTTTGTAGAAAGCTGGCATGACTGAGTCCTCAAACTTTGACCAGTTCTCCCACCTATCCCAACACAACAAGGTAAATCCATGTGGAAACAACCAGTGCTGGAGAAACTCAACAGGTGTGGCACCATGGTAGAGAGAGAGAGAGAAAAGACAGTTAATGAGATTGCAAATGTACTTCATTGACTGTCGTCAGTGACTTGGGTCTTGAGAATTAATGTGGAAATGCTGAAGAAGAGTCATATGGAACTCTAACCTATAACTCTGCTGTCTCCCACAGATACTGACAGACCTACTAGTTTATCCAGCACTTTCTGTTTTTAGTTCAGACCTTCTGGGGGTCCTTTATAAATTGATGGTGTTTAAAATTATTTCACAGGTTGAGGGCATAGTTGACTAGGCCAGCATTTATTACCCATCCCTGATTACCCAAAGGGCAGTTAACAGTTAACCACTTTACTGTGGGCCTGGAGTCACGAATAGGTAAGGATGGTGGTTTCCTTCTCTGAAGGACGTTAGTGAGGTAGAATATCAGCCACAATAATAAAGAACAGGTTCAAGGGCCGAAAAAAGAAGCCAAGATCCAACTCCAGATCTCCTTATGTTATAGGGTCATAGAGTCATACAACATGGAAACAAACTCTTCGGTCCAACCAGAACATGTCAAATATAATCCCAAAAGAAACTAGTCCCACCTGCCTGCTCCTGGCCCATATCCATTCAAATGTTTCCTATTCATGAACATATCCAAATGTCTTTAAACATTGTAACTGTACCCACATCCACCATTTCCTCAAGGAGTTCATTCCACACGTGAACCACCTTCTGCATGAAGAATCTGCCCCTCGTGTCTTTTTTAAACCTCTCTCCTCCTACCTTAAGAATATGCCTCCTTGTCTTGAACTCCCCCATCCGAGGGAAAAGACACCTCCCATAAACCATATCTATATCTATCATGATTTTATAACATGATCGAGGAGAAAGGTCACTGCCTCCCAGAATCCCCAAAGTTCACGACCCTGAGGTGCGGAGATGTTTCTTCCCTCAAGGTTGTGAACCTTGGGAATTCTTTCCTCCATGCGATTATGTTCTGAAATATGTTCAAATTTCACATGAAGTTTGAACATAGTTCACTCTGAAGCTAGAGTCTTAAATTTGTACACAGGCAGCTATGAAGGTTTGCAAGTTGCCCATGGTGGGTCGTAAAAATGCACTAAAAATGCTCAGCGAGCAAACCTACACCCTAAACCCCCCCCCCCCCCCCACCGCCACACTAAAAGACTTGACAGTAACATGCAATGGCTGGTAATTAAATAACTATCACATCGTCTACAACATATATATATATCCTTGAAAGCAGGCATCCAATGGGAAAGGTGAATCAATGCGGCTAACAGAAGAAATTAAACATCAGAGGAAATAGTTTGTAAGGATACCAGTAAAAGTGATAAGCCTGAGAGCAATTTCGAACCTAGCGAAGGATAATCAAGAAATTGATAAAGAAAGGGAAGAGAACCTGAATGTAAGCTTGCAAGAAGCATAATATCAGACTGTGAAAGCTTCGTTAGTATGTGAAGAAAAAATGATTAGTTATGGCCATGTGGAATGTAAGCACTTTGCATTTATCATGGGGAAATTTATCATGGAGAATGGTGGAGATACTAAACAGTTACTTTGAATCTGTCTTCATATAGAAAATATCTCAGAAATACAGGCAATCAAGTGACTGGTGAGCTTGAGGAATTGACAGAAATTAATGAAGAGGTAGTACAGGCAGTCTCAGGTTGTGAACGGGTTCCATTCTGGAGTTTGTGCAGTTTGAGAGGGAGCACAATGCAGGAAAGTATAAAGTAGCTATTTGTAAGAACATGGAATGTTTGTTCATCAGGGCCTGTAAAACTACACCCCTCAATAGGATCACATTCATAAGTATGAATGTTTGTAAGTCAGATGTTCATAAATCAGGGATACCATGTACTTGAAATGTTAACTAGATTGAACGTCCCTGGACCAGATGAGTTACATCTCAGAGTGTTGAGGAGATAGTTTGAATTGGTGGTTATCTTTCAAAATTCTACACATTCTGGTAAAGTTCCTGCAGACTGAAGATTAACAAATGTACCTCTACTATTTAATAAGGGAGGGAGAGGAGATGGGGGAACTACAAATCTGTTCATTAGAATTCAGTAAGAAAAATGTAAGAATCTGTTATGAAAGATACAATGATTGCACCCTTAGAAAATCATTCTAAAATTGGACAGAGCTGAAAATGTGTTGCTGGAAAAGCCCAGCAGGTCAGGCAGCATCCAAGGAACAGGAGAATCGACGTTTCGGGCATAAGCCCTTCCTGAAGAAGGGCTTATGCCCGAAACGTCGATTCTCCTGTTCCTTGGATGCTGCCTGACCTGCTGCGCTTTTCCAACAACACATTTTCAGCTCTGATCTCCAGCATCTGCAGTCCTCACTTTCTCCTCTAAAATTGGACAGAGTCAACATGGATTTGTGAAAACAAAGACGTATTTAACACAACTCTTGGAGCTTTTTGAGGACGTTACTTGTCGCAATGGTAAAGGAGAACCAGTGGATATGACACATTTTCTGAAGGCTTTCGAGAAGGTCTCACACAGGAGGTTAAGTAAGCAAAATTAGATCACAGAACCTGGGGGCAATGTACTAGTATGGACTGAGAATTGGTTAACAGGCAGAAAGCGGAGAGTAGGAATAAACAGACCATTCTCAGGGTGACAGGCTATTACCAATGGGCTACTGTGAGGATCAGTGCCTGATTCACAACAGTTCAGGTCTACAGAAATAATTTGGATGAGAATACCACATATCATTACATGCCACATGTAATATTTCCAAATATCATGACAACATATAACTATGATGAAGATGATGATTTGATTTATTGTCACATGTCCTGTTGTGTACAGTTTTGGTCACCACACTACCAGAGGGATATGGATACTTTGGACAAGGTACAGAAAAGGTTTACCGGGATGTTGCCTAGTCTCGGGGATTTTGGTCATGAAGAAAGATTGGATAGACAGGGTTTGTTGTCACTGGATCACAGGAGGTTGAGGGGCGACCTGATAGGGGTTTATAAGCTTGTGAATGGCACGGATAGAGTGGAAAGTATGAGGCTTTTTCCCAGGGTGAAGGAGTCAAATACTAGGGGACATAGGTTCAAGGTGCATAGGGGAAGTTTAAAAGAGATGTGCGAGGCAGGTCTTTCAGACAAAAGGTAGTGAGCGCCTGGAACATACTGCCAGAGGAGGTGGTGGAAGCAGATACAACAGCAGCATTCAAGGACAATTACATAAATAAAAAGGGAATAGAGGGATATGGATCCGGTAAATGAAGACAGTTTTAGTGTGGAAGGGCAAAATGTTTTGGTGCAGACTGGGGGGGGGGCAAAGGGCCTGTTCCAGTATTGCATTGTTCTTTGCTTTTTGTGTACCTAGGTACAATGAAAAGCTTTGTTTGTGAGCAGTACAGGCAGATCATAGTAAGCAAGGGCTTACAGATCATAGGGTGCTTAGACAGAGTGAGGCATACTGGTTACACTGCACAGGAGGTGCACGATGCAAAACCAAGATTAACAAGATCAACAGTATTTGAAGTTAGAGTCTCCATTCATCAGTTTAATAACAGCAGGGAAGAAGCTGTTCCTGAACCTGTTGGTGCATGTGTTCAGGCTTTTGTATCTCCTGCCTGATGGAAGAGGTTGAAGGAGGGCATTACCGGGGTGGGAGGGCTCTTTGATGATGTTAGAACATAAGACATAGGAGCGGAAGTAAGGCCATTCGGCCCATCGAGTCCACTCCGCCATTCAATCATGGCTGATGGGCATTTCAACTCCACTTACCCGCATTCTCCCCGTAGCCCTTAATTCCTTGTGACATCAAGAATTTATCAATTTCTGCCTTGAAGACATTTAGCGTCCCGGCCTCCACTGCACTCTGTGGCAATGAATTCCACAGGCCCACCACTCTCTGGCTGAAGAAATGTCTCCGCATTTCTGTTCTGAATTTACCCCCTCTAATTCTAAGGCTGTGTCCACGGGTCCTAGTCTCCTCGCCTAACGGAAACAATTTCCTAGCGTCCACTCTCTCCAAGCCAGGTATTGTCTTGTAAGTTTCTATTAGATCTCCCTTTAATCTTCTAAACTCCAATGAATACAATCCCAGGATCCTCAGCCGTTCCTGATATGTTAGACCTATCATTCCAGGGATCATCCGTGTGAATCTCCGCTGGACACGCTCCAGTGCCAGTATGTCCTTCCTGAGGTGTGGGGACCAAAACTGGACACAATATTCCAAATGGGGCCTAACCAGAGCTTTATAAAGTCTCAGTAGCACAACGGTGCTTTTATATTCCAACCCTCTTGACATAATTGACAACATTGCATTCGCTTTCTTAATCACGGACTCAACCTGCATGTTTACCTTTAGAGAATCCTCAACTAGCACTCCCAGATCCCTTTGTACTTTGGCTTTATGAATTTTCTCACCGTTTAGAAAGTAGTCCATGCTTGTATTCTTTTTTCCAAAGTGCAAGACCTTGCATTTGCTCACATTGAATTCCATCAGCCATTTCCTGGACCACTCTGCCAAACTGTCTAGATCCTTCTGCAGCCTCCCCACTTCCTCAGTATTACCTGCCTGTCCACCTAACTTTGTATCATCGGCAAACTTCGCTAGAATGCCCCCAGTCCCTTCATCCAGATCATTAATATATAATGTGAACAGCTGCGGCCCCAACACTGAACCCCGCGGGACACCGCTTGTCACCAGCTGCCATTCCGAAAAAGAACCTTTTATCCCAACTCTCTGTCTTCTGTCAGACAGCCAATCCTCAATCCATACCAGTAGCTCACCTCGAATACCATGGGCCCTCGAACACCATGTTGGCAGCCTTTCTGCAGCAGTGAGCTGTGTAAATGGGGTCCACGGATGGGAGGTTGGTTTCCGTGATGGTCTGGGCTGTGCACACCACCTTCTGTAGTTTCTTACGGTCCTGGGCAGAGCAGTTGCCGTACCAGGCTGTTATACACCCGGACAGTATGCTCTCAATGGGGCATCTGTAGAAGTTGGTGAGGGTCTTTATGGACATGCCAAATTTCTTGAGCGGCCTGAGGAAGAAGAGGGATTGTTGTGCCTTCTTGACAATCGCATCTACACGGGAAGGCCAGGACAGTTTGTTGGTTATCATCACTCCAAGGAACAGACGCTCTCCCCTCCTCAACCTCTGCTCCGTTGGTGTAGATGGGGGTGTGTACTTTTCCTTTCTTTTTGAAGTTGATGATCAGTTCTTTAGTTTTGCTGACATTGAGAGAGAGGTTGCTCTCATTCAGGTCACCAAGACTTCTATCTCCCTTCTGTATTTTGACTTGTCATTGTTAGATGCCCGTCCGACTATGGTGGTGTCATCAGCGAACTTGTAGATGATGTTTGTTTGGAATTTGGCAGCACCGTCATGGGTGTACAGAGAGTACAGTCGGGGCTGAGAACATATCCTTGGGAGGGAGGGGCGGTTTCAGTGTTGAGTGTTATTGTGGAGGAGGTGCAGTTACCAATCTTCACTGATTGCGGTCTGTGGGTCAGGAAGCTGGGGATCCAGTTGCAGGGGGCAGAGCCAAGACCAAGGTCATGGAGTTTTGAGATCAGTCTGGAGGGGAGAACAGTGAAGCAGAGCTGTAGTCAATGAGCAGGAGTCTGACATCAGTGTCCTTATTGTCCAGTGTTCCAGGGATGAGTGCAGAGTGAGGGAAATAGCATCCATAGTGGACCTGTTTTTCCAGTCGGCAAATTGTAGAGGATGGAGGCAGGCTGGGAGACTGGAGTTGATGTGGACCATGACGAGCTTTTTGAAGCACTTCATGATATTGGAGGTCAAAGCCACTGGACGGTAGTTGTATGTGCATTCTTAGGTATGGGTATTATGGTGGGGACTTCTTGAAGCAGGTGGGGATTTCAGCTTGGTCAGGTTGAAGATGTCAGTGAGTACCTCTACCAGTTGGTCCACATGGGATCTGAGTGCTCAGCCAGGAACACCGCCTGGGCCCTTCGCTTTCCTTGGGTTGACTTCCAGGAAGGCCAATCTGACATCTGCAGCGGTTACCGAGTGAACAAGTGTGTCCAGCGCTGTCGGAGAAGGCGCCACCATGCCATTGGCATTCTGCTCAAACTCAGCATTGAGCCCATCAGTGAGGGATGTGTCTGTGTCCGCTATCTTGCTTTGCTTCACTTTGTATCCCGTGATGTTGTTTCGGCCTTGCCTCAGGTAGTGGATGTCTGTATAGTAGGCTTGGACCTCTAACTTGGTCTGGTACTGCCTCTTGGTATCCCTGATGACTTTGCAGAGGTCATATTGGGAGTTCCTATTTAGGTCTGGGGCGTCTGACTTGAATGCTGCATACTTGGTCTTCAGAAGGGAGTGGATTTCCCGGTACTTCCAAGGTTTTTGTTTGTGGAACACTTGGCATGACTTCTCTGGCACGTAGTCATCCACGCATTCACTAATGATGTCCATGACGGTGATGGTGTACTTGTCCAGTTTTTCCACTGAGTACTTGAACATGGTCCAGTCCAACAATTCCAAGCAGTACCAGAGACGCTGTTTCACAGCCTTGGATCAGCATTGTGCTTCCCTTCTGCTTGTAAGCTTGGAGGAGGAACACAGCACTGTGGTCAGATTTTCCAAAGTGTGGGTGGGGGTGGTAGGCATCATTGATGGTTTTGTAGCAGTGGTACAGGATGTTTGGTCCTCTGGTGGGGCAGGAGATGTTGGTGGGAGTTTGGCAGCACCCATGAGGTTGGCTTGATTGAAATTAGTGGCTACAATGAATAGGACCTCGGGGAATTTCATCTCCAGAGTGTTTGTGGTGGTGGCAATCATGTCGAGGGCATTCTTCACATTCGCCTGGGGTGGAATGTAGACTGCTGTCTGGATGGAGAAGGTGAACTCTCGCAGCAGGTAGTAGGGACAGCATTTTGCTGAAAGGTATTCTGGGTCCGGGGAGCAATAACTCACCGCCGTCACTATGTCCGAGCACCAGGAGGTGTTGATCAGGAACCATGCCCCACCCCCTTTTCGCCTTACGGGCGGTCCATGCAGTGTGTGGAGAACCCCTCTGCTTGCAGGGTGCAGCCAGGTATGGCAGGAGTGAGCCATGATTCTGTGAAACTGAACATACAGCAGTCTCTCAGTTCTCTCTGGGAAAGTAAATGTAGATCTGAGTTCGTCCATGTTGTTTTCAACAGCTTGAACATTTGCTCAGAGTATGCTGGGGAGGGGGCTTGAAACCATGTTCTTTCAGTCTCACTTCCTCACCAGCGCATCTTCCCCATTGCCTTGTAGGTTTCCTGCATCAGGATGGTCCTGGGGTCTGTGGGGTGAGTCTGCTGCTTCAGGAGGTAAGTGAGTCTGTCTGGGCCTCCCTGGGATGGGATGGCACAAGGTCGGAGTTCGGGCCTGTGCTGCTCTGATCTCCTCAGGGGTGGGTCGTGTGGGAAGGATTCTTGCTCCTGGATGGTTCCGGATGTCGGAGGGGCAGGTCTGCTGCTTCAGAAGCGAAGCGAGTTGGGTCAGTCAGACTGGGCCTCCTCAGGGTCGAGCAGTCGTGCGGCCAGGGACTAGGCCTGGGTTGGATGAGGGCCCCCTGAAGGATGAGGGCTGATCTCATTGAAACGCAGAAAATGCTTACAGAGTGTGACATCCAGGTTGTAGGCAGGAGGTCTCCACTGACTCATTATTCTAGAACTAGGGGATATCATTTTATATTAAGCAGTTGGCCATTTAAAACTGGGATGGGAAGTGTGGTTAATCTTTGGATTCTACTCCCCTACAGAGCTGTGGCAGTTCAATCAATGGGCATGTCAAAATCTGAAATCACCTCATGATGGTGCGGGAAATTAAGTAAAGACATTAAAAAGGAACTTAAAGCATGGTCATGGGATTGGCATATTAATTTCCTAGGTTGAGAGTGTGGTGCTGGAAAAGCACAACAGGTCAGGCAGCATCCGAGGAGCAGGACAATTGATGATCAACCATGACCAACTGAATGATAGAGCAGGCTTGATGGGCTGAATGGCCCATTCTTATTGCTCGGTTCAAAAATAAATCCATAACATTCTAAAAACAGTCAATACACTGTTTCTAATATTAAAGGATTCTTTGAAAGATTCCAGATTCCACCAACAGCACCAAGTTTCATTGGACTCAGTTGTTGAGATATATTGTTTAGAAAAAAAACGCAGACTAATGATGTGAAAACATTATGCCCACCTACCATCAGCAACTGAGTAACATGTGAAGAGGTAGTTGCTTCAAATCCTGATCTGGGTTTCTTTTGAAATTTTGTAGCATTGCATTGGATTTTAGCAAATTTATTTCTGCCATTTTATTCACTGGACTATGAATGTTGGCAGGTTAGAAGATTACAACTAGAAGTTCAGTCCCACAAGAATCTGTACTGGGGCCAATGTTGTTCACAGTTCAGATCAATGATTTCGACCCTTGAATAAAAACACAGCTTCTAAATTTGAAGATGAAAGCAAGTCCAAGTCTGCAACAAATTAAGAAAAGGCATTAAAAAGGAACTTAAAGCATGGTCATGGGATTGGCATATTAATTTCCGAGGTTGAGAGTGTGGTGCTGGAAAAGTACAACAGGTCAGGCAGCATCCGAAGAGCAGGACAATTGATGTTTCGGGTAAGAGCCCTTCATCAGGACTCTGATCTCCAGCATCTGCAGTCCTCACTTTCTCCTGGACTATATTAATTTCCTTAGATAAGTGTGAGGTGTTCCACATTGGTTGTAAAAAAAAGGATGAAAATACTGCTGTATGTTCATATTGATGGAAAATAAAAATCTAATTGTGATCGAGGAGCAACAGAGTTAGGACTGAAGATGTTGTGACACATGCCATTAAGGCTATGAGAAAGGCAATCCAAACCCTACAATTTATTTTGAGGAGGGTTGAATTAAAAGGTTGAGAAGTTATATTAACGTGTGTTGAACATTGGTTGGACTGTATTTGGACTGCTATATGACTTTTGATTGCTAAATTATAATAAGGGGTACTATAAATGGAAGGCTGCAAGAATGATTTGCAAGTATGAAACCATTTAATATTCTGTTACTATTTAGCAGAAGTTGGTGAACAGGTTTAACCTCTTTACTTTTGAAGCGCTTTCTCTGTTTCTCTGTTCCCCTCCCTTTCTCTGTGAATGCATCCAGGCTATAACACTCCAAGATACCAATACAATCCAAGCACTGGCCTCCTGAGGCAGGCATGGTAGATTCATTTAAGATTCTGGATTAGTGGTGCTGGAAGAGCACAGCAGTTCAGGCAGCATCCAAGTAGCTTCGAAATCGACGTTTCAGGCAAAAGCCCTTCATCAGGAATAAAGGCAGTGAGCCTGAAGCATGGAGAGATAAGCAAGAGAAGGGTGGGGGTGGGGAGAAAGTAGCATAGAGTACAATGGGTGAGTGGGGGAGGGGATGAAGGTGATAGGTCAAGGAGGAGAGGTTGGAGTGGATAGGTGGAAAAGGAGATAGGCAGGTAGGACAAGTCCAGACAAGTCATGGGGACAGTTACTGAGCTGGAAGTTTCGAACTAGGGTGAGATGGGGGAAGGGGAAATGAGGAAACTGTTGAAGTCCACATTGATGCCCTGGGGTTGAAGTGTTCCGAGGTGGAAGATGAGGCGTTCTTCCTCCAGGCGTCTGGTGGTGAGGAAGCAGCGGTGAAGGAGGCCCAGGACCTCCATGTCCTCGGCAGAGTGGGAGGGGGAGTTGAAATGTTGGGCCACGGGGTGGTGTGGTTGATTGGTGCGGGTGTCCCGGAGATGTTCCCTAAAGCGCTCTGCTAGGAGGTGCCCAGTCTCCCCAATGTAGAGGAGACCACATCGGGAGCAATGGATACAATAAATGATATTAGTGGATGTGCAAGTAAAACTTTGATGGATGTGGAAGGCTCCTTTAGGGCCTTGGATAGAGGTGAGGGAGGAGGTGTGGGCACAGGTTTTACAGTTCCTGCGGTGGCAGGGGAAAGTACCAGGATTGGAGGGTGTGTTGTTTGGGGGCGTGGACCTGACCAGGTAGTCGTGGAAGGAACGGTCTTTGCGGAAGGCAGAAAGGGGTGGGGAGGGAAATATATCCCTGGTAGTGGGGACTGTTTGGAGGTGGCGGAAATGTCGGCGGATGATTTGGTTTATGCGAAGGTTGGTAGGTGGAAGGTGAGCACCAGGGGCGTTCTGTCCTTGTTACAATTGGAGGGGTGAGGTCTGAGGGCGGAGGTGCGGGATGTAGACGAGATGTGTTAGGGCATCTTTAACCACGTGGCAAGGGAAATTGCGGTCTCTAAAGAAGGAGGCCATCTGGTGTGTTCTGTGGTGGAACTGGTCCTCCTGGGAGCAGATCCGGCGGAGGTGGAGGAATTGGGAATACGGCTTGGCATTTTTGCAAGAGGTAGGGTGGGAAGAGGTGTAATCCAGGTAGCTGTGGGAGTCGGTGGGTTTGTAAAAAATGTCAGTGCCAAGTCAGTCGTCATTAATGGAGATGGAGAGGTCCAGGAAGGGGAGGGAGGTGTCAGAGATGGTCCAGGTAAATTTAAGGTCAGGGTGGAATGTGTTGGTGAAGTTGATGAATTGCTCAACCTCCTCGCGGAAGCACGAGGTAGCGCCAATGCAGTCATCAATGTAGCGGAGGAACAGTGGGGAGCGGTGCCGGTGTAATTACGGAAGATCAACTGCTCTACGTAGCTCAACGTTGGGGAGACTGGGCGCCTCCTAGCAGAGCGCTTTAGGGAACATCTCAACCCCAGGGCATCAATGTGGACTTCAACAGTTTCCTCATTTCCCCTTACCCCACTTCACCCTAGTTCTAAACTTCCAGCTCAGTAACTGTCCCATGACTTGTCTGGACTTGTCCTACCTGCCTATCTCCTTTTCCACCTATCCACTCCACCCTCTCCTCCCTGACCTATCACCTTCATCCTCTCCCTCACTCACCCATTGTACTCTATGCTACTTTCTCCCCACTCCCATCCTCCTCTAGCTTATCTCTCCACGCTTCAGGCTCACTGCCTGATGAAGGGCTTTTGCCCGAAATGTCGATTTCGAAGCTCCTTGGATGCTGCCTGAACTGCTGTGCTCTTCCAGCACCACTAATCCAGAATCTGGTTTCCAGCATCTGCAGTCATTGCTTTTACCTCATTTAAGAAACGTCTGGACAGATGGATGAGGAGGTGGGGAGCAGAGGGATACAGATGCTTAGGAATTGACCGACAGGTTTAGACAGTACATTTGGATCAGCTCACACTTGGAGTGCCGAAGGGCCCGTTCCTGGGCTGTAAATTTTCTTTGTTCTTTGTTCTTTTCTTTGTATTTGCTTCACCACTAACAGACAAGGCTCCGATTACCTGAGTCCCAAATCTTAGAATTCCCTCCCTCAACCTCACCTCCTGGCTGCCTCTCTCTCCTCTTTTCAAGAAAATGTATTTCTTGTTTTGTCTTAATATCTCCTTATCTGGCAGAGTGCCAAATCTTCAGAGAATCCTTACAGTGTGGAAGCAGGCCATTCAGTCCATTGATTCCACACCGACCCTCCAAAGAGCATCCCACCCAGACTCACCCCCTACCCTAACCCAGTAACCTTGTGTTTCCCATGGCTAACCCACCTAGCTTGCATATCCCTGGAATCTATGGGGCAATTTATCATAATCAATCCACCCTAACCTGCATATTTTGGACTGTGGGAGGAAACTGGAGCACCCAGAGGAAACCCATGTAGTCACGGGGTGAATGTGCAACTCCACAAAGATAGTCTCGCAAGGCTAGAATCAAACCCAAGTCCCTGGTGCTGCGAGGCAGCAGTGCTAACCACTGAGCAACCGTGCCAGCCTTAACTTTCTTTGATAACACATGTTAGGTGGCTTAGGCTAGTTTGCTACATTAAAGGCACTATATAAATGTAAAATGTTGCTGTTGTTGTTCACAATCAAAGCCTTCAACCTTTAACAGATCTTGTGTCCTAATGTATGCGCTTGATCATGTTGGTGATAGCTGTTTGTCACAAGGTTGTGTTGGACCTTGAGATGTCTGTGTTTGAACAGAAGGCACCTGATTAGTTTACTCTATTTGCATTCACTGAATTGTCTCTGGGTGTCAGAAATTTGTAACAGACGTGTGTTACTCCTTTCTCAGTCTGCTCCTGCCCTCCTTTGCCTTTCAGATGGATAATTCTATTGTGATGGTTACAATTTCCTTTCAGATCTGTGCTCAGGCATTGAACAAATGCTATTTGACCCACTGTAACCCTTTTGATGAGCATCTTCAAAGTGCGACTGTCCTTGACAATGAAGGAGACCTTCCCATTGTCCAGTTTTCCCATTGCTATTCCAGAGCCAAGTCAACTGGCTTTTAAAATGGCTAAAGGCAGAGACAAAGTTCTTTGCTGTTTCCAAATGACTTCACTTGAACTTCCCTTTCACTGTTTGCCATGTTTAGAATAATATATTCCCCCAGATGATGGGAATCTTGACAGCCACAATATGTGCCTTGAAGTGCCTTGTCAAATGATTCTGTCAGTACTGATTGTTTGAGATGACCATGCCAACAAGAGGCCGACTGCTCAGGTTCATGGTCCACTGAGAGAAAAGTCACTGAACAATCAGCGCTGGAACTGATTCCAGGCCTAGACTTGGTGCAGTAGAGTTGCCAGCTCGACTTGGACATGTTTCTGAACCTTTAGTCACATGACCCCCAGCCTCCAACTTCTCCTTCCAATCCTCCCACTTCCTCCAAAGCAAAGGAGTAGCCATGGGCACCCGCATGGGCCCCAGCTATGCCTGCCTCTTTGTCGGATGTGTGGAACAGTCCATCTTCCGCAGCTACACTGGCACCATCGCCCACCTTTTCCTCAGCTACATCGATGATTGTATTGGAGCTACCTCGTGCTCCCACGAGGAGGTCGAACAGTTCAGCCACTTTACCAACACCTTCCACCCCAACCTCAAATTTACCTGGACCATCTCAGATTCCTCCCTCCCCTTCCTAGACCTCTCCATTTCTATCTCGGGTGACCGACTCAACACAGACATTTACTATAAACCAACCGACTCCCACAGCTACCTAGATTACACCTCCTCCCACCCTGCCCCCTGTAAAAATGTCATCCCATATTCCCAATTCCTCCGCCTATGCCGCACCTGTTCCCAGAAGGACTAATTCCACTACCTAACAACTCAAATGGCCTCCTTCTTCAAAGACACTCTCCACCGCATCTCCTCCACTTCTCGCTCCTCCGCCCTTGAACCGCGCCCCTCCAATCGCTACCAGGACAGATCCCCACTGGTCCTCACCTTCCACCCCACCAACCTCCAGATACATTGTATCATCCTCTGTCATTTCCGCCACCTCCAGACAGACCCCACCACCAGGGATATATTTCCCTCTCCACCCCTATTAGCATTCAGGAGAGACCATTCCCTCCGCAACTCCCTCGTCAGGTCCAAACCCCCCCACCAACCCAACCTCCACTCCCGGCACCTTCCCCTGCAACCACAAGAAATGCAAAACTTGTGCCCACACCTCCCCCCTCACCTCCCTCCAAGGCCCCAATGGATCCTTCCATATCTGTCGCGAATTCACCTGCACCTCCACACTCATCATTTACTGTATCCACTGCACCCGATGTGACCTCCGCTACATTGGGGAGACAGGCCGCCTACTTGCAGAATGTTTCAGGGAACACCTCTGGGATACCCGCACCAACCAATCCAACCGCCCCATGGCTGAACACTTTAACTCCCCCTCCCACTCCGCCAATGAATGCAGGTCCTTGGCCTCCTCCATCACCAGACCCTGGCCACACGACGCCTGGAGAAAGAGCTACTCATCTTCCGTCTAGGAACCCTCCGACCACACGGGATGAATGTAGATTTCTCCAGCTTCCTCATTTCCCCTCCCCCCACCTTATCTCAGTCCCAACCCTCAGATTCAACACTGCCCTCTTGACCTGCAATCTTCTTCCCGATCTCTCCGCCCCCACCCCCTCTCTGGCCTATCACCCTCACCCTCACCTCCTTCCACTTATCGTATTCCCAGCGCCCCTCCCCCAAATTCCCTCCCACCCTACCTTTTATCTCAGCCCACTTGGCACACCAGCCTCATTCCTGAAGAAGGGCTTATGTCCGAAAAGTCGATTCTCCTGCTCCTTGGATGCTGCCTGGCCTGCTGTGTTTTTCTCGCATCACATTTTTCAACTCTGGTACTCCAGCATTTGCAGTCCACACTTTCCCCAGCCTCCAGTGCCCCATCCTCTCCCTCCCCACCCCATCCACTCATTGATCGTCCCCCAGCACTGTCTTCTGGACAGCCAATCAGAAAGCTAACAGTCTTTGTTACTTGATTGGTTGATCCTGACTGTTTGTCAAACTATTTTATCGTCCCCATTTCAAAAGTACATTGTGTGTATTGTTTAACAATCTAGAATATTGTTTTTGAATTATCACCAGTTTCCTTTTTCACTTGCGTGGAATGTGTCTATCACTGGCCAGACCAGTCTTTATTGCACATCTGTAATTATCCTGGAGGAGGTGAGCTAATACTCTAAGCCGCATTGTATAGATACAATGCTGTTAGGTAGAGAATTCCTGGAATTTAACACAGTGACACAGAACGACTGGCAGCAATGTATTCCAAAGTCCTTCAAGTCATGACTTAGAGGAGAACTTGCAGATGTTGGTGATCCTTTGTATCTGCCATCCTTGTCTTCGAGATGTGAAAGGTTGGGTTTGAAAACTGCTGTTGGAGGTGGCTTGGTGACTTATTGCAGGGCATCTTGTAGATGGCAGAGACTGCTGACACAGTGGTAAAGGGAGTGAGTGTTGAAGGTAGTGGTGTGGTGCCAACCAAGTAGGCCTCTTTGTCCTGGAGGGTGTCAAGAGGCTGTTGCAGCTGCACCCATCCGGGGTGAGTGGGGAGTATTCCATTACACTCCTGACTTGTGGAGGGGCTGTTAGCTGAGTGCCCCACCATTTGATCCATCACTCTGGCCAATCATTTCTGAGATACTAACAAAGCTCTCTCTTTCTAATCATTTTCACAGACATCTTGGAAACTTGGTCGTCATGGAGCCCAGAAAAAAGTGTGCACAGCTACAGTGGCCTCAGTGCGTATGAGGAACTGGATGAGATCATCCCATGCACTGGGTCTTCCTTATCCCAGCGCCCCCTAGATCATACCCCACGAGACGTTTCTGACTCAGGTGGTTGCTTTGCTTCATTCCATTGTCTTGCAGTACCTTTTCTGCTGTCACATTTTATTAATTTTTTTCAGTCTAATGGGTGGACGTTAAGTATTAGATAATCGTTGGTTATCCTGATCTTTAAAAATCCAAACTTAAACTGCAAAACCCATAGTTACTCAATCGTTATAGAACAAAGATCCAACCCCAGCAGGAAGACTGTGTCCAGTTCTCGACCCTGCACTTCAGGAAGGATGTGACATCCTTGGAGAGGATGCACTGGAGGTTCACAGGAAGCCTGTTGTGAATCGTAGAAATATAAAAACTGAAATAACTCCCCAAAGGCCAGTATCCCATCACCAAGACCCTTTTATTTACGTGTGGAGAGTCCTTGACAATGATCCAGCTCCCTCAGTGCCAGCTCTCAGAGTGAACAGAACCTCTGACATTCCTGTTTATCTTTTGTTTTACTCCTGTTATTTTTTTCAACCCCCACACTACCGCCTAACTGCGGTGGTGCTTACTTTTACCCCAGCACCCATGGTGTGTGTGTGCAGGTGAGAGACACAGTGAAAGACACAAGGTGCACGAATCTTTATTCAATTTCCACCACCAGGAAGATAGGAAAACACCCGAGTGGCCAGTGACAAGCAGTGCCCTTCACATCAAAGGGCAATGCTGTGTGATCAAACAGTGAAGGGCAGGTTAGGGACTAAATCAAAATAGAGTTCGAGGGGGAAATAATGCACTCCACTCCCTGCGGCGCCCACCTCTCCCTGAACAACTCCAGGGTGTTGGTGGACACCGCGTGCTCCTTCTCCAAGGACACCCGGGCTCTAACGTAACCGCGGAAGAGGGGCAGGCAGTCGGCCCTAACGACCCCCTCCATGGCCCGCTGCCTGGACCTTTTGATGGCCAGTTTGGCCAGGCCCAGGAGCAGACCCACGAGGAGGTCTTCGGACCAGCCCTCCCTCCTCCGTACCGGGTGCCCGAAGATCAGGAGCGTGGGACTGAAGTGCAACCAAAAGCAGAGGAGGAGGTTTTTAAGAAAATCAAAAAGGGAGTGCAAACGCCCACACCCAATATATACATGGTCCACGGACTCCACAGCGCCACAGAACAAGCAGTTGGGCTGGGAGTCCGTGAACCATCGCAATCTGCGGTTGCAGGGGACTGCTGCGTGCAGCACCCTCCACCCCAGATCCTTGAGAGAAAGGGGGAGGACTCCTGCTTAGAGAGCCCTCCACTGGGGATCCCCACCGCACAGTGGCAAATGGGCACGCCAAGGCGTGTCTGGACGGTGGATGAGGGAGAAGAGGTGGACGGTGTGCAGCAGCAATCGATATAGGACCTGCCTTTTTATATCCTTAAAAGGCACAAAATTAAAATTCCGGAGGCGGCTCAGGTTTGGGGCACAGGCTCCCGCGGAAAGTACGGGACCTTGGGGCCAATGTGAAATTCCATCCGGGCTGGGGTGAGCGCGGACGGGATCCCACCACACACCTGCGCGTCCTCCAACTGGTGCACTACATTGGGTCCGAGCACCGCCGTTTTAAGGTGTCAGATGGCGGTGGCCGCGTACCAGACGTCTACCGCTGCCCTGCTTGCTAGGTCCTGCGGCAACGTCCAGCCCAGGCGCCCAACACCCAGCACGTCCCTGACCCTGGTCACCCTCGCCGCCATGGCCCTTCCCTCCAAACCCGCGAGTACGGAGGTGCGGATTCCTGAGCAACGTCTCCCTGACGACAGCCGCTACTCCAGCCGGAGGGTAGGCGCGACGCGATTCGACCATGTTCCAGACATTGATCAGGTCCTAGTAAAAGACAGGCAGCGTCTTGAGGCCGACCTCCAAACCATCACGGTCGACGAACAGGAGCTGTAGTTGAGGTTACGCACCTCGCGGAAAAAATACGTCGCCAGGGCGCACCACCTAGGAGGAGGCTTGACGTAAAGGTATCGCCGCAAGGTCTGAAGGCAGAATGTCGCGACCTGGGTGCGGACGCACACACATTCCTGTTTATCTTTTTTTTCTTTAAACCCCCACACTACCGCCTAATTGCGGTAGTGATTATTTTTTTTCCCCAGCACCCATGTTGTGTGTGTGTGCAGGTGTGAGACACAGTGAGAGACACAAGGTGCACGAATCTTTATTCAATTTCCACCACCAGGAAGATAGGAAAACACCCGAGTGGCCAGTGACAAGCACTGCCCTTCACATCAAAGGGCAATGCTGTGTGATCAAAACAGTGATGGGGAGGTCAGGGATTAAATCAAAATAGAGTTGGATGGGGAAATAATGCACTCACTCCCTGCGGCGCCCACCTCTCCCTGAACAACTCCAGGGTGTTGGTGGACACCGCGTGCTCCTTCTCCAAAGACACCCGGGCCCTAATGTAACCTCGGAAGAGGGGCGGGCGGCAGTCGGCCTTAATGACCCCCTCCACGGCCCACTGCCTGGACCTGTTGATGGCCAGTTTGGCCAGGCCCAGGAGCAGACCCACGAGGAGGTCTTCGGACCAGCCCTCCCTCCTCCATACCGGGTGCCCGAAGATCAGGAGCGTGGGACTGAAGTGCAACCAAAAGCAGAGGAGGAGGTTTTTAAGAAAATCAAAAAGGGAGTGCAAACACCCACACCCAATATACATGTGGTCCACGGACTCCACAACACCACAGAACAAGCAGTTGGGCTGGGAGTCCGTGAACCACCGCAATCTGCGGTTGCAGGGGACTGCTGCGTGCAGCACCCTCCACCCCAGATCCCCAAGAGAAAGGGGAAGGACTCCCGTGTAGAGAGCCCTCCACTGGGGATCACCACCGCCCGGTGGCAAATGAGCACACCAAGGCGTGTCCGGACGGTGGGTGAGGGAGAAGAGGTGGACGGTGTGCAGGGCCCTCCTTTTTACCCTCTGGAAGGGAACAAAATTAAAATTCCGGAGGCGGCTCAGGTTGTGGGGCACAGGCTCCCGCGGGAAGTACGGGACCTTGGGGCCAATGTGAAAATCCGTCCGGGCCGGGGTGAGCGCGGACGGGATCCCACCGCACACCTGAGCGTCCTCCAACTGGTGCACTACGTCGGGTCCGAGCACCGCCGTTTTAAGGCGTCGGATGGCAGTGGCCACGTACCAGACGTCTACCGCTGCCCTGCTCACTGTGTCCTGCGGCAGTGTCCAGCCCAGGCCCCCAGCTCCCAGCACGTCCCCGACCCTGGTCGCCCTCGCCGCCATGGCCCTCCCCTCCAACAGCCACTCGAACCCGCGAGTATGGGGGGTGCGGATTCCTGAGCAACACCTCCCTGACGACAGCCGCTACTCCAGCCGGAGGGTAGGCGCGACACGATTCGACCATGTTCCAAACAGTGATCAGGTCCTGGCAAAAGACAGGCAGCGTCTTGAGGGCGACCTCCAAACTGTCACGGTCGACGAACAAGAGCTGCGTGTCGTAGTTGAGGTTACGCAGTTGGCAGAAAAAATACGCACCACCTAGGGTGCACCACCTAGGAGGAGGCTCGATGTAAAGGTATTGCCGCAAGGTCTGAAGGCGGAATGTCGCGACCTGGGTGCGGACGCACACCAGCGACTGACCGCCCTCCTCAATAGGGAGACTCAGAGCCTGCGCGGCGACCCAGTGCATCTTTTTGTCCCAGAAGAAGTCGACCAACATTCTCTGGATGTCAGCGACAAAGCCAGGAGGAGGGATCAAAGTGACCAGCCGGTACCACAGCATGGCGGCCACCAGCTGGTTTATGACCAGCACTCGACTCCTGTAAGATAGCACTCGGAGCAGTCCTGTCCAGCAGGGAGGAGATAGCGGAGCCATTGGCCTTGATTTTTATGTCGTCGTTGTCTACGGGAATAGTGCCAGAAGACTGGAGGATAGTGAATGTGGTCCCCTTGTTCAAGAAGGGGAGCAGGGATAGCCCGAGTAACTATAGGCCAGTCAGTCTCACTTCTGCTGTGGGCAAAGTCTTAGAGAGAATTGTAAGGGATAGGATTTATGAACATCTGGATAGGAATAATGTGATCAAGGATAGTCAGTATGGTTTTGTGAAGGGCATGTCGTGCCTCACAAACCTTATTGAATTCTTTGAGAAGGTGACCAAGGAAGTGGACGAGGGTAAAGCAGTAGATGTGGTGTATATGGATTTTAGCAAGGCATTCGATAAGGTACCCCATGGCAAGCTAATGCAAAAACTACAGAGATATGGCATTGAGGGTGCATTAGAGGTTTGGATTAGGAATTGGCTGGCTGGAAGGAGACAGAGGGTAGTAGTTGATGGTATAGGTTCATCTTGGAGCGCAGTTACTAGCGGTGTTCCACAAGGATCTGTTTTGGGACCATTGCTGTTTGTCATTTTTATAAATGACCTGGAGGAGGGGCTTGAAGGCTAGGTGAGCAAGTTTGCGGATGACACGAAAGTCGGTGGAGTTGTGGACAGCGAAGAAGGATGTGGCAGGTTACAGCACGATATAGATAAGTTGCAGAGCTGGGCAGTAAGGTGGCAAATGGAATTCAATGTAGCTAAGTGTGAAGTCATTCACTTTGGTAGGAATAACAAGAAGATGGATTACTGGGCTAATGGTAGACTACTTGGTAGTGTGGATGAGCAGAGGGATCTTGGTGTTCATGTACACAGATCTTTGAAAGTTGCCACCCAGGTAAATAGTGCTGTGAAGAAGGCATATGGTGTACTGGGCATTATTGGTAGAGGAATTGAGTTCCGGAGTCCTGAGGTCATGTTGCAGTTGTATAAGACTCTGGTGCGGCCTCATCTGGAGTATTGTGTGCAGCTTTGGTCGCCATACTATAGGAAGGATGTGGAGGCATTGGAACGAGTGCAGAGGAGGTTTACCAGGATGTTGCCTGGCATGGTAGGAAGATCGTAAGAGGAAAGGCTGAGGCATTTGGGGCTTTTCTCATTGGAGAAAAGAAGGTTTAGGGGAGATTTGATAGAGGTGTACAAGATGATTAGGGGTTTAGATAGGGTTGACAGTGAGAACTTTTTTCCGTGTATGGAGTCAGCTGTTACTAGGGGACACAACTTTAAATTAAGGGGTGGTTAGGTATAGGACAGATGTAAGGGGTAGATATTTTACTCAGCAGGTTGTGAGTTCATGGAATGCCCTGCCAGTAGCAGTGGTGGACTCTCCCTGTTTATGGTAATTTAAGCGGGCATTGGACAAGCATATGGAGGTTATTGGTCTGGTGTAGGTTAGGTAGGCTTCTGTCGGCGCAACATCGAGGGCTGAAGGGCCTGTACTGCGCTGTATTTTTCTATGTTCTATGTTCTATAACTCCACAGTCAGCCCGTCCAGCCCCAGGGTTTTGCCCCTCGAGAGCTGGTCGTCGGCCAGCAGCACAAGGAGCTGCTGACGGGTGCCACGCCTTTTTTCCAGTGAGTAGAAGAAGGGGGAGCCTCGGTCCAGGTCCTGGAGGAGCTGGATCCGCGACCTCACGTACGCGCCCTGAGCCCCGACGAGCTGCAGGTCCCGGAGCGCGGCCTTCTTCTCTTCGTACGCCTTGCGCAGGGCCGGGTCCGCGTCGGGCTGACCGAGGCGTGACTCCAGGTCGAGCATCTCCCTCTCCAACTCCCCGATCCTGGATTTCCGCCTCTTTGTCGACCCCCTCGCGTACTCCTGACAGAAGATGCGGACGTGAGCCTGGCCCACGTCCCACCATAGCCTCAGGGAGGGGAAGCTTCCCCGCTTCCTTCTCCAGCCGGCCCAGAAACGACGAAACGAGTCCCAGAACCGCTCGTCCTCCAGCAGCAGGTTGTTAAAGTGCCAGTACATGGAGCCGAGCTTGGCGCCGAACGGAAGGAGTTCCGCCCACACCAGGTGATGGGCCGTGCATGACACCCAGTACGTGGAGGCCCTCGGAAAACAGGAGGCGTACGCCCGCGAAACATACAGGCGGTCGATTCTGGACGCTCCAACCCCAGGCCTCACGAAGGTGAAGGCGATGGAGTTGGGATGGAGATTCTGCCAGACATCCACCAGGTCGAAGGACTTGACCAAGTCCCCCAACCTCCTCCCCGACGCCCAACCGGTGCGGGCACCGCCGTGGTCCCTGCCCCCGAGGGCACAGTTAAAATCTCCACCGGAGGACGACGCACTGGTTCTCGTCGATGGAAGCGAGATGAGCGGACACTTCTTCAAAGAAGCTCGCTTGCCTCGGCCCGGCTAGGGGAGCGTAGACGTTCACCAAATGAAGCACCGCGCCCCCCAGCCGAACCGTCAGGTGAAGTAAATGGGCTGGCACGGGCTCCCTGACCCCCAAGATCTTCGGCTGAAAATGCGGGGCCAACAAGATAGCCACCCTGGGGAATCCAAGATGGCGGCGACCCAGCAAGTGTTAGTCTATAGTGCTCCTCCCAACACTTGGGCAAAGTGGGCCACCCATCTCCACCACACTCACCAAATCATTTAAAATAGCTGTTTAATTTCATTAGTTGCTTACTATTAAATTTAAACAACCTGATCTTTAGTAAAAATGACTAAAGGGAAGGGAGCCCGCAGCTCTCAGCAAGCAGGAACCCCTCCCCCACCCTCTCCAGCTGTAGCAGAGGCATCCACAGCTGCCCCGGGGGACTTACCTATAGTGGCGAGCCTTGTGGAAATCATCTCCAAACTGGATGCGAAGATCGACGCTTTCATTGAAGAATCCCGAAGTCGAAGGGACTCACTATCGGCCGCGCTGCAAAAGCACGACCGAGACATTAAAGAAATCGAGCACCGAGTCGAAGGGGCGGAGCTAAAGGCCGCGACCTCCGAAACTACAGCGCAATCGGCCGTGGATCGGGTCCGGACTCTCGAACAGCGAGTCCAGACCTTAGAGAATCATATTGATGACCTTGATAATCGAGTTCGTTGAAAAAATATTCATTTGCTGGGCCTTCCCGAACGGGAAGAGGAAGGCCAGCTTACAGCGTTACTCAAGCAGTGGCTGCCACAGCTTTTAAATCTGGAGGCTGGATCAGGCCAGGTAAGGGTAGAATGTGCCTACCGGGTTGCAATACGCGGGCCCGGCTCGAACCAGCGTCCCCGCCTGGTCCTGTTCCGGCTGCAGAGCTATAAAGAGAGGCAGATACTCCTAGAAGCCTCTAGAAATCTTGGAAAAGATTCCCAATCCATGATCTATAAAGGATCATGTTATTCCAGGACTTTTCTCCAATTCTGGTCCGAAAGAGGAAGGCATTCGATGAGGAGAAGAAGTGTTTAAGGGACTTAAATATTCAGTACTCCTTACGCTATCCAGCGACGCTACGCTTTAACCATGAAGGCTCTGTGTATAACTTTGGATCGCCAGAAAAGGTGAAGGAATTTTTTGACTCTCTTAGATAAACTGTAAGAGATAATGTATGTTGGTTTGCCTTTCCCCCACTCTGGTTTATATCCACCCCCCTTTTTCTTTTTTTTTACCTTACTGTTTAATATTATCTTGGGGGGTGGGGAAAGGGATTTATTTTTTCTCTATAAATTTATTCTCTATTTAACGATTTTCTCCCCCCTTTGGGGTTGTTTCTTTTATTATTTTATGTATGTGTATGTATATAAAATAAGCTGGGGGGTTTAGTTAATGTTGGTGGGGGGAGGTGGTTACCTTATTCCTTTTTGCCTCTGTCTCTAGGAGGGGGTTTGTTTTCCCTTGTTATTTTGTATTATTATATTTAATTCTTATTTGTTGAGGTTGTAATTTTATAGTTATATATGTTTATCCATGGTATTAACATTACCAAATATATCCAGGTGTTGGTGTGGGTGGGGGTGGGGGAGGTGGGAGGGGGTGGGGGTAGGGTGCTCACTGTTAACTCTAGCTTTGTATTATATCTGAATTCTCCTCATCCTATTGAGGAGCACCTGGGTCAAGGGTGGGGCATTGGTTGGGAGAGGATATGATGGACCTTTGGAAAGGAAGTGACACCCCCTGGGAACAAGGGGGAAAATCTCCATTTAAATACTTTTTTTTTATTATTTAGAAATAGTTTTTTATTATACTGTTATGAGTGTATTAGAGAGCCTTTATTTTTGTGAATTTTATATGCTCTATGCTCGGGATGTTCTGGATAGGGTTTCCCCTCCCGAGGGGTCTCGGATTTGCCCGGACGATTATGGTTGATCAGTCGGTTAAGTGGTGCACCTAGAATGTCAAGGGGAGTAATTCGCCAGTGAAAAGAAAGAAAATATTATCAAATCTGAAGAAAGAAAGAGTTGATATAGCTCTCCTACAGGAGACACATCTGTCGGATAAAGAACACTTGAAATTACGACAGGGTGGATTTGATCAGGCCTTTTTTTCTTCTTTTAGCTCAAAAAGCAGGGGAGTTGTTATTCTTAGTCAGAAGAATTTCCCTTTCAAAATCCTAAAGCAGATAAAAGACGAATCTGGACGATAAATTCTGATGAAAGCCCATATAAATGAAGAGGAATATGGGATTTTAAATTTGTACTGCCCCCGGCACACCCCTTTAAATTTATAACGGAAGCCTTCTCAAAATTGATGGCTTTTGGTGCCCGTCATACAATTATAGGGGGAGACTTTAATTGTATTATGGATCCGGAAATAGATAGGATTCCCAAGAGTACTGCAGGGGTATCTCCCAGATCTAGACAATTGGTGGATTTGAACAAAGAATTAGGATTAGTAGATGTATGGAGATGTCTTCATCCACAGGGCAGAGATTTTTCTTTTTACTCCAATCCACATAAATGTCATACCAGAATTGATATGTTTTTTGCCCCCTCAATTTTTTTTAATTCCATATCATCCTGTAAAATAGGTGGTATAGCAATTTCCGACCACGCTGCCGTATATATGGAAACCAAGGCGAGGAATAATGGGACATCCCCTCGGCATTGGCGTATGGACCCCTTCCTAATGAAAGACAGTAAATTTGTAAAGTACTTCTCTCAAGAATTTAAAACTTTTTTAGAAATTAATTTAGGTACAGCTAGCAACCCATCAATGATGTGGGAGACCATCAAAGCTTACGCGTGAGGTTTGATCATCTCCTACTCAGCGACCTGGAAAAAATTAAAGGGAGAACAACAGCGTCTGCTCGAAGCTCGCTTAAAAGCAGCTGAAACAGCATACACTGATAGACCTTCTATTATTAAATTGCAAAGGATTATGGCCCTTAGGACAGCTCTAAACACTACGCTTACCCAAACGGCTAAGAGGGAAATATTATTTGCAAAACAAAGGTTATATGAATTTGGCGACAAACCGGGCAGATACTTAGCATTTCTTGCAAAGAACAAAAAGGCCCCTCAAACTATCACGTCTATCAAGGAAAGTACGGGTAATTTGACTCATGATCATAAAACGGTTAATGCAATCTTTAGAAAATTTTATTCTGATTTATATAAATCGCAGGATTGTGAAGACAGGACTAGGAGGATGCAATCATTTTTTAAAAATTTGACCTTTCCGGACCTAACTCCGGAACAGGTATCGGTCTTGAATGCTCCCCTAACAGTCCAAGAAATACTTGACGCAATCAGGAAACTTCAGAGCGGTAAGACACCGGGCCCAGATGGTTTTCAAGCTGAATTCTATAAAGAATTTATCGAAATATTGGCTGGTCCACTTATGGACATGTATAACTATGCATATAGTCAGGGCTGTCTCCCGCCTTTGCCTAAAGAGGCAAATATCTCTCTTATCCTTAAAAAAGGAAAGGATCCAGAAGATTGTGCATCATACAGACCAATATCCTTGCTAAATATAGATTTTAAAATCCTTTCTAAAACATTAGCACTGAGACTAGAAAGGGTATTGCCACATATCATAAAGGAGGATCAGACGGGGTTTATTAAGGGCCGTAGATAATCCAATAATATTAGAAGGGTTTTGAATATGATTCAAGCCTGCCATCAGGGAAAGATACCAGGAGTAGTAGTTTCATTAGATGCGGAAAAGGCATTCGATAGGGTTGAATGGTCATATTTGTTTTACACATTGGAAAGTTTCGGCGTTGGACAGGTGTTTACCAAATGGGTCTCAACATTGTATAGTGATCCCAAAGCAGTTGTGCTTACCAATGGATTAGGTTCGGATAGCTTCCGTGTTGATAGGGGCTGCCGTCAGGGATGCCCTCTCTCGCCATTGTTATTTACGCTAATAATTGAACCACTAGCAGAAGCTATACGAGCTGATCCTAATATAACGGCCCCGAGGATTGGTACAGGTAAACATAAAATTACCCTTTATGCAGATGATGTTCTTCTATTCCTCAGTAATCCTCTGATGTCCATACCTCGCTTGATCCAAGTTATTAATACATTTAGCACATTCTCAGGCTATAAAATTAATTTCTCAAAATCGGAAGCTATGCCAATGGGTGGCCTTGCTATGATACCCCACTTCGTGGATGGATCCCATTTTCCCTTTCGTTGGTCCCTGGAGGGCTTCTTATATTTAGGCATTTTTATTACCCCAGTATTTGGTCAGTTATACAAGGCTAACTTTGTGCATTTACTGGAAAGGATAAGGCAGCACCTCCAGAGATGGGGAGACCTTCCAATTTCCTGGCTGGGTAGAATAGCACTAATTAAAATGAATGTCTTGCTCTGTCTCTTATATCCTATGAGAATGCTTCCGGTGATGCTGCCGAGGCTGGCACTACGTAAATTATATGGCTGGTTGGGTTCCTTTATCTGGAATCATAGATGGCCCCTCATTAAGCTGAAGAAGCTACAGCTTCCACAGGCAAGGGGAGGATTGGACTTCCCAGATTTTAGGAAATATCAGTTAAGTTCCCTATTAAGTTACATAGCTGATTGGGTCATGTCTGATCTGCAATCAATCTGGCTGGACATCGAGGCTTCTCAAGTAAAATGCCCACTTATTAACCTTTTATTTTCAGACAAGAGGAAAATCATTACGGATCACTGTAAAAACCCTATAATACTAAACACAATTAAAGCTTGGAATATAATGCGGCAAAATGAGGGCAACTCACATAAAACGTCCCCCTATGCGCCGATAGTGGGAGCATGGGGATTCCAACCGGGGTTTACAGATACCACTTTTAAACTCTGGAGATCCAGGGGTATCTCATGTCTAGGGGACCTATTTAAAGATGGGGTCCTGATGACTTTTGAACAGCTGCGTCAGAAATTCGGATTACCTAATGGAGACCTCTATCGATACTTCCAAATTCGAGATTATATGCAGAAGAGGACTACGTTATTAGATAGTCTTTATAAATTAGATAGAGAATGTAGAGTACTATGACCAGTGGGGGTATCCTCCATCAGTACTATTTATCATTTACTACATGATGAAGTATCGGGAGATATGGACAATCTGCTTAAAACATGGGATCAGGATTTGGGACTAGAAATCTCTATAGAAATGTGGAATGAGATTTGGGAAAACGCCAGAAGAATCACCATCTGTAACAGAACTCAGGCTATCCAGCTGAAGATACTTCATAGGGCCCATATAGCACCGGATCGATTGGCAAAATTTAAGGCAGGGGCATCTCCAATGTGTCCCAAATGTAAAATAGAGGTGCGCACTCTTGTACATTGCCTATGGACCTGTCATAAGATGCGTAGATACTGGACTAAAGTAGCAAGTACCCTGACAGAAATTTTAGGAACGGAAATTAAAGTGGACCCTGTATCTCTCCTTTTGGGCTTTTCGAACTTACCCTCCCTGGATATGCACGGGAAGAGATTATTTTCTATTCTCTCTTTCTGTTTTAGGAAAAATATTTTGGTAAACTGGGTGGCTGAGGACCCCCTTGACTTTCAAATTGGCACAGATTAGTTATGGAATGTATTCCCCTTGACTTCCTTACAAATATGGTGCACAGAAAGACCAAATTATTTTATAAAATATGGCAGCCCTTCTTGAATTATATGAATACAGATATTTCGGCTATCCTAACAAGGGCTTTTATTTAATTGAGATTACGAACCTGGCTGGTCCGGGGCCCCTTGGGAGAGGAATCCCGCACGAATACGGGTTTTGTTACAGTTGATGTTAACACATTCCAAGCATGTATCTCATTACTCAATTTCTGTGTTATCCATTGTTTTTTTTTTCTTTTCTGTTATTTGAATAATGTAAGAGACTTAATTATACACTCTGGTTAGTTGTAGGTTAGATTAGTAGTTAGTTGAGTTTTGATTTTTTTTTCTCTTTTTTTGTTAAATTTTGGTTATTATTTATTTAAGATTTAATTGTATATCAATGTTTGTACTTGAGAGTTTTGTTTATTTTTGTAAACTTGTAAAAATGTTAAATTTCTAATAAAAATATGTATAAAAAAAGCATTCTGTCTGGATGTATCACTACCTGGTATGGCAACTGTACCATTCAAGATCGGAGACGGTTACAGAGAGTGGTGAACTCGGCCCGGACAATCATAAAGGCCAACCTCCCATCTATAGAATCCATCTACCAGGCCCACTGTCAAGGAAAGGCAGCCAGCATTCTCAAAGTACAGAAACCTAGCCATCTTGAAATGACTGCATTTGCCTTGCGCTTCTTTGCCCACTCTCCGAGCCTGTCTAAAGCCTTCTGCAGCCTCCATGGTTTCTCAACACTCCCTGTCACTCCACCTATCTTTGTGCCATCGGCAAACTTGCCCTCCCTTCCTTTGTCCAGATTATTAATGTATAATGTGAGTAGTGTGGTACCAACACTGGCTCCTGCAGAACTCCACTAGTCACTGGCTGCTATCCTGATAAAGCATGTATCCCCACTCTCTGCCTTCTGCTAGTCAGCCAATCCTCTATCTATGCCAATACCTTCCCCTAATACCATGGGCTCATCTTAGTTTGCAGCTTCCTGCACGGCACCTTGTCAAAGGCCTTCTGGAAATCCAAATAGATTACATCTGCTGGCTCTCCTTTGTTTAACTTGCTCATTACCCCCACAAAGAACTCTAACAGATTTGTCAGGCATGACTTCCCTTTGACAAAACTATGCTGACGCAGCCCTATTTGATGAAGGACTTTTGCCTGAAACACCGATTCTCCTGCTCCTTGAATGCTGCCTGACCTGCTGTGCTTTTCCAGCACCTCACTCTCGATTCTGATCTCCAGCATCTGCAGTCCTCACTTTCATCTATTTGACCATGCACTTCCAAGTACTCTGTAATCTCATCCATAATAATGGACTCTAAAATCTTACCAATAACTGAAGTCAGTCTAACTGGTCTGTAGATTCCTGTCTACTGCATTCTTCCTTTCTAAAACAGGGGTGCCATATTTGCCATTTTCCAGTCTTTGGCACCATCCCTGACTCCAGTAATTGCTGAAAGATCATCACCTATGCCCCTACAGTCTCCTCAGCTATCTCCTTCAGAACTCTGGGGTGTAATCCATCTGGTCTGAGTGACTTATAAATAGATTAAATAGATTAGATTCCCTACAGTGTGGAAACAGGCCCTTCGGCCCAACAAGTCCACACTGACCCTCCAAAGAATAACCCACCCAGACCCATTCCCCTACATTTACCCCTGACTAATGTAGTTTAAAAATATGGGCAATTTAGCATAGCCTATTCACTTAACCTGCACATCTTTGGATTGCGGGAGGAAACCGGAGCAAACCCACACAGACACGGGGAGAATGTGCAAACTCCATACAGACAGTCGCCTGAGGTGGGAATCAACCCCAGGTCCTTGGCACTGTGAGGCAGCAGTGCTAACCACTGAGCCACCATGCCGCCCTATATATTGTCTTGAATAGTCTCAATGGCTTAGCACATCACTGACTAAGTGTTCTTATCCATGATTTTTGAAAAAAACGTTATTTTTTTATTTGTATTTTAGTTCAACAAGCAATTGAAAACCATGTATTGAAGCTACTTCAGAACAACAAAGAGTGATCAAGAAGTGGAAGCAATAGGACTATCCTCAGGGTGAGGTGGAGCCAGTAAACAAACACTAGCAAAGGCTTTCCTTCTGCTCTACTTAACTCTGCAGCAAGAAGCTCACTGGGAGCAGCACAGGCTGTTGAGGCCCACTCCATCCTATCTGATGTACAAAATAAATTCAACAGACAGTAAGATCATAGGAAACAACGGACTTATCCACCTTCAGACCTTTCAGCTTCTCCAGCACCTTCTCCTCAGTGATACTCACTACACCCACCTCTGTCCCTGACTCTCTTGAAGATTTGGTATGCTGATGGTGTCTTCCACTGTGACAATTGATAAAAAGTACCTATTGAGTTCCTCTCTCACTTCTTTGTTCCCTCGTGGTCCATGTCCACTCTTGCCTTTTCCTTAACTTTTATATATTAAAAGAAACTCTTGCAATTTAGATTAGTTTTCTTACAGTGTGGAAACAAGCCCTTCGGCCCAACCAGTCCACACTGACCCTCCGAGGAGTAGCCTACCCAGACCCATTTCCCTCTGACTAATGCACCTAACAGTATGGGCAATTTAGCATGGCCAATTCACCTGACCAGCATATCTTTGGACTGTGGGAGGAAACTGGAGCACCCGAAGGAAACCCACACCTTTATATTGCTTGCTAGCTTACTCTCATATTTCATCTTCTTTTCTTTTATTGCTATTTTAATTATCTTCTGCTGCTTTTTAAAGTTTCCAAATCCTCTGACTTCCCACAAATCTTTAGCACTGCTTTCTCTTTTGCTTTCATGTCTGGTTTCCCTTGTCTCATCCTTCCTTCAGTGTTTCTTCTTCCTTGGGATGAATTCCTGCTGTGCCTCCCAAATTACCTCAGAAACTCCTGCCATTGCTGCTCTACCATCTTCCCTGCTCAGATCTCCCTCCAGTCAACTCTTGTCAGCTCCTCCCTCATGCCTTTGTAGTTACCTTTACACAATTGTAATGCCATTACATCTGATTCCAGCTTCTCCCTCTCAAACTGCAGGGTGAATTCTATCATATTATGATCACTTCCTCCTTAAGGGTTCCTTCACCTTCAGCTCCCTTATCAAGTCTGCCTCGTTACACATCACCAAATCCAGAACTGCCTGCTCCCTAGTGGGGTCTACCATCAACTGCTTGAAAGCACCATCTTGTAGCCATTCCATGAATTCTTTGTCTTGAAATCTGCGACCAAATCTGATTTTCTTGGTGCACCTGTATATTGAAGTCCCTCTTGATTATTGTAATACTGTCTTTTTTACATGCATTTTCTATCTCCTGATTTATTTTCCTCTCCACATCCTGACAACTGCTAGGAGGCCTGTACATAACTCCCGCAAGGACTTCCTGACTATATCACTTCCTGATATTGATTCAATTTTCATTTCTCACTAACAAGACACTAACAAGACTCCCCGTCTGCCCTCCACCTCCACATCTGCCTGTCCTTTTGATGGGACATGTATGCTTTGATATTTAGTTCCCAGTCCCAATCCCTTGCAGCCACATCTCTGTGACAGCCACAGCATTGTACCCCCAATTTCAATCTACATCACAAGCTGATGTACCTTGTTTTGCTTACATTGCGTATTGAAGTACCACACCCTCAGTCTTGTGTAGCCTGCCCTGCCTCCTTCGCATTGTTGTCCCCTCATCTGCTGTGCCTGAAGTTAGATCACAGAGTCATAGAAATGTACAGCATGGAAACAGACCCTTCAGTCCAACCCGTCCATGCCGACCAGATATCCCAACCTAATCTAGTCTCCTTTGCCAGCAGCAGGCCCATATTCCTCCAAATTCTTCCTTTTCATATACCCATCCAAATGACTTTTAAATGTTGCAGTTGTACCAGCCTCCACCACTTCCTCTGGCAGCTCATTCCATACACATACCACCCTCTGTGTGAAAAAGTTGCCCCTTAGGTCTCTTTTATATCTTTCCCCTCTCACCCTAAACCTATGCCCTCTATTTTTGGACTCCCCAACCCCAGGGAAAAGACTTTGCCTATTTATCCTATCCATGGTCCTCATAATTTTGTAAACCTCTATAAGGTCACCCCTCAGCCTCCGACGCTCCAGGGAAAACAGCTCCAGTCTGTTCAGCCTCTCTCTATAGCTCAAATCCTCCAACCCTGGCAACATCCTTGTAAATCTTTTCTGAACCCTTTCAAGTTTCACAACATCTTTCCAATAGGAAGGAGACCAGAATTGTACACAATATTTCTAACAGTGGCCTAACCGATGTCCTGTACAGCTGCAACATGACCTCCCAACTCCTGTACTCAATACTCTGACCAATAAAGGAAAGCATACCAAACGTCGTCTTCATTATCCTGTCTACCTGCGATTTCACCTTCAATGAGCTATGAACCTGTACTCCAAGGTCTCTTTGTTCAGCAACACTCCCTAGCACCTTACTATTAAGTGTATAAGTCCTGCTAAGATTTGCTTCCACAAAATGCAGCACCTCGCATTTATCTGAATTAAACTCCATCTGCCACTCCTCAGCCCATTGGCCCATCTGATCAAGATCTTCTTGACACTTTCTAAATCTCTGTCCTTCTATTTGTTCTGGAATATTTAATAACCTCTCCTGAGCCTTCCCCCACCCCCTTTAACTTTCTCCATAATTTTCTGTACAACTGAATCCACAGCCCCACTGTTTAGTTGAAAGCCCTATCTACAACTCCAGTTATGTGATTCATGGTGCCTGGTGAAATTCAGTCTCTTGAAAACAGTACATCAGCCTGCATCTTCAGTCAGTCATGTTCTTCTGCAGAATTGCAACCGTCACCCTCAAATTTCTGTGTTACTTTTCAAAGTAATGCAAAGGAAACACCTCAGTTCCAGTAAATATCAGCACCTTCCTCAATCTGTGTATCAACTCACTCAGTGTTCAATTAGATAGATTACCTACAGTATGGAAACAGGCCCTTCGGCCCAACCAGTCCGCATGGACCCTCCGAAGAGTAACCCACCCAAGACCCATTCCCCTACCCTATACTTACTGTTGTCTAATGCACCTAACACTATGGGCAATTTAGCATGGCCAATTCACCTGACCTGTACTTCTTTAGATTGTGGGAGGAAACCAGAGGAAACCCACGCAGACACGGGGAGAATGTGCAAACTCCACACAGACAGTTACCTGAGGTGGAATCGAACACGGGTCCTTGGTGCTGTGGGACAGCAGTGCTAACCACTGAGCCACGGTTAGAATTTTAAAGAGTTTTAGATTTACTCTTCAGCAACAGAATAATAATTTCTCCAGGAATTTCCTCCAAACTGCTCGGTGACTGTGATTTACTCAGATTTATATACTTTTACGAACTTCCTGGCTCAGTTACAAAAGCTGGGTCTGAATGAGTTCTCAACATTGGTCGTAGCTTTTCAATGGAATTTACAATGAGGTTATCAGCAGTGATCATTAACAATGTGGACATTATCAGTGATGTCCAGTGAAGACACACCATTGTTACACTCTAATCTGCAAGTAACTGAGGTGCATTAGTCTACCATAAGCAGCACAGAAATGGCATCATGCTAAGCTGCTATGAAACTTGAAAGGATTCAGAAAAGATTTACAAGGATCTTGCCTTTGTTGGAGGATTTGAGCTATAGGGAGCGACTGAATTGGCTGGGGCTGCTTTTCTGGAGCGTTGGAGGCTGAGGGGTGACCTTATGGAGATTTATAAAATCAAGAAGGGTAGGGTAAATAGACAAGATCTTTTCCCTGGGATGGGGGAGTCCAGAAATAGAGGGCATGGGTTTAGGGTGAGAGGGGAAAAATTTAAAAGAGACCTAAGGGGCAACGTTTTCACACAGAGGGTGGTATGTGCATGGAATGAGCTGCCAGAGGAAGGGGTGGAGGCTGGTACAATGACAACATTTAAAAGGCATCTGGATGGGTATATGAATAGGAAGGGTTTAGAGGGATTTGGGCCAAGTGCTGGCAAATGGGGTTAGATTAGATTAGGTATCTGGTCGCATGAATGAGTTGGACTGAAGGGTCTATGTTGCGTGCTGTACATCTCCATGACTCTACGGTTCTATCTGGTTCCCCATTCAGATTTATTAAAAGGCATTGTGTCCATGGACTGCCATTCAGAGATGAGTATAAACCCACTGCAGAAATTTAGAGTCTCTTCATTTTAGTCTGAATACGTATTTAATGGCATGGTTATACTTAATTACTGCTCCAGTACCTCTCTGACAGTGAATATTAACCTTTCCAGTGTGTGGAGTCCCATTCCTGCAGATTTTCATTATTACAAGTGTTTCAAGAATGAAAATGTAATCACTTTTTCAAACCTTTTGTGTATCTTTTATATCATTCCCTTAAAATATAGAAACATGGGAAATAAGAGCAGGAGTAGGCCACTTGGCTCCTTGAGCCTGTTCCACCATTCAAAAAGATCATGGCTGATCATCTAACTCAGTCCCCATTCCCACTTTCCACCCCATACCCTTCAGCCTGATATCTAACTCCTTCTTGAAAACATTCAACATTTTGACCTCAACCATTTCCTTTGACAGAGTTCCACAGGCTCATCACTCTCTGGGTGAAGATATTTCTCCTCATCTCAGTTGTAAATGGCCCACCCCATATCCTTAGACTGTGACCCCTGGTTCTGGGCTCCTGAGTGGGGGGCTTGTGGGATTTTGAAAGGTGTGAGGACCCTGGACAAAGGAGTGTCAACTACCGAAAGAGGAGGAGGAGGTGGAGGCGGTGGTTGCTGGAGCTGGTGAGAAATGTGCAAAGAGAAAGGAATCAAAATGTGGCAGAGATTGGGTATGCAATTTCTGAACTTATTGTTGAGTCCAGTACTCAACTGAAAGATGAGTTTCTGTTTCTCAAGCTAATGTTGAAAATCACGATAACAGTGCAGCAGGCCAAGGACAGAGATATCACGGAGAGAGCTGCATGGAGAATTAAAACGACAGGCCACTGGAGGCTCAGTGTTGTGGTAATGACCTGAACACGTGTTTTCTACAAAATGATTCAACCAGTCTGCTTTTGGTTTGCTCCATGTAAAGGAAACAACATTGTAAACAATGGACACAGTAGACTGAACGGAAAGATTTCGTTGCTCGTTGGATGCTGCCTGAACTGCTGTGCTCTTCCAGCACCACTAATCCAGAACCTGAACGGAAAGAAGTACATGCAACCACAGCTTCACTTTGAACTGCTTCACACTTTTCACTGTGCCTTGGTACACGTGACAATAGATTCAATTCAATTCAATTCAATTCATTTCAATTCAATTCACGAGTTTTGGGCCTTGGACAGTGAGAGAAGGTGTTACATCTCTGGTGCTTGAATATAAAGGTGCTGCCAGATAGGGAGGGCTGTCGGGGTTGATTGAAGGGTGTCCAGGATAACACAGAGAACAAAGCATCCCACTTCAACAGCACCCCTCCCTACTGTCTCTGTATCTCACCTTCTCTGTAACTCACTGACTGTGTATCTCACTGTCTCTGTATCTCACTGTCCATGTATCCCACTGTCTCTGTGTCTCACTGTATCTCACTGTCTCTGTATCTCATTGTCTCTGTATCCCACTGTATCTCTGCCTCTGTATCCCACTGTATCTCACTGTCTCTGTATATCACTATATCTCACTGTCTCTGTATCTCACTGTCTGTGTATCCCACTGTCTCTGTGTCTCACTGTCGCTGTATCTCACTGTCTGTGTATCCCACTGTGTCTCACCATCTCTGTATCTCACTGTCTCTGTATCTCACCGTGTCTCACTCTCATTGTATCTCACTGTCTATGTATCTCACAGTATCTCACTGTCTCTGTATCTCGCTGTCCCTGTATCTCACTATGTCTCACTGTCTCTGTTTGTCACTGTGTCTCACTGTCTCTGTATCTCACTATCTCTGTATCTCACTGCCTCTTTATCTCATTGTGTCTCACTATCTCTGTGCCTTACTGTCTCTGTATCTCACTGCCTCTATATCTCATTGTGTCTCACTATCTCTGTGCCTTACTGTCTCTGTATCTCACTGCAAGTCATTGTTTGTGTATCTCTATGTATCTCGCTGTCCCTGTATCCCACTGTGTCTCACTGTCTCTGTATCTCGCTGTCCCTGTATCTCACTATGTCTCATTGTCTCTGTATCTCACTGGTTTCTATATCTCATTATGTCTCACTCTCTGTATCTCACTGTCTCTGTATCTCACAGTAAGTCACTGTCTTTGTGTCTCACTGTCTCTGTATCTCACTGTCTCTATATCTCATTGTGTCTCACTATCTCTGTCTGTCACTGTCTCTGTGTCTCAGTGTCTCTGTGTCTCACTGTCTCTCACGGTCTCTGTACCTCACTGTCTCTGCATCTCACTGACTCAGAGCTATTACCAACCTGCCAGGTTTGTTTGCAGTCAACACAGGAAAGCATGCTGCTGTAAACCATTTATCGTCCTTTCCTGGCAGGCTTCTCAGCTTATTGTCCATCTGCTAATTCCTCAGAATGTAAACCAGGCTCTGCCCATCAGAATAATCAGGAACATGTGTGTCGAAACAGTCAGACAATGATGAGTGATCCATTAAACAACAAGGTAAGACACAAGTCACATTTTCTCCTGATAAAAGGATAAGCGATCAATATAATCCATTTAATGAAAGCCACATTTTATCAGCGTATCAAAGCTGGTTTTCAGCAAGGTTCTCATCAGGGAAATTAAACCATAATATTTGCACTCATGATTTTTAATTGTTACTTTGACAGATTTATTTCTCTTTTAATAATTATCTTTTCCAGTGAATGCAAAGGACTGTCTAAATTATAGAATCTCTATAGTGTGGAAGCAGACCATTCAGCCCATCATGTCCACATTGACCCTCTGAAGAGCATCCCACCTCGACCCACCCTACTCCAGCACTTCCTATGGTTAACCCACCTAGACTGCATACCCCTTGACACTATGGGCAGTTTAGCATGGCCAATCCACCCTAACCTGCACATCTTTGGACTATGGGAGGAAACTGGAGCACCTAGAGGAAATGTACACAGACACAGGGAGAATGTGCAAACTCCACACAGACCTAAGAATAGAACTGAAACTGGGTCCAGGTGCTGTGAGGCAGCAGTGCTAACCACTGAGCCACCGTGCCAAATTACTGCCAATGTTTGAGCCCCTTTTCTCCCACTGCTTATTATTGGGAATGAGTAATTCCCTGTTGTGGCTCAGCTATTTTTGCCTCTGGATTGGAAGGTTGTAGATTCAATCCCACTCTCGAGACTCATGTGCATTATCCAGGCTGGCATCCCTAAGGCAGTACCGCAAGAGTGCTGCACTGACGCACATGCCATCCTTTGCATAAGCTCACAAACTTCAACTCCACGTGGGCCCCTCTGCTGGATGTAAAAGATCCCATTGTTAAACGATTGAAGCTGAGCAGGTGAGTTCTCCCTCGTGTCCGAGGCTCATTTTACCTTCCAACAGAATGACAGCAATAGATGAACTGCCTATTTTTGTTTTACTTTGATAAAACTCTCATGTGTTCTGAAGAAGTCATATCAGACTCAAAAGGTTTACTCTGTTTTTCTCTTTGTAAATGCTGCCATACCTTCTGAGTTTCTCCAGCATTCTCTGTGTTTAGCTCATCAATAATTGTGGCTGCTTATTGTGTGCTATTTGGCTGCTATATCGAGTATACTTCAAAAGTTATAAGGTGCTTTGCAATGTTCTGAAACTGTGAAAGGCACTATCTAAATACAAAGCTTCCTTTATTTTCTGTCATGTGGCAACAGCACAGATTAGCATTGAAACACTTGCAACTGTCTGCAACAGCAATTGAGAAATCTGATATTTTAATTTGGTTTTAAATTTTAAATTCTTCTGAACATGTTCCAGCAGCCTCTCATCATTTATGTTCGAAGGATATTCTATGTGACTCACTACAAGACTGACTCTAGCCAGAAGCTGACAGATGTGGTGTGTGTGTGTGTGTGTGTCATTGCTGACTTCTGCCTTACCCTAGTCCACTTTAATATCAAGATTTCCTCGAATATGAAATCTGATGCAAATGCTACAGCTTAACTGCAACATTCGAGACAGCCTGCAGTACACCAGACTGATCCCATACAGTTTATCACTAAATCCTAGCTTCAGCCTGGCCTTGGGCCTGTTCTCTTGTTACACATGTGTTGTCCTCAGTTGTTTTAGTAGAATATTGGGATATGGTTATGTGATGGGATTCTGTCTGTGTTCCAACAGGCCATTAGTCACAAGAATTACAGAATGGTCAATGAATTACTTGATCCCCTGAGACTGTTCATTTACCCATCTGTTGTTGGATTTATTGTCCTTTCCTACATCCCATCATACTTTGGTTCTGTTTCAATTGACGTTCTTTTAGTTGCATCTATCTTACACAACACAGATATGTATCTATACATGTACATAGACCTAACTTACTCGCACATATTCACACATAGACCCAAAAGTACACATGCTAGTGTAGGTTAGGCTTGGATCGGCGCAACATCGAGGGCCAAAGGGCCTGTACTGCGCTGCATTTTTCTATGTTCTATGTTCATAGCATCGCAATTATTACGGTGCAGAATGTGGATATTTAGTCCACTATACCTACACCAGTTCTATACCCAGAGCCAATCTCCTGCCTTTCCCCCCATCCCTGTGCAACCTTCTACCTAAATAATCACCTCTTGAATCTCTCAACTGAACCTGTGTTCACCACAGGTTCCAGGCAGTGCATTCCAGACTCTACTTGCTGTGTAAAAATAATTTTTCTCCCATCACTTTTGTTTCACTTGCACATCACTTTAAACATCACTTGTATACACATGCACACATACATATATATACAGAAACACACATACATGCACACACATATTTACAGATATGCACACTCAGACACATACACGCACATATATACAAAACTCATACACACACATCTATATAGAAATGCAGATAAATACACACTTATAAATACAAATAAACACAAATGTGCATGAATGTACAGAAACGCACACAAGGAGACCTTACAGTGCAGGTTCATAGTTCCTTGAAAGTGGAGTCACAGGTAAATAGGATAGTGAGGAAGACGTTTGATATGCTTTCCTTTATTGGTCAGTCCATTGAGTAAGGGAGTTGGGCGGTCATGTTGCGGCTGTACAGGACATTGTTCAGCTATGTTTGGAATACTGCATTCAATTCTGATCTCCCTGCTATAAGAAGGATGTTATGAAACTTGGAAGGGTTCAGAAGAATTTACATGTATTTGCTAGGGTTGGAGGATTTGAGCTAGAAGGAGAAGCTGAACAGGCTGGAGCTGTTTTCCCTGGAGCTTCAGAAGCTGAGGGGTGATCTTATACAGGTTTTTAAAATCATGAGGAGCATTGATAGGATGAATAGCCAAGGTATTTTCCCCCGGGTAGGGGAGTCCAAAACTAGTGGGCATAGGTTTAAGGTGAGAGGAGAAAGATTTAAAAGGGACCTCAGGGGCAACTTTTTAATGCAGAGGGTGGTATGTGTATGGAATGAGCTGCCAGAGGAAGTGGTGGAGGCTGGTACAATTGCAACATTTGAAAGGCATCTGAATGGGTATATGGATAGGAAAGGTTCAGAGGGGTATGGGTCAAATGCTGGCAAATGGGAGTAGATTAGGTTGGGATATCTGGTCGGCATGGACAAGTTGGACCGAAGGGTCTGTTTCCATGCTGTACAACTCTATGACTCTAAATACGCACAGATATACAGACACAGTTGTGCACACATGTATATAAATATACACACTTTTCAAACTCCACTGAATTTTGCCTGGTGGAATTTGACTGTTTGGGATGTGTTCCAAATTGGAAAAGTATGAAACAGTGACTGGTTTCTAAAGTTTGGAGAAAAGGAAAGGAGACAATTAGAGAGGAACATAAAAGGGTGGCCATTCCAAATGATGTTCCTCGATAGTTGTTATCAGAAAGAGTTGAACAGCCTGCCCATTGGTTGCCAGCCAAGGAAATGATTGAAGCTTCGTAGAGAAAGGAAGGATTAGTAACAAAATGCTAATTAAAATCCTGGGTGGCTGAATATTTATCAGGCACCTGGGTCAGATGGAATAATTCCAAGAGCACTTCAGGACATGAGGAAAGAGTAAGGGAGCTGTGTTTAAAGGTTCATTGAACATTTGGATAACATTAGATGATTAGAAAATAGTGAATACTGTTCCTGCTTTAAAAAAAAACAAAAATAGGGAGATCAGAAACAAAGATTCACAAAGGATGGAGAATAGTCAGGGCAATAATTTTAAGCATGGACCAAGCATTTGAACTGAAAACAACAAATGTTGGAGATCACAGTGGGTCAGACAGCATCCATGGAGAAAGAGGAAGCTAATGTTTCAGAATCTATCTTTCCAGTGAAAATAATCCGAGCTTATCCAACCTCTCCTCATAACTAAAACCCACTACCCCAGGCAACATCCCGGTAAACCTTCTCTGCACCCTCTCCAAAGCATCCACATCCTTCTTGTCATGTGGTGACCAAAGCTGCATTGCAGTATTTCAAATGTGGTCTAACTACAGTTTTGTACAATTGGAACATAACTTGCCAACTTTTATATTCAATGCTCTGGCTGATGAAGGCAAATGCGCCATATGCCTTGTTGACGACCTTATCCACCTGTGTTGCCACTTTCAGGGATCTGTGGACCTGTATACCAAGATCCCTCTCTATGTCAATGCTCCTAAGGGTTCTGCCATTTATCATACAATCTGCAGCTGAATTTAATTTTCCAAAGTGCATCACCTCCCATTTGTGTGTAATTTCAATAATTGAGAAGAACGTTGCTGTTTTTCATTTTGTTTTTCAGAACTGTTCATGAGTTTTGTCCATCTTCATCTAGTCTGCAAACGTCATTGGTTTGAAACAGTCCACAAAAGACAGCAATCCTCAGAGTTTCACCCCAGAAACATTGTCGCCAAAGGAAACATCCATCCCTGAGGGTGTTGGCCATTTTATATCCACAGTGTCAACAGATATGGTAGGGGAAGATTCCCCTTTGTCCTCAGTGGTTATGTATGTCTAGTGCATGCAATTTTGAAAACCGTTGCTGAGCTGCAAGGCCTAGGTTTGCAAATCCATGAATCCTGTAAGATTGGGGTGCAAGTTGATAAGGTGGTGAACAAACCATACACATGGTAACAGTAAAGAGGTTGTACTAGGAATTCCCAGATGACTGGTTAGGCCTCAGTTGGAGGATTGTAAGCAATTCCGGACACCACATTTTGGAAACATTTTAAGAGCTCAGAGGAGATTGCCTAGATGTTTCCAGGGATGACAGGCTTCAGTTGTGACAAAAGCTTGAAAATGTTTGAATTACTGTCTTTGGAACAGAAGTGTCTAGGAGTAACCTTCCAAGATAATGAGGGGCTATGACAGGTTGATAGAGAAAAACTATTCACTCTGGGAATAGCAACAGATCCTTCATGAAAGTTCTGATGTTGCCACTGGCAAAAGATAAATGGGATGACATTGATAAGATATATTTTTCATTCAGAGAGCTGTCAGAATCTGGAATGTTCTAGTCTTGGAAGCTAATTTGCTAAATTAATTTAGAGAAATCGGAATAAAACAAAGAATTGTGGATGTGAGAGGTCTGAAACAAACAAAATGAGAAAGTGTTGGAGAAACTCAGCAGATCTGGCAGAATCTGTGACGAGAAGGTCAATGATTTGGAAACGTTAACTCTGTTTCTCTCCCCACAGATGCTGCCAGACTTGCTGAGTTTCTGCAGCACTTTCTCAATTGTTGGTTTAAAAGAAAATAGAACAGGTGCCTGACAACTATGAGTTAGCAAGTTACAGACAAAATGTGAGGATGTGAACTGGGTAGAATGGCCCCCTTCCATTTCGGTGAATCAGCAATCTGTGAATACTCGATTTTTCTTTGTCATACTCTTTACTTTGTGAATACTGAAATCCCCACTCCTGATATCCAGGTGCAGGCGTAATAATCAGCTACCTGATCCTGTGACTGTTTACCTTAACCTGCATCAAATGCTCAATATAACAGGTTTATCGCTTGTAGATGAATGATTTGTCCAACCATCACTCGATCCAAACAAATTGAATGACATTGAGTCATTTGATATCATACTGTGTCACAAGGTAATTACATGCAACAATAGCACAACACTCCAGGATAGAACTCAGTCATGTTTTCAGTAAAATTTAATCAACAGTGAATTGACTAATCAAAAAAGAAGACATCTTGGGTAATATAATGTTAAGGCTGCAAACAGAAGCATGAGGCGACTGATGGGTACTCAATACAATGTTGCACTCTGCTTTAGTTCTGAACTGTGTTTCATGTCAGTGTCTTTGCTTTTTCCTTCTGAGAAGCTCACTTTCATGTCCATCTCACACTGACAACAGGAAGCTCCATCAGACAACATGGAAAAAAAGGGGCATCTTTTTGTTTTGTACATCTAAAAGCAGAGCAAGAGAAGGCTGAATGGCCATCAAGCAGCTCCACCATTCAGTAAGATTGTGCTCAGCCCTCTCCTTCAGCTCTGTTTGCCTGCCTAATCCATGTATTCCTACATTCCCTCACAGTCCAGAAATTTACCAATGTTCAAGACATGAAGTACTTAACAATTCAAAGGTTACAGTTCTCTTGGGTTTGGAAAATTGCCAATGTTCTTCTGAGGGAAGAAATGTCTCCTCATTTTTGCAGATGACACAAAACTAGTGGGAAAGGCAGTTTGTGCAGGGATACAAACAGTTTAGAGAGATATTGATAGATTAGATAAGTGGGCAAAAAGTTTGGTCAATGGAGTTTAATGTGGGAAAATGTGAAGTTGCTCACTTTTGAAGGACAAACAAAAGAACAGGATATTAACTAAATGGAGAAAAACTGCAGCACGAAGGATCTTTGGTTTTTTGTATGGGAAACACAGCAAGCTAGCACAAAGGGGTGGTAGGGAATCAGGAATGTTGCCCCTTATTTCAAAGGGGGTTAGAGTATAAGAGTGGGGAAATCTTACTGCAACTGTATAAGCTGCTAGTGAGACCACATCTGGAATACTGTGAGCAGTTTTGGTCCCCTTATTTAAGGGAAGACATTGTTTCATTGGAGACAGATCAGAGAAGGTTCACGAGAATGATCCCCGGGATGGAGAAATTGTTTTATGAGCAAATGCTAAAGAGGTTGGAAGTCGAGAGTGTGGAGCTGGATAAACACAACAGGTCAGGCAGCATCCAAGGAGCAGGAGAAGCGATGCTTTGTGCATAAGTCCTTCATCAGGAATGGTGATAAAGGGCTTATGCCCGAAACATCAATCCTCCTGCTCCTCAGATGCTGCCGACCTGTTGTACTTTTCCAGCTCCACACTCTCCACTCTGATCTCCAGCATATGCAGGCCTCACTTTCTCCTAAACAGGATGGGATTCTACTCCCTGGAGTTTAGAAGAATGAGAGGTGACCTCAGTGAAACATATCGGATTCTTAAGGGGTTTGATAGAGTCAATGCTGAGAGGGTGTTTCCCCTCCTGGGCCAGCCTAGGACCAGAGGGCACAGTCTTAGAATAAAGGGGAACCAATTTAAGACAGAGATGAGGAGGAATTTCTTCTCTCAGGGGGTTGTGAATCTTTGGAACTCCTTACCACCGAGAGCTGTGGGGGCAGAGTCCTTGTGTATATTTAAGGCTGAGACAGACATAATCTTGCCCAGAAGAGGAATTAGGGGTTACAGCAAAGGGGCAGGAAAGTGGATGTGAGGAATGTCAGATCAGCCATGACCCTACTGAATGGGGAGGCAGGCTCAAGGGCCTACTCTTTCTAGTTCTTATGGTCTTATGCCTTATCTCATTCCTAATGAAGGAAAACACATGGTATTATGACAATTGCTGTCTGCTGTTGTGATAGTAGTTGATGGTAATACTCAGCAAATAAGATCCAAAGGTGATACCTGACTTGGTAAACCATAGATTTTACTTGTTTGATATGTGTTTACTGTACTGGTCAGACCCTGAAGATTTTCACAAGAGATTTCCAATGCACTTTTAAAAAAGAAATATCCAAGTTTATTATACCGAAAAGGAAAACAAAACACAGCTTATTGTACATTGTAGGAAAATTACTTTAAATGATCTTAATACAATAATCAGAAATGAATGTTCAGCCATTTTACTTTCAACAACAACCTTACAGATACTTCAGCCTCAGTGAAGGGTCACCTAGTTTCCCCTCAGCTTCCAACAGTGTTCTGCTTCTAGAATTTTCTTCTAAGCCATTAAGGATATTGTCCCCAGCTCAGAGATTTTTGGAGGTTGCTAAAAACTAACATTGGCCAATTATTGTCACCAAACTATGAACACTGTCTGATCTTTTGAATTGTGCTGTCTTTCTATAAAATTAAATTTAGTTACCAGGCAAGAGTAGTTTTTTTTTCTTGTGACCTTTATTCATAATGCACTGAACTGCTCACCCCAATCTCTATTCTAAGGCTGTAAACCCCATTAAAAACACACATATCAATAAATGGCACATACCTCGTCACCTTTCTCCAAAAAATTAAACATGAAACTAAAACTGTATCTCCCTTTTTAATACACACATAGAAATATAAATCAAACTTAAACAAATTCATGATTCTGTCCATGTTAGAACTTAATTTTCAAATAATAAAAGTTTATCATGAACCTTCATCACTCTACAACTATTTCAACAACAACTTGCATTTATGTAGCACTCTGAATGTTGTAGCAACATGCAAGATGGCTTCATAGAAGCATTATTAGTCAGCATTTGACACCAAGATATGCTTGCTTTGCCCTGTTTATATTTTACAAGCCTTGAGGTGTGGAAGGGGTCGTGAAGCCGGATATCAGACCACTCGGTGTTGGCTGTGACTTAATGGGTTTTGTCTCTGAAGCAGCTGGTTATAGGTTCAAATGCTGTCCTATAACCTTGAGCATGGAATCCAGGAAAACCATCCCAGAGTAGTTACAGAGGGGGAGTTGTCTTTCAATGGAAAATTTGATCAAATGCACTCCATGTCTTTGCAATTAATGCAAATAGTCCCTTGGAATCAAAGCAGAAAGTGCTGGTGAAACTCAACAGGTCTTGCAGCATCTGTGGAGAGAGAAACAGAGTTAACAACTTGAGTCCAGGATGATTCTTCTTCAATATTACATGATGTGGAGGTGCTGGTGTTGGACTGGGATGGACAAGTGAGAAGTCAGATGACACCAGGTTATAGTCCTACAGACTTATTTGAAATCACAATCTTTCAGAGTGCTGCCCCTTCATCAGGTGATATTATCACTGGGGTGTGAATCCAGAGACCCACATAATATTCTTGGCACCCAGGTTCAAATCCTACCGGGGCAGATGGTGGAATTTGAATTCAATAATACCTGGAATTAAGAGTCTAATGATGACCATGAAATCATTGTTGATTGTTGAAAAACCCCATCTCTAATGTTCTTTAGGAAAGGAAACTGCTACCCACACCTAGTCTGGCCTACATGTGACTCCGGACCCACAGCAATGTGGTTGACTCTCAACTGCCCTCTGGGCAATTAGGGATGGCCAATGAACGCTAGTCCAGCCAGTGATGCCCTCATCCCGTGAATGAAGAAAAAGCTCACTCATTCCTAAGGCAATATTGTAATAGCACCAGATTTCCAAGCTTCTGATAAAAGATCATTGATCTGGATTATTCACGCTGTGTCATTCTCCACATAGGCTACCAGATCTGCTGAGCATTGCCTGTTTTCATTTCAGATTTCCACCATCTGTAGCATTTTGCTTTTGTGTTGGAAACTGGATTAAACAAGAATACCTCATGACCCCATTGCCAATGGGCTATGCTGCCCTCCCAAAGAAACTTGCAGCAGAATGTTGGAGCCAGCATGCCCACTTAATATTGTCCCCATTAGTCTTTAGCACATGGCAATCTGATGCCATTCTGATTCAGTCCAATTCTTACATTTATATAGTGCCTGTCACGACCTTGCCATGCCCCAAAGTGCTTGACAGTCAATGAAGTTCATCACCGTTCATCACCACTTAGCTGAATGACAACTAGGAATGGGCATTAAAATCAGATTTGTAGAAAAATTCAACTTTTCTTGATCATTATAGCCCCTCAATTCTGGTAAATCCCATTTGGATTCTCCAGCGCTGTTTTTACAATATGGTACCCGAAACTGTTCACAGTACTGAAAACAAGTGTTGTCTAACCAGGTTTAGCATAAACTTCCTGAGTTTCAATTCTATCTCTGTAGAAATTAGCTCGAGTGTTTGAGTTGTTTTATCTATCTATGTTGCTACTTTTAGTGACTGGTGCATTCCTCCAATTCCTGTGTTTACCCTAGCCCCTGGTGTGTATCCCTAATTCCTCAATATGTAGTCCAATTCCTCAATATGTATCTCAAAATCATAGAATCCCTCCAGTGTGGAAGCAGGCCATTTGATCCATCAAGTCCACATTGGTGCTACGAAGAGCATCCCACCCAGACCTAACCCCTCGACCCTTTGTTTGCCATGACTAATCCACCTAGCCTCCATTTGTTTGGGAGGAAACTGCAGCACCTGGAGGAAACCCAGGCAGACACAGGGAGACTGTGCAAACTCCACACAGACTGTCACCCAAGGCTGGAATCGATCCTGGGTCCCTGGTGGTGTGCGGCAACAGTGCTAACTACTGAGCCACCATGTCACCCATAAATCCTCAGCGTCTATCCGAGATCCTCAGTTGTAAATTCCGCAGAGTGTATTTGCAGCATCTACTCCGAAAGCCTCATTGTTTGCTCCCAGATCGTCAGTGTATATACGAGGAGATTTGTTCTTGGCCCTCCATTTCCCTCAATTTACTGATGGACGATTCAGGTCTTCCAATCTTTGAATTATAAAATGACATCCTTTAAAGCATTTTACTGTGGTGAAAAAGAAATTGATCATCCAAGAAAGCAGCAAAGTGCAGATTTCAGTTCGTCCTCAGTCTCAGCAAATGTTGCAATTTCTGTTTGTTTTACTAATGGTGACAGATTAGCAGCAACTTAAAGATATCTTAATTCTTATTTTTATGACAGAACGCCGATTGTGAAGGAATGCTCTGCTAGATGTGTTTGGTGTACCTTAAACCTTTGGAGGAACTAGGTTAACAGCAATTAATCATTGCAGACTATAATCTGTTTTTAGGAAAAGCTCAAATTTTATTTAGGGAGTGATAGGTAAGGAGCAGTAAGTACAGGGGGTAAATGGGAGGATGCCGAGGAAATAAGTGTTCCTGGACCACACACTGGCAATGCCAGGCCATCACTGATTGTTAGAAAATCCTTCTCAAGCAATGACTCCCTTTGTTAGCACTCCAGCTCCCCCAGCCCACCCCAACTCACCCCGATTCTTACTCTGGGTTATTTTGACTGACACCTTGTCAGAATTGATAAAGAGAGGAGTGATTGGTACACAAAGGGAGGGCTGTCCCAATGAGTCCATTGTCAATCACCGATGAAATCCTTTCAGCAGCAATTCAAAGACAGGAGCCATCAACATCTTTGGAGTTTTAGTCCCCAGTGCGGTAAATGTTCCAGTTCTTGGGAGAATTTTGTAAACAAGTTGCAATAAACAAAGCCAGGGAGCAGTGAGAGATTTTACAACATCGCTGCCTGTTCCTTTATCTCATTGAGGGGAACACTCTTGCAAGTGTTAGATTCAGACCCCCGCTTCTTGGAGCCTAGACCAACAACCCACTGAGGGAATGCTGTACTATCAGTTGGGATTTCACATTGAGGTTGTACAGGACATTGGTGAGGCCTCTTCTGGAATATTGTATCCAGTTCTAGTTGCTCAGTTATGCGAAGGATATTATTAAGCTTGAGAGAGTTCAGAATTGATTTACCAGGATGTTGCTGGGTATGGAAAGTTCAAATTATAAAGAGAGACTTGTTAGGCTAGGATGGTTTTCATTAGAGCAGATGAGGTTGAGAGGTGACCTTATAGAGTTTTATAAAATCAGGAGAGGTATAGATTGGGTTAATGATAGGTGTCATTTCCTTAGGATGGGGGATTTCAAGACAAAGGGGAATATTTTTAAGGTGAGAGAAGAGAGATTTAAAAAATATATGAGGGGCAAATGTTTTAACACAGAGAGTGTAATGTGTGATAAAGTCATAGAGATGTACAGCATGGAAACAGACCCTTCGTTCAAACCCGTCCATGCATACAAGATATCACAAAGTAATCTAGTCACACCTGCCAGCACCTGGCCCATATCCCTCCAAGCCCTCCTTATTCATATACACATCCAAATGCCTCTTAAATGTTACAATTGTACCAGCCTCCACCATATCCTCTGGCAGCTCATTCCATACACATACTACCCTCTGCGTGAAAAAGTTGCCCCTTAGGTCTCTTTTATATCTTTCCCCTCTCACCCTAAACCTATGCCCTCTAGTTCCGGACTCCCTGACCCCAGGGAAAAGACTTTTTCTATTTATCCTATCCATGCCCCTCATAATTTTGTAAACCTCTATAAAGTCATCCCTCAGCCTCCGATGCTCCAGGGAAAACAGCCCCAGCCTGTTCAGCCTCTCCCTGTAGCTCAGATCCTCCAACCCTGGCAAATCCTTGTAAATCTTTTCTGAACCCTTTCAAGTTTCACAACATCTTTCCGATATGAAGGAGACCAGAATTGCATGCAATATTCCAACAGTGGCCGAACCAATGTCCTGTACAGCCGCAACATGACCTCCCAACTCCTGTACTCAGTACTCTGACCAATAAAGGAAAGCATACCAAATGCCTTCTTCACTATCCTATCTACTTGCGACTCCACTTTCAAGGAGTTATGAACCTGCACTCCAAGGTCTCTTTGTTCAGCAACACTCCCTAGGACCTTACCATTAAGTGTATACGTCCTGCTAAGATTTGATTTCCCAAAATGCAGCACCTCGCAACTATCTGAATTAAACTCCATCTGCCACTTCTCAGCCCATTGGCCCATCTGGTCCAGATCATGTTGTAATCTGAGATAACCCTCTTCGCTGTCCACTACACCTCCAATTTTGGCGTCATCTGCAAACTTACGAACAGTACCTCTTATGCTCACACCCAAATTATTTATGTAAATGACAAGAAATAGAGGGCCCAGCACTGATCCTTGTGGCACTCCACTGGTCACAGGCCTCCAGTCTGAAAAACAACCCTCCACCACCACCCTCTGTCTTCTACCTTTGAGCCAGTTCTGTATCCAAATATCTAGTTCTCCCTGTATTCCATGAGATCTAACCTTGCTAATCAGTCTCCCATGGGGAACCTTGTCGAACGCCTTACTGAAGTCCATATAGATCACATCTACTGCTCTGCCCTCATCAATCTTCTTTGTTACTTCTTCAAAAAAACTCAATCAAGTTTGTGAGACATGATTTCCCATGCACAAAACCATGTTGACTATCCTGAATCAGTCCTTGCCTTTCCAAATACATGTACATCCTGTCCCTCGGGATTCCCTCCAACAACTTGCCCACCACCGAGGTCAGGCTCACCGGTCTATAGTTCCCTGGCGTGTCTTTACCATCCTTCTTAAACAGTGGAATGAACTTACTGAGGGAGTGGTGGATGCAGGCAGTTACAATGTTTAAAATATACTTAGATACGGACATGAATAGGAAAGGTTTGGAGGGATATGGGCCAGGTGGAGACAGGTGGGACTATTTAAGTTTGGGATTATGTTCAGCATGGACTGGTTGGACCGCATGGTCTGTTTCTGTGCTGTATGACTCTATGACTCTGAGAATTTAAATGCTATGAACTCTCAAATCCAATAACTACTTGGAAGATTTGGAGCATTCTCCCCATATGTCCTGGCCAACAATTATACCAACCTCCCCCCCCAACCATAGCTAAATGTGATCATCTGATTGTCTTTGTGCTCTTTGGGGAGCTTGCTGTGTATCTATTGACCACATGTTTCCCTTGTTTACAATGATCATGAAAGGCCTTGGGATTCTCTGCAATAAAGGGCAGCTGAGGCCAAAGCATTGAATGTTTTCAGTAAGGAGTTAGATAGAGTTCTTAGAATGAAAGGGATCAAAGGGTCTGGGAAGAAAGTGTGAATGAGGCACTGAGTTAGATGATCATATTGAACAGTGGAGCAGGTTTGATGGGCTGAATGGACCACTCCTGCTCTTACTTTCTGTGTTTCTTTGTCCTGAGGATGGCAAAACAGCTGTTTATATTTCTGCTCTCCTTTTTCCACATTTTGTTGCGAGACCAAGCCACTCAACTCAAGAAGGAGCTGGATTCAATCTCAACCCGCGCTCAGGGCCAGAGAGAAACTGAAGCATCACAGATAGATCACAGCCAGTGCCGCACTCCACCAGAGTTGAGCCATGGTATCCCTGTAGAAATTGAGAGGTCGCAGCATCTCCAAGCACAAAAGACAAAAGCCTTGAGAACCTTCAAAAAGCTACAGGCATCACAAGCTTCTGAAGCGCCCGGCTTGAAAGCCAAACAGGTCTCCAACATTCAAGATTGTGAGTACCCAATTATTCTGTAACCGGAACACCATTCCCTTCCCTACTTACTGTCTTAGTGTCTCACGCTTTTTTAATCTGAGGGGCTGGACACATAAACAAATTGTTGTTTTTGTACAGAGGTGGGGAAATTGCCATCTAACTGTGATGTGCAAACGAAATGGTCAAGTATTTCCCAATCCCCGTATATACACCCAGTGGGTTAGCCAGATGGTTGCAACGTAGAAGAGCAGGGGGACATATAACTGAGGATCTCATCATCAATGTCTCACTAACAAGTCTGATTGTGCATCTCAGAAATTCCTTGTCATTGGTCATGGAATTTGTAGATCTTTGTCTGGCTCTTGAACCCAGTCGTAGTGCCACATCTCCAAATGCACATTTGAGGTGTTTAAGGTGATACTTACAAAGTAGAACATGTGAAAGAGGAGCAAAGGTAGTCCATTCGAACTTTCAAAACTGCTCCGCTGTTCAATAAGACTGTTGTCGTTCAAATGCCACATTCCTATCGAACTCAGATGATCCTCAATTCCTTGCTTAGCAAAATTCTATCCACCTCTGGCTTAAAAATATTCAGTGAACCCCATTTCCACTGCCTTCTGAGGATTGGAATTCCAAAGTGTCACAATTATCTGACAGAAAAAAAACTCCTCATCTCTGCCCTAACAAGGCAATTGCTACATTGTATCTAGGTCTGCACTGATCAACAAGAGGAAATGTACTTTGTATATCCACCATTCAGGATCTGATACACTTCAATCAACTCACCCCTCACTCTCTAAAATCCAATGGAAACAAGCCCAGTCTGTCTAACCTTTCCTCATCAGAAACCCACTCATTGCAGAGATCAATCCAGTAAACATCAATTCCAGTTTAGGAGGATGAAGGGGGATCTAATTGAAACATACAGAATATTGAATGGCCTGGACAGGGTAGATGTTGGGAAGATGTTTCCATTGGTAGGAGAGACTAGGACCTGAGGGCACAGTCTTAAAGTAAAGGGAAGACCTTTTAGAATGGAGATAAGGAAAATCTTCTTCAGCCAGAGAGTGGGGAATCTATGGAATTCACTGCTACAGAAGGCTGTGGAGGCTGGGTCATTGAGTATATTTAAGACTGAGATGGATAGGTTCTTGAGTATCAAGGGGATCAATGATTATGGGGAGAAAATGGGAGAATACTGTTGAGAATAAGGGGGAATAAGGTTGAGAAACTGATCAGCCATGATTGAATGTTGGAGCAAACTTGATGGGCTGAATGCCTAATTTGTGCTCCTATGTCTTATGGTCTGATAGTCTAAACCTCCCCCGAACCCTCTCCAAGATATTGATATCCTTTCTTATATTCGAGATGTGATCTCACCAATGTTCTATATAACCAAAATGTAACATTCTCATCTTTATGTTCAATTCCACTCACAATAAAGGAAAGCATCCGATTCATGGTTTTAATGACATGCTTTACCTGGAAAACTAACTTTTGGTGACTCATGCACCATAACATATGAATCCAAAATGATTAGCTTGAGAGGAACTACTTCCTTTGGTGGCAGAACCCGGAACAGAGTGTCACGTCACCTTAAAGCTAGAGCTAGGCCATTCAGGGATGATGTCAGGAAGCATTCTCTCAAACTAGAAGGGGAGACGAAACCTCAAGCTGTCCCTCTCCACCAAACAAATACCATTTGCCTGGAGATCAACTGAAAAACTTAAAGCTCTGAATGATCATTCTTTGTTATTTAATGACTTGGAGCAAGGTGGGTAAATGAATGTCAAGTCGGTGAGTCTCACTTCTGTTGTGGGCAAAGTCTTAGAGAGAATTGTAAGGGATAGGATTTATGCACATCTGGATAAGAATGATGTGATCAAGGATAGTCAGCATGGTTTTGTGAAGGGCAGGTCGTGCCTCACAAACCTTATTGAATTCTTTGAGAAGGTGACTAAGGAGGTAGATGAGGGGAAAGTGGTATATATGGATTTTAGTAAGGCGTTTGATAAGGTCCCCCATGGTAGGCTACTGCAGAAAATACAGAGATATGGCATTGAGGGTGAGTTGGAGGTTTGGATTAGGAATTGGCTGGCTGGAAGAAGACAGAGGGTAGTAGTTGATGGCAAAGGTTCATCTTGGAGTGCCGTCACTAGCGGTGTTCCGCAAGGATCTGTTTTGGGACCATTGCTGTTTGTCATTTTTATAAATGACCTGGAGGAAGGGTTAGAAGGTTGGGTGAGCAAGTTTGCGGATGATATGAAAGTCGGAGGAGTTGTAGACAGTGAGGAAGGATATGGCAGGTTACAGCGGGATATAGAGAAGCTGCAGAGCTGGGCAGAAAGGTGGCAAATGGAGTTCAATGTAGCTAAGTGTGAGGTGATTCACTTTGGTAAGAGTAATAAAAAGATGGATTACTGGGCTAATGGTAGACTACTTGGTAGTGTGGAAGAGCAGAGGGATCTTGGTGTCCATGTACACAGATCTCTGAAAGTTGTCACCCAGGTAAATAGTGCAGTGAAGAAGGCATATGGCGTACTGGCTTTTATTGGTAGAGGAATTGAGTTCCGGAGTCCTGAGGTCATGCTGCAGATGTATAAGACTCTGGTGCGGCCGCATCTGGAATATTGTGTGCAGTTTTGGTCGCCATACTATAGGAAGGATGTGGAGGCACTGGAACGGGTGCAGAGGAAGTTTACCAGGATGTTGCCTGGTATGGTAGGAAGATCCTATGAGGAAAGGCTGAGGCACTTAGGGTTGTTTTCATTGGAGAAAAGAAGGTTTAGGGGTGACTTGATAGAGGTGTACAAGATGATTAGGGAGTTAGATAGGGTTGACAGTGAGAACCTTTTTCCACGTATGGAGTCAGCGATTACAAGGGGGCATAGCTTTAAATTAAGGGGGGGTAGATATAGGACTGATGTTAGGGGTAGGTTCTTCACTTAGCGAGTTGTAAGTTCATGGAATGCCCTGCCAGTAGCAGTAGTGGACTCTCCCTCTTTATGGGTATTTAAGCGGGCATTGGATAGGTATATGGAGGATAGTGGGTTAGTGTAGGTTAGGTGGGCTTTGATCGGCGCAACATCGAGGGCCGAAGGGCCTGTACTGCGCTGTATTCTTCTATGTTCTATGTACAGATTGGCCAAGACCTCAATGAACTGGCCCAAGGAACTCAAAAACCTACTCCTATTTTTATAGCTGCAACAGTTTGATCATTCACAGGGACCCATTTGCAGCAAGCAACAGGATTATGTTTAAGTCTTACGCCACTTTCAAATTACTTGGAAACTTGGGGCGTCTGCAATACTTTCTCCATGGCAACACCTCAACCAATGGGAGTCAATTTGCTCAGCCATCAGTGCTCTTCACTCCAGTAGTATAAATTGTGGGCTGCTTTGAAGTTTGGAATTCTTGTGTTTGTTCTGATGAGTGCAAGAGGAAAAGCTATGGCAACACATCTCTCTCAATTTCCAAATGTTTAATTATATTAGAACAGAGTTACCCCTTCTCATTATCTGGGGTATAATATGCTCCAAATATAAGGAAGAGAAAAATCAGCTGACATTTATCACATGGAGAAACATTAGGCAGATTTTATTAAGCAATTAAATATTTAATCAGTTAGGATTATGTACATTATTTTTGAAGATTGCATATTGTTCTTGTTATATTAAAGCATATCACACATTTGACCATATCTGTTTGCCTTCAGTGATAGCATGTGGTTAACAACATAGTAAGGCCATTGATTGAGTTGTGTGGCTTTATGACATAGCCTCTTTCCCCTGTAAACTATTAGAGCATTTGCAAATATCAGCGACAATTATTTGCCCAATACTAGAAGAATAAATAATATTTGGTTGTGTAAATGAGATTTGATAGGCTCCTGGTTTAATAATCTACCTGTAAGTATGTGGCTGTTAAAATGGAAGATCAGGAGCCAAGGTCAACTTGGAATGATTGGAGCAGATCTTGTTGAGCAATTAGTGAACCAATAATGATAAAAGAATCTGTAGCAACTTGAGATCTATTGCATAAATGCTCACATTGATGACTCTTAGTTGGTTTTGATGATACCATTTCATACAGCCCTGCAGCACAAGAGGCCACTCAGTCTGGGCTGAGATTGTTCAATTTTTAGAACCATTGTAAAGTTATAACCCAGAAAGAGGCCATTGAATATATTAAAGGGAGACAATGATGAAGTGATAACATCTTTGGACTAATAATCCAGGTGTGGGGAAAGGATTTGAATTCCACCCATCACAGAAGGCAAAATTTGAATTTTGTAAAAACTGTATCACTGTCAAAGAGGTATAGAGGATTTCCAATATGGAAAGAGGCTCTTCAGCCCTCATGTCCATGTTGGTCATCAAACATCCATCTATTCTAATCCCATTTTCCAGCTGGTGGCCTATAGACTTATATGCTAGTGCTGAGTTCTGAGGAAGGGTCACTGGGCCCAAAACGTTAACTCTGATTTCTTTTCACAGATGTTGCCAGACCTTCTGAGCTTTTCCAGCAATTTCTGTTTTTGTTTGTGACTTATATACTCAGTTGCTTCAAATGTTCATCTAAATATTTCTTCAATGGATGTAGGTTTGCCCGCTGAGCTGGAAGGTTCATTTTCAGAAGTTTCATCACCATACGAGGTAACATCTTCAGTGAGCCTCCAGACGAAGCTCTGCTGGTGTTTCCTGCTTTCTATTTGTATGTTTGGGTTTCCTTGTGTTGGTGATGTCATTTCCTGAGATGACATCATTTCCTGTGGTAATGTTATTTCTTGTTCTTTTTCTCAGGGGATGGTAAATGGGGTCCAAGTCAATGTGTTTGTTGATAGACTTCCACTTGGAATGCCATGCTTCTAGGAATTCTCGTGTGTGTCTCTGTTTAGCTTGTCCTAGGATGGATGTGTTGTCCCAGTCAAAGTGGTGTCCTTCCTCATCTGTATGTAAGGATACTAGTGAGAGAACCTCACTAATATCTCACAAAACCTCAACATGAGTTACAAACCTTCTCAAAACTTGCTAATTTGTTCAAAGCCTTGAAGCTTCCTGTCTCTGCCACCAATTCAGGCAGCGAGTTCCAGATACATATTATCCTCTGGATGAAAATATTTATCCTCAAATTCCCTCTAAACCCTGTGCTCCTTATCTCAAGTCTGTGCCTCCCGATAATTGACCTCACTACTAAATAACTATCCTGTCTATGTTCCCCCATACTTTGTGCACTTCAATCAGAGCCCCTTCAGCTTTCTCTGCTCTAAAGAAAATAACTCCAATCTCTCTTCTCAGCTCCAGCCCAGACAACATCCTGGTGAATCTCTTCTGTAGTGCAATTTCTCTTGTGCAATCACATCCTTCCTATAGTGTGGGAACCAATCTACCCTGGCTGTGTCCCAACCTACATTATCTACAGCTCCATCAAAATCTTCTGGTGTTCAATGTTGTATTTTCTGACTGCCGATTAAAATGAGAAAAAGCTGTGGAAGGATTTGCTGCACTTTTAGGAACAGGTTACTGTAACTCATTGTGTGTGGGGTTTACACTGCTACATTATTCAAGCAGTGATGGGTGGAATGTTTGTCAGTGACACAGCCACTAGGGTGTGTCTGAGTGCAGTGGAAGATTTGGCTGGCAACAAGTATTATCACAATGATTGGTTTGTGCAGTTGTGACCAGATGTGGATGTCAAAGGTCATCCTCTTAAGCCAGTGTTCCCCAGTAGTTGGTCTCTTCACTCCCCAGTGGAAATGGGTCTTCTCTGTTCACTTTCCCCAGGTCCTTCATTTTTTTTTCATCTTAATTAAGGTGGCATGGTGCCTCAGTGGTTAGCACTGCTGCCTCACAACGCCAGGGACCTGGGTTTGATTCCAACCTTGGGTGACTCTCTGTGTAGAGTTTGCACATTCTCCCCGTGTCTGCATGGGTTTCCTCCCACAATCCAAAGATGTGCAGGTTAGGTGAATTGGCCATGCTAAATTGCCCACAGTATTCAGGGATGTGCAGGCTAGGTGCATTAGACAGGGTTAAATTCAGGGGAATGGGTCTGGGTGGGTTACTCTTTGGAGGGTTGGTATGGACTAGCTGGAACGAAGGGCCTGTTTCCACACTGTAGGGAATCTAATTAATTAAGTGACCCACCAACCTCCTTCGTTCTAAGTAGAATAAGGCAGAAGTGGGTACTGGAGATTACAGTCAAGGTTAGAGCGGTGCTGGAAAAGCACTGCAGGTCAGGCAGCATTCAAAGTGCAGGAACATTGACGTTTTGGGCAAAAGCCCTTCATCAGGAATAAAGGTAGAGAGCCTGAAGCGTGGAGTCTGCCTTTATTCCTGATGAAGGGCTTTTGCCCAAAACGTCGATTTTCCTGCTCTTCAGATGCTGCCTGATCTGCTGTGCATTTCCAGCACTTCTGTAATCTTGGTTCTAAGTAGAATAACCCCAGTCTATACAATATTTGCTCATTGCAATTTTCAAGCCTAGCAGCACTTTTACAATTCTAGTCTATACTCTCTCTAGAACTTCCTGTAATATAGTGACTAGAATTGTCCACAAAACTCTCGCTGTGGCCTAACCCGGTTCTGATCGAGTTCTAGCACTACGTCTCTTTTCTTATAATTAATACCTCGCCCAATGAAGGAAAATGTCGCTTCTCCCTTCTTCCCCATCTAATCTATCTGTCCTTCCACTGTCAGGGACCCATGGGCATGTACTCCCTCACTTCCTCTACCCCTCCCAATACCCTCCTGTTAATTGTGTATTCACTTGCAAAGTTTGTCCACCCCAAATGCATAATCTTACACTTCTCTGGATTGAATTCATTTTGCCACTTTTCTGCCTGCCCACCAACCAATCATTAATGTTTCCTGCAGGCAACACCCATCTTCTTCACTATCAACAAACGGTCATGTGTTGTGTTGTGTGCAAATCTCCCGAGGGTATAAGAGCTATGGAGTAAATGGAGTAAATGCCGAAACATGGAGCTGAGTTGGAGACCAGGGATGATCTCATTGAGCTGAACAGCTCTAAGTGGCTAAATAACCTCCTGTGTTCCTAATTTTTACTCATTCTCTTTTCCAGCCTGGATGGCTTTGATAAGTTATTGAAAGGCAAAGTGCAAATTCCTCTCCTCTGCCCCTTCTCAATTGTTTCCTCTCAGCCAACTTCCCCTCCCTCTGCTTACCTCTGAGCTCTCCCTTCCTCTCTCTCCCGCCTTTTGCCCTCCTCAAGCCACTCTTTTCTACACTTCCTCGCTCCCCTTTCAGCCCGTCCTCACTCCCTCCCTCTCTCCACTCTTCCATCTCTCCATGACCTCTCCCTCCTCTCTCCCTGATCCCTGCCTCCTCTTTCCCCAAATCTCTTCCTCCTTTCTCCCCTCCTCCTTCTCCTCTCTCCTTTCTCCCTTTTCTTGCATCTCTCCTCTTACTCCCTCCCCATTCTCATCCATCCTCTCCCAATTTTTCCCTATCACCCCTTCCCCATCCCCTACTTTCCATTTTGCTCCCCTCCTCGTATAATTGCCTCTCCTCACTATCCCTTTCTCTCTTCTCTTCTTTCCTCTCCCTTGCTGCATTAACCCCCTCTCCATCTCCTACTCTGTCCTCTTTCCCTTCACTCCCATTTCTTCTTTCTCTCCTTTCCTGCTCTCTGTCTCACCTCGCCCACTCTGTCTCCCTTCCTTGCTCCCTCTTCTCTCTCCCTACCTTTTCCGTCTCCCTCATTTCTCCTTCCTGCAGTCACCTTTTGCCAATGTTCTAAGCCCCCTCCTCTGCATCCTGTGCTCTATTGTTTCAGGGAAGTTTGCAACTGCATGTTTACACCTGACAGTCCTGTAAACTCCAAATGGGAGGCAGGTAAAAAAGCTACAAACCTACAAATATCAGAGTAGGGACAAAGCATTTGGAGGAAGAAAGTAATTACAGTTTGAAACAGAATTGATCAAAGTGAAAATGTAAAACCTTTTCAGTTGAAAGAGCATGTCAGGAATCTAAGCCTCTACTTCGGAGTACTGACTGGATTATCAGAGCCCGTCTGTAGTATAGACGATTAAAAGTGGCATTGAATTACAATTATAAAAGCAAACAAACAGCAAGACATTGATCGGTGATTAATAAAGGCAGCTGTTGTTTACTGTGCAAATCTGTAAAAGAGCTCATTGCATTCAGTGAACCAGGGAGTCACCTTTCACAATGTGCCTTGTTATTGGTGCATTGTGCCCAATAATCATAGCAATATTGAAGAATAATAGCATGTAATTTGTTTAGATTCCCTTATCAGTTTTAATCTGCTAGTCTGCAGCCATTCATGCTGAGAGTGGCCGCAGAGAGCGAGAGAGGAAAAACCACATCTGATGTTAAGACTTGTCAGCATTTTCTTTTTCCACATTTTGGAAGATTAAGAAAGAAAAGCGAAAGGCTGTTTGCAGCTGTAAAGGTACACACAGCTGGAGCCGTGCTCATAATAACAACGAAGCGGGGGCACTCACTGAACCAGAGATCAGTCATTCTACATGTCACAGCCTTGGCATTGGAGCATGCACTGGGAACGAGTGCAGCTACTTAGTACGGAGGTGGATGGAGACAAGGGCTAATCTTATATTTACAGAGCTCAATCTAGCCAGTGGGGTACCTGCCTCAGTGTAATCACAACTGTAATGTAGCAGGTTCCAAATCAGTAATGTAGCAGAGTCACCAACCAGAGTTGAAAGGGTCTGCCATAGTTGTAATGTCACTGGACAAAACATCCACAATGGCCAGGCTAATGGACAGAAGCTCAAATCCCCAGGTGAAATTTACATTTGATCATTAACATCAGGAATTGAAAGTGAATCTCAGTCATAGTGGCCTTGCCTATTATTATTGGTCATCATGCAAAGTCCCCTATATCACAAATGTCCTTCCAGATAAGGAAACTGCTGTCCTTAACTGGTCTGATACAAAAAAAACTGCAGATGCTGGAATCTAGGTAGACAGGCAGGAGCCTGGAAGAACACAGCATGGCAGGCAGCATCAAGAGGGAGAGGGAACACAGCAAGGCAGGCAGTATCAGGAGGGAGAGGAACAAAGCAAGGCAGGCAGCATCAGGAGGGAGAGGGAACACAGCAAGGCAGGCAGTATCAGGAGGGAGAGGGACACAGCAAGGCAGGCAGCATCAGGAGGGAGAGGAACACAGCAAGGCAGGCAGCATCAGGAGAGAGAGTAACACTACAAGGCAGGCAGCATCAGGAGGGAGAGGGACACATCAAGGCAGGCAGTATCAGGAGGGAGAGGAAGACAGCAAGGCAGGCAGCATCAGGAGAGACAGGGACACAGCAAGGCAGGCAGAATCAGGAGGGAGAGGGACACAGCAAGGCAGGCAGTATCAGGAGGGAGAGGGACACAGCAAGGCAGGCAGCATCAGGAGGGAGAGGGACGCAGCAAGGCAGGCAGTATCAGGAGGGAGAGGAACACAGCAAGGCAGGCAGTATCAGGAGGCTGGAGGAACACAACACGGCAGGCAGTATCAGGAGGGAGAGGGACACAGCAAGGCAGGCAGTATCAGGAGGGAGAGGAACACTGCAAGGCAGGCAGAATCAGGAGGGAGAGGGACACAGCAAGGCAGGCAATATCAGGAGGGAGAGGGACACAGCAAGGCAGGCAGCATCAGGAGGGAGAGGGACACAGCAAGGGAGGCAGTATCAGGAGGGAGAGGGACACAGCAAGGCAGGCAGTATCAGGAGGGAGAGGGAACACAGCAAGGCAGGCAGTATCAGGAGGGAGAGGGAACACAGCAAGGCAGGCAGTATCAGGAGAGAGAGGGACACAGCAAGGCAGGCAGCATCAGGAGGGAGAGGAACACAGCAAGGTAGGCAGCATCTGGAGGCTGGGGGAACACAGCAAGGCAGGCAGCATCAGGAGGGAGAGGGACACAGCAAGGCAGGCAGTATCAGGAGCTTGGGACTCCACACAGTTGGCCGAGGCTGGAATCAAAGCTGGGTCCCTGGTGCTGTGAGGCAGCAGTGCTAACCACTGAGTCACCGTGCTGCCCCAAATGATGGACTCTACAGTTAATAATCTCTGATGTGGAGATGCCGGTGTTGGGCTAGGATGTACAAAGTTAAAAATCACACAACACCAGGTTATAGTCCAACAGGTTTAATTGGAAGCACACTAGCTTTTGGAGCGTTGCTAGAATTGGAGGAATGTAGAGATCTTGGAGAATTGTGAATCCAGAGGGGCTACAGTGATATGGAAAAACAAGGCCTGGGAGGAATTTGATCATGAGAATCTTAAAATCACACTGTTGTTCAACCAGGGGCCAATGTAAGTCAGATATCAAAGGATTGATGACTGAATGGAATTTGCTATAAGTTGAGATGAGAGGAAGAGTGAATCCAACCAGCTCAAGTTTATAGAAAGTGGTAGGTGGGAGGTTTGCTAAGAGAATATTTGAATAGTCCAAACTGAGGGGTAACACAGCATATGTTCAGGATTTTGATCAGCACAATTTTAAGTTAAATTTATATTCTGTAATTTTGATTTTAAAAATGGGAGACATGGTATTAGTTCAAGTTTGAGTTGGTTTTGGTGCCAAAAAACTGGAAGCCTGTTTGCCTCATTTTAATGAGATTTTACGATGTTCAAAGTGAAGTCCATCAGTGCACTATATGAAAAGGAAGTAGGGAGAAAACCTGTGCTGTTGCCTAGAGACAGAGATCCAGAGACACTTACAGGCAGAAAGATGCAGAAGTGAGTTAAATATTCACCATGACGTTAAAGTAATATTAAGTTTAGTTAACAGTTTACTTTAGGCATCTCAGGGAGATACACTAGTTGTAACAAAAAGGCATCTCGGGAATGGACAGAAATTCACAGGATGAAAACCAGTTCTAGCCATGCCAACCTGAACAAGCAGCCTTCACATGGAGATGGTGATGAATATTCACTGGGGTTTAGTGTTTGTAAGGATATTCCTGGGATAAAAGAGGTTGTGGAAATTTGAATCCTTTTCTGGTGCTTGAAATGAAATCTTGCCAATCATTTTGTCTTGTGTACTACAGTTCATTTTGTTTTCTCTTCGCAGTCACACAACACCAGGTTATAGTCCAACAGGGGCTATATTTGAAACCACACGCTTTTGGAGCACTGCCCCTTCATCACATGGAGTGAAGAGAAGCTCACAGGCACCGAATTTATCGGCAGAGAGATCAAAAGATCATACAAATGGTATCAGTGGAGTGTTGACAGGCTGAATAATGAGTCTTTGCAAGTGATCAAAACTGTCAGACAGTGTGAGTAAAGTGTCAACAGCTAAATATCAAGTGACAGGATGATCCAATTAATTGAGGCAGAGAGATAGTTACAAAAAAAAGGTGGTGCTGGAAACAAACCAAATGGCTGGAATAACATGATAGGTGTAAGAGCCATATGCTGATGGTCTAACCAAAGTAATAAGTAACCCAAAATTGTACAAACTAATTCAGGTAGAGAGATCATAGCAAGTTATGACGGTGATAGAGTCAAAACAGAACAGTAAGGAAGATGTATTGATACAAGACAGTGTAATGGGGTTTCATATAGCATGACGTGAACCTAAGATCACAGTTGAGGCCATCCTCATTGGTATGGAATTTGGCTATCCGTTGCTGTCTTAGCGATTCCACGTTGTTGTATATCTCCAAGGCCACCGTGGAGGATGCTTACCCAAAGATTGGAGGCCGAATGCCCTTGACCGCTGAAGTGTTCCCCAACTGGGAGAGGACAGTCCTGTCTGGTGATTGTTGCACGGTGTCCATTTACCTGTTGTTGTAGCATCTCCATGGTCTTGCCAATGTACCACTCCTCAGGGCATCTTTGCCGGCAACATATGAGATCGACAAAGTTTGCTGAGTCACATGAGTATTTGCCAAGTACATGATGGGTAGTGTTTCTATGCATGACGGTAGTAACTATGTCAATGATCTGACATGTCTTGCAGAAGTTGCCGTGACAGGGTTGTGTAGTGTTATGGTTGATGTTATCCTGAAGGCTGGGTAGTTTGCTGTGAAAGATGGTCTGTTTAAAGTTTGGTGGTTGATTGAAGGTAAGTGGAGGTGTAGGGATGATCTTGGCGAGATGTTCGTCATCATCAATGACATGTTGAAGGTTGTGGAGAACATGGTGTTCTGAGGAATGGTCAATGGATCCAAAATGTAACTCTGATTTCTCTCCACAGATGCTGTCAGACCTGCTGAGCTTTTCCAGCAATTTCTGTTTTTGTTTCTAATTTACAGCATCTGTTCTTTCATTTTTTATTTATTAACTGATTCCATGGTTTTTAAAAAAGTTAGGGTCTACCAAGCCAGATTGCCAAATGGGATATGACTTGTCCAGTCTTGACATCAACCGCAATCATAATAATTTCAATAAGACAATATTAGATAGTTTCCAGAGTAATGAAAGTATTTTTCATCCAGCTTCTTTCTCTGAGGAACTGTACAAAATGCACGCCCATTGTGATGAATGATTTGATCTAGAGGTACACAGGATGCCTGAAACTGGCACTGAATGAGATTACAATATCTCCAGCTCCAGTGTGGACATAGAAACATAGAAAATAGGATTAGGAGTAGGCCAAATGGTCCTTTGAGCTTGCTCTGCCTTTCAATATGATCATGGCTGATCATTGATCATCCAACACCATACCCTGTTGCTGCTTTCTCCCCCAACTCTTTGATGCCTTTAGCCCTAAGAACGAAATCTATCACGTGTGTGTGTATGGCTTTGAAAGGTGCAACCACAAATTTTGAAATTGAGAGAACAGATATTTAAGTATACTTTACTGGGCATGCTACATTAAATCAACCTCCTGTGGCGGTATGTTTGAAAATGTAAACCTACAATTAGCAATTTCATATCATCGGTGGCCCCGGAATATGAAGCTTGTTTCAGTCGGTGTGTGACATGAACAAAGGGACAACATTGTAGGAATTCTAATGAAGTGAAAGACGATATAAGGAATTAATTTCAAGAAATTCCATCAAGGCAATTTCAGACAATGTGGCGGCATGAATTGATGTTTTCTGTTTTGTTTTGATAAAAGGATAATTTTTTTTTTAAAAATGCACAAATCATAAACATCTGTGCAGCAGAAGAGATGCTCCCATGTGTTGTTGCTTCATATCATTGACTGTAAAGATTTCTGAAACTGTTGTGTTAAATACGTGATACATCTGTTATTCATGGGTGAGGAAATGAGAGAGCAGGATTATTCTTTGCTTCGATGTCAGCCAGGACCCAGCTGATCAGAAAGTTGTGATTCAAGGCCCTCTCTCCAAAGATCTGGTCTTTTCTTTCTGCATGGGATGTATGTATCACCAGCTGGACCAACATTTATTACCCATCTCTTGTTGCCCCTATTAGAGGAATGGAGATCTATTTCGAGGTCCGGATGGTTTTGGAGTGGAACTTGCAGGGGATGGTGTTCCCATGTTTCTGCTGCCCTTGTCCTTGTAGATGAAAGTGGTCATGGGTTTAGAAGGTGCTGTCTAAGGATCTTTGCATCTTGTATATGGTACACACTACTGCTACCTAGCATTGATAGTGGAGGGAATGGAAGCGGATGTGGTGCCAGTCAAGTGGGCTCCTTTGTCCTGGATGGTGTAAAGTTTCTGAAGTGTTGTTTAATCTGCACCCATCCAGGCAAGTGGGGAGCATTCCATGACACTCCATACTTGTGCCTTGTAGATAGTGGACAGGCTTCGGGGAGTCAGAAGGTGAGTTACTCGCTGCAGTATCCCTAGTCTCTGACCTGATCTTGTAGTCATTGTGTTTATGTGGTGAGTCCAGATCAGCTTCTAGACAATGGCAACCCCTAAGATATTGATTGTGGGGAATTCAATGTTGGTAATGTCATTGAGTGTCAAGGGCGCTTGCTTAAAATCTATCTTGTCGGAGATGGTCATTGCCTGGCATTTGTGTGGAGTGAATGTCACTTGTCACGTTTCAGCCCAAGTCAGGATATTGTCTAAGTCTTGCTGCATTTGGACACGGATTACTTCTACCAAGGTAATCACTTTCCTTATTCTTGATCTTTCCACAAGATAGTGCCATCAGCACTATCAAATACTTATCATATTTTAAGCACTTTGATCAGATGAACTTTTCTCATGTGGTATCTCTTTGAACCTCAGTATTGTTCTTGTCACTCTATTCCATTCCCACTTCAAAGCCATTGTCTTCTTCCTGAAGTGTGAGGTTTCTTGAGATAGTGTCTCACGTGATCTCTGTACAACAGAAGCATCGCTCTCATTCTTCCGTATTCCAGATGCCTTGAGATAAATTAATGTGTTTTTCTGTGAAGCAGATCACTAGCCATTGCCATACTTAAAATATCCAGATGTAGATTTCACAGGACCATAGAATTATAAGCACAGAAAGAGGCAATTCTAGCTAGTGAGTCTGAACAGGAGTTTTAAGAATACCTCTTTCCTCAAGTTGAGACGTTTCTTAAGACAATTCCTGCAGACTTGGCTCTCACTAATCACAGTGTATTATAGGATGCAGGGAGATGTTATTATTTTGAATCCTTCAGTGGAAGGGACATGCCCAGTATATTTCCAACTGACCGTAAACATTGAAACATAGAAAACAGAGCAGGAGTAGACAATTGGCCCTTTGAGCCTGTTCTGCTAATCACCTGACACAGTACCACATTCCCACTTTCACCCCATATCCTTTGATCTTTTTAGAATATTAGGAAGCTCTGAAGAACAGAAGGATATTGGAGTGCTTGACTACAGATTGCCGAAAGTGGCAGGGCACGTTAATACAGTAGTGAAGAAGGCATATCAGATACCTGCCTTTATTAGTGGCAGATGATAATCAGTGATTGTAAGAGCAGCAGTTATGTTGGAGCTGTATGGTACTTTGGTTAGGCCACAGCTGGAGTACTGTGCACAGTTCTGGTCTTTGTGCTATCAGAAGGATGGGACTGCAGTGGAAGGTGTTGCTGAAGAGATTCACCAGGATGTTGTCTGGGATGGAGCAATTTAGTGATGAAGAGAGGCTGGATAAGTTGGGGCTGCTTTCTTTGGAGAAGAGAGGGTTGAGAGAGGACCTGGTAGAGGTGTGTAAGTTTATGAGAGGCATGGACAGGGTGAATAGAAAGCAGCTGCTCCCTAGCTGAAGGGTCAGTAACAAGGGGGTATCATTTTAAGATGAAAGGCAAGAAGCTTAGAGGGGATTTGAGGCAAAATGTTTGCATTCAGAGGGTGGTGGGGTCTGGAATGCACTGTCTGGGAGGATGGTTGAGGCGGGAAATCTCACAACCTTTAAAAAGTACTTGGATGTGCCACTTAAAGTGTCAGAACATTCAAGGCTATGGGCCAAGTGCTGGAGTCTGAGACTAATGTTGACACTGTTCTGTGAGTGCAGACTTGATGGACAAATATGGTAGGATTCCATGATACACTGTATCTAACCCCTTCTTGGAAATATTCAATGTTTTGGCCTCGACTGTTTCTGTGGCACAGAATTCCACTGGCTCCCCACTCTCTGCAGAAACATTATTCAGTTCAACATAATTTTTGGTGCCTAGTCCACCAGGAATGTTTTTAAGTGGTAGTCTGTCTTGATGTGACAAAGATCAGATTCGATTCCCTACAGGGCCTTCGGTTCAACAAGTCCACACCGACCCTCCAAAGAGTAACCCACCCAGATCTATTTCCCTCTGACCTAGGCACCTAACACTATGGGCAAATTAGCATAACCAATTCACCTGACCTGCACATCTTTGGATTGTGGGAGGAAACCAGAGCACCCGGAGGAAACCCACGCAGACACGGGGAAATGTGCAAACTCCACACAGAGAGTCACCCAAGGCTGGAATCGGACCTGGGTCCCTAGTTCTGTGAGGCAGCAGTGCTAACCACTGAGCCACTGTGCCGCCCTGATTGAGCTTATGACCTGTCATCACCTGCTCATCATAATATCCTGCAGTAAAGTATTGACAATCTTCAGGGTTGGGCTGTTGAAATGCTCTCCACTTACCTGGATGGGTGTAGCCCCAACAACACTCACAAAGCTCGAAATCAGCCAGGACAAAATAGCCTGTTGGATTAGCACCACATGTACATCTTCAATATTCACTTCCTCCACTACAAAGTAGCACCTCTGTGTTCCATTTACAAGATCCACCACAGCAACTCACTAAGGCTCTTTTAATCAGCACCTTCCAAACCCATGACCACTCCTATCTAGAAGGTACCATCACTTACAAGTTCCCCTCACCATTCTGACCTAGAAATACATCACTATGTTGAATACCCATCCAATGGCATTGTGGGTCTACCTTTAGCACATGAACTGCAACAGTTCAAGAAGGCAGCTCATCCCCACCTTCTCAAGGGGCAACTAGGGATGGGTAAGGTGGCCCAGCCGCAGAGACCCAAGTCTATGAATTTAAAAAACGCTGATCCTACTGACTGGCTTCCTTGACTATTTCAGAAAACCAAACAAGGACTCTCTGTCTTGGTGTGGGACTTGTGCCACATATAGGCTCCTGCTAATTAAATCCAGCACATTCCCTTATATAGAGGGCAATATTGAATCAGTATTGTTTTTATATAATGACAAACCATTTCTAGGTGCCTTTTCCTGAAATGACCATCTAAACCCAAGTTCTTAAACTACAGCTACAAGTTGAACATATGTACTCTAGAATTTTAGTCGAGTAGCAGAGCCACTACAACTTATAACTGCTTGTAATATTTGTCATGAGGCCTTGCCAAACAGACATTAAGAGTGTTAAGCTTGTCAGAGCACCACAGCAATGAAGCTCTCTTCATTTATCAGCCCAGTGCTTCTTTTGTCTGGTTAATTTCCCATTGGAATCATTCAGCGTTCTAGCCAGGAGTTGATGAGCCCCTTTGCTTGTGTGATTATTTTCACTGGGCTGGTTGCATCTGCAATAAATCCAGGAGGATTTGTGAGCAAATGTAGAAAGATTAAAAAAAAGTAACCGGGTGAACTGATAAGGCGCCCAGTCCCTAGGAGCAAAATACAAAAGCTTTCCATTATATGAAAGAAATGGAGTCGGTGACTCTCAATTGATTACAAACATTTTGATCATCTTTTGCCAGCTGTCCCTGAATTAGGAGCAGGGGCCGGAGTGAGGGATTGAATGGAAAGCAAGTGAATATCAGCTGACTGACTTGTTCACTGTATACCTGGGCTAGAACGCTGTTGTAGTGAAGTAGGAAACTTTTACGGATTGTGTAGCTTTAAATGGAACCTATTCCTTTTATTTACTTACAGCCTTAGCTACTGACTTGCACAAAAGCAAGCATCTGTCTTTAAAGTTTAAGATGTTGATGGCCCCATGATGGTCTAATAGGAAATGTGATGCTTTCACTTTCAGACAATTTCATAACCCTGCAGCCTCCTCACGATGTGCCAGCAATTACTGCAGACAACTTGGTGATTCTTGGATGTTAGTTGGCATCAGCGAACTGGATTCTTTTAACCAAAAGGGAAAATGCTGAAAAATCTCAGCAGGTCTGGCAGCATCTGTAAGGAGAGAAAAGAGCTGACGTTTCGAGTCTAACTGACCCTTTGTCAAAGTGGATTCCTTTAAACTTGTTCTCCTTAGAGCAGAAAAGTTTGTGGAGGTTCTTAATCAAGTGTTCAAAACTCATGGAGAGTTTTGAGAGTAAATAAGGTGAAACTGTTTCAGTGGCAGGCCAGTGCCAGTTTTAAGGTAAAACAAATGGAAGAGAAATGTGGAAATAAATTTGACAGTGAACTTCCGAACCAGGAGCAGGAGGAGGCCTTTCAGCCCTTTGATCCTGCTCCATTGTCTAATACAATCATGCCGTATCATCTCAGTCTCAAATCCATTTTGCTGCCAACTCCCCATAACTCTTTCACCCATTACTAATTGAAAATCTGTCTATCTCCTCCATAAATTTATTCAATGTCTCAGAGACCACCGCATTCTGGGGAAATGAATGCCACGGATCCCCAACCCTTTAAACATCTCGGTTTTAAATCTGCTATCCTTCATCCTAAAACTATGCCTTCTCATTCTAGATTGTCCCACATGTACTTTGTCAATAGCCTTTACCATCTGATTAGATCAATTAGATCCCCTTTTATACTTCTAAACTCCAGCCTAAACTGCTCAATCTTTCGTCATAAGACAAATCTTTCATCTCTAAAATTAACTTTCCTCTGAAGCAAACTTCCTCTGAACTGTCTCCAGTGAAATTATCTCCTTTCTCAAACAAAGGACCAAAATTGTTAACAGGACTCCGGATGCGGAAACACCGCATATTCCACAATTACAATGACACTTTACTACTTTTATGCTCTGCCCTTTAGCAATAAATGCCAAGTGACTTGTTATCATCTAGAGCACACTGTTTGAAAGAATGGTGGAAGCTGGTTCGATAGGAACTTTCAAAGAGAATTCAGTAAGTTCTTAAAAAGTGGAAAGAGCAGGTGAGAATGGAACCAATTGATGACATTTACAAGGAACTGGCACATAGGACCTCTTTCTGGACCTGCTTATGGACTCGCCAAGTTGGGCATTAACAGGTCCAGGCATCGGGCCCTGGAGTGGGTCATTGTTGACGAATGTCTGCCCATCTTGCGCAGCTACTTTTGTGCCTTAATGTTGTTGGAGAGGGAACACTCAGTGTCCACCAATACCTTTAAAGAAAAGTGGGCACTCCAGTGGGTAGAGTGCCTTATCTCTCCTTCCAAGTCAATTTGGATTTAGCCCTCTTCCCCTCTTCCTCTCTCCCTCTCTCCCTCTCTCCCTACCTCTCCCACACTTTTAGTGTAATTGCATTGTCATTAAGGGGCTCTGTATGAAAATTGAAGAATTGAGTGACTTAATGGCAGTGGTTAATAATTAAAATTGCCACAATTGATATGGTGATGGGAAAAGCCGCCTGATTGAGTGTGTTAGCATTTCCGAATATTAAAAAAAATGCTAGTACATGATCAATGGGCCGAATGACCTTTTTTGTGCAGTTCATTTTATGTTTCTGAGACTGAGTGCTTCTTTGGGATAGTGATCTGAGTTAAGGCATTGTTGGCACAGGCAAACAGCTGGGAATCTAATGGAAACTACTGTTTCATCACTGTCTTCAAAACCAGTCTACACATTCTCCTTGCTCTCCCAAACACTGGAAGAGCAGACTAACAAAGTCAGAATGTCATTCGCCAACATGTCAACAATGTGCTGAGGCAGAGTTCCACTCACTCTGCACTCGTTATTGTTGAAGCAATGACTTTGGAAAGTTCAGCGATGTTTGAGCATTTTGTAAATGCCAAGTAATTCCATTGTTTGGGCGCGGGGATGAGATTGGTCTCTGAAAAGCTTGCAGGTTTCCCTTCTCACAATTTTTTCTCTCTATCTTCCAATTAACTTTTTGGAGAAATATTGCATTTTCAATGATGAGGAGTTGGCACTATACAAAAAGAAGTTTAAAGAAGTAAGTCATGCTCTTCTCCAACAAAAATTGACAGAACAGTGCAAATAACATCTAGCCCAGTGTCCAGTTCAAACCTCCCTCCCTGATTGTATCTACAACAACAATTTGCATTTAGAGAGAGAAACATCCCAACATATTTGTTATGGACCAGCCCAGACTCCCTCAAAATATATTAAGGAGATAGCCTATCCCTAACTTTTTCTTCTTTTAAAAGAAATTGCTGGGCATTGCGTTTCAGATGCAATTCGATCGGTCAAACTTCCAGCTTGAAGCATTTGAAACTTTATTCATACACTACAGTCAAAATACAACAAAATAACGAAGGTTTTGGAATAACTTAATATTACAAAAACTTAACAGAATGAGCGGTTATTTTATTATGAAACAGTAACTGTTCCAATATAGTAACATAACATCCATTAACACACCCTCGGCAAAGGCAAATTCAGTAAAAACGATTGTCTGACAAGTAATTCTCCAGTCCAGGAGGAAAAGCATCAAGAGAAAACTCAAAGAGGGAGAGAGAGCAGCGGGATGAGATGTACTGTAGCTTTCAAATTCAGCATCCAGACCCAACAACTGCTACTGAAAAATTAAAATTAACAATCCTGGTTCGATGGGAGCTTGCCCCACTCATTCAGACTGCTTCTAATATTCCAGTTTTAAAAAAATCCAAGGCTGTTTACTTTATGGGTTCTCAATAGACAGCTAGTCACCTCTAACTCAAAACCTCTCTTAAAAAAAAGGACACACTTTGCAAAGCCATAGTATCATTACAGTACTACAATAGACACTCTCTCAAACAAAACTTGACATCAAGTTTTGTATATGACCAAGTGATAGCTTTTAAAGAGCTTCTCAAAGGAGGAGAAAAAGAGGTGGAAGAGTTTAGGGAGGGAATTTCAGATCAAAATGGAGAGAAAGTCACCAGGAATGAATAGGGCAATGGGGCAAAGCAGAAAGATAAGGCTGGTAACTCTTTTTACTTGGCACAGATTCCGTGGGTCTGCACTTCCTGGAGTTTTGAGGAATCAGAGGTGATCTCATTGAAACTTACAAAATTCTTCAGTATTCTGACAAAGGGTCATTGATCTCAAAACATGAACTCTGTTTCTCTCTCCATAGAAGCTGCCAGACTTGCTGGGTTCCTGCAGCAATTTCTGATTTTATTTTAGGTTTTCATCGCCTGCAATTCTTTATTTTTAATGCAAAATTCTTACAGGTAGGTATAGGATGGATGTTTTCTTTGGGCTGGGGATGGGAATGAGAACCAGGGAACGCACTCTCCAATTATAGAGTCATAGAGCCATGAAGATGTACAACACGAAAACAGAGCCTTCGGTCCAACTCGTTGACTCAGACAAGTTATCCAAACTAAAGTAGTCCCATTTGCCAACACTTGGCCCATATTCCTCCAAACCTTTCCTATTCATATACCCATCCAGATGCCTTTTAAATGTTGCAATTGTACCAGTCTCCACCACATCCTCTGGCAGCTCATCCCATACCCATACAACCCTCTGTGTGAAAAGGTTGCTCCTGAGGTCCCTTTTATATCTTTCCCCTCTCTCCTTAAACATGTGCCCTCTAGTTCTGGAATCCCCTATCACAGGGAAAAGACTTTGTCTATTTACCCTATCCATGCCCCTCATAATTTTATAAACCTCTGTTAAAGTCACCCCTCAGACTCTGACGTTCCAGGGAAAACAACCTCAACCTTTTCAACCTCTCCCTATAGCTCAAATCCTCCAACCCTGGCAACATCCTTGGAAATCTTTTCTGAACCTTTTCAACTTTCACAACATCATTCCAATAGGAGGGAGACCAGAATTGCATGCAATATTCCAAAAGGGACCTAACCAATGTCATGTACAGCTGCAATATGACCTCCCAACTCCTGTACTCAATACTCTGACCAATAAAGGAAAGCATACCAAACGCCTTCTTCCCTATCCTATTTACCTGTGACTCCACTTTCAAGGAGCCATGAACTTGCACTCCAAGGTCTTTTTGTTTAGTAACATTCCCTAGGCCCTTACCATTAAGTGTATAAGTCCTGCTTTGATGTCCTTTTCCAAAATGTAACACCTTGCATTTACCTAAATTAAACTCCATCTGCCACTCCTCAGTCCATTGGCCCATCTGATCAAGATCCTGTTGTACTCTGAGGGAACCTTCTTCGCTGTCCACTACACCTCCAATTTTGGTGTCATCTGCAAACTTACTAACTATACCTCCTATGTTCACATCCAAATCATTTATATAAATGATGAAAAGTCATGGACCCAGCACCGATCTTTGTGGCACTCCACTGGTCACAGGCCTCCAGTCTGAAAAGCAAATCTTCACCATCACTCCCGACCTTTGAGCCAATTCTATATACGAATGGCTAGTTCTTCCTGTATTCCATGAGATATAACCTTGCTAACCAGTCTCCCATGGGGAACCTTGTCAAATGCCTTACTGAAGTCCATATAGATCACATCCACCTGTCTGCCTTCAATCAAGTTTGTGAGACATGATTTCCTATGCACAAAGCCATGCTGTCTATCCCGAATCAGTCCTTGCCTTTCCAAACACATGTAAATCCTGTACTTCAAGATTCCCTCCAACAACTAGCCCAACACAACGTCAGGCTCACTGGTCTATAGTTCCCTGGCTTGTCCTTACCACCTTTCTTAAATAGTGGCACCATGTTAGCCAACCTTCAGTCTTCCAGCACCTCACCTGTGACTATCGATGTTACAAATATCACAGCAAAAGTCCCGGTAATGACCTCCTTAGCTTCCCATAGAGTTGTAGGGTACACTTGATCAAGTCCTTAACGGACAGTTCAATTTAGAACCAAGGTGAGGAGACATTTCTTCACTCAGAGGATGATGATGTAATATGTTAGAGTTAACCATTGTATTTATCCTGATGTTTGTGTCGATGGTTCTTGATCTATTCTGTCTATTTCTTGTTAAGACTCCTTCCTGATACTTTTTTTCCTGTCTCAATTGTCTTATAGATGGATAAAGATAATGATGGCTACTTGTCTTGTGCTGAACTAGTAATGACTCTGAAAGAAATGGTCCCATTTGAGACACTCACTGATTCTGAAGAAATTTATATTTACAGGGTAAATGTATATTCAGCTGCTGACAATGTTCTGTTTTATGTAATCATGGAGTCCTTCAGTCCCTGTGCTAACTCAAGGGTCCTTTCCTGGTTTTCCCTGTTCTGATGTCGAATTCTACCTTACAAGGCCCTATCTGCAATGGGTCCATATTGATGCAAGTAGGCAAAAGTGAGGACTGCAGATGCTGGAAACCAGAGTTTAGATCAGGGTGGTGCTGGAAAAGCACAGCAGGTCAGGCAGCATCCTCAGGAATGCCCTGATGAAGGGCTTTTGCCCGAAACGTCGATTTTCCTGCTCATCGGATGCTGCCTGACCTGCTGTGCTTTTCCAGCACCACTCTGATCTAAACCCATATTGTTGCAAGGGTCTGTCTTTGTGTAATTCCAGCCTGTTGGCAGGTGTAGGGGTTGCTTAAGTCTATCTAGGTTTAAGGGAGTTTAGCACAAATAAAAACATTTGACGGCATATCTTTTTTTTCAATAAAACCTCCTGGTCCACAATGTTGCACCAGAACAAGGCAGTACAGAAATGGGACTACATTACTTAACAATGAGCCTGGAGTACCACAGGTGTTGAATTTCCTCATTTTTGGGCAATTCAGGATCTCCAAACTATTTACTCACTCTGGAGAGGACACTCCAGTTTTGGAATTGCTTCCACATCTATAACAGAGGGTATTCACTCCCAACCTGCTGTGCTTTTCCAGCACCACACTCTCGACTCTGGAAGTGGTGTCCACCCTCGTCACAGAAAATGCTGCTGAGGTGGACAGACAGTTAACTGTCAGGCCAGAGCCCATAGTTCATGTATTTCAATAGCCTAAGGGTCATAGTTGGGACACCTCTGAATTAAATTGAACACTTTGAAAAGTGCATGATTCAGCCTGGTGCATCACATTTAAAATATTAAATTTTGTTCCTGGAAAACCTCAGTCTGTGAATTTTTCAGAATGAACATTGTAATTGTGAGCTTCATTCAAAGGGTTGCTTAGTTTCTGCAGCCACATCTGATAATGATATCGCTGTACATATAATTCAGGAGTGTGATGGAATATGCGCCATTTGCCAGGACAGGAACAGCTCCAACAGCACTCAAAGCTTGACACTGTAGTGGTTGTAAAGACATCAGTGAGGTGGACCTCATAGAATATGAGTTCCCTGATTTGTGCTGTTAATCTGGTCCAATCAGGAAGCCCTGGCTGACAGATATAAACAGGAGTTTCAGAGATCCTGTTCACTTGGAGAGCTGGATCAGTGTCAAGGACTCTCCCCATGTAAATAAAGGGGGACTTGGTGATGGGATACTGTAGAGTTATTTCAGACACCATCCAGCACAAAGCATCCTGCTTGATTGACCCCTCATCTCCCACTTTCAAAGTTCACTGTCTTCACCAACACACAGTGGAAGCAGTGTGTACCATCTACAAGATACACTGCAACAACTTAACAAGACTCCTGTGACAGCAGCTTCTGAATCTGCAACCTCTATACAGGACATTGGTGAGGTCACTTCTGGAGTATTGCGTACAGTTCTGGTTGCCTTGCTATAGGAAGGATATTATTAAATTGGGGAGGGTGCAGAAAAAAATTCCAATGATGTTATTGTGACTGGAGGGCTTGAGTTATAAGGAGAGGCTGGATAGGCTGAGACTTTTTTTTACTGGAGCGTAGGATGTTGAGGAGTGACCTTGTAGAGTTTTATAAAATCATGGGGGGCATAGATAAGGTGAATAGCAAAGATATTTTTCCCAGAATGGAGGAGTTCAAAATTAGGGGACATAATTTTAAGGTGATAGGAGAAAAATTTAAAAGGGACCTGAGGGGCAACATTTTCACATGGGGGGGTGGTGCGTATATGGAATGGGCAGCCAGAGGAAGTAGTAGATGCAGGTACAGTCACAACATTTAAAAGATATTTGGACAGGTACATGTATAGTAATGGTTTAGAGGGATATGGGCCAAATGTTGGCAAATAAGACTGGTTTAGTTTGGGAAACTTGGTCAGCATAAACGAGTTGGGCTGAAGGGTCTACTTCCATGCTGTTTGAATTTATGGCAGCAGATACATGGGAACACTAGGCAACAGTGAGGACTGCAGATGCTGGAAACCAAAGTTTAGATCAGAGTGGTGCTGGAAAAGCATGTCAGCATGTCAGGCAGCACCCGAGGAGCAGGAAAATCAACGTTTTGGGCAAAAGCCCTTCAGTAGGATGCTACTTGACCTGCTGTACTTTTCCAGCACCACTCTGATCTAAACACGGAACACTACCTCTTCCACATTCTTCTGCAAACCACTCACCGTCCTGGCTTGGAAATATATTTTCTGATCCATCAGAGTTGTTGGGTCAATATCCTACAAACTCCCTTCCTAAAGCACCGTGGACATACCTGCACCATGTCAGCGTCAGCAGGTCAAGAAGGCAGCTCACATCATGTTCAGAAATATGACGAGGAACAGATAATAAACCAGGGACAAGCTGGTAATACTGACTTGCTGGACTGAATTTAAAAAGTATACAGTGCCAGGTCTTATTTATTGAATTTCTATTGCAATTTTCCCAGTAGATATGAGTTTTTATATTGGTTCTCCCCAACTGCAGTGTTTTCAATTGTCACATTGTTCCTTCAGATACTGGAAAGCCTGGTTTGGCACTTCATCGATGGCTCGGTCAATTTCCAGCTGTTTGCAGTGACGGTTAGCTTGGCCCAGAAAATTATCAGCCTGGAGTAAGTTTGTGCTCGGGTGTGCTCAGCATTGTGTATTAACTATTATATTGTGCACAATGGGTTAACACAGAGGAACAACTACATAAATATTATTCCACTTTTGAGTGACTGTCTGCCTTGGAGTTTGCACATTCTCTCCGTGTCTGCGTGGATTTCCTCTGGGTGCTCCGGTGTCCTCCCGCAATCCAAAGATGTGCAGGCCAGGTGGATTGGCAATGGGAAATGCAGGGTTACAGGGATAAGGTAAGGGGTGGGTCTGGGTAAGATGCTTTTCGGAGGGTCAGTGTGATTTGATGAGTTGAATGGCCTGCTCCCACACTGTAGGGATTCTATGGTTCCATGATTCTACTGGTTGGGTCAGAACCTGAGAATTCTACTGTGATTAACTCACATCTGGACTCCTTAAAGCCTGTCTACATCTACACAACACAAGCCAGGAGTGTGATGGAGTATTCCCTACCTGCCGGGATGAGTTTAGCTCCAACAACCCTCATTTATCCAACCTTTTCTGCATAATGTAAATGACAATGATGTGAGGATTAGTAATGGTCATGTTTTATCATTTAGACCATAACTGCCAAATTAAACAGTGGAAATCTGGCATTTAATTACTAAAAATACATCATGAATGGTTGCATGAAAAGTCATAATATTCTGGCAAGATCACATTTTATTTAGGATAATCAGATGCATTTCACGATATACTGGTGTTGGTGTGAGCATTTGTGAATTGGGAGATGTATCAAGAAATTGAGGTGGAAATCTGAATCTTCCCTCCCGGATTTCCAATTGAGGCAGTTTCCGAGCCTGTCTGTTTTTGTCTGAATCTCCGGCTGTTGAGAATGTGTTTCGGCTCCAATTCTGCTTTGCCCTCTCTTGGAATTAACCCGGAGAACATGCTGAGGTTATAGAAAAGCAGACCTCATGTGAAAAACTATCGCAATTAGAGTTGGTGTGTTAAATCCATCCTAATTTTAACAGCTAATTCCTGCTGCTTTTAAAGGTGGCTAATCCTAAAATACTAATTTATAAGTGGCCATTAGTAACCAGTGGATGAGATTTGACTGTATTGCTAAAATATCCTCATTTCAGCTGTAAGTTGACAGCATTATTCCACTCTCAATAAATATTTCTCAATAGATAGTTTGATAACTTTGTTTAACTTGCACTGTCACCCCTCAAACATTGGAGATCAAGTCTTGTTCCAAAATCTTGAACACAAAACTCTATGCTGACTCCACTAGTCTTCATAGTGAAGGATGCTGTACTGTTGGAGATTCCATGTTTTGGATGAAATGTTAAAACCAAGGTCCTGTCCAATCTCTCAGGTAGATCTTAAGAATTCAATCTTATTATTTTAAAGAATGCAGGAACTTCTACTGCTTTTGCTGTATCGAACGTTGTAAAAATATTTATTTTAATCCTGATTACACAGCAGCCTGTTTCTCTTAGAACATAGAACATAGAACATAGAACAATACAGCACAGAACAGGCCCTTCGGCCCATGATGTTGTGCCGAACTTCTAACCTAGATTAAGCACCCATCTAGGTTTGGTCCTTAATCCAAAATAGCAAGAAAGAAATGTGGTTGTCGTTATAATCTGGGGAATGAGCAGGGGAAGGTGAGCAGGGCAAAAAGACAGCCCCTTGAAAGCTCCTTCACAGGCATGAAGAGTGTATATACAAACACAACCAATCATCCAAGCTGCTTCCACTATCTACTGCTTAAGAGTAGAGATTGAGTCGATTAGGATTGTATTTACCGGAGTTCAGAAGAATGAGGGGGATCTCATAGAAACCTCTAAGATTCGAAAAGGAGTAGACAGGGCAGATGCAGGAAAGGTGTTCCTGAAGTTCAGAGCCAGAGTCCATCACTTTAGGATAAAGGGTAAATATTTTAGACTGACATGAGGGGGAATGTCTTCATCCAGAGAGTGGGGAGCCTGTAGATCTCTCTACCATAGAAAGTAGTTGAGGCCAAACATTATGTGTTTTGAAGAAGACAGTTGATATAGCTCCTGTGGCTAAAGGGATCAAGGGATATGGCGGGAGGGTGGGTTTAGGGTATTGACCCCAATGATCAGCCATAATCACAATGAAAGGCAGAGCTGGCTCGAAGGGCCGAATGGCCTACTCCTGTTCCTAACTTCTATGTTTCTATGTTTGTACTATTTTCATTTTGAAATGAAAAAGCTGCAGATCAGAAGAATTTAAACGAGAAAATAAAAGAACATTACGCAGCATGGGTACAAATACTGGAAGTGTTTCTGTCTGCAATAACCTCTTTATGGATTGCTTAATTAGTAGAGGGCTGTAAGGGACTGGAAGTTGGGTTAACAGTGGGTCAGATCATTGCTCACCCTTTGCTGTGCTCTCTCAGTCAGTTTAAAGAGAACACAATGAGAAAGACTGTTATAGTCATTTAGTACAGAAAAGGTCCTTCAGCCCCATACCAGGCAGTGCATTCCAGTTTCCTACACTTGTTCTGTCCATTGGATACTCAAGGTAATGGTTTCTAAAGAAATACCATGGTTTGGGTGAAATTGGCAGGATTTGACCCAAACATTGGATTCCTCACTCCATCTAGATGTGCAACGCCAATTCACTGTACTGTTCTAGTGTGATGTGGTTCGCAAATTGTGGATCAATTTTCTGTTATATCCCTTTATCCCATTGACCACTCAACACTCAATTCCTGAAGAAGGGCTCATGCCCAAAACGTCGATTCTCTTGCTCCTTGGATGCTGACTGACCTGCTGCGCTTTTCCAGCAACACATTTTCAGCTCTGATCTCCAGCATCTGCAGTCCTCACTTTCTACTCAACACTAAAGCAAAATACTTTGGATGGTGTAAATCTGAATTAAAAATTAAATCATCTAGTTTTGGAAGTAGTACTACCGATGAACTCCAGCTGAGTTGATTAGATTTGGTCAAACAATTTTCCACCACGTACTGATTTTTCATTTGCACTTGAACTTGCTTATCTTGGCTCAAATGATAAAGATGATGTTTTATCCGGATAAATAGATGTTTTTCTGGTTAGCAATCAATGGCTAGTGGTGTGCCTCAGGGATCAGTGTTGGGATCACAATTGTTTACAATTTACTAGGATGATTTAGAATTGGGGAGTAAGGATAGTGTGTCAAAGTTCACAGATGACACTAAGATGAGTGAGAGCAAAGTGTGCAGAGGACACTGAAAGTCTGTAGAGGGATATACATTGATTAAGAGAATGGGCAGGGATCTGGTAGATGGAGTACAATGTTGATAAATATGAGGTACTTCATTTTGGTTGGAATAACAGCAAACTGGACTATTATTTAAATAATGAAAAATTGCAGCATGCTGCTCAGAGGGACCTGGATATTCTTGTGCATGAATCACAAAATGGTGGTTTGCAGATGCAGCAGGTAATTAAGAAGGCAAATGGAATATTGTCCTTCATTCCTAGAGAGATGAAGAAGTTTAAAACCAGGGAGGTTATGTCACAGCTGCACAGGGTTCTGGTGAGGCCACACCTAGAGTACTGCATGTACTTGAGAAAGGTTGTACTGGCACTGGAGGGCGTGCAGAGGAGGTTCACTAGGTTGATTCTGGAGTTGAGAGATTGGCTTATGAGGAGAGATTGAGTAGACAAGGACTATACTCATGGAATTTAGATGAACGAGGCAGGGTCTTATTGATGCAGATACAATTATGAAGGGAATAGATAAGTTAGAAGCAGGACAGTTGTTTCCACTGGTGGGTGAAACCATAATGAAGGGGCATAGCCTCAAAATAAGGGGGAGCAGATTTAGGACTGAGTTGAGGAGGAACTTTTTTACCAAAAGGGTTGTGCATCTGTAGAATTGCCAACAATGCATGTTGAATTTCCATCCTGGTTGAAATTACTGCGAAGGTCCCACACTCTCAAACACACTCCCTCACCAGAGCTGTGTGACCTTCAGGTTAATCTCACCACAAGTCACTTCTCTTTCTAATGAGGGACTAGCCCTATCGTCCTCTGTGACTATGGTAATTTTATTCTAATCATATTTTCCATGACTTGGGCTATAGCCTTATATTCTATGACATTTCATTTACTCATCAAAGTATCGCTTTAAGTGTCTTGAGGGTTCCTGACTCTACAACCCTTTTACGCAGTGAGTTCCAGATACTCACCATCTTCTGCAGTGAAAATACTTTTCCTCAAATCTCCTCTGCATCTCCTGACCCTTTTATCTTAAAACTGTGTCCCCTACTCCTCCACTAAGGGGAAATAGTTACATGGAACATAGAACATTACAGCACAGTACAGGCCCTTCAGCCCTCGATGTTGCGCCTCCCTGTCATACTAATCTGAAGCCCATCCCACCTACACTATTCCATGTACGTCCATATGCCTGTCCAATGACGACTTAAATATACATAAACTTGGCGAAGTTCTCCCTTCGCACCCTGTCTAAGCCCCTCAAAACTTTGTACACTTCAATCAGATCTCCCCTCAGTCTTTCCAACTCTCGGCAAATAACCCACCTTATCTTGGCTCTCTTCAACACTGAATTGCTCCAGCCCCGGCAACATCCTGGTGAATTCCTTTTGTACCATTGCACCAAGTGCAATCATATCCCTCCTACAGTATGCAGACCCAAACCACACAGTGCTCCTACTGGGACTGAACTGATGTTATATAACTCTCCAGAGCTCCTTAGCCTCAGCTTCAGTGTGGGGAGCTGTCTGTGCAAACCCACTTAATTCTGAATCCAGTTCCTGAGCCTCAATTCATGAAAGCATTCAAACATTTCTTTTGAATTAACCTCATTTTCAAATCGAGTTTCAGCTGCCTGAATATCTTCTTGCATTATCACGGTGACTTCTGGGGATGGACTTTTGTTCAGCCATTGCTGTGGTCACTGTGCAGGATGGAAAAATATCCAGAACCTGTTCCTGCAACTCTTCCATCTCTTTAACTTGAACTGGACTTTCTATGGTTATAGGCAAAACTATGACTTTCACTCCTGCCAGGAGTAATTCAACTCCACCCAGAAGTAATTTCTTATCTACTCCAACCAGCACTAGTCCAGGCAAATCACACTCCAATTGGATCTTGTACAGTGGAACTGGAATATACTCTCCCAGGCAAAAGTAAGGACTGCAGATGCTGGAAACCAGAGTCTAGATTAGAGTGGTGCTGGAAAAGCACAGCAGGTCAGGCAGCATCCGAGGAGCAGGAAAATCGACGTTTCGGGCAAAAGCCCTTCATCAGGAATACACTCTCCACCTATCTTATTTAGTGCTTTTGGAGCAGCACAGTGGCTCAGTGGTTAGCACCGCTGCCTCGTAGCACCATGGACCCAGGTTCAATTCCAGCCTTGGGCGACTATCTGTGTGGAGTTGCACATTCTACCCATGTCTGCGTGGGTTTCCTCTCACAGTTCAAAGATGTGCAGGTTTTGTGGATTGGCCATGCTAAATTGCCCATAGTGTCCAGGGATGTGTCTGTTAGCCATGAGAAATGCAGGGCTAGGGTAGGGGGAGTGTGGGTCTGGGTAGGTTGCTCTTCAGATGGTCTGTGTGGGCCTGTTTGAATGAATGGCCTATTCCCACAGCATGAGGATCCTATGACAGTTTTGTTTTCACTGGAGAGAAATCTTTTTTTTTCCCAGTTTGAATAGCCCTGATTCCCATAGAATAGTTATGAGCTTGGCTACATCATTTGGGGGAGAAACTGAGGACTGCAGATGCTGGAGATCAGAGCTGAAAATGTGTTGCTGGAAAAGCTCAGCAGGTCAGGCAGCATCCAAGGAGCAGGAGAATCGACGTTTCGGGCATGAGCCCTTCTTCAGGAATGAGGAAAGTGTGTCAAGCAGGCTAAGATAAAAGATAGGGAGGAGGGACTTGGGGGAAGGGCGTTGGAAATGCGATAGGTGGAAGGAGGTTAGGTGAGGGTGATAGGCCGGAGTGGGGGTGGGGGCGGAGAGGTCAGGAAGAAGATTGCAGGTTAGGAAGGTGGTGCTGAGTTTGATGGTTGGGACTGAGACAAGGTGGAGGGAGGGGAAATGAGGAAACTGGAGAAATCTGAGTTCATCCCTTGTGGTTCGAGGGTTCCTAGGCGGAAGATGAGGCGCTCTTCCTCCAGCCGTCATGTTGCTATGGTCTGGCGATGGAGAAGTCCAAGGACCTGCATGTCCTTGGTGGAGTGGGAGGGGGAGTTGAAGTGTTGAGCCACGGGGTGGTTGGGTTGGTTGGTCCGGGTGTCCCAGAGGTGTTCTCTGAAACGTTCCGCAAGTAGGCGGCCTGTCTCCCCAATATAGAGGAGGCCACATCAACTCCATCATTTTAAGGTAAAGTTCCTTATCCCTCTCTTCCTTTCCCATCTGCAAAGCTAATTTGAGTTTTCTAATTTTCCTTTCAGTTTCTTATTTTCCCCATTGGAATTCTGTCTGCAGCATATTAATTTCAAGTTGTTTTAATTTTTCCACATGCTCAAACTTTAACCAAACCAATGCTACCTGATTCTGACATTTCACTACATGTAATACCTGATCTCTGTTATATTTCTGCTAAACACAATTATTGTACTAGAATTTCAATTCTGTCGGTCTTCCTAGCCTTAGCAAGTAGCTTCACTCCAACCTTCCTGCCAACTCAACTAACCAGACCTTTTCAGTTTCATTTAAAATTGTCAGGGATAACTCTGCTATCTGCAGGAAGTTATTGCAATTTCTTATTTGTAATACAGAACCTGGTGTTTTCTTCGCCATTATCACTTAATTATACTACATCCAAATCTTCATTGCATGTGTTTTGTGATGATCTTGGCCAATAGGATTCTGGGTAATCCAAGATGGAGGACGGGAAGAATATCTGGCTGTAACAGCTGCTCCTTTTTTGAGGTATTTTAGGTGTTGGAGGTGATTTCCTCGAATTCCAGGAGCAGCAATTACTGTTTTATACACTATTGCATTGTTTTGGAACTTTGGAGAAAAAAAAGTCAAAGCAACAGCACTTTCAAAAGGGAGAAGAACTGACAAAGGTCAGTGCAGGAGAGAGAGAGAAAGAAAGAAAGAAAGAAAGAAACCAACACTGCGAACTGACAGAACAGTGAACCTGTGCAGTTACTGCCTTTGCTGTTTGAATTCATGTATCTCTGGACATTGGAGTGCATCTGGGAAAATTAAAAAACAGTGAAATACACAACTAATCTTTGGGGAACCTATGTGGGAGAGGTCACAGCATAGAAACAGAAGTGAATATTTAAGAATGGCCTTACAGTAAGTCTGTAATAGTGAGTGGAGTGGGTTCTTTCTTGATTATATGTTTTATTGTGCTATGTCTCTTGATTACACTTAAAATATAAGCCATGAGTATTAATTTAACCTGGAGCAGTGTTTTGTACAGGAATAAGACAGTGCTATTTTCTGGGTCTGTAGATCGAAAGAAGCAAAATGGCCCTTGGTAAAGTGATATGCTCTTCTTGTCGGATGTGGGAGTTTAGGGAGAGTTTATATGTTGCTGAGGATTATATGTGCAATAAATGCTATTGGTTGCGAATCCTATCAGATGGATCAGTTAGAGAGGCAGTTAGAGGCAATGAGGAATTTACAAGAGCAAGGGGATGGGATGGATGGCAGTTATAGGAAGGGGAATGTCTCAGATACAGTCACACAGATGGGTTAACTCCAGGAAAGGTAAGAGAGGTAGGCAAGTAGTGCAGGAGTCTTCTGTGGCTATCCCCATTTCAAAGAAGTATGCTGTTTTAGAAAATGTAGTGGGTGATGGATTCTCAGGGGAACATAGCATGAACAGCTAAGTTTCTGGTATTGAGACTGGCTCGAATGTAATGAGAGGTACGTCGGGTTCCAAGCGATAGACTGTGTTAGGGGACTCTCTAGTCCAAGGCCAGCAGTGAAAAATCAGAATGGTGTGTTACTTAACTGCTGCAAGGATCAAGGATATCTCAGAGATGGTGCAGAATGTTCTCAAAGGGGAGAGGGACCAGCAGGAGGTCATTGTACAGTTGGAAACAATGACATAGGAAGGGAAAAGGTTGAGATTCTGAAGGGAGATTACAGAGAGTTAGGCAGGAATTTTAAAAAGGAGGTCCTCGAGATTAGTAATATCTGGATTAATCCCGGTGCTAAGAGCTAGTGAGGGCAGAAAGAGGAAAACAGAGCAGATGAATGCATGGCTGTGGAGCTGGTGTATGGGAGAAGGATTCACATTTTTGGATCATTGGAAGCTGTTTTGTGGTAGAAGTGTCCTGTACAAGAAGGACAGATTGCACTTACATTGGAAGGGGACTAATATACTGGCAGGGAGATTTCCTAGAGCTGCTCGGGACAACTTAAATTAGTAAAGTTGGGGTGGGGGGGAGGTGGGATCCAGGGAGATAGTGAGGAAAGATTTCAATATGAGACTGGTACAGTTGAGAACAAAGGCGAGTCAAACACTCAGGGGAGGCAGGGACAAAGCAGAGAACAAGGTAGGACTGATGAATTAAACTGCATTTATTTCAATGCAAGAGGCCTAACAGAGAAGGCAGATGAATTCTGGGCATGGTTAGGAACGTGGGACTGGGATACCATAGCAATTACGGAAGCATGGCTCAGGGATGGACAAGACTGGCAGCTTAATGTTCCAGGTTACAAATGCTACAAGAAGGATGGAAAGGGAGGCATTAGAGGAGGGGGAGTGGCGTTTTTGGTAAGGGATAGCATTACAGCTGTGCTGAGGGAGGATATTCCCAGAAATACATCCAGGGAAGTTATTTGGGTGGAACTGAGAAATAAGAAAGGGTGGCACGGTGGCTCAGTGGTTAGCACTGCTGCGTCACAGCACTAGGGTCCCAGGTCCGATTCCAGACTCAGGCGACTGTCTGTATGAAGTTTGCACATTCTCCCCGTGTCTGCGTGGGTTTCCTCTGGGTGCTCCGGTTTCCAGGTGAATTGGTCATGCTAAATTGCCCAAAGTGTTAGGTACATTAGTCAGAAGGAAATGGGTCTGGGTGGGTTACTCTTCGGAGGGTTGGTGTGGACTTGTTCGGCTGAAGGCCCTGTTTCCACAGTGTAGGGAATCTAGTCTAATCTTATTGGGATTAGAGAAATTGAGAAACAAACTTGTAAGGAGATCTCAGTTATCTGTAAGAATATTAGGGTGGTTATGGTAGGAGATTTTAACTTTCCAAATATAGACTGGGATTGCCATAGTGTTAAGGGTTTAGATGGAGAGGACTTTGTTAAGTGCGTACAAGAAAGTTTTCTGATTCAGTATGTGCATATGCATACTAGAGAAAGTGCAAAACTTGACCTATTCTTGGGAAATAAGGCAGGCCAGATTTGGGAAAGCAAATCTTAGCAGGACTTATACACTTAATGGTAAGGTCCTGGGAATGTTGCTGAACAAAGAGACCTCGGAGTGCAGGTTCATAGCTCCTTGAAAATGGATAGTGAAGAAGGCTATTGGTATGCTTTCCTTTATTGGTCAGAGTATTGAGTACAGGAGTTGGAAGGTCATGTTGCATACATTGGTTAGGCCACTGTTGGAATATTGCATACAATTCTGGTCTCCTTTCAGAAAAATGTTGTGAAACTTGAAAGGGTTCAGAAAAGATTTACAAGCATTAGATTACTTACAGTGTGGAAACAGGCCCTTCGGCCCAACAAGTCCACACCGACCCGTATACCACCCAAACCCATACTCCTACATTTACCCCTTCACCTAACACAACGGGCAATTTAGCATGGCCAATTCACCTAACCTGCACAATTTTGGATTGTGGGAGGAAACCAGAGCACCCGGAGGAAACCCACGCAGACACGGGGAGAACGTGCAAACTCCACACAGAGAGTCGCCTGAGGCGGGAATTGAACCCGGGTCTCTGGCGCTGTGAGGCAGCAGTGCTAACCACTGTGCCACCGTGCCACCCACAATGTTGCCAGGATTGGAGGATCTGAGCTACAGGGAGAGGCTGAACCGGCTGGGAGCATCGGAGGCTGAGGGGTGACCTTATAGAGGTTTACAAAATCATGAGGGGCATGGATAGGGTAAATAGACAAAGTCTTTCCCTGGGGTGAGGAAGTCCAGAACTAGAGGGTATAGGATGAGAGGGGAAAGATATAAAAGAGACCTAAGGGACAACTTTTTCACACAGAGGATGGTATGTGTATGGAAGTGATGGAGGCTGGTACAATTGCAACATTTAAAAGGCATCTGGATGGTTATATGAATAGGAAGGGTTTGGAGGAATATGGGTCAGATGCTGGCAGGTGAGACTAGATTGGGTTGGGATATCTGGTCGACATGGACGGGTTGGACCGAAGGGTCTGTTTCCATGCTGTACATCTCTATGGCTTTATGACTCTATAAGACCTCTGGTGTTGTTCTGACCATATTGGGAAAGTGCACAGAGTATCAAGCTCCAGTACGCCTGAGTCTGTCACAAAGTTAATGTTTCAATCAAAATGTGCTATGTTCTAAATTTACTTGTCTGATAGTCAGGTTAATAGAACGCACTGCTCAGGTTTCTATTCTTAACTACTGTTTATTAAAAATGCATATGTTTTAGACAAAGGTAAACAAAACCAAAAGCCATTCTATAATTCTACTCGTTGAAACTCTAACCCCCGTTTAAACCCCTATGCATGCATACAGACAAATGAAGAGTTATTGGTACTATGGGTGGAGAGAAAAACAGGGAGATACAGTTCAATCTGCAGGCTTTGTTATGGTGTTCATTTTTTGCTTCCCCATGCCTTCTATTCTTTGAGTTCTTTACTCCATGTTCTATCACTTCTTTGTAAGAGTCACAGGGTGATTGTGCTCCAAATTACAAAGTCTCTTAGTAACTCAATAAATGCAACAAGCTTATGACCACTGTTGGGAGAGAATAGCTGGCTTTCTTCAGGTTTCGGCAATTTCAGCTTTTATTGCATAGAGAGACAGAGAGAGACAGAGAGCATCTGATCCTCTAACAGACCAGGGGTTTCTGTCAGACTGGAAAACTTCTGCCTTTGTATCATTCACACTCACAATCTATTCTGCTGCTCAGAAACTAATCCGAGAACTCTCATCAGGCTGATGACCTTTGGAAAATACAATTGATTGTAATTGTACAAACCAGTCAGCTGCCTGTTGCTAGCCAAATCTCACTCTGCACACACCTCCAGAACAAACTGTCCTTCTCACGTCCCCGCTGCTTGGAAAGTTGCAGCGTAAACATAACTCACAAAGACCTCGAGGAACTTGTTTTCAAATGTGTGGCCATTCCTTCCACAGTCCATAAGTTTCCAGCAGTCCTTTCTCCATTAAACTATGCAGTGTTTAGAATAGGTAAAGCATCTTTTCACTTGATAGTGATGAACGCTATTCACGTTGTCACTGTAACAGCGTGAAACAGCTAGCTTCACCGGTTACTTAAATGTTTGAGCTGTCTTACCCTTCCAGGGTAATCTGTGGGACACTGGGTACATTTCTGGATCATTTTAGGGCCTTCCATGAATTTGCTTGATATTCAGTGAGAAATGATCTGATATGGGTAGCACCATCCTGGAGGGTGATGTTTAGCAAGCATCACTAACTGGTACATTCTCAATGGAAATACATCTACGAAACAGTTGACTTGCTGACCAAATGTCACTCTACACAGAATAAATGTTGAGTTCCCCTTACTTTGGCATTCTTGTGAATTGTCCTGATGAGAGCAAAATGAAAAGCTTCAGCAACACTCAGGTTCTGTAGGACTAAACAAGAAGTTTTTGGATAAACGCATTTCTCCACCACTGGTGCCATGCCTGGGCCCTCAGCTCTGGAATTCCTTTCTATAAATCTCCATCTCTCTAGTTTTCTTTTTTTTCTCCTTTAAGACACTCCATTAACTTACCTCTTTGACCAAGCATTTAGTCACCTGTACTAACATCACCTCACCAGCTCAGTGTCAATTTATATTCCATAATGCTCCAGTAGGGTACCTTGGGAGGGTTCACTGCAATGTATAAAGGTGCTATATAAATGCATGCTGCTGTTTTATTCAACATCAGTCGCACTCCTTAATCTCATGGTCAGTGCCAAAAACAGATGAAAGTAATTGCACTGATCTGCGCTGATTTGTCCCAGCTCAAACAGGGTTCTCGTGCTTGGCTTACGGTCATTGTCTGGTGACAGCAATTCACTGTCAGTTTTGCAGGATCGTTACCGTTCCTGTCGACATTATTTTCTGTCAGTGTTGCCTCCTGTGTGTGCTGCTTCTCCAACAGTGGAACATTAACCGTTCAAACACGAGATTGGAGTATTTTACCTCTGCTGCTTAATAATCAGTTTGGGAGCTCATTAGTGTACAGGCAATGCAGGACTAAATGCTGTCAGGCAGCATATAGCAAGGAACAGCATGGTAAAACAGAATCACTTTTTGTTTCTGCTTAATTATGGTGAAACCTTTTCATTGTCAAGCAGCGGGTGAGGATAGAGTCTGCCACTGTAGCAGACGTTTTTATCCGTTACTCTTCCAAAATCAGACTGTGTCCTCTTTATAGATTGAACCCAGCACCAGCCCATGTCTGTAAGCAATCACAATGCCATCAGCCTTGCTCACCATCAAGATTATCATGAATACCACACAAAAGTTAACCGCCTCACTTAAAGAATGACATTGCTCTGCTGAGCTCTGTCTCGTCCCTGAGGTGACAACAACCAGGTTTAAGTTCAAACGTAAATTGTCAGAATGCAGCTTCAGATGAGGAGCTGCCATCCAGCCAGTCCATTCAAAAGAAAATCAGAGTTCAAAGCTGCACTTTCTTAATGTTCAGTCTGTGTCATTTGTACCTTGTGAACAAGTCTGTCCATTGAGCCCATCTCTTGGTTTTCCTGAGTTGTTACAACTGATTGGCTATTTCAGAGACAGTTAGGTGTCAAGGCCATTATTGTGGGTCTGGAATCACATTGTAGATCCCTGGATCACGTAAGAAAAGCAAGCCTTCCTTCCCTAAAAAGGCATTAGTTTGGGTTTTCATGATCAGTTTTGCGGCAACCAAATTTTTATTGGAATTCAAAGCCTGATGCTTGCTCTGATTTATTCACTTTGATCTCACAATTGACCACAGTTGAACCATTGAGCCCATGACTACAGGATTATTTATTCAGAATAATAACCATGGTACTTACAGTGACAGTGTGTCTCAATGCACAGCACTACCATCTCCGAGCCAGGTAATTGTGTGTCACTCCAGAAACATGAAGACCTAATTTCAGCTGATGTTCCTGGACTAACACCAAGTAGAAATGTCTTCACCCAGAGAGTGGGCAAATGTGAGTACTGCAGATGCTGGAGATTAGAGTCAAGATTGGAGTGGTGCTGGAAAAGCACAGCAGGTCAGGCAGCATCTGAGGAGCAGGAAAAATCGACATTTCGGGCTCATTCCTGATGAAGGGCTTTTGCCCGAAATGTTGACTTTTCCTGCTCCTTGGATGCTGCCTGACCTGCTGTGCTTATCCAGCACCACACTAATCTTCACCCAGAGAATGGTGAACCTGTGGAATTATCTGCCACAGAAAGCAGTCTAAACCAAAACATTGTGTGATTTCAAGAAGCAATTATACGTAGCAGTTTGGGCTAAAGGTATCAAAGAATAAAGGGGGAAAGCAGGGCCAGGGTATTGAGTTGATCATATTGAATGGTGGAGCAAGCTCGAAGGGCTGAATGGCCTACTCCTGCTCCTATTTTCTATGCTTCTGAGGTGCCATGCAATGTCAGAGGCAGCACTTTCAGCTGCGATGTCAAAATAAAAACCCTTTGTGTGTGGGTGTGACAGACAAGTTGCACTATATTAAAGAAAATCAGACTGGCTTCCAAGTCTGAATTTCTTCTCTTAAAAGGTAGTGGAATTCTTCACTGTGGGGGGTTGTCGAGACTTTAAGTACATTCAATGCTGAGATAGACGGATTTTTAATCAGTACAGGAATGAAGAGTTATGGGGGAAAGCAGGAAAATGGGGCTGATGATAATCAGATCAGCAGTGATCTCATTGCTGACAAGACTTGATGGGCTGAATAGCCTACTCTTTGTCCTACTTCTTAGTCTTATTAATTTCCTGGCCAACATTTATCCCTCAACTAACATCACTCCAGCCGATTATCTACTCATCATCACATTGCTGATTGGGAGCTTGCTGTGCACTAATTTCCTGTAGTGTTTCTTGTATGATATCAGTGATTTTTACTTGCCTTCTTCCATTCCCTTTACCGCTCACTGACCTCAGCCCTCTCTCTTCCAGCCTTTCTCTTCCTCTTGTTTTACCTCTCCATCTCTCCTATTCTGAGGCTCTGTGACAAATGTCCTTCTTGCTCTGACAGAGCACCAGGAAGGGACATCAATGATTGTAATTCTGCATTAATTCAGTGGCTGTAAAAATTCTTAGGGATGTGCTGAGCTCATGAAAACGTGGCATGGAAATGCAAGTTCTTTCTTCCTTTGCCAGTTTTATCTATTTGTAATTGGTTTGCTGGCAGCTCAAGTACATTTTGGTGAGATTTGTCCTTTAGCAGTTACCGTAAGCCTGATATTGAACCATTTGCATCTTTCTTCCCTCTCACAGGGGATTCATGAGGTCACCGATTGGAAATGTGGATTTCAAAGCCCTTGAACTGAGGATAGCCAGAGTCAAGGTAAGTGTGTGGAACAATGAGAATAGCCCACTCTTTGAGCATCTCCCCACTGTGTCATCACACCATGGCACTACCAGCAACAACAATCTACTTACATTAATAAAGCACCTTTAAAACAAACCAATTACCACCACAGATATGTATGCAGTCAAAGATTAATAACAAACCTCAGACAGAAACACCCAGAAAGGTAACTACAAACCAGGTCACAGGTTGAAAGATGAGACAGAGGTGAAGAGAGAGGGAATTTCAAGACACTGAAAGCTCTAGACTCCAGGGAATTGTACATTGTAGTAATGTCTGAGCTACATTACTGAGTGAGAAGCAATAGGCTTTATTCAGCAGAACTAGGTACAGAGGATGGTAAGAGAGAGTATCTTGCCTGGAACTGAATGGACCCAGGTCTAGTTCCATGTGAGCCAGCTCTATTGTTTATTCATTTCATGGGGTTGGTTAGCATTTATTACCATTTGTCATTGCCCTGGAGAAGGTGATGATGAACCATCTCCTTGAATTGCCACAGTCTTTCAATTGGGTAGATACATCTACATTGCTTTTTTGGGAGAAAATTTCAGGATTTTGACACAATGATTCTGGACGAGCAAGATACTTTTGCAACTCAGGCTTTTGAGTGCCTTGGAGTGGAACTTGCAGGGGGTGGTGTTTCTGTGTATCTGCTGTCCTTATTGTTCTAGATGGAAGTGGTCATGGGTTTGGAAGGTGCTGTCTGAGGAGCCTTGCTGACTGTCTGCAGTGCATCTTGTAGAAAGTACACACTGCTGCTACTGAGCATTGATGAGGTTTTGAAGTAGATGGGATGTCAGTCAAGTGGGCTGCTTTGTCCTAGTTGATGTCAAACTTTTTGAGTGCTGTTGGAGCTGCATTCATCCAGGCAAGTGGGGAGTATTCCATTACACTCCTGGACTTGTGCCTTGTAAACAGTAGACAGGTTTTGGAGAGAGAGAAAGTGAATTACTCACTGCAGGATTCCTACCTCTGACCTGCTCTTGTAGTTACAGTAATTACATAGCTAGCCCAATTCAGATTTTGGTTAATGGTAACCCCTGATATGTTGATTGATGGGTATTCAGTGATGGTAATACCATTGAATATGAAGAACTCATTTGATTCTCTCTTGTTGGAGGTAGTTATTGCCTGGAATTTATGACATGTTGCTTGAATGTTATTTGCCAGCCCATATCTGGACATTGTTCAGATCTTGTTACATATGGACATGTACTGCTTCAGTATGAAATGAGTCATAAATGTTGCTGAACATTGTACATTCATCAGAAAATATTCCCACTTCTGACCTTATGATGGAGGGAGGGTCATTGATGAAGCAGCTGAAGGTGGTTGGGCCTAGGACACAACCCTGAGGAACTCCTGCAGAGATGTCCTAGAGCTGTGATGTCTGACTTTCAACAACCACAATATCTTCCTTTCTACAACTATGACTCCAAAAGTGGAGAATATGTTTTGCTGATTGAGTTAGGTTATTCCAGGGTCCTTGATACTACACTCAGTGAAACGCTGCCTTGGTGTTAACTAGCACCTCACCTCAAGCGGCCTACTCATACAGTAATGCAGCGTGGAAACAGATCCTTCGGCCCAACTCAACCATGCTGACCAGATTTTCTATACTGGAGTACTCACATATGCCTGCATTTCGCCAACTTCCAGCTAAACTTTTCATATTCATGTACCTGTCCAAATGTCTTTTAAATGTTGTAATTGTACCCGCCTCTATAAGTTCCTCTGTCAGTTTGTTCCATATATGTAACTCAACTCTATGTGAAAAAAGTTGCCCCTCAGATCCCTTTCAAATCTTTCCTCTGTCACCTTAAAATTATGCCCTCTAGTTTCGGAATTCCCTAGCCTGGGAAAAAACCTTGGCTATTCACCTTATCTATGCCTCTTCTGATTTTATAAGGTCACCTCTCAGCTTCCTACACTCCAGTGAAAAAGGTCCCAGGCTATCCGGCCTCTCCTTATAACTCAAACCCTCCAGTCTTGGTAACATGCTTGTAAATTTTCTTTGCACTCTTTCCAGTTTGATAAACATCCTCCCTATAGCAGGGCGGCCAGCATTGTATACACTGCTGCAAATTTGGCCTTATCAATGTGATGTCAGCCGTAATGTGACATCCCAACTCCTGTACTCAATGCTCTGACCAATGAAGGGAAGTGTGCTAAATGCCTTCTTCACCCCCTGTCTACCTGTGACACCACTTTCAACTAATTATGCACCTGAACCCCTGGATCTCTCTGTTCAACAACACTCCCCAGGGCACTACCATTAACTGTATAAGTTCTGCTCTGGTTTGTCTTACCAAAATGTAACACCTCACATTAATGAATTAAAATCCATCTGCCACTCCTTGGCCCAATGGCCCATCTGATCAAGATCCACTTGTACTCTGAGATAACCTTCTTCACTGTCCACTGTACCACCAATTTGGTGTAATCCACAAATTTACGGACTATGCATCCGATATACTCAACCAAATCATTTATATAATTAACAAGCAACAGTGGATCCAATTTTATCCTATTTTGAATCAAGGATGTAATGACGTCAGGAACGGAATGGTCCTGCTGGGACCCAGACTGAGTATTGATGAGCAGCATGTTGTTGAGTAAGTGAGGCTTGATAGCACTGTCAATAATCAAGGATACATCAATGAGTTGGTAATTGGCTGATTGGATTTATCTTGCTTTTTATGTACAGGAGCAATCTGGACAATTTTCCACATTGTCGGTAGATGCCAGTGTTGTAACTGTACTGGACCAGCTTGGCTAGGGGAACAGCAAGTTCTGAGCATAATTCTTTAGTATTATTGCCAGAATGTTGTCATGGCCCATAGTCTTTGCAGTATCCAGTGTCTCCAGACATATTTTAGAGACTTGTGAAGTGAATTATATTGATTAAAGACTGGCATCTGTGATGCTGGAGTCATCTGAAGGTGGATGAGATGGATCATCACTTCTAGCTGTAGATGGATGCAAATGCTTCAGCCTTATCTTTTGCACTGATGAAATGAAATCTATTGAAGGTGAGGATATTTGTGGAGCCACCTTGTGTTAGTTAAATTGTCCACCACCATTCATGACTGGATGTGGCAGGCCTTCGGAGCTTAGAACACATCTGCTAGTTGTCCAATGTTTAACTGTGATTGCATACTGTTTCTAATATTTATATTCAAGTCCTGTTTTGTAGACGTACCAGGCTGACACCTCATTTTTAGGTATGCCTGGTGCTGCTCCTGAAATTCCCTCCTGCTGTTGAGACAGGGTTGATGATTGATGATTGATGATTGATGGCAATGGTAGATGGGTAGATCGAAAAGACAAGCAGGTGGGCAGGAGGGGGGCGGGGTTGCTTTGTTAGTTAAGAATGAAATTAAATCTATGGCAGTGAATGACATAGGGTCAGATGATGTGGAGTCTGTGTGGGTGGAGTTGAGAAACCACAAAGGCACAAAAACCCATAATGGGAGTTATGTACAGACCTCCCAGCAGTGGTCAGGACCAGGGGCGCAAGATGTACCAGGAAATACATAGGACATGTCAGAAAGTCAAGGTCATGGTGATCATGGGGGACTTCAATATGCAAAGGGACTGGGTGAATAATATTTCCAGTGGATCCAAAGAAAGGGAATTCATGGAATGCTTGCAGGATGGCTTTTTGGAACAGCGTGTGATGGATCCCAAAAGGTAGCGGGCTACTCTGGACTTAGTGCTATGTAATGAGCCAGACTTTATAAAAGAGCTTAAAGTAAGGGAACACTTAGGAGGCAGTGATCATAATATGGTAGAGTTCAGTCTGCATTTTGAATAAGAGAAGACAAAATGGTGTTACAGTTAAATAAAGGTAATTACAAAGGCATGAAAGAGGAACTAACAAAAATTGACTGGTAGCAGAGCCTAGTGGGGAAGACAGTAGAGTAATAATGCAGGGGTTTCTGGGTGTAATTGAGGACACAGTACAGAGGTTCATCCCTGGGGGTGAGGGGGGGGGGGAGGGATTAGACAGCCATGGCTGACAAACAAAGTCAGAAAATGTATCTGAGAAAAATAGAAAGCCTATAAAGTGACCAAGAGCACTAGGTAATCAGAAGATTGTGAAGATTACAATAACAAACAGAGGATGGCCCACAGCAGCTCATTGATGCCTAGGTTTAAGCTGTTAATTCTGTTCTGATACTCTCCAATTTAGCACAGTGGTCATGCCACACAGCATGATTGAAAGCTCCTTTAATGTAAAGGTGACACATTGTCTTCTCAAATATTGAGTAGTGGTCACTCCTACCAATGAAAGAATGAAGGTCACCATAGCCCCAGAGGCTACGATGTCTCAACAAAGAAAGAAAGAGAGAGACAGAAAGAGACTACAGGCTGTGAGCTGAACCTGAGGTTCATCATACCTCAGGGAAGGGTGAGAAGGCAGATCCTTCATGATGACCTCAGCTTGTTCAGGAATTAAACCCATTCTGTTGGTGTCACGCTGCATCACAAACCAGCCATCCAGCCAACTGAGCTGATATTGTCACATGTAAGTGCATCTGACGGATAGAAGAAGACATGGTCAAGATGTTTTTCCTTCCTTTGGTTCTCTCACTACAAGCTTAGTCTGGACATAATGTGCTTCACATGCTTCAGAAAACCCAGGTCTACTCCAGCCATGGATCTTGGTCAGTGAGGTACTCAGAGGAGCGAGCAGTTCTGCTACGTAATGGTTCTGCATCCATACGGCTAATCTATATTTGATTCATTTATTCAGGATGTGGGTGTCACTGACCGGCCGGCATTTATTGACCATCCCTAATTTTTCTGACTTCCATCATAAGGTCAGGAGTGGGGATGTTCACAATGATGATTACACAATGTTCAGCACCATTCGCGACTCCTCAGATACTGAAGCAGGCCATACCCAAGAGCAGCAAACCTGGACAATATCCAGGTTTAGGCTGTCAAGCGGCAAGTAATATTCGCGTCACACAAGTGCCAGGCAATGACCATCTCCAACATAAGAAAGTCTGGCCTTTGGCCTCTTGATGTTCAGAAGAATAATCATCACTGAATCTCCCACTATCAACATCCTGGGATGACCAAGGACCAGAAGCTGAACAGGACTTGCCAGATAAATACGGTGAAAGGCTCTGGTGGTACAGTGTCCCTACTTCTGAGCCTGGAGACCAGGGTTCAGGTCCCACCTGCTGTAGAGGTGTACAACGACATTACTTAGCAGGTTGATTAGAAAACATCAATAAATATTATCTCTGCAAGAGCAGGTCAGAGGCTAGGAATACTGCAGCAAGTAACTCACCTCCTAACTCCAAATGCCACCATTTACAAGACACAAGTCAAGAGTGTGGTGGAATGTTCTCCAGTTAAATGGATGAATGTAGTTCCAACAACACTCAAGAAGGTTGATTTAGTCATTGTAATGAGGTCCGCCAAGTGGATCTCATAGAATATGAATTCCCTGATTGGCGCTGTTGATCTGGTCCAATCGGAGACCCCTGGCTGACAAAACAAAACAGGAGGGTCAGACATCCTGTCACTCTGAGAGCTGACTCAGAGGGAGGTGGAACAGTGTCAAGGTCTCACCACGTGTAAATAAGGATGATTTAGTGATGGGATACCAGCCTCTGTGGAGTTACATCTCTTGACACCAACCAGGACAAAGCAGCCATCTTGATTGGGACCATATCCTCAAACTCCCACTGCCACCGATGCTCAATTGTAACTGTGTGTGCCATCTAAAAGATGCACTGCCGAAATTCCCAAAGACTCCCAACACAACACCTTCCGTACCCACGATCACTGCTATCTACAGCAACAAGGACAGTAGATACTTGGGAACACCATCATCTATAAGTTTCCCTCCGAGTCTCTCATCATCCTGCCTTGGAAATCAATCATTGTTCCTTCAGTGTCACTGGGTCAAAATCTAGGAATTGTCTCCCTAATGGTATCCAATGAACTGCAGTGGTTTGTGAAGGCAACACATCACTACTCTCCCCAGGGCAACTCTGAATAGGCATTAAATGCTGATCCAGCCAGAGGTGCTCATGCCCCATGAGTGAATTTTAAAAAGTGACGATGTTTATGCTGCATGAAGTCTTTGTTGGTCTTTATTGGTGTAGTTCAGTCTCTGGTTCCACAGGAGTGTGCTGGACTGCGCTGTCCATTGTTTGCCACCGTTTCCCTCCTGTTGTCTCTCCAGTCCCATTGTGATCCTCAGTGCAGTTGATGGTTTTCAGAACTTGACGTGCTGCCAGCTCACTCTAGAAAACTGATTGAAAGTTATACTCTCACTAAGCGGATGCACCAAAGGTTTAGATGATCCCTGCCACAAAGGTCTCCCAGCATCAGCGGGAGACTGCTTCCTGATAAACGTGCTGTAATTACGTCTCTGCAACCTTAATCCTCATTCATCAAAGGAGGAGGACTGACTGATAATTAACATCTGCACACGGAGCCAAAATAGAAACCAGCCAAAGGATAGGACAAAGTCCTGCTTAAAATTAACTCTTAGCTTGTCACATAGTTCCAGAGAGGGAGACATTTTCCTGAATCAACAAAAAGATATTTTGAAAATGTTTCACCATTTCTTCATGATTACCGAGTCAAAATCCTGGAAACTCCCTCTCTAACAGTACTGTGGGTGCCCCTTCATCACCTTCTGTAGGGCAATTAAGGACGGACAACAATTCTGACCTTACTAGTAATGCTCACATTCTAAGAATGACGAATGCTCGAATGTGTTTAAATCCTTTAAGGTGTGATGAGGGAAAAATGGACTTCAGTAAAGCCTTTGACAATGTCTCTCATGACAGACTGGTACGAAAAGTGAAGTCACAGGTATCAGGGGTGATCTGGCAAGATGGATAGAGAACTGGCATAATCATAGGAGACAAAGGATGCTTTTTGGAATGGAAGGCCATGACTAGTGGTGTTCCACAGGGATCAGTGCTGGGACCTCTGCTGTTTGTGGTCTATATAAATGTTTTGGAGGAAAATGTAGCTAGTCTAATTAGTTTGTAGATGATTCAAAGATTGGTGGGGTTGTGGATAGTCAGGAGGACTGTTAGCGGATACAGCAGGATTTGGATCAGTTGGAGACATGGGCAGAGAAATGGCAGATGGAGTTTAGTCCAGACAAATATGAGATGATGTATTTTGGAAGGTCAAGTACAGGTGGAAATTATACGGTGAATGTCAGAACCCTTAGGAGTATTGATACGTAGAGGGATCTGGGTGTGCAGGTCCACAGATCACTGAAGGTGACAGCACAGGTAGATAAGGTAATAAAAAAGGCCTATGGCATGCTCACCTTCATTGGAAGGGGCATTGAGTATAAGGATAGACAAGTTATGCTGCAGCTTTATAGAACTTTAGTTAGACCACACTTGGAATATTGTAAACATTTCTGGGCACCACATACCAGAACGATGTGGATGCTTTAGAGAGGATACAGAAAAGGTTTACCAGGATGTTGTAGCTATGAAGAAAGGTTGGATAGTCTGAGTCTGTTTCCACTGGAACACAGGAGGTTGAGGGGTGACCTGATAGATGTTTATAAGGTTGTGAATGGCATGGATAGAGTGAAATGTATGAAACTTTTTTTCCCCAGGGTGGAGTGGTCAATTACATGGGGACACAGGTTCAAGGTGTGAGGGGGAGGGGGGGAAGTTTAAAAGAGATGTGTGAGGTAGATTTTTCATACAAAGGGTGGTGAGTGTCTGGAACATACTGCCAGAGGAGATGGTGGAAGCAGACACAACAACAGCATTCAAGAAGCACCTGGACAAATACATGAATAGGAAGGTATTAGAGGGATACGGATCCTGTAAAGGGAGAGAGTTTTAGTATGGAAGGGTAAATGTGTCAGCACAGGCTTGGAGGGCCAAAGGGCCTGTTCCTTTGCTGTGTTGTTCTTTGTTCTTTCTATGTTTTGTGAGTTTCCTCTGCTTATCGCTGTCAGACTTTCTGCTCTTGGTAGAAAGCAGAAGGAAAAGGTTTGGGTTCAGTCAGACTCTAAAATAAGGGGTTAAAAATGGGTTGCTGGAAAAACGCAGCAGGTCAGGCAGCATCAAAGGAACAGGAGAATCGACGTTTCGGGCATAAGCCCTTCTTCAGGAAGAAGAAGAAGGGCTTATGCCCGAAACGTCGATTCTCCTGCTCTTTTGATGCTGCCTGACCTGCTGTGCTTTTCCAGCAACACATTTTTCAGCTCTGATCTCCAGCATCTGCAGTCCTCACTCTTTCCTCTATAATAAGGGGCACAGTTAGGTGTTTCCATGGCCATGAGCAAGACTCCAGGGTGGTGTGTTGCCTCCCTGGTGCCAGAATCAAAGATGTCTCTGAGTGGGCCTAGGATATTCTGAAAGGGGAGGGTGAGCAGCTAGAGGTTGTGGTCCATATTGGCAGTAACAACACAGGAGAAAGGGAGGTAAGGTCCTATAAAGGGAATTTAGAGAGTTAGGTAGAGAGTGGAAAAACAGGTCCTCTAGCTCAGATTATCCCCTGTGCCACATGCCAGTGAGGCTAGGAATAGGAAGTCACTACAGTTATATAGGTGGCTACAGACTTATAATTGGAGGGAGGGCTTCAGGTAGATGGATCTTTGGGACCTCTTCTCAGCAGGTGGGACCTGTACAAGAGGGACAGCTTGCACCTAACTGGAGGGTCACCAATATATTGGCAGAGAGGTTTACTTGTGCCACACTGAAGGCTTTAAACTAGTGTGGTAGGTGGCAGGAACTAGAGCAGTAGGTCAACAAGTAAAATGACCAAGGAGGAATCAGGGAGTAAGGCCAGTGACTGAAGAATAGAAAGGGAGAGGTGAGGTGTATGACAGGTAAGGCAGATGAACTTTGAGTCATAGAGTCATACAGCATGGAAGTAGACCCATCGGTCCAACCAGTCCATGCCGAACATAATCTCAACTAAACTAGTACCTCCTGCTCCTGGTCCATATCCCTCCAAAGCTTTTGTATTCATGTACATATGAAATGATATTGTCACTATTGCAATGACTTGGTTGAGTGAGGGACAAGATTAGCTGCTTAATGTTCCGGGATTTAGATGTTTCTTGTGAGATGGAGAGGGATGTAAAAGAAGTGGGGAGTTGCGTTACTGATAAGGGAGAATATTACAGCCGTACTGAAGGACAAAAATCTTGGAAGGATCGTCCAGCAAAACCATACGGGTAGAGGTGAGGAATACGAAGGTGCAAACACTTTGATGGAATTGTACTGTAGGCCTCCCTACAGCCAATGGGTGAGAGAGGAACAGATATGTGGACAGATCATAGAAAAATGCAAAAATAACAGGGTTGATGTGGTGCATGTTTTTAACTTCCCCTATAATGAAGGAGACTTCCTTAGTGTCAGAGGCTTGGATGGGGGAGAATTTGTTAAGTGTATCCAGGATAGTTTTTTGAACCAATGTGTAAACAATCCAACTAGGGTAGTGGCCATACTTGACCTGTTATTGGGGAGCGAGCCCAGTCAGGTGATTGAAGTTTTCAGTGGGGGAGCATTGCAGGAAAAGCAAACATAATTCAGTAAGTTTTAAGTTACTTGTGGATAATAATAGTCCTCAGGCAAAATTATTAAATTGCAGAAAGGCTAACTACCACAATATTAGGTAGGAACTGGGGAATGTGGTTTGAGGGCAGCTGATTTAGGGCAAATCCATACTTTCATTTGGGAATCTTTTAAAGGTCAGTTAAGTAGAATTTGGGACCAGCATATTCCAGCTAAAATTAAGGATAAGGATGCAAGATTTGGGACCCTTGGGTGACATGAGAAATTGAGAGCTTAGTTGAAAAGAAAGAGGAAGCATTTATATAGTTTAGGAAACTGAAGACAGACAGGTCTTTCAAAGAGTATAAAGATGGCAGGAAAGAAATCAAGGCGCTTATGAAATATCTTTGGTGCACAGGATTAAGGAAAATCTCAAGGTGTTTTATGCATAGATAAGAAGGAAGAGAGTAGCTAGGAAAAGGGTAGGTCCACTCAAGGACAGAGAATTTATGCATGGAACTAGAGGAACTGGGTGAGGCCCTTAATGAATACTTTGCATTATATTGACCAAAGAGAAGGACATGGTGGATGGTGAATCTTGGGAGATATTGATATTCTAGAACATGACGATATAAAAAAGCTGTTGGGTGTTTTGAAAAGCATTAAGACAGAGAAATCCCCAGGACCTGATGGGATCCATCCCAGAATGCTGAGGGCGGCAGGTAAGGAAATTGCTGGGGCCTTGTGGGAAATCTTTGTATCCTCTTTCGTCACAGGAGAGGTCCCAGAGGACCGGAGAATGGCCAACTTTGTTTCTTTGTTTAAGAAGGGCAACAGGGATAATCTGGGAATTACAGGACCATGAGCCTTATGTAGGGAAATTATTGGGGAAGGATTTACTCAAATTTGGAAAAGTATGGATTTATTAACGGTAGGCAGCATGGCTTTGTGCAGGAAAGATCACATCTCAAAAATTTGATTGAGTTTTTTGAGGAAGTGACAAAGATGATTGATGAGGGCAGGGTTGTGGGTGTTGTCTATATGGATGTTAGTGTGCCACTGGCAAGGTCCCTTATGGCAGGCTGACACAAAAAATGAAGTCAGATGAGTTCCATGGTGATATGGAAGATATAGACTGTAGGGAAATAAATGGAGACATCTTGCAAAATGTCCAGATTACAGAGGAGGAAATGCTGTATGTCTTGAAACGGTTAAAGGTGGATAAATCCCCAGGACCTCATCAGGTGTACCCGAGATATTTGTATCATCGATAGTCGCAGGTGAGGTGCCGGAAGACTGGAGGTTGGCAAACGTGGTGCCACTGTTGAAGAAGGGTGGTAAAGACAAGCCAGGGGACTATAGACCGGTGAGCTTGACCTCGGTGGTGGGCAAGTTGTTGGAGGGAATCCTGAGGGACAGGACGTATATGTATTTGGAAAGGCAAGGACTGATTCGGGATAGTCAACATGGCTTTGAGCGTGGGAAATCATGTCTCACAAACTTGATTGAGTTTTTTGAAGAAGTAACAAAGAAGATTGATGTGGGCAGAGCAGTAGATGTGATCTACATGGACTTCAGTATGGCTTCAACAAGGTTCCTCATGGGAGACTGATTGGCAATGTTAGATCTCATGGAATACAGCGGGAACTAGCCATTTGGATACAGAACTAGCTCAAAGGTAGAAGACAGAGGGGGTAGGTGGAGGGTTGTTTTTCAGACTGGAGGCCTGTGACCAGTGGAGTGCCACATGGATCGGTGCTGGGCCTTCTACTTTTTGTCATTTACATAAATGATTTGGATGCGAGCATAAGAGGTATAGTTAGTAAGTTTGCAGATGACACCAAAATTAGAGGTGTAGTGGACAGCGAAGAAGGTTACCTCAGATTACAACAGGATCTGGACCAGATGGGCCAATGGGCTGAGAAGTGGCAGATGGAGTTTAATTCAGATAAATGTGAGGTGCAGCATTTTGGGAAAGCAAATTTTAGCAGGACTTATACACCTTAATGGTAAGGTCCTAGGGAGTGTTGCTGAACAAAGAGACCTTGGTAGATAAGATAGTGAAGAAGGCATTTGGTATGCTTTCCTTTATTGGTGAGAGTATTGAGTACAGGAGTTGAGAGATCATGTTGCGGCTGTACAGGACATTGGTTAGGCCACTGTTGGAATATTGCATGCAATTCTGGTCTCCTTTCTATCGGAAAGATGTTGTGAAACTTGAAAGGGTTCAGAAAAGATTTACAAGGATGTTGCCAGGTTTGGAGGATCTGAGCTACAGGGAGAGGCTGAACAGGCTGGGGCTGTTTTCCCTGGAGCATCGGAGGCTGAGGGATGACTTTATAGAGGTTTACAAAATTATGAGGGGCATGGATAGGATAAATAGACAAAATCTTTTCCCTGGGGTCGGGGAGTCCAGAAGTAGAGGGCATAGGTTTAGGGTGAGAGGGGAAAGATATAAAAGAGACCTAAGGGGCAACCTTTTCACGCAGAGGGTGGTACGTGTTGGAATGAGCTGCCAGAGGATGTGGTGGAGGCTGGTACAATTGCAATATTTAAAAGGCATTTGGATGGGTATATGAATAGGAAGGGTTTGGAGGAATATGAGCCGGGTGCTGGCAGGTGAGACTAGATTGGGTTGGGATATCTGGTCAGCATGGACGGGTTGGACTGAAGGGTCTGTTTCCATGCTGTACATCTCTATGACTCTATAACTGGTAAGATGGAAATAGAACTGGCTTACAGAGAAGACAGAGAATAACAATGGAAGGGAGTTTTTCCAACTGCCAATCTATAACCAGTGGTGTCCACAGGGATCAGTCTAAGGGACCCTTGTTGTTTGTAATATACATAAATGATCAGGAAGAGAATGCAGGCAGTCTAAATAGTAAGTTTGCGGATGACACAAAGACTGGGGAGCTATGGATAGTGAGGAGGATTGTCAAAGAATCCAACAGGATTTAGATAGGCTGGAGACTGGGGTGGAGAAATGGCAAATGGAGTTTAATCTGGAAAAATGCGAGGTGATGCATTTTGGAAAATCTAATGCAGCAAGGAAGTAAACAGCAAATGGCAGAATACTTACTAGCATCAACATACAGAGGGATGTAGGAGCACAGGTCCTGACAGTACCAGCACAAGTGGATAAGATGGTCAAGAAAGCATATGGCCTGCTTGCCTTCATCGGGCGGGGCATAGTGTACAAAAATTAACAAGTCATGTTACAGCTGTATAGAACTTTAGTGAGACCACATCTGAAATATTATGTGCAGTCACCACATTACCAGAAAGATGTAGAAGCTTTGGAGAAGGTACAGAAGTGGTTTACCAGGATGTTGCCTATTTTGGAGGGTTTTAGCTATGAGGAGAGATTGGGCAAACTAGGTTTGTTTGCGTTTGAATGTCGAAGGCTGAAGGGCGACCTGATAGAAGTTTACAAAATGATGAACGCATTTTTGGAGTCTTTTTCCCACTGTAGAAATGTCAATTACTCAGGGACATAGGTTTAGGGTAAAAGGGGGAAGTTTAAAGGAGATGTGAGAGATAAGTTTGTTTCACATAGAGTGTGGAATGTGGTACCAGAGGAGGTGTTGGAGGCAGATAGAATGAGCAACATTCAACAGGCAACTTGACAGATGGTGAAAAGGCAGGGAATAAAGGGATACAGACCACATAGAGGCAAAAGGATTTTAGTTTAGAAAGGTGTCATGTGTAAATACAGTCTCAGTGGGCCTGTTCCTGCGCTGTACTGTTCTTTATTCTTTCTGGTACAAAGATAGATAGAAAAGTAAGTTGTAAAGATGACACAGGGATATTACAAAAAGATGTAGAAAGGTTTAGCAAGTGAGCAAAGATGTGGCATAATGTAGACAAATGTGAAATTTTCCAATTTGTCAGGAAGAATAAAAAAGAAGCATATTATTGAAATGGTGAGTGGTCTGAGATGTTGAAGAACCTAGGGTTCCCAGTGGTTAGTCTGCAGCTGCAGCAAGTAAAATATTATCTTTCAACATGAGGGCAATTGAATAAACCAGTAGGGAGGTTAATTTCAGCTACACGGGGAACTGGTGAGATACATCTCAAGTATTGTGCCCAGTACTGAACACCTAACTTAAGGAAGGATGGAAATGCATTGGAAGCAGTTCAGAGAACATTTACTAGATTGACAGGCAGGATATGAGGAAATATTGGACAGGCATGGCTTGTATCCACTGGACCCCAGAAGAGTAAGAAACTTGATTGAAACATATCCCCTGTATGGCATATGGGAGCAATCATTGTTTAAAAATCTGGTGTTGCCCCTTTAAAGCAGAAATGAAGTAAAATATTTTCCCACAGAGGGTTGTGAGACATCGGAACTCTCTTCCTAAAAAGGCAGTGGGAAAATAGTCATTGAATATTTTTAAGGAGAGCATAGATTGATTTTTGTTCAGTAAAGGGTAAAAGGCTTTTGGGATAGGTTACACAATTAAAGTTGAGATTATCCATGATCCTAATGAATAGTAGAGCCAGTTTGAGACACTGAATAGCCTACTCTTGATATCATTAGGGTGGTATGATGGCTCAGTGGTTAGCACTACTGCCTCACAACACCAGGGACCCAGGTTTGATTCCCACTTTGGGGAACTGTCTGTGTGGAGTTTGCACATTCTCCCCGTGTCTGTGTGGATTTCCTCTGGGTGCTCTGGTTTCCTCTCACAATCCAAAGATGTGCAGGTCAGGTGAATTGGCCATGCTAAATTGCCCATAGTACATTATGTACATTAGTCAGGGGTAAATACAGGGTAGTGAATGGGTTCGGGTGAATTACTCTTCGGAGGGTTGGTGTGGACTTGTTGGGCTGAAGGGCCTATTTCCACACTGTTGGGAATCTAATCATTAATATGTTTGTATGTTTTCAGCTATGTAGGCTGTTAGCTCTGGAGCTCCCCCACCAAAATCTTGCCATCTCCTTCTGTTTCATTATCATCCACCTTAAAACCAATTACTTCCACTGAGCTGTGGTCCCTCATTCTAGTATCTCATTTGTGTCAGTATTTTGATAGATTTATGATGCTGTAAAGCTCCCAGGACCATTGAACATTTTAAAGCTGTTGTATAACTGTATGTTATATGACAAGTTGGCCAGGGGCAGCTAACCCATTAGATTCCATGCGAGTGGGGTCAAATCCCACTTGTGTTGTTGTCGTTACCTTTAAGGGGGCAATGGTGGCATTGTGGTACTGTTGCTGCATTAATATTCCAGAGGCCCAGCCTAGCGCTCTCTGACCATAAGTACAGAATAGCATGGAATTTAAATTCGATTACTAAATCTGGAATAGAAACTTGTCTTCGCAATGGTGATCGTGAAATGATTGTTGATTGTTGTTTAAAAACCCATCGGTTTACTAATGTCCTTTAAGGAAGGAAATTTGCTCTCCTTACCTGGTCTGAACTAATGTGACTCTGGACCTATAGCAATGTGCTTGACTGTTAACCACCCTCTACAATGGCCTGAGCAAGCCACTCAGCTCAAGAGCAGTTTGAGATGGGGAACAAATGTTGGCCGTGGCAGCAGGACCAGGATAATTATTGAAAAAAGAAAATTGCTGAGTGAGTTTGAAAGGATAAACAGGCATTTATCATCCTACCCTATTTCCTAAATTCTGATGAGGGGGTTTGTTCAAAAGACTCACCCAAGTTTCCACTACAGGAAGGTTTGCTGCAGTAGCCATACACTGGCAGTAATGTCGAGTTAAGGTGTTTTGTTCTTGGTAAGGGTAGACAGAAGGGCAATGACGTGATTTATTTATGAGCATGGCATTATGTAAACCTTTTATTCCCAAGCTTGGTTGAGGTGTCCTTTCAACATTTGCATAGTTCACAAGCTGCTATCTAGTTTGATAAAACAGCATTGCTTCTCACTTATCCCATTGATATAGTTCCATATATAAAGACACACATGCACTTGCACCACCTACTGATGCTTCAGGGACAGCTGGCGAAAGATGATCAAAATGTTTGTAATCAATTGAGAGTCACCGACTCCATTTCTTTCATAGAATAGAAAGCTTTTGTTTTTTTGTTCCTAGGGACTGGCCACCTTATCAGTTCACCCGGTTACTTTTTTTTAATCTTTCTACATTTGCTCACAAATCCTCCTGGATTTATTGCAGATGCAACCAGCCCAGTGAAAATAATCACACAAGCAAAGGGGCTCATCAACTCCTGGCTAGAACGCTGAATGATTCCAATGGGAAATTAACCAGACAAAAGAAGCACTGGACTGATAAATGAAGAAAAGGCTTCAGTCTTTTCACAACCTTGGATGGGAGCTTGGTCAAGGCTCGGCAGTAATGTTAGTAAACTCTTTTGCTCGTGCTAAAGTGTTATTGTTCTTGCCCAAACAACAAAGTGCATGATTGGAGAACACCTGAATGAGCACACAGTCTTCATTTAGGATGACTCAAAGGAGCTCCATATAAACAAAAGGAAAACCTGCTTTTCTATTTCAACGAGTCAGCTAAACATTTCTTGAAGTGTGGTCACCATTTCAATACTGGAAAGGAAGCAGCCAATTTGTACACAGTCAACCCCTAGAAACAGTAATGTGATACTCGTTTTGTTTTATTCACCCATGGGCCGGGGCATCGCTGACTGGGCCCAGCTATAGATGCCCCTTGAGAAAGTGAGAGTGAGCTGCCTTCTTGGACTGCTGCAGTCCATGTGCTGTACCCTTAGGGAGGCAATTCCAGGAGTTTGACCCAGCAACAGTGAAGGAATTGTGATATATTTTCGAGTTGAGGGTTTGGTGCTGGGAAAGCAGAGCAGGTCAGGCAGCATCCGAGGAGCAAGAAAATCGACATATCGCGCATCAGCCCTTCATCAGGAATTCTCCAGCATCTGCAGATCTCACTTTCTCCTGATATATTTCAGGATTTATCAGGATAGTGAGGGGCTTGGAGGGGAATTCGCATGTGGTGGTGTTTCCATGTATCTGCTGTCCTTGTCCTTCCAGATGGAAGTGGTCATGGGTTTGGAAGGTGCTGTCTCAGAACCCTTCATCAATTTCTGCAATGCAATTTATCAGAAGTACACACTGTTGCTGCAAGCGTCGGTGGTGGAGGGAGTGGATGTTTGTGGATGTGGTGCCAATCAAGTGGGCTGCTTTGTCCTGGATGATGTCAGGCTTCTTGAGTGTTGCTGGAGCTGTACCGATCCAGACAAGGAGGGAGTGTTCCATCACACCCATGACTTGTTGATTTTAGTAAAGGGAATAATGTTGACCAGGACAAGAGGGAGAGCATCTAAGCTCCTTCAAGATACCATCATGGGATTGCTTGTGTCCATCTCAAACCCAAGCCAGTGCCTCTGATGTGTCTCAGTGTCAATTTCTGCCCCATTTACTCACCAATAAGATGACTCGGAACGTCTTGCCTTTTTAAATGTGGTCATCAAATGCGTATAGTTGATATGGATCCATCAGACTGCAACATGAATGGTTTTTCGATGAACAAGTGTCATGCACCCGGAGGGGATGGGGGGTGGGGAGGGTGGGGGGTTGGAGTTGGGCTCTTCAAAACAATATTAAGGTGGAGGAGGAAAGGAGAGGGATTGTCATCTGTATCCACAACTCAAGAATCTGACTGGATCAGAACACAGAACCCAATCTCTCATCTCCATTTGTCGGAATTGTTCAGAGTGGACATTGATTTCACTAGCTGCTGACTGTCATTATCAATAAACTGCATGGTCCTAACTGAGGGAATGGTGGTGGAGGGAGGAGATATTGGGAGGGGGAACAGAAATGATGAGCAACAAGTGTCCTTCAGACTCACTGATCAAGTTGGCTTTTTTTATGTTACTCTGTGCATGACCAAAGTGCAATTCTCCCTTAATTTGCTGTCCTGAAGAAGCTGTTACCACAGCAACCTCAAATGAATGGCAAGATTTGGAATAAACACATCTTTGACCCAGCGCGTGTGAACTGAGCTTCACTTCATCCCGAACTTACGCTGCATTGTGGACTGCCGAGGCTGCGACAGGAAGGGTACATCAACAATCTAAAAAGAGCTCCATAGGAAACAAGTCACTTTAAATGTTGACTGGTTGAGTGATGTTAGCCAAACACACACAGGCTCTGGCTGCAGAATCGTCAACTAGGAGTCTTTATCAGCAAGAAAGAAAAATAAAAATCAGTAATATTTGGGAAGGCATGCACAAGAGCTTCATTTTGAAATGTACAAGACCAGTTAGTGTTGGTGTATGAGGTTTCCAGGAATTTTTCTTATGAACTATTACAGATCGATTTTATAGTTTGCTGAAAAGCTCCCTTGCTTTTCCCTGCATGATGGAGTGCTGGAGTGGAAAATCTTTGTCATTACTTAATTGAATTGTATGCTTCTATTCGAGAGGAAGGAAAAAAAAATGCTCAGATAAAATCTGTGGCATTAGAGACTGTGGATGTTAATCACCTTGACACATTGGTATAGAAAGCAGTACTGCGAGGAAGGTACTACCCCTTCACTTACTTTATAATTAAACTGACCGACTTGAAAGCTTTGAAGTGTTCGGGTTAGTGCCAGGGGATTACTGAAAGTTATTAAATTGGATGTGGAATCAGTGCAAAATAAAAACAGGTGCACTAACAATGAGGAGTGGGGGGGGGGGGGGGGGAGGAGGTGGAATGGAACATTAAAGTCTGAAGTCTTCCAGTTACAGAGGACATTGTAAAATTCATTACATTTGAAAGGCGCAGATAATGTGAGCAGCCACTGAATGATTCCTGAGGTCACCAGAAAACACTCTTTAATCAGCCATTTTATACCTTGTTGCTTCTGGTCCTTCTAGTTCAGCACTTAACATAAATTCAAATCTCCTTGGTTGCTAATATGTTCCCTTCACACCATCCTGTCATTTACAACATTCGGAATGGGTCATTCATTTTCAACGTGTGTTGGAACTGAACTTTTAACATTGCTCTTCTTTGCTGAGGATTGTTGCTGGCTTTTCCTTCTCCCATTCTAGATCATTAAGCATTATGAATTACAAAGAACAATACAGCAAGGGGACAGGCCATTTGTCCCTCCAAGCCTTGCCCTTCCATACTAAAACTGTCTTCACTACAGGATTTGTATCCCTCCAATACTTGGACTATTTGAAACATCAGGGAACACAAGGTTGCGCCTATTGATTTGAAATGTTTAACCAGTTTGCCCACAGCATGTTACTCCAAATCCTAACTTGCACCAGCTCCCAATCTGCCTCTCCCTTGACACGTTAAGACATTGGAGCAGAGGTGGACCATTCAGCCCATCACATCTGGTCCACTATTCAATGAGATTATGGCTAATCTAATAATCTTCAACTTCACTTTCCATCCTTTTCCCTTAACACTTTATTCCCTTTTTGATTAAAAATCTGTCTACCTCTACCTTGGATGTAGTTAATGACCCAGCCTTGACAGTCGTCTGCATTAAAGAATTCCACAGATTCATGATCCTCTGAGTGAGGAATTTCTTCCTCAACTCTGTCTTAGATGGATAATGTCTGAGGGCTCAGCATAGTAGCAATACTCTGGCTGGGCTGCAGATTAACACAGACCCTGTGAAGAAAGTGAAACAGAAAGAAACAAAGACACATCCAGAAGGGCCGAGTAGTTTATCATTGTTCCTATTTTCTTTGATTCTATAAGTGATGGTGTTCCATGTATCTGCTGCCCTTGGCCCTTAACATGGGGTTGGAAAGGACTATCAAAGGAGCCTTGGTGAATTTCTTGTGGATGCTACACACCGTTGTTGTTGAGTGTTGGTGGTGGAGGGAGTGAATGTTTTTGAGTATGGTGCTAATAAAGTCCTGGATATTGTCAAGTTTCTTGAGTGTTGTTGGAGCTGCACCCATCCAGGCAAGTATGGGGAGAATTCCATCACACTCCTGCCTTGTAGATGGTGGACAGGCTTTAGGGAGTCAGGAGATGAATTACTCACTGCAGGATTCCTGCAGTGCAACCTCACTATTTATATAGCTAGTCCAATTAAATTTTCCTTCAATGGTAATCCCCAAGATGTTAAAAGTGGAAATTTAGTAATGGTAATGCCATTGAATGTCAAGGTGCGATGGTCAGAGACCAATTGCTTCAGTATCTGAGGAGCTGAAAATGATGCTCAGCATCGTGCAATCTTCGGCAAACATTTCCACTTCTGAGTTTATGATGGCGGGAAGATCGTTTATGAAACTGTTGAAAATGGTCGAGCCTAGGACACTACTCTGAGGAACTCCTGCAGAGATGTCCTGGAGCTGATCACCTTGGCAGCATAATAAGCAAAGCGTGACTTTGATGGGCAGTCACTTGCACCTCCCTCTGGAGTTGAACAAAGACTGTAATGAGGTCAAGAGCTGAGTGGCCCTGGCAGAACCCAAACTGGGAATCATGGAGTCGATTGAATTGGATGATGCCTGGTAGCTATGATGCTCTGCACCGATGCTCGATCTAAGCTGCACACACACCAATCATTGCATTGACCTCATGCCGCGTATGAACTTCAGAGGCCTGTGAAGCCAAAATGAAAATTAGAGGAATTCTATTTGAAACCTCTGGAGAAGACCATGATGGTTGATTCACTCAGCACTTCTAACTAAAGATTATTGTGAATTTTTCAACGTTGTCTTTTACACTGATGTTGGGGATCGCAGAGAATAATAATTTAGCATCACTTGTACTTTTACAAACAATGCAGTGAAATTTGTTTAAGTTGCCACACTCTAGTACTTATATTAATAACAACAATCATATCTTTAAAAAAAAGGCAAAGTCCATCTTTGTTCAATTCACGGCTCATGTATTTCCAAGGATACTTGTAGAGGCTCCACCTGCATGGAGCACTACAGAGCTTAGATCTGATTTAGATTAGATTAGATTACTTACAGTGTGGAAACAGGCCCTTCGGCCCAACAAGTCCACACCGCCCCGCCGAAGCGCCACCCACCCATACATCTACCCCTTCCCTACACTACGGGCAATTTAGGGTAGCCAATTCACCTGACCTGCACATCTTTGGACTGTGGGAGGAAACCGGAGCACCCGGAGGAAACCCACGCAGACACGGGGAGAATGTGCAAACTCCACACAGTCAGTCGCCTGAGGCGGGAATTGAACCCGGGTCTCTGGCGCTGTGAGGCAGCAGTGCTAACCACTGTGCCACCGTGCCGCCCACATTTATTGGCCGTGAAATCACTTAGCCCTGTCTATCACCTGCTGCTTATCCTGTTTGGCATGAAAATAATTTTGTTTTGTAGCATCACCAAGTTGTCCTCCTGCACTCTCCATTGAACCAGGGTGATCTCTGGCACGATGGTAATGGTAGAGTGGGGGAATATGCTGGGCCGTTAGGTTATAGTTTGAGATTGAATCCAGTTGTAGAATCATACAGCATGGAAATAGACTTTTCAGTCCAACTCGTTCAGGCCGACCAAGTTTCCCAAACTAAAATAGTCCCATTTGTCTGCATTTGGCCCATATCCCTCTAAATCTTTCCTATTCATGAACCAGTCCAAAGGCTTTTAAATGTTGTAACTGTACCTGCCACTTCCTCTGGCAGCACCTCATAGATTCCAATCTTGAATCGCTAGATCTGTTTGAAGTCTGTTCTATTTAGCACAGTGATAGTACCTCACAACATAATGGAGGGTATTCTCAATGTGAAGGTGGGAATTTGTCCCCACAAGGACTGTGCGGTGGTCACTCTTACCGATACTGTCATGGACAGATGCATCTGCAGCTGGCAAATTGGTAAGGATGAAGTCAAGTATGTTTTTCCTTCTTGTTGGTTCCCTCATCACCTGCTGCAGACCCAGTCTAGCAGCTATGCCCTTTAGAACCCGACCAGCTCAATCAGCAGGACTGCTGCTAAGCCACTCTTGATGATAGACAGTAAAGTACATTCTGTGTCCTTGTTACCCTCAGTGTTTCCTCCCAGTGTAGTTCAACACAGAGGAGTACTGATTCATCAGCCAAGGGAGGGTGAACGTGGTAATCAGCAGGACGTTTCCTTGCCCATGTTTGACTTGATGCCATGCGACTTCATGGGGTTCAGAGTCAATGTTGAGGACTTCCAGGCAACTGTTTACCACAGTGCTGCCACCTCTGCTGATGGGACAGGATATATCCAGGGATGGTGATGTTGGTGCCCAGGACATTGTTTGTATGGTATAGAATCCCTATGGTGTGAATAGATGCCACTTGGCCCATTGCGTCCACACCAACCATCTAAAGAGCATCCACCCAGACCCAGACCCAGACCCAGCCCTATCCCTGTAGCCCCACATTTCCCATGGTCAATCCACTTAATCTGCATATCTTTGGACTGTGGGAGGAAACTCAAGCACCCAGAGAAACTCATGCAGACACGGAGAATGTGTTGTCTGACGGTGGAATTGAACCCAGGTCCCTGGCACTATGAGACAACAGTGCTAACCACTAAGTCATCATGCAATGAGTATGACTGTTAGGCTGTCACTTGACTAGTGTGTGAGACACCTCTCCCAATGTTGGTGCTAGTCCCCAGGTGTTACTAAGGAGGACTCTGCAGGGTCTTCAGGGCTGTTTCTCTAGTTGTCTTTTCTGGTGCTTAGGTCGATGCCAAATGGTCTATTCAGTTTCATGGTTTAGATTTACTTTCATCTATATTTTCAAATCGTTCCATAGCCCCATCTCGTCCCTGTGTCACCATACCCTCTCAAGTCCTTAACTGTCTGACATTTCTGCCTTTCTCTCGTTCCAGTCTCTTGTCCAACTCTGGCTTTCTTCACACCACCACTGGAGGCAGTGTTCAGCTGCTGAGGCCTTAAACATTGAAATTCTCTCCATAACCATCACTATTTCAATACTTCTTTAAGGGATTCCTTAAAACTTGCCACTTTGACTAAACTTTTGGTGACCTATTTTGTATGAGAGTGGTTATATTCAGCCCATCAATTCAATGGTGGCCCTGTGAAGGAGCAACATATCTCATGCTGCTCTCTAGTCATAACACTGCACATTCATCCTTTTCAGAACAGTTATTGTTCCAGCAGAGAGGGAAGGTGGACATTAGGGCCCTTGCAAATCACCATCATAACAGAATTCAAATAAATTGTCTGGGAAATCCCCCTTGAGTTGTGAATGCAGTCTAGTCCATCGTGGAACCCAAGCTTCCTTCCATTGCCTCCATCTGCACTTCCCGGTGCAGCCAACATTATCAAAGACCATCCCCCCGCCTCCACTCTGGTTACACTCTCTTCTACTCTCTTCCATTGGGTAAAAGGTACAAATGTTTGAAAACATGCACGGATAGATTTAAGAACCGCTTCTTCCCCACTGTTATCAGTCTTATGAATGGACCCCTCATTTATTAGAGGTAAAAACAATAACTGCAGATGCTGAAAACCAAATACTGGATTAGTGGTGCTGGAAGAGCACAGCAGTTCAGGCAGCATCCAAGGAGCAGCAAAATCGACGTTTCGGGCAAAAGCCCTTCATCAGGAAGCCCTCATTTATTAGAGTTGATCTTTATCTCCACCTTCTCTGTAGCCGTAACACTATATTCTGCATTCTGTTCTGTTACCCTGCTGTAAGGATTGATCTATCTAGTTAGCACATAAAACAATGCTGTTCACTGTATCTTGGTACATGTGATAATAGCTGAAAATGTATTGCTGGAAAAGCGCAGCAGGTCAGGCAGCGCTTTTCCAGCAACACATTTTCAGCTCTGATCTCCAGCATCTGCAGTCCTCACTTTCCCCGACATGTGATAATACTAAAATAAACCAAAATCAGAGAATTCAGAGGGTTGTGATGAAATTCAGTAAAATAGTTAACGCAGGAAAGGTTAGACTATTAAAAACATTGTCCAACTCCTGAGTAACTATTCAAGTGACCTCATATAAACTAAACTATACCTCCCCCAGCATCCCCTACCTTACACACCCTTACCCCAAGACAACTCGATTTGAGAGAAATGCTTGGGGAGGAGATGGCCCAGTGGTATTATTATTGGACTGTTAATCAAGAGACCCAGGTAATGTTCTGGAGACCTGGGTTTGAATCCCACCATGAAAGATGGTGATATTTAAATTCAATAAACATCTGGAGTTAAGTGTCTAATAATGACTGTGAATCCATTGTCAATTGTTAGCCAAGTCTAATTTCCCCTTTAGAAATCCATGCTGCTTCTTTCTAAGCAACCCATCTTTTTTTCTGTGTGACTAATAAGTCTATCCTGAATAACTTTCTCGAAGCTTCCCCATCACTGAGGTTAAACTAACTGTAAGTGCTGGGATTATCCTTATAATCTTTCTTGAGCAAGATGTAAGGTCCGCAATTCTCCAGTCCTCTGGCACCTCCCTTGATTACAGGGAAGACTGAAAGGTTATGCTCAATGCCCCTGCAGTTTTGACCTTCCCTTTCTTCAAAATGCTTGGATGCATCTCAACTGCTCCCAATGCATCATCGACTCTAAGTACCAACAGTGTATACAAGAATTCTTCCACATCAATTTTGAGCCCTTCCAGTGACAGAGCCTCCCGCTGTGTCACCATGGCCCGGGTTCTGAACAAGGGTCACCAAAAACGTTAATTACACCTTTTGCCCACAGTGCTGCCAGACCTGGTGAGTTTCTTCAGCAATTTGTTTCAGATCATCAGCACCTGCAGTTCTTTTTTTTTAATCTGGGTAGCATGTTCCTCTTTGGTAATGCCAGATGCAAAGCATTCATTTAGCATCTCAGGCATGCCCCTGCCTCCATTATAAGTGCACTTTCTGGTATCTAATCAGTTGTATCCCTCCTTTTAACACTCTTTTTCTACTGATATACTTATAAAAGATATTTCTTAATGGGACATACCACTATGTTGGCGACCAGTCTCTTCTCATAATTCAATTTTTGCTTCTCTTATTTATTCTTTCACCTCCCCTCTCAACCTTCAGTATTTCTCATTGTTCCTAATTGTATTTTCTACCTTATACCTGTCAAAAGTACACTTTCTCTTCAGTATCATAATTCCTCTCTCCTGGATTATCTAGGAAGCTGTGGATTTGCTTGCATTTTTTGTAGCTCAACTGTACTCAAACTATCTCCTCTTTCATGGTAGCCCAGTGTTCAGTGACTGTTTTTGCTACCAACCTCCCAGTCAATCCTACCCAGCTCTGTCCTTGGCTCATTGAAGTCAGCTCTCCGCCAATTGATTTTTCTCACTCCAAATTGATGTTTACCATTCTCCAGTATCATAACTGTTGAAAAGGCTGATGAATGAATACTTGAAAAGGAATCATTTGTTGGAGTAAGGGGAAAGAGCAAGAGGCTAGGTCTAACTGGATAGCTCTTTCAAAGGCAAAGCACAACTACAATGGACCAAATGGCCTCTGTTGGTGCTGAGGTTCTTTGATCTAATTATTGTTAGTTAAAACTCAGGGATCAAGATTAGTCCATTCCGCTAAACCACAGACTGTGATAGATTTTGATGTTCTTCAAAGGAGGATTTTGAAAGAATCTCTTTTGATTTTTTTTCTCAGCAACTTTTCCTGTGTAATTTGGAAACAGAGTCAACCACAATCAGCGTGCAACAGTTCCTGGTGGAGTTGAAAGCTGGTGGACTCAGCAGGATCCACGAGGAGGAGGTCAGAAGGGAACTCTGACATACAAAGGGATTGGACCTGCTGGATTTCCTTGCCCACTTTTTGTCTTCATCCATAACTCAGTTGTCTCAAATCCATTGGATGATTCCCAGAAGTTCTGAGCTTTGCAATAGGCATGACCTGATCTTTCTCAGAAAAACTCAGGGAGAAATAACTTGTGTTTGTTAAATGCTACATCACGTCTCATCGTGAATCCCAAAAGATGCCATATCCAAGGGAATAGATTGTGACATTGTGTGAATGTGTGTACTGGGGTGCCATGAGTTAACAATCAGCTTTACCTTTCTCTCTCTGAGCAATGTCACCAGGAAGAAAGATTGGAGTGATGTAAGATGGGTTCCCGCTATCTCCACTTTGTTATTTCCATAAAGTCATACTCTGTTCCTATCATTTACTTTGAAATAATGTCACAGGGGCAGTAGCCAATTAACACACAACAAGGTTTAATAACAATGTTTTGGGTGGTGGGATGGACTGTTGGCCAGTTCTTCTTCAACAGTGCCAGCAAATATTTAACATCCACTAGGACAGGCTAAGAGGCTCTATGCATTATCCACTAGCTCAGACAGGATAGCATTCCTCAGTACTGTTCTGGGCAATGTATCCATGTATATATGTTAATGCCCACAACCATGTGACTCACAGGGAAAGTTGGTACTAATCTGTGTCAATCTCTTACAGAAAATAACAAAGACTTTTTATCTATTCCTGCTCAGTAATTCAGAAAGTGCTCAGGAGAAGAAAGTGTAGGTGAGTTCACTGTAGATAAATACAGATCATTGAAAGGTTGTCAAACTTAATTCACATTAGGTGTGAAAATCTAATCATTTAATCCTTTTAAATGCAAGTTCCACTGAAAATTTAAAATTATCTTTACCAAATTATGTCAGTGTGGTTTCTCCTCTTCGATAACACAATTAAGGCAGACTGTTCCCCTTTGAGCAGAAATAGTCAGAGGTGAATTAATTGAGGTTTTCAAAACCATAAAGAGCTCTGGCAGGAGGGTCTGGAACGAGACTCTACAAGTTTAAGGATATTGGCAAAAGAAAACAGAGGAAGGCTGAGCATAAAAACTGATTACACAGCAAATTGTTGTGATCAGGAATGTACTGCCTAAAAAGATGATTCAGCGGTAATTTTCAAAAGGGAATTAAATAAATAATTCAACTGGAAAGATTTACAAGGATTCAGAGAAAGATTGGAGAAATGGAATCAACTGTGTAACTCTTTCTTTTTATGATTCTAAAATACCCCAATTAATACTTGTCGTGTGAATTTCTCAACAAAACCACACAGGCAGTTCAGCATATATCAGAAAACCACAACCTCCTTCCCTGATGTTCCTCGATTGAAATTTATGTACAAAAGTTTACAGGCTTATAAAGGTGAGGGTTGGATTAAAATTCTATAAGACATCTACATACACTATCACTGAGTTTATCAGTAAACCTTCTTGTTTTACCTGACTGAAGCATTAACCCAAAAGGTCTCCTTATTATTTAGTTTGTGAGAAATAAGCATAATTTCTAGAAGAGAGACCATTCAGCCCATCAAGCCTGTTCCACAGTTTCAGAAGTTCTGACTTTGTTGCTGAGGCCCACTGCAGAATGCATCCCCCTAATCCATGCATAAGGCTATTAGCCTTGGTTAGTGAGCTCTGAGTCACAAGGCTATGCATTCAGAGAATTGAGCGTAAGATTTGAACTGATATGTCCACTGAGATACTGATGGCACACTGCAGTGTCTGAGGTGCTAACTTTCAAGTGCACTGTCCAACCAAGGCCTCATCAGTTCACTCAGTTTGACATAAACTGTTACTATTTGAGGAAGAACAGTGGAGCTAAGATCAGCCTTGATCACATTGAATAGAAGAGCAGACTGATAGGCTGGAAGTGTCTGAATTTTGCTCCTACATCTTATGATCTTATGATTATAAGGTCTACCTTGACCAATATTTATCCATCAATCAGCATCATGGTTAGCAGATTATCTGACTGTTTGTTGGGTCTTGTTGTGTCCTAACTGACTATCACTTTGCTACACACAACAATTCCAACATTTTAAAAAGTATTTTGTTAATTGCAAGGTGCTTGGAACTCTCTGAGACAGTGCAAGATGTTATACAAATACAAGCTCCTTTTCCTTTGACTCCAGCTTGGTGTTATTATTGCACAAACACTCATTCCAGGATATCATCTCTGATCCTTTAACTGTGGGGCTAACCCACCTTAAACCTCAACACCAACCAAAGTATAACATTTATTTTGATTTAGTTAACACCAGCTTAAAGCAGCTTGAGGTGAAATTTGATATCAATACTGTTGAACATTTTTAGACGACATGGATCAATTCAAATTTCTACCCTATTGTTGTTAACTTGAGGGAATACCATCTACAGTATAAAGAGTGAGCAACAAACACCACCAGAAATTCTATGTAAAGTCACATTGTGAAGCATGCACCAAGCCAAATTTGTTTGATGTGCAGTTGAGTTGTTTCATTAACGCAGTAGTTGTGTGCATTGTGGCTTCCATGGAGACTGATAACCTTTAGAAATGTAACTGAACTTCCAGTGATTGACTGGAAGGCTCACAGTAGACATTTACAAGTTTTAAGATTTTCACGGCACCAAACAAACCTAAAGCAACATAGGCTAAACATTGAAAAACCAAAGAACTACAGATGCTGGAAATCAGAACCAAAAACAGAAATTGTCAGAAATGCTCAGCAGGTCTGTCAGCATCTGTGAAGAGACATTAGAGTTAACACCCCAGGTCCAGTCACCCATCAGATCTATTGTTCACTTCAGTTGTGAGAAAGGGTCGTCGAACCTAAAACGTTAACTCTGCTTTCTCTCCACAGATGCTGCCAGACCTGTTGAGTTTTTCCAGCTTTTTTTTGTTATTGGTTAAACATTGTTTCAGTTGGCAACTCATATCCTAAGTTACAAAAACATTTTCCCTCTTAACTTTTAAAATGTTCCAAACACCTCCTCCATTGTTATAGTTCACTGTGCCCTAAGTGGAGACTTCATTTGATAGGAACCAGTCCAAAGCTAGTCTCAGCTCTTGATGGCTGGTTTCTATTTCCAGCCAAGTAACCTCTAAATTCTAAACCAACTGTCACAGTGATGGTTACCTGAGAGATTACTCTCTCAAGCCAAGATGAATCTTCCACCTCCATCTAAATCTTGACAAACTTTGCTTCTTCAATATAAGCATGAAAGCTTCCATCCACATTCCCTGCAGAACACAAAAGACACCAGCCATTTCTATCTCTTTACACCTCCCTCTCTCAAACAGCTCCTTTCAGAATTTCCTATCCAGGAATTTCAGGAATACCTTACAAACATTTCTGTACAATGGTCTGTTCAAGACTTTTCCCCTCTTAAAACCCATCGTCATGGCAACATGAATCACTTGGACCTTGTATCCAGATATAAATGTTAATTTCTACCTGTCAGATACCCAATTCCTTTCTATCTTGGAATACAGGGACAGTTTAAAGTATAACCATTGATAGAGCCTGACGTTCTTAACATTTCCCAGTGAAACTTGGAGATTACCAGCCCACAGAAAGCCATCACAGATGCCCTTGCCATTGTTCAGATGTGTGAATACCTTGTACCTTCTTCATTATAATTCTGGTCTCTGTGGCAAGCAACCACCAAATGTTGTTGGTCAGAATTCATTCTTCTATTTTGAATGGTAGAACCCTGGAAAGTGCAGAGTATCAGAGGGACTTTGGTGTGCATGTCCAACAATCCCTTAAGGTAACAGGACAGGTGGATAAGGTGGTTAGGAAGACAAATAATATTTTTGCCTTTTTAGTCAAGGCAGGGAAATGATGCTGGAACTGTATAGAACATTACTTAGGCTCCAGCTAGGTTATTGTGTGAAGTTATAGGAAGGATGTGATAGCACTGTAAAGGGTGCAGAAAAGATTTATTCGGATGTTGTCTGGGCTGGAGAGTTTCAGTTATGAAGCGAGATTGGACAGACTGGGCTTGTTTTCCTTGGAGCAGAGGAGATTGAGAGGGGACAGGATTGAGATGGATAAGGTGATGAGGGGCAGAGCCAGGGTGGACAGGAAGAAACCTCTCCCCTTAGTGGAGAGATCAATGACCAGGGCACATAGATTTGAGATAAGGGACAGAAGGTTTCGAGTGGATGTGCGGAAAATTGTTTCATTCAGAGAGTAGTGGGATTATGGAAGTCAATGTCTGTAAGAGTGGGAGAGGCAGAAACTCTCACCATACTGAAGAAGGATTAAGATGTGCACTCGTGATGCCAAGGCATGCAAGGAAAATAGGGTTAGAATAGTCAGGTGGTTGAAGGGCCAAAGGACCTTTTCTGTGCTGTAGATCTCTGTAATTCTATGACTTTAAATTAAGGAGACAGTGCTGATACATAACAATGTTGCAAATCCTTTCCTTGAAGCAGCCATCTTATTCCTTGTTACAATGTGTTTATTCTGAGATACTCATGCCATGTCTGTAGCACAAGCCCCTGACAATCTAGCACTCAACTTCCAACCTCGGAATCTCCATCATCCAGAAGGGCAAGGGCAGCAGATACATGGGAATACCACATCCTGCAAAGGCTCTCCAAGCCACTCACCATCCTGACTAAACGAAATATCACTATTCAGTCATTGTCACTGGATAAATATGCTGAAGCCAGCACTAAACACTCCAACCAGCCGGACAGGCAACTGATGGCAAGTCGGCGGCACGGTGGCACAGTGGTTAGCACTGCTGCCTCACAGACCCGGGTTCAATTCCCGCCTCAGGCGACTGACTGTGTGGAGTTTGCACATTCTCCCCGTGTCTGCGTGGGTTTCCTCCGGGTGCTCCGGTTTCCTCCCACAGTCCAAAGATGTGCAGGGCAGGTGAATTGGCCACGCTAAATTGTCCGTAGCGTTAGGTAAGGGGTAGATGTAGGGGTATAGGTGGGTTGCGCTTCGGCGGGGCGGTGTGGACTTGTTGGGCCGAAGGGCCTGTTTCCACACTGTAAGTAATCTAATCTAATCTTGATGAGAATGGGGGTAGAAATGGTCTAACTGGAATTATTTTTGTCGGTCTGGTGGAGCAGAAGTTTTCAACCTAGGAAGGGAGGAAAGTCACAGATACAGTCATAGAGAAGGGTTAACTCCAGGAAATGTAAGACGTAGGCAGGTAGTGCAGAAGTCATCTGTGGCTATCGTCATTTCAAACAAATATGCTGTTTTGGATGTAGCATGGACAGCCAAGTTTTTGGCATTGAGACTGGCTCCAATGCAATGAGGGGTACATCAGGTTCTAAGAGATGAATTGTATTAGGGCACTCTTTAGTTCGAGGTACAAACAAACAGCAGCAAAAAATCAGAATGGTGTATTGCATCCCTGGTGCCAAGATCAAGGATGTCTCAGAGAGGGTGCAGAATATTCTTGAAGGGGAGAGAGACCAGCAGGAGGTCATCATACACATTGGAACCAATGACATCGGAGGGAAAAAGATTGAGATTCTGAAAAGAGATTACAGAGAGTTAGGCAGGAATTTAAAAAGGAGGTGTTTGAGAGTAGTAATATCTGGATTACTCCCGGTGCTGCAAGTTAGCAAGGGCAGGAATAGAAGGATAGAGCAGATGAATGCATGACTGAGCAACTGGTGTACGGGAGAAGGATTTACATTTTTGGATCATTGGAATCTCTTTTGGGGTAGAAGTGACCTATACAAGAAGGACGGATTGCACCTGAATTGGAAGAGGACATAGTGGCATATTGGCAGGGAGAATTCATATTGGCAGGGAGATTTGCTCGAGCTGCTTAGGAGGATTTAAACTAGTAAGGTTGGGGGGGGGGGGGAATGGGGGGGGAGGGGGGGGATCCCCAGGGAGATAGTGAGGGAAGAGATCAATCTGACACTGGTACAGTTGAGAACAGAAATGAGTCAAACAGTCAGGGCAGGCAGGGACAAAGCAGAGAACAAGGTCAGACTGATAAATTAACCTGCATTTATTTCAATGCAAGGGGCCTAACAGGGAAGGCAGACAAACTCAGGACATGGTTAGGAACATGGGACTGGGATATCCTAGCAATTACAGAAACATGGCTCAGGGATGGGCAGGACTGGCAGCTTAATGTTCCAGGATACAAATGCTACAGGAAGGACAGAAAGGGAGGCCATATAGGAGGGGGAGTGGTGTTTTTGATAAGGGATAGCATTACAGCTGTACTGAGGGAGGATATTCCCAGAAATACATCTAGGGAAGTTATTTGGGTGGAACTGAGAAATAAGAAAGGGATGATCATCTTGTTGGGATTGTATTATAGACCGCCTAATAGTCAGAGGGAAATTGAGAAACAAATTTGTAAGGAGATCTCAGTTATCTGTAAGAATAATAGGGTGGTTATGGTAGGGGATTTTAACTTTCCAAACATAGACTGAGACTACCATAATGTTAAGGTTTAGATGGAGAGGAATTTGTTCAGTGTATACAAGACAATTTTCTGATTCAGTATGTGGATGTACTTACTAGAGAAGGTGCAAAACTTGACCTGCTCTTGGGAAATAAGGCAGGGCAGGTGACTGAGATTTCAGTGGGGGAGCACTTTAGGACCAGTGACCATAATTCTATTCATTTTAAAACAGTAATGGAAAAAGATAGATAGACCTAAAAGCTGAAATTCTAAATTGGAGAAAGGCCAATTTTGATGGTATTAGGCAAGAACTTTCAAAAGCTGACTGGAGGCAGATGTTCACAGGTAAAGGGACGGCTGGAAAATGGGAAGCCTTCAGAAATGAGATAATGAGTCCAGAGAAAGTATATTCCTGTCAGGGTGAAAGGAAAGGCTGGTAGGTTTAGGGAATGTTGGATGACTAAACAAATTGAGGGTTTGGTTAAGAAAAAGAAGGAAGCATTTGTCAGGTATAGACAGGATAGATCGAGTGAATTCTGAGAAGAGTATAAAGGCAGCTGGACTATATTTAAGAGGGAAATCAGGAGGGCAAAAAGGGGACATGAGATAGCTTTGGCAAATAGAATTAAGGAGAATCCAAAGGGTTTTTACAAATACATTAAGGGAGAAAATAGGGCCCCTCAAAGATCAGCAAAGTGGCCTTTGTGGGGAGCTGCAGGAGATGGGGGATACTAAACGAGTATTTTGCATCAGTATTTACTGTGGAATAGGAGGTATAATTAGTAAATTTGCAGATGACATCTAAATGGGAGCTTTAGTGGACAGTAAAGAAGGTTACCTCGGATTACAATGGGATCTTGATCAGATGGGCCAATGGGCTGAGGAGTGGCAGATGGAGTTTAATTTAGATAAATGTGAGGTTCTGCATTTTGGGAAAGCAAAACTTCACAGGACTTATACACTCAAAGGTAAGGTCCTAGGGAGTGTTGCTGAACAAAGACACCTTTGAGTGCAGGTTCATAGCTCCTTGAAAGTAGAGTCGCAGGTAGATAGGATAGTGAAGAAGGCATTTCGTATACTTTCCTTTATTGGTCAGACTGTTGAGTACAGGAGTTGAGAGGTCATGTTGCATACAGGACATTGGTTTGGGCACTTTTGGAATATTGCATGCATTTCTAGTCTCCTTCCTATCAGAAGGATGTTGTGAAACTTGAAAGGGCTCAGAAAAGACTTACAAGGATTTTGCCAGGGTTGGAGGATTTGAGCTATAGGGAGAGGCTGAACAGGCTGGGGCTGTTTTCCCTGGAGCATCAGAGGCTGAGGGGTGACCTTATAGAAGTTTATAAAATTATGAGGGGCATGGATAGGGTAAATAGACAAGGTCTTTTCCCTGAGGTGGGGGAGTCCAGATTTAGAGGGCATAAGTTTAGGGTGAGAAGGGAGAGATATAAAAGAGCCCAAAGGGCAACTTTTTCACAGAGGGTGGTACGTGTATAGAATGAGCTGCCAGAGGAAGTGGTGGACGCTGGTACAATTACAACATTTAAAAGGCATCTGGATGGGTATATGAATAGGGAGGGTTTAGAGGGATATGGACCAGGTGCTAGCAGGTGGGACTTAATTGGGTTGGGATATCTGGTCGGCATAGAGAAGTTAAACTGAAGATCTGTTTCCGTGCTGTACATCTTTATGACTCTATGACTTTGGAGAGGGTAGAGAAATTGTTTACCAAAGTGTTGTTGATTGGAGAACATTAGCTCTGAGGAGATTTTGCACAAACTTGGTTTGTTTTCACTTGAATGTCAAGATGAGGGAGAGACCTCATAGAGATGTACAGCAAGGAAATAGATGTGTTAGAAGTTTACAGAATTATGACAGGCATGGACAGAATGGATAGTCAGAGTATTTTTCCCAAGGTAGAAATTTCTATCATTCGTGGACATAAGTTTAAGGTAAAAGGAGGAACATTTAAAGGACATGGGAGAGGCATTTTTTTCTACAGAGGGTGAGGTAAGTGTCTGGATTGTGCTGCCATAGGAGACAGTAGGGATGGATACAATAGCACCATTAAGAGGCATTATGACAGATATATGAATATGGTGATATGGACCGTAAAAAGGGAAAAGGTTTTTAGTTTAGAAATGAATCGTATGTTAGTGCAGTCTTGGTCAGCTGAAGGGCCTATTTCTGTCCTATAAAGGTCTTTGCTCTTTGACCTTCAGACAATGCAGTGCTCCCTCAGTACTGACTCTCGTATAGTGCTGCACTCTCTCAGTATTGACTCTTGGACAGTGTAGCATTCCCTCAGCACCGACCCTCCAACAGTGCGACACTCCATCAGTACTGACACTCTGACAGTGCAGTACTCTCTCAGTACTGACCCTTTGACAGGGCAACACTCTCCCACTTCTGACCCCACTGACAATGCAGTACTGCCTCATTACTGACTGACAGTGCAGAGCTCCCTCAGCACTGACCCTCTGACAATGTGGCACTCTTTCCATACTGACCATCCAATGATGCAGTGCCTCAGGGCGAGGTGATGACCCAGTGGTATTATCACTGGACTGTTAATCCAGAGACCCAGGTAATTTTCTGGGGACCCAGGTTTGAATCCTGCCATGGAAGATGGTGAAATTTTGATTAATTAAAAATTAGTGGAATTATGAGTCTAATGATAACCATAAAACCATTGCCAATCATTTTGGAAAGCCCATTTGGTTCACTAATAATCTTTAGGAAAGGAAACTGCCATCCTAATCTGGTCTGGCCTTCATGTGGCTCCAAATCCACAGCAACGTGGTTGACTCTTAACTGCCCTCTGGGCAGTGAATGCTGGCCTAACTAATGATGTCCACATGCTGTGAATGAATAATGAAAATACACTTTCAGCATACTGCCCCCCCCCCCGATGGTGCAGCACACCCTCAGTACTGACCCTCTGACAGTGCAGCACTCCCTCAGTATTGACCCTCTGACAGTGCAGCACTCCTTCAGTACTGACCTTTTGATCGTGCAGCATTCCCTCAATACTGGCCATTCAACAGAGCAGTACTTTGTCAGTACTTAGTTTCCATTTGCATTCAAACCTCTGGAGAGAAACTTGAACCTACAACCTCTGACCGAGAGAATTGCACGCACACAGCCACAACATTCAGTTGTCTGAGGCTATGCCTCCAAATCAGGGGCCACCTCTTTGCTGCAGAGACAGTTGATAGGCTAGTACATTATTATTGGTGACACAGAAGTCAAAATTAACCAAAGAAAATCACAACATAATAGTGGATTTTTATGGAAATAGAAATAATTAACTATGGCCTTCAAGAAAGGGATTTTATCCCAAACCTATCTCCGTGATGACTGCTATATAATTGTTCAGTGTACAAGCATTGCCTTTACGCCGTGTGCAATGGGTACCTAGAGATAAATACTACTCATCTTGAAAAATCTAAAAATTAAAATAAAATTCAGCAGATTCCAAGAGTCATTGCTAGATATTAAACCCAAGTTGTTTCTCCTGGGTGAAACAGGGATTAAAGATATTTTTTGCAGAAGAAACTGTCAGGTTATGATTCTGAAACATTTATCATAATCAAAACGGTGACCCACTGTCTTCAGCACCCATGCTCTGAAATACTCAGGAGTTAGCTGGTCAGTTGTGCTGTCCATGGTACTGAAAGTTTGTATTGATCAAAGTCCTGGAACTGCCGTCCTTACAACACTCCGGCTGTATCTGCACCAGAGTGATGAAGAAACCAACTCACTATCACCTCTCTAAGTTCACTGCGTTCTTTAGGGTCAGCCAACGAATGATGACCTTACCATTTTCCTCAACATCCTATTTTCTATAATGAAAGCAACTTACTATTGATGCTGGAAATCCGAAACAAATACAGAGATAGCTGGAGAAACTCAACCGGTCAGGTAGCATTTATTTCTGTCCACAGTCGCTGCCAGACCTGTTGAGTTTCTTCAGTATTCTCTGGAACTGTTTCCTATTTTCTATGTTTCTATATATTAAAGATTTTTTAAAAATTGTTTCTGTAATGTTGCTGTAAATTAAAGCAGAGAGTGAACTTAATACTTTGCTTTTACAAATGCATCTACCAATTGCATTCAGTAAACACCTGCAGAATTAGAGGTAAGCTGAAGATTTTGACAAATGTCAATGACATTTATATGCAAGGTATCTTTCCAAAGTTTGCCAATGACACAAAAATTGGAAATGCAATGGATTAAGCAGTGAGGAAGGTAGTGGCAGTTTCAGAAGCACATAGACTGGTGGAGTGGTCAGACATCTGGCAGCTAACATTTTATACAAAGATTTGAGAGATGATGCACTTTGGTAAGCATGAATGAAAAGTGGCAGTCTAATCTAAATGGATTTTAAATTGGATGCAGGAACTGAGAGATCTGGAGTTGTCGAGAGTGTACCGCTGGAAAAGCACAGCAGGTCAGGCAGCATCTGAGGAGCTGGAGAATCGACGTTCCTGGCATCAGCCCTCCGTCAGAATTTCTGATGATGAACTTACGCCAGAAATGTCGATTCTCCTGTTCATGGGTGTTGCCCTGACCTGCTGTGCTTTTCCAGCACTACACTCTCGACTCTTATCTCCAGCATCTGCAGTCCTCACTTTCTCCTAGATCTAGAGTTGTGCGCATTTAAATCTTCAAAGGTGGAGGTGCAAGTTGACCATGCTGTTAACAAACGTAGACTGGATCCTTAGCAATCTGAAGGGGATGCTGGAGAAACTCAGCAGGTCTGCAACCAGTGGAGAGAGCAACAGAGTTAAATTTCAAGTCCTTTTTCAGAATGGGATAATAAAGTTAACATTTGGAATCCTGTTAACTCTGCTTCTCTATCCAAGATGTTGTCAGACCTGCTGTGTTGATTCAGTACTTTTGTTTTCAAATTTCCAGCATCTACAGTATTTTGATTTTATTAGACTGGACACTTGGCTTATTTAAAATGTAGCTGGATTTCAGCTGAAGTGGGTTGTCCAGTGCTGTTCACCATACTTTGCCCTTGCAGAGGGGGTTTACCAGAATGGTACCAAGGATAAGTAAACTCACTTCCATGGAATGATGGTTGAAGCTGGATTTAGAGAAGGAAATTAAAATTATGAAGCGGTTTTGATTGAGTTAGATTAAATTATTTAGTGGTGAAATGATTTCAGATAAACCTTAAGATGTGGAAGAGCTATTTCTAAATGTAAGTGAAGAAATACAAAGTAAGCATTGTACAAGTTTTATTTATTGTGTTTATATTTTCATTCAATCTGAAAAGACTTGAACTGCAAGTGTAAAATAAAGAATATTGCATTTTGGGAATTACCTTCACCTTAAAGCTGTCAGAATGGATAAGAAGGACCTATTTCAATTAGCAGAAAGGTCAATAAGCAGGGGCAATATAGTTAATATAATTGGCAGAAGGATTAGAGAGGAATTGTGAAGTAACTTTTTCACTCAAAGGACTGTGTAAGTCTTGAACTTCTTGAAAACTTGGTGTAGGCAGAAACCCTCATTGATTTTTTTTTTAAAAAAAGACTTGGACATAGAACAAAAACATAGAACAGTATGGCACAGAAATGAGCCCTTCAGCCCATGATGCTGTGCTGAACATGACGCGTAATTCAACTAATCCCTACTGCCTGCCCTAGGTCCAGATCTCTCCATTCCTTACATACTCATGTACTTATCTCAAAGCCCTGAATTGTCCCAGCCTATCAGTCTGCACCACCATCCCTGGCAGCACACTTCTACCACTCTCTGTGTAAAAAGATTGGGTCTCACATCTCCTTTGAACTTGCCCCCTCTCATCTTAAATTCATGCCCACCCCTCGTACATACCTGAAGTGCTGTAAGAGAGCTACAGATCCAGAGCTGAAAGCTTGGATTTTATTGCATGGCAAGTTTTCAATTAGCGTAAACATGATGGGCTGAATTGCCTCAGGCCAGTGCTTTTTTTCTCTATCTTTCAATGATGGTGACGTAATGATGTCATTGGCAGTAATCCAGAGACCCGGCTCAATCCCCTGGGGACATGGGTTCAAATCCCATATGTCAGATTGTGAAATTTAAAATAAATTATTAAGGTTGGAACTGAAAACCTGTCTCAGGAATAATAACCATGTTGTGGATCATTGTAAAAACTCACTTGATTCAGTGGAATGAAGGAGATCTGCTGCCCTGACCTGCTCTGTCCAAATGTGACTCCAAACTCCCAAGAATGTGGCTGATTCTTAGCTGCCCTCTGGCATAGCCAAGCAAGCTATGTTCAAGAACAATTGTGGATGGGTAATAAATGCTGGCCTTGCCAGTGGCACCTACATCGCATGAAAGCCTAAACAAAAAAGTGACATATTGTCTGCAGAATTCATCTGATTTACAGAGCAGGCTTGACAATGAGTGAGTGATCTGTTCCATCAGATTACTACACAAGAAGTGAAACAATGAAATTAGGTCCATTGTTAGAAAGTCTTTGAAGGGCAAGAGATGTACTAAAAATAGAAAATGCTGGAGAAAATCAGCAAGTCTGCTAGCATCTGTGGAGAGAGACGCAGTTGACATTGAGTGCAATATGACTCTTCTTTGGCAAAGCGTCAGATTGGATTTGAAATGTTAACTCTGTTTCTCAATGCACAGATTCCACCAGACCTACTGAGTGCCTCCAATACTTTCTTTTTTTTTAATTTCCAGTTTCAGATATCTTCAGTATTATGCTATTAGAAGGGAGAAATATCCCTATGCACTACCTGGTTTTGGGAGTTCAGGAGTGTATAACTGAGCTGTTATCGGGAAAAGGAACTTTTGAAAGTATCCAAATGAAGGTTCAGTTTCTCTTACTCAGCAACAAGTTGGATTTAAACTGTAAGGAGAACATTGCAGACTTCCAAAAGGACGTTGACAATTTGGTGGAATGGGTAGACAGATGGTTCAATGCAGAGAAGTGTGAGGTGATATACTGGTCAGAAGGATGCTGAGAGACAGTGTAAAGTGGGGATACAATTCTAAAAGCGGTGCAGAAGCAGATGGAGCTGGGTGTTTTTGTGTATAGATCATTGAAGGTGGCAGGACAGCGGGAGAGCATGGTTAATAAACCACAGCATCCTTGGCTTTATTAGTAGGAGTATAGAGTGCAAGAACAAGGAGGTGATGCTGAACATGTGCAAAACACTTTAATTTGGATTATTGTAATCACATGTACTGAAGTACAGTGAGAAGCTTCATTTTGCAAGCAATACACAGATCATAGCAAACAAGGACATAGTGATCAGAGGGTGCTTAGACAGAGCGAGGCACACGGGTTACACTGCACGGGAGGTTCACAAAGCAATATCAACATTATGTGAAGTTAGAGAATCCATTCAGCTGTCTAATAACAGCCAGGAAGAAGTTCTTGAACCTGCTGGTGCATATGTTCAAGTTTCTCTATCTTTGACCAGAAGAAGTTGGAGGAGAGCATTACCAGGTTTGGAGAGGGCTTTGATTATATTGGCAGCCCTTCCGTGGCAATGAGATGTGTAACTCGAGTCCATGGATGGGAAACCTCAGCTGGAGTATTGTGTACAGCAATGGGTGCCACATTATAAGAAGGATGGCAATGCATTGGAGAGAGTGAAGAAGTGATTTACCGTAATAGTTCCAGGAATGAGAAACTTCAGTGATGAGGACAGATTGAAGAGGTTGGGAGTGTCGTCCTTGGAGAGAAGTAATTTGAGAGGAGATCTGATTGGGGTTTTCGTAATCATAAGCAGGCAAGACAGAGTAGATAATGAGAAGTTGATCCTGCTCATAAAATATAAAAAGAAACAGAGGGCATAGATTTAAAGCAAAGTGCAAATGAAGCAATGGTGGTGTGAGTAAATTCCCAGCAAATATGGACTGCACTGATTGAAAATGTGGTGGAGGCATTGGATAATTAAATGGCTAGAAATGATATGCAGAGATATTGGGCAAAGGCAGGAAATAGGTAGTAAGTAATAGAATCTTTGCAGACATAGTGGGCCAAATGGCCTCCTTCTTAGCTGTAACAATCCTGTGATTCTGTGGAGAGGTCAGTGTTATGGAGTGTCTTAAAGGAGGAAGGCAAGTTTGAGAGACAGACAGATTTAGGGAGGGAATTGCACATAAGGCAGGTCATGCCAGGGTGGTTAAAATTGGGGCTGGTCAAGAAACCAAAATTGGAGGAGTGCAGATATCTGGGTGAGTTGTAGACCTGTAGGAGGTTACAGAGATAGGCAAGTGGTGAGACCATGGAGGAATGTAAAAACAAGGATCAGAAACTTTGAAATCAAGCAAAGCAATGATTGCACAATTTTCAAATTAAATTGCAAAGTTTCTCTCCATCATTTTAATATAAATAATGTGCATTATCATCTTCCCCATTATGCTTGTGCCCACTAGTGCACTGTAAGTGAGGGAACCTGCTTTATCTGCTCTGCCTTAAAAGATGACCATTGCAAAGAAAAGCAACACTAAGTTTTTTCTGCTGCCTCTCGCTGTTCAAGGGAGCTTCAAGTTTGAAATTCTATGGGTGTTTTAAAGACCACTTCATCACGTAGCGAGCCTTGTGAGGTTCTATACACTGTCTAGCACATTTCTGTTTATGCCTTCTTTACCAACACCCTTCCTGGAAAAAAAAACAAGCGTGAGGAAGCTTCTAAAAAAAACCCACCCTCCCTCCTCTCAACACAGATCAGCCATTGATTGGAGCAAGAGTTTGGGGAACACACACACAGACAAAACGATTTTCTCGGATGAAATGTATGTGTGTGCAGCCAAAAAAAAAAAGAAGGGTCGCCCTTAACCTCAGGCCATTGTCATGGTTAATGTTTGCAGTGGTCTCTCTAAAAGAAAGTATTGTAGTTCGTTGCCAGGTATTCCCTAGCAACCGTAATACTACGCTAAGGCTTGAAATGCTTTCGACTGGGGGCCTTTGTCAGAGTTTCAGCACACCCCCCACTAAAATATAACACGTGCTTATCAACAGAAGAATATGTTAAGGGGCAGAAAAGTTCTGTATCTTTCCAATGCTTTGGTTTTAATTGCAAGTTGACATTTCTAAACTGCCTCAACTTTTGTCTTGCTCTTTTCTGTAAAGACACCTTTTTCTTACAGATTATAAACCAACAGTTTTAGACTTTTTTATGTAAGCAGAACAAAATTGGGAAGCTTTTTTTTGTGTTTTGAAAATGCCAGACTGTATCCTTGATAAGTAACATGAGTTCCCACAATGAAGGAATTGAGATATGCTAATGTTAATTCAGATATGGCTAATTTTAATTCAGATACGCTAATTTTAAAGCTGAGACAGATTTTTTTGTTAAGGAAAGATATAGAGCGATGTGGATCAAAGGCAGAGTTGGGCCACAGACCAGCCGTGATTTCATCGAATGGGAGCCATGATGTGGAGGTGCCAGTGTTGGACGGGTGGACGAAGTCAGAATCACAGGACACCAGGTTATAATCACTTCACCTGATGAAAGAGCAGCGCTCCAAAGGCTTGTGATTTCAAATAAACCTAGTGTTGTGTAACGTCTGTCATTGAATGCTGGAACAGGCACAGAGGCTCATTTCCCTACTCCAATTCCTAGGTTCTATATTACATGGAGAGACGAGAGAAATGGGGACTATTGTCAGAGCAGCAAAGGGTTAACAGTAAATTTGATTGAGGTGCTGAAAATCTGGAGAAGTTTTGATAGGGGAAAAAATGAGCTTTTTTTCTTCCCCTTGCAAGTGCATCATTGATTAGAGGAAATAAATTTAAGATAGTTGGCAAAAACAAATAGAAGGAGGGAAGGCAATGAGAATTTACTTTTCCTCAGCATGTATTCATGATCTGGAATTCATTTTGCCCTTGAATTGAGTGGCTAGCTAAAGCCATTTCCAAGGGCAGAGTTAACTATATTGCTATAGGCTTGGGTCTGGACTCATTTGTAGGTCAGAGTCAGTATACACAGCAGATTTCACTCCCTGAAGGACAATTGCAAATCAGAGAGGCCTTCATAGATTTACTTTTATTCCAATCAAACTATGATGGGATTTGAACCTACACATGAGCCTGGGTTCTGGATTACTAACCCAGCAATACTTTCACTACACCACTGCCCCCCCTTGTTATTTTTATACTCCTATTCTTTTGTAATAAAGACTAACATAAACATATGTCTTCCGAATTGCTTGTGGTACCTCCATACATCTAACATTCTGTATTTCCTGCACTGGAAACCCAAATTCCTCTCTACATTTACATTTCAATTTCTCATGTTATTTCTTTCAAAACATATTTTGCTTTTGCACTGAAGTCAGAAATTTCACATTTTCCCTCACTGTAGTCCATCTGATCATTTCAACAGTTACATCTATCTACTTTCTCTTTATATCATCCACACTACTTTCACACTTAGCTTTACATTATCACCAAGTCTGGATGTAATGCATTTCTTCCCCTCTTCTAAGTAATTGATGTTGTTTGCAAATAGTTGAGTCTAATTCTTGTTGTACCCCACTAGTTACAGCCTCTTACTTGGAAGCTAACTTTGTTTTCTTTACACTAGCTAATCCTCAATTAAGAATCATATATTTCCACTAATCCCATGATCCCTAATCTTGAGTAATAATCTACTTTGTGTCCCCTTTGTGTCTACTTTGATGTTTTCAGAAAATATAAACCTACTGCATTTACTGGTTCCCCTTTATTTATCCTCCTATTTAAATCCTTAACCATACATTCAAGCATTTTAACTTTTATTGCTGTCAGGTTAATTGGTTTCTAACTCTCTCTTTTCTCTCTTCCTCTTTTCTTGGATAATATTGATGCATTTGCAAACCAGAAATTCATGGGGACCATTTTAAAGTATAAGGAATTCTGGAACATCATCCCCTATCACTACAACCAGCTCTTTTTGTACTTGATGGAAACCTTCAAAACCAGGGAATTTGCCACCTTTCATTTCTCCTTTATCCTCTGCCTTTATTGACTTTGCATTCTTTACTCTCATTTGACCTTGGGTTCTCCAGCCTATCCATTGTGCTCTATGTCAATTCTAATGTGGAAATAGGTGCAAAATCTTTTTTCAATCAGTTTGCCATTCCCTTATTCCCATTATGATTTCCTTTTTGTCTGTCCTTAAATTTCACTAAATAGCTTTCTTTTTATGTATTTATAACTATTCCTACCAACTTGCTAACTTGCTCTCATATTCTATTTTCTGCCACTTTATTTATGTTTTGGTCCTCATTTGTTGCTTTTTAAATTTCTTCCAATCCTCATACTTTTAACTCTTTACAGCGACAACATGAGCTTCTGGATTTAATCTAATGCTGTCCTTAATTTCTCTAGCATGAGTAAACATTGAACCCCAATGTCATGGGCCATGGGTGTAGAGTTAACTCCTACCCACATATGTTAGGTATTGGAACAATGTGACAATTCACTCATGGAATAATGCTCTCAGACTATATCCCAAAAGACCCCCATGTCCATAACAGTTTTATGAGGAGGGAATGAACATTTTAATTTTTAAAAAAGTTTCATGATTTGTAATTTGACACACTAGTTCAGGTCATTTGCAATACAAAACTAACTGAGGTTTTCATTCCCAGCTGATGAACCATTATGTGTCGCCTTTTTACAGAAAAAAAGCTGGCACCATTTATTTGCCTCTTTTACAATGATCCCATGATTAGGCTGTAGTGGATCACTGAGGTAACCCAGTTGAGTGACAGGAACTGCAGACACAGATTCTCCCTGATGTTCGAGTTTAATTAGAAGTCCTAATTACCTTACCCACACGTTGTCACACTCAATTACCCAGATTGGCAGGAGGATGGGATCCTGCCAAGTAGCTCAAGGGAGAGAGAAGCTAAACTGGAATTAAAAGTTCAAAAGTGAGTGAGTCCAGATAATATAACCTAGATAAGAAAGAAGTGCTTTTAGCAAGGCTAAATTGAATATATTTTAATGCAGAGAGCCTAAGGAATAAGACCCATGAGCTGAGGATACAAATGGCACTTAGGAATCTATAACCATTGCTAGGCTAAAAGATGGGCAGATTGCCTCTCAACTTTCCTGCAGAGGAGGTGGAGAGGAAGATAGAAGATCTGTTTGTATTTTGAATTTCACATTTTTGTCTACCCCGAATTACCATTGATTCTCCAGCCTAACATGAATGTATCCACTTCAAACATATTGGATGACCCTGTCTACATTGGCTCCTGGAACAGAACAATTCAAATTCATACAATCCACTGAAAATGAAAGTTTTTCCACATGTCTGTTGTGATAATGTGACACATAACTTTAAAACAGTATCCTATTGTTCTGGACTCACCACAAGAGAAAACATTACTTCCATGTCTACCTCATCAAGACCATTCCGGATCTTAAACACTTCAAACAAATCATGTACCACTCTCTAAACTTCAGTGTAAATAAGCCCAGTCTGTCCAACCTTTCCTCATTAGACAACCAGGGATCAATCCAGAAGACACAAGATACCAGGCAAGAATCCAACAGGTTTGTCTGAAATCACAAGCTTTCAGAGCACTGCTCCTTCATCAGGTGAAGTCACTTCACCTGACGATGTCAACCCTAGTCCAACACCAGCACCCTCACATCAGGGATCAATCCAGTAAACCTCTTCTGAGCCACCTCCAGTGTATTTACGTCCTACCTTAAATAAGGAAACCAAAAATACAAACTATTTTCAAGACAAAGTCTCACTAATGCCTTGTAAAACTGAAACACAATCCTTACTCTTGAATTCAATTTTTACTGCAATAAGGGATAACATCCCATTAGCCTTTTTGATTAAGTGCTGTAGCTGCACAATAACTTTTGTGACTCATGTGCTGAAAGACCTAAATTCCAATGGATTTCCATAATTGTTCCCTGCTTAATTGATTTGCTGCTTTTATATTCCTCTTGCTAAAGTAAATGCCTTTTCATTCCCCTTCTACCAGATTTTTCCCCACTCACTCAATTTATCCATATCCATGTGCAACTTTATTATGTCTTCTTCACAAAATGCTTTCCTGTTTATCTTTCCTACCAACATCCACAGCTTCCAGTGGTAGAGAATTCAACCAGGTCACTAACCTCAGAGTGAAGAGTTCGCTCATCTCCATCCTAAATGGGCTACCCTGTATCCAGTGACTGTGTCCTCTGGTTTTAGACTCCCCATCAAGAGCAAATGTCCTCCCTGCTCTAGTCTTGTCCAGCTCTGCAAGAATTTATTGTGTTTCAACCAGATCCCCTCTCATCCTTCCAAACTGTAGTGAAAATAGGCTCAGTTGAACCAACCTCTCCTCACAGAATTATCCTGCCATCCCCAGTATCAGCCAAGTGAACTTTTCACTGCACTTTCTCCATGGCAAGTAAATCAGTGGTAATGTATCTGTCTCTGAACCAGGAGCCCTGCATTTAAGTCTCACCTGTTCCAGAGGTGTGTCATAATACATTTGGACATATTGATTAACAACTGTCTATCCTCTTTATACAGGGAGTCCAAAATTGCACAGAAATATCCAGGTGTAATCACAACCAACGCACAATTGAATGAATGAATGAACAAATGATTTATTGCTACGTGTATTTACAGTGAATAATACAGTAAAATGCAGTGAAAATCTTCAACTGTCACCATGATCTGGCACCATTTTGAATAGCTTAAGAAAAAGAAATTCAAAAGATATAGCTGAAAGAGAGTCTATCTTCATTCCAGTGCCTTCACCATCACCCTTCCTGAACCAGCACCCCTTCTTCACCATCACTCCTCTTGCACCATCACCCCTCCTTCACCATCACCCCTCCTGCACCATCACCCCTCCTTCAACATCACCCCTCCTGCACCATCACCCCTCCTTCACCATCACCCCTCCTTCACCATCACCCCTCCTGCACCATCACCCCTCCTTCACCATCACTCCTCCTGCACCATCACCCCTCCTTCACCATCACCCCTCCTGCACCATCACCCCTCCTGCACCATCACCCCTCCTTCACCATCACCCTTCCTGCACCAGCACCCCTTCTTCACCATCACTCCTCTTGCACCATCACCCCTCCTTCACCATCACCCCTCCTGCACCATCACCCCTCCTTCACCATCACCCCTCCTGCACCATCACCCCTCCTTCACCATCACCCCTCCTTCACCATCACCCCTCCTGCACCATCACCCCTCCTTCACCATCACCCCTCCTGCACCATCACTCCTCCTGCACCATCACCCCTCCTTCACCATCACCCCTCCTGCACCATCACCCCTCCTTCACCATCACCCCTCCTGCACCATCACCCCTCCTGCACCATCACCCCTCCTTCACCATCACCCCTCCTTCACCATCACTCTTTCTTCACCATCACCCCTCCTTCACCATCACCCCTCCTTCACCATCACCCCTCCTGCACCATCACTCCTCCTGCACCATCACCCCTCCTTCACCATCACCCCTTCTTCACCATCACCCCTCCTTCACCATCACCCCTCCTGCACCATCACCCCTCCTTCACCATCACCCCTTCTTCACCATCACCCCTCCTTCACCATCACCCCTCCTGCACCATCACCCCTCCTTCACCATCACCCCTTCTTCACCATCACCCCTTCTTCACCATCACCCCTCCTTCACCATCACCCCTTCTTCACCATCACCCCTCCTTCACCATCACCCCTTCTTCACCATCACCCCTCCTTCACCATCACCCCTCCTGCACCATCACCCCTCCTTCACCATCACCCCTTCTTCACCATCACCCCTCCTTCACCATCACCCCTCCTGCACCATCACCCCTCCTTCACCATCACCCCTTCTTCACCATCACCCCTTCTTCACCATCACCCCTCCTTCACCATCACCCCTCCTGCACCATCACCCCTCCTTCACCATCACCCCTTCTTCACCATCACCCCTCCTGCACCATCACCCCTCCTTCACCATCACCCCTCCTGCACCATCACCCCTCCTTCACCATCACCCCTCCTTCACCATCACCCCTCCTGCACCATCACCCCTCCTTCACCATCACCCCTCCGGCACCATCACTCCTCCTGCACCATCACCCCTCCTTCACCATCACCCCTCCTGCACCATCACCCCTCCTTCACCATCACCCCTCCTGCACCATCACCCCTCCTGCACCATCACCCCTCCTTCACCATCACCCCTCCTTCACCATCACTCTTTCTTCACCATCACCCCTCCTTCACCATCACCCCTCCTTCACCATCACCCCTCCTGCACCATCACTCCTCCTGCACCATCACCCCTCCTTCACCATCACCCCTTCTTCACCATCACCCCTCCTTCACCATCACCCCTCCTGCACCATCACCCCTCCTTCACCATCACCCCTTCTTCACCATCACCCCTCCTTCACCATCACCCCTCCTGCACCATCACCCCTCCTTCACCATCACCCCTTCTTCACCATCACCCCTTCTTCACCATCACCCCTCCTTCACCATCACCCCTTCTTCACCATCACCCCTCCTTCACCATCACCCCTTCTTCACCATCACCCCTCCTTCACCATCACCCCTCCTGCACCATCACCCCTCCTTCACCATCACCCCTTCTTCACCATCACCCCTCCTTCACCATCACCCCTCCTGCACCATCACCCCTCCTTCACCATCACCCCTTCTTCACCATCACCCCTTCTTCACCATCACCCCTCCTTCACCATCACCCCTCCTGCACCATCACCCCTCCTTCACCATCACCCCTTCTTCACCATCACCCCTTCTTCACCATCACCCCTCCTGCACCATCACCCCTCCTGCACCATCACCCCTCCTTCACCATCACCCCTCCTTCACCATCACCCCTCCTGCACCATCACCCCTCCTGCACCATCACCCCTCCTTCACCATCACCCTTCCTGCACCATCACCCCTCCTTCACCATCACCCCTTCTTCACCATCACCCCTCCTTCACCATCACTCCTCCTGCACCATCACCCCTCCTGCACCATCACCCCTCCTTCACCATCACCCCTCCTTCACCATCACTCCTCCTGAACCATCACCCCTTCTTCACCATCACCCCTCCTGCACCATCACTCCTCCTGCACCATCACCCCTCCTGCACCATCACTCCTCCTGCACCATCACCCCTCCTTCACCATCACCCCTCCTGCACCATCACTCCTCCTGCACCATCACCCCTCCTGCACCATCACCCTTCCTGCACCATCACCCCTCCTTCACCATCACCCCTCCTTCACCATCACCCTTCCTGCACCAGCACCCCTTCTTCACCATCACCCCTCTTGCACCATCACCCCTCCTGCACCATCACTCCTCCTGCACCATCACCCCTCCTTCACCATCACCCTTCCTGCACCATCACCCCTCCTTCACCATCACCCCTCCTTCACCATCACCCTTCCTGCACCATCACCCCTCCTGCACCATCACCCTTCCTGCACCATCACCCCTCCTTCACCATCACCCCTTCTTCACCATCACCCCTCCTTCACCATCACCCCTCCTGCACCATCACCCCTCCTGCACCATCACCCCTCCTTCACCATCACCCCTCCTTCACCATCACCCCTCCTTCACCATCACTCCTCCTGAACCATCACCCCTTCTTCACCATCACCCCTCCTGCACCATCACTCCTCCTGCACCATCACCCCTCCTGCACCATCACTCCTCCTGCACCATCACCCCTCCTTCACCATCACCCCTCCTGCACCATCACTCCTCCTTCACCATCACCCCTCCTGCACCATCACCCTTCCTGCACCATCACCCCTCCTTCACCATCACCCCTCCTTCACCATCACCCTTCCTGCACCAGCACCCCTTCTTCACCATCAGCCCTCTTGCACCATCACCCCTCCTGCACCATCACTCCTCCTGCACCATCACCCCTCCTTCACCATCACCCTTCCTGCACCATCACCCCTCCTTCACCATCACCCCTCCTTCACCATCACCCTTCCTGCACCAGCACCCCTTCTTCACCATCACCCTTCCTGCACCAGCACCCCTTCTTCACCATCACCCCTCCTGCACCATCACCCCTCTTGCACCATCACCCCTCCTTCACCATCACCCTTCCTGCACCATCACCCCTCCTTCACCATCACCCTTCCTGCACCATCACCCCTCCTTCACCATCACCCCTCCTGCACCATCACCCCTTCTTCACCATCACTCTTTCTTCACCATCACCCCTCCTGCACCATCACTCCTCTTGCACCATCACCCCTCTTGCACCATCACCCCTCCTTCACCATCACCCCTCCTGCACCATCACTCTTTCTTCATCATCACTCTTTCTTCACCATCACCCCTCCTTCACCATCACCCCTCCTTCACCATCACTCTTTCTTCACCATCACTCCTCCTGCACCATCACCCCTCCTTCACCATCACCCCTCCTTCACCATCACCCCTCCTGCACCATCACCCCTCCTTCACCATCACCCTTCCTGCACCAGCACCCCTTCTTCACCATCACCCCTCTTGCACCATCACCCCTCCTGCACCATCACTCCTCCTGCACCATCACCCCTCCTTCACCATCACCCTTCCTGCACCATCACCCCTCCTTCACCATCACCCCTCCTTCACCATCACCCTTCCTGCACCATCACCCCTCCTGCACCATCACCCTTCCTGCACCATCACCCCTCCTTCACCATCACCCCTTCTTCACCATCACCCCTCCTTCACCATCACCCCTCCTGCACCATCACCCCTCCTGCACCATCACCCCTCCTTCACCATCACCCCTCCTTCACCATCACCCCTCCTTCACCATCACTCCTCCTGAACCATCACCCCTTCTTCACCATCACCCCTCCTGCACCATCACTCCTCCTGCACCATCACCCCTCCTGCACCATCACTCCTCCTGCACCATCACCCCTCCTTCACCATCACCCCTCCTGCACCATCACTCCTCCTTCACCATCACCCCTCCTGCACCATCACCCTTCCTGCACCATCACCCCTCCTTCACCATCACCCCTCCTTCACCATCACCCTTCCTGCACCAGCACCCCTTCTTCACCATCAGCCCTCTTGCACCATCACCCCTCCTGCACCATCACTCCTCCTGCACCATCACCCCTCCTTCACCATCACCCTTCCTGCACCATCACCCCTCCTTCACCATCACCCCTCCTTCACCATCACCCTTCCTGCACCAGCACCCCTTCTTCACCATCACCCTTCCTGCACCAGCACCCCTTCTTCACCATCACCCCTCCTGCACCATCACCCCTCTTGCACCATCACCCCTCCTTCACCATCACCCTTCCTGCACCATCACCCCTCCTTCACCATCACCCTTCCTGCACCATCACCCCTCCTTCACCATCACCCCTCCTGCACCATCACCCCTTCTTCACCATCACTCTTTCTTCACCATCACCCCTCCTGCACCATCACTCCTCTTGCACCATCACCCCTCTTGCACCATCACCCCTCCTTCACCATCACCCCTCCTGCACCATCACTCTTTCTTCATCATCACTCTTTCTTCACCATCACCCCTCCTTCACCATCACCCCTCCTTCACCATCACTCTTTCTTCACCATCACTCCTCCTGCACCATCACCCCTCCTTCACCATCACCCCTCCTTCACCATCACCCCTCCTTCACCATCACTCTTTCTTCACCATCACCCCTCCTTCACCATCACCCCTCCTGCACCATCACTCTTTCTTCACCATCACCCCTCCTTCACCATCACTCTTTCTTCACCATCACCCCTCCTTCACCATCACCCCTCCTTCACCATCACCCCTCCTTCACCATCACTCTTTCTTCACCATCACCCCTCCTTCACCATCACCCCTCCTGCACCATCACTCTTTCTTCACCATCACTCCTCCTGCACCATCACCCCTCCTGCACCATCACCCCTCCTGCACCATCACTCCTCCTTCCACTGACTCACCGCCATCTGTGCTGAACCCACCAATAATGAGTCACAACTCTACAGGCAACATTCTTTTTCTGCTGGGCCCACCTCACCATCATCTCTCCGTCGATGTAGGGATGCTGGGTACCATGCTGGACCCACACTTCCCCATCAGCCAGTAACAGGCAAGGAGAAAAGAAAAAGAAAAGAAAAGGCAGATGGAAGAATGAGCAGGTGAGCCTTGGGTTCAGGAGCCTGAGCTCTGCCACCATCTTACCAGAAGTATTGTGGGATGATACACCTACTTCTGAATTCAAAATCGTCTTGAGTAGCTCATAGTTGACTTATTTACATGCTACCAGAATTGTGTGAGATCTTCATGTTGGTGTTAGGTAATACCCAACCCACTGTCAACTTTGACCCTTGTTAGAAATGAGGCAACATTTTTATTAGCATAATAATAGTGGACTGTGTGTACTTACAGATAATCCATGTTGCTCTATCTCATTCCACTTTGGCCAGGAGGCAATAAAGATAAATGTTAGTTATCTTTCTGCTCAGAATAGCATTATATCCAAATTAATTAGACTCCAAATTTAGCAAACAAAGAAATTACTCTTGGCCTTTTCTAAACTAGCCAAAGCTTGACTTTGTGGACTATCAGCGCTACCAATCCAGATTCGAGCAGGACAAAATAGCGACTTGTAAAAGAACAGGAAGAAGATGAGGGGTTTGAGTTGTGCTGATCTATCCGATGGTTACCGCACTTTGGGGGCAAGATAAGAGGTGCTGAGATTTGCAGAAATACTTAGCTATCTGAGAAATCTTTTTGGGCTGTAGCCCCCTTAGTAATAGCTTTGCAAATCCACAAAAGAAATACGACTATGGGTCTTGATGATCGGAAAGTCATTACAGTTGAAATCACACAGCAGCTCGTTAATCACTGAACGCAGAGGTAATCTCTTCAGGCCTGATGAATTCGAAGCCCAAGAATACGGCATGGTGAATTATGTTTGACATGCAGCTCTTGCTATATAGATATGCAAAGCGAAAATCGCCCTTTTCAGGTTAAAAACAACTGCTTATCGCTGATTTGCATTCAGCACTGTGAATAGTCTTTTAGCCAGTATTAACTCAATGGATACTGGGATCCAAAATAGTCAGGCTGTTTTGACAAACTAATACTTACTGCCGCACTTTGACGTCTGTGGTTTTCTGTTGAACTGCTGCACTGCTCCATATTAATTGTGCAGCTTTCAACAAACCCTGGTCCAAAAACAGAAATTGCTGGAGAAGCCCAGCAGGTCTGGCAGCATCTGGGCGGGAAAGCAAAGTTAGTGTCCTCGCTCCCCAAATCATTGCGCATAATAAATATGACTGAAGTTGGAAAGGGATATCCGTAAATCACAATCGTAAATGAGTCTGATATGGATATGCTGGTGTTGGACTGGGGTGCACGGAGTCAGGAGTCACACGACACCAGGTTATAGTCGCAAAGCGCGGCGCTGGAAAAGCCACAGCAGGTCAGGCAGCATCTGAGCAGCAAGTTTCAGGCGTAAGACCTTCATTAGGAATGTCCTGATGAAGAAGCTCGTGATTTCAAGCAGACCTGTTGGACTATAATCTGGTTTGACTTTTGTAAGTGTTCTGAAGGGTCACTGGACTCGAGACATTAACTTTGTTTCTCTCTGGACAGATGCTGTCCGACCTGCTGAGTTTCTCCAGCAACTCCTGGGTTTAGTTGAATAGGATTTAAAGAGTGTCCTGGGGGCGGGGGCGCAGGCAGGGCCAGCATGAACCGAATGACTATGGATTGAGCTCTTACTTTGGTTTTGCTTTATATTGCTTTTTCCTTGCATTTCTTTGGCTGAAATATTTAGACATTTTTTTCAACATTAGTAGTTTTCCGATAAGGATAATCCGGCAACATGGCAACTTTGCTTGTTTACTTCGTCCTGTCTATAACTGAGTCTGTTTTAGGCCATAATAAGACCATCAAATATAGGAGCAGGATTAGGCTATTCGGCCCATCGAGTCTGCTCCTCGATCCTGGCTGAAATCCCATTCTCCTGCCGTCTCCCTGTAACCCTTCATTCCCCTACAAATCAAGATCTTACATATTACTGTTTTGGCTTCTCTAAATGTTGGCCGGTCTTACTGGGCTGACCTTTCATAAAATCCCAAAGAACTGCAGATGCTGTAAATTTGGAGGGTCTGAAGAAGGGTCACTCGACCCGACACGTTAACCCTGATTTCTCTCTCCACAGCTGCTGCCAGATCTGCTGAGCTTTTCGAGCAATTTCTGCTTTTGTGTCCATTGCCTTTGTTTCGATTTTAATTGGTTTATTTTGTGTAGACTTTTAAAATTTTGAATTGTGGTTGGTTCATTGTGATTCTTTGAATCTTTTTGCGAGAGGGAGTCAAAATATGAAACTGGGTTAAAATGTACAATGAGTTCTTAAATAAGGGGCGGTTTCGACACAGCAAATTACGAATTCAGTTTCAGTAGATGTTACTGCAAGAAAGCGTAAAGTTTTAAATTAATGGAACTTCAAATTGGGGTTTTGCTGTTGTTTCGCAATTAATCCGCCCTTTCAGAGGCATATTGGCGTAATTTCATCTCGGATCCGCTGCTCTCTTGGTGCCTGTAGCCTTTAATCGTTCCTGTATTGTCTGCTCAATGTAACATCCATATGGCATTTTTTTTCATTTACCATGTCACGGTCTAATCCTGGTGGAAGTGCTTTGGATATCAATCAAAACTGCATTTCACAGTAACAGCATGCTGCCTTTCCCTCTGTAATAAACTGCAACTCTCTGTGCCCCAAATGGAAATTCACGCCAGGAACAGAGAAGGAGAGACTACTCCGAATGATCGAGAAGCCTCCCCCCTCCAAAAAAAAAATTAAAATATTCCATGAAAATGACTCCGCATATCCCCAAGTCAATGAATTGAAATTACTTCTTAAAACTTGCCCCTTCCTCGTCAAAAATTAATTAATTCGAATTACTTCATAAAAGTGACTCCCCGCCCCTCAAAGATAAATTAATAAAATTACTTTAGAAAACTTACTCTACTTTCACGCCAAAATTAATTAAAATTATTTCAGAAAAGTGAATCCACAAAAATGAATTGATAAAAATTACTTCATAAAAGTTATTGTATTCCCCAAAAATGAATTGATAAAAATCACTTCATAAAAGTTATTGTATTCCCCCAAAAATGAATCGATAAAAATCACTTCATAAAAGTTATTGTATTCCCCCAAAAATGAATTGATAAAAAATATTTCATAAAAGTTATTGTATTCCCCAAAAAATGAATTGATAAAAATCACTTCATAAAAGTTATTGTATTCCCCCAAAAATGAATCGATAAAAATCACTTCATAAAAGTTATTGTATTCCCCCAAAAATGAATTGATAAAAAATATTTCATAAAAGTTATTGTATTCCCCAAAAAATGAATTGATAAAAATCACTTCATAAAAGTTATTGTACTCCCCGCAAAATGATTAAAATAACTTCATAAAAAGTACTCCAGTCCCCCGCAAAATTAATTAAAACGACAGCAATATAATTGCTCCACTCGCCCCAAAATATAATTAAATAACTTCATAAAAGTGACTCCACCATCCACACCCACACTCCCCCCTCACCACCACCCCCAGCCCGGGCGGCCAAACAAAAAAAACCTGGCCTTTAATGGTCTGTTTTGCCGAGATTCTGGCCGAAGCGCAATGACTGTTACTTTGCCGTTGATAATGTGGATTTTAAAACGCTTTCAAGCTGCCCTTGCTGAGCCTTGTGGCTGGGCGAGTGCAGTGATTCAGGAATGCTTGTGGGCTTACAGAGATGGGCTCATTGCTCATTCCAGCCGCGTTTAAAACGAGTGCAAGTGGATTATAGCGTCCAATCTGCGCCGTGGGTTCGGGTCCAGTGCCAATCAATGCTCGGCGGAGTGAAAAGACAGATTAACCAAAGTGTGTTTGACATTGAGCATCCGTGCGCCGCTTATCTCGCTCTCAATTCTCCCAAACTTTTCTCTCTCTCTCTCTTCCCTTTTCTTTGCCGGGGGTTGAGTAAATAAAAGCAATTAGATATGGCATTTTTTATTTTCATCACGGTTGACAGGCTGGCGGAGAAAAGCGATAATGATTAATGACAGGCGAACCCTTAATTGTGTTGCTTTTATCTTCTTAATCGCGGCGATGGAATGGAATTCATTCGAACTGTCTAAACAGAGTGCTGCTTTATTTGAGAGCCGGCGCTCGGGGTACACGCAGCCAAGTGTTATTCATGAGTTTGGGGGGGGGGGGTAGGTGGGGGAAAGGAGGGGATGCTGTGTAATTTAACTAACCTTTTGAGTTTAATCAGCAAGTCCAGTAAAATTACTGCTTTTCAATATTGGGAGTGTCAGTGTTTGATACCTATTCACAGTCAGACTGGGGGCCTGTGTATCGAGTCAATCACTGGTATCCTGTTAAAATCTCTAAGAGAGGGTTAGCAATGATACCAATTGCACACAATTTACATTTTGTTGTTAAAGGAATTAATGTTTATTAAAGAATGAAATTTTGATGTTCTTTCAGACCGATGGCAGGAGGTGGGATTTTTTTGGGGGGTAAAACACACAGTGTGATTTTCACTCGAGATTCTGCCAATTTCACTCGGGGACACTTGTAACGGCCAAATGCTGTGTTAGAGCAAACTGTGTTCAGCCGAGCTTTATGTCTGGCTGAGGGTTTATTGCGGGAGTATTTAATGTTTGACGCACATTTAAACGGGGGCATTAAAGTTCTTTTTTTTTCCGTTGCAAATAGCCTTTCCAAGGCTCCCAGTCACACCCCCCACCTCACCACCCTCTCTTCCCAGTGGACCTAAAAATCAATCAATGCAGAAACTACGGGAGGGAGAGCGATTCCCGAGCGGGGGCTGAGCGGAGGGAGGGATGGGGAGGGAGAGGAGGGAAATGGGGAAAAGGTGGAGGGGGGCGGGGAGGAGGAGGGGAGGGGGCGGAAGGAGAAGGGAGGGTGCGGAGTGGGGCTCGGGAGGGGGGAGGGGGCGGAGAGGGGCTGGGGAGGGGGCGGAGAGGGGCTGGGGAGGGGGCGGAGAGGGGCTGGGGAGGGGGCGGAGAGGGGCTGGGGAGGGGGCGGAGAGGGGCTGGGGAGGGGGCGGAGAGGGGCTGGGGAGCGGGCGGAGAGGGGCTGGGGAGGGGGCGGAGAGGGGCTGGGGAGGGGGCGGAGAGGGGCTGGGGAGGGGGCGGAGAGGGGCTGGGGAGGGGGCGGAGAGGGGCTGGGGAGGGGGCGGAGAGGGGCTGGGGAGGGGGCGGAGAGGGGCTGGGGAGGGGGCGGAGAGGGGCTGGGGAGGGGGCGGAGAGGGGCTGGGGAGGGGGCGGAGAGGGGCTGGGGAGCGGGCGGAGAGGGGCTGGGGAGGGGGCGGAGAGGGGCTGGGGAGGGGGCGGAGAGGGGCTGGGAGGGGGCGGAGAGGGGCTGGGGAGGGGGCGGAGAGGGGCTGGGGAGGGGGCGGAGAGGGGCTGGGGAGGGGGCGGAGAGGGGCTGGGGAGCGGGCGGGAAGGGGCGTAAAGGCGCCGGGATAGGGATGGGGAGGGGGCGGAGAGGCGCCGGGGAGGGGGAAGAGGGGCGGGTTTGGTACAAAGTGAGCGTCGCCCTCACAACAGGAACGCAGCTTTCGTTTCGCCGCCCCCCTCATGGCCTGCATTTCACAGTCTAACGCCTCTCTCACTCTCTCCAAACCTCCCTCTGTCTCTGCGTCTCTGCCTCTCCACCTCGTCACTCTTTCTCTCAATCTCTGCCGCTCCCTATCTCTCCACACCTCTCTCACACTCTTTTCACCTCGAACTCTCTTGCAGTCTCCTTCACTCTATCTCTATCTCCATCCCTCTCTTTCGCCGTCTCCATCTTTCTCTTGCTCTTCTCTCACTCAATCTCTCCACTGCTCTGTCTTTTACTCCCTCCAACTCTCTCACGGTCTCTGCATCTCCGTCCCTCTCTTTTGTACACATTCTTTCCATCTCTCCCTCACATTCTCTCGATCTCTCCCTATCTCTCCATCATCCTCTCTCTCACACACGCTCTCCATTTCTTCGTCAAATTCCCCCTCTCAATATCTCTCCTCCCTCCACCTCTTTTGCACAGACTCTCTCCATCTTTCTTACTATCTCTCCATCTCCTTCCCTCTGTCATGCACTCTCTCTAACCAGCTCCTTCAGTCCCCCTGACGGGGGCAAGTTGAGCTGTCAATCCATTCCCATCAGCCTGTGAGCTGACTGAAGGTACATGCCTTCTGCAAATCAGCGTGCAATTCCTGTCGCGGTAGGCCACGCCCTCAGGCCCGGGTACCTCTGCATTGTTGAGGCGCCTGCTTTTTGACTATAACCTGGTGTATCCCACCCTGACAATGCTATTCTACAACCTCTACCACTGGGGAGATGGTACAGATACCTGAACACACGCACCAGCCGGTTTCGCAACAGTTTCTACCCTAATATTGTTGGAATACTGAATGGACTCACAAACTCTTAACATTCTCCTGTACTTCTGTTTTTGCCTCTGGGGTTAACCTATTATTTACTATCTATGCTACTTAACTCTGCATTGCACGCAGAGCAAAGCTTTTCACTGTGTCATGGTACACGTGGTAATAAATTCAATTCAATTCAACTCAACTCCTGTCCAACACCAGCACCTCCACACCCTGGTTACCAAAATAATCATAAATCGGGCGATGACTTGTAGGGAGAGTCGGTGTTCTGTAACTATTTCGCTTCAAAATTGGTGTTTGCTGATAGGAATAGTGATTTTCCACATGGCAGATTATTGGTGAGAGTGACACGCCGAATACCGGGAGTGGGTTGAAATGGTTTCTCCGTATATTTCTGAGATCACTAGTTTTCTTTTTCTGTCCAGGCGCTGGGGAGACAACGCGGAGGCGGCAGTGAATGCTTTCCAGGTCACTCTGTAGGACCAAATACTCAAGAGATGGAGAGAGTTCATATCAGACCCCCACCTGAGGGACCTGAGACCGTGCTCACCCCGTTCACACTTCACGGGTTCGGGATAGGAACTGAAATCAACTCGGAGAAAGTGAGGACTGCAGATGTTGGAGAGACAGAGTTGAGAGAGCGGTGCTGGAAAAGCACAGCAGGTCAGGCAGTATCCGAGGAGCAGCAGAGTCGACGTTTCGGGCGAAAGCCCTTCATCAGGAATGGTGATAGGACAGGAACTGAAAGCAAGGTTCTGGAAGATGGAGTGGGTTTGAAAGGATATTAAAATCAACGAGGTAAAAACAATGACTGCAGATGCTGGAAACCAGATTCTGGATTATTGGTGCTGGAAGAGCACAGCAGTTCAGGCAGCATCCAAGGAGCAGTAAAATCGACGCTTCGGGCAAAAGGGCTTTTGGATGCTGCCAGAACTACTATGCTTTTCTAGCACCACTAATCCTTGAAAGAATATTAGTTTAGCAGAAATAGGCTAGCTGTCGCAGTGAAGAGGCGTTCCTGCAGTTAGAGTCAGAGGATGGAGGCACTTCGGCCCGTCATGTCCAACCCGGTCATCGAGCTTCTAACTATTCTAATCCCATATTCCAGCATTTGGCCCAGCGCATGAAAAACATTTAAATATTTCTGCAATGTGATGAGGGTTTCTGCTTCTAAAGGCAGATAGTCCCAGATTCCCCACCTGTCTCTGTTTGTTTCCTCAAATCCCCTCTAAACCTGCTCGCTACTTGAAACCCGTGTCCCCTGGTTATCCATCCCATTGCTGGGGGGGCGGGGAGATAAACCTTTCTCGCGGTTTGCCCGTTGTACACCTGAATCAGTTCCCCTTCTCAAGCCTCTCTCCAAGTTAAACAGTGGCAACCATTCTTTGTGACTTTGTAAAACTTATGGAGGCTCCGTGACAAGTAGTTTTGATTTTCTGCCTGAGTTTCTGATTTTCTGAGATGTATAACGGTTTGTATTCAGAACAGGATTGCGGTATATCATTTACAGTATATTCGACCGAGAGTGTGTGCGTGCCCGGTGTGTGCCTGGTGTGTGTGTGTGTGCGTGTGTGCGCGCGTGTGAGTGTGTGTGCCCGGTGTGTGTGTGTGTGTTTGTGTGTTTGTGTGTGTGAGTGCGTGTATGTGTGTGTGTTAGCCCTTGGAAGATCTACTTGTCCGATCCCCTCATTTCCCCCCCAAATATTTCTCCAATTCTCTCTTTATTCAAAACTGCTCTTGAAACCGTTTCCTGCGCCTCCAAATCACAGCACACTGTAAAAAAAAACTTATCCAAATCACAGCACCACGTGTAAAAAAAATCCTCAAATCACAGCACACTGTGTAAAAATAAATCCCCTGCCAACCACAGCACCCTGTGTTAAAACAAAATCTCCAAATCACAGCGTGCTGTGTAAAAACATCATCCCCCCCCCCCCCAACCCCCTGCCAGCTGTGGCTCCTCTGGGACAGTTTCCAAATTTCAGCCAATTCCCAAATCTGCTGCTGAACAAACTGCTCTAGTCAGGTGTCTGAAGAAAGGCCACTGGCCTCTGTTTCTCTCTTCACGGATGCTGTCGGACCTGTTGGGTTTCTCCAGCACTTTTTGTTTCGGACCCAAGGCACGTGGTTGATGAACGTTGTGGAAAGTTAAAAGTCGCACAATCCCAGGTTATCGTCCAACAGGTATATTTGGAAGAACTAGTTTTCGGAGCGCTGCTTCCGAATAAACCTGTTGGACTATAACCTGGTGCTGTGTGAGTTTTTAACTTTGTCCACCCCAGCCCAGCACCGGCGTCTCCAAATCATGACGAACGTTCTGGAATCTGCTAACTGGATCGGCATCAATGCTAAACCTCCCCTGCTCCATCCTGGCTCCACCCCACCTTCCCCATCCTCCTCCTTCAAGCTCAAAGGCAGGTGTGCTGGGGATTAAAGTGTGGATTTTAGACGGGCGTCTTTTCCTCGTTTTATCCGATACCCTGGTGCAAAGTACATCCCAGAGATTGCATTTCTGAGCTTTGGAGCAGTCACTCTGTGAACGTTAGGAACGGTGAAGCAACTTGAATACTGTCCCAGAGAGAGAGAGACAGTGTGTGTGTGTGTGTGAGAGAGAGAGAGAGAGACTGTGTGTGTGTGTGTGAGAGAGAGAGAGAGAGACTGTGTGTGTGTGTGAGAGAGAGAGACTGTGTGTGAGAGAGACTGTGTGTGAGAGAGAGAGACTGTGTGTGTGTGAGAGACTGTGTGAGAGAGAGACTGTGTGTGTGTGAGAGAGAGACAGTGTGTGTGTGAGAGAGAGAGTGAGAGACAGTATGTGTGTGTGAGAGAGAGACAGTGTGTGTGTGAGAGAGACTGTGCGTGTGAGAGAGACTGTGTGAGTGTGTGAGAGAGACATTGTGTGAGAGAGAGACAGTGTGTGTGAGAGAGACTGTGTGTGAGAGAGAGACTGTGTGTGTGAGAGAGAGAGACAGTGTGTGTGTGAGAGAGTGTGAGAGACAGTGTGTGTGTGTGTGAGTGTGTGTGAGAGAGACAGTGTGTGTGTGAGAGAGTGTGAGACAGTGTGTGTGTGAGAGAGAGTATGTGAGAGAGAGAGAGACAGTGTGCGTGAGATAGAGAGACTGTGAGAGTGTGTGTGAGAGAGACAGTGTGTGTGTATGAGAGTGTGAGAGAGACACTGTGTGTGTGAGAGAGTGTGTGAGAGAGTGTGTGAGAGAGAGAGACAGTGTGTGTGTGAGAGAGTGTGTGAGAGAGAGACTGTGAGAGAGTGTGTGTGAGAGAGAGACTGAGAAAGAGACAGTGTGTGAGAGAGAGAGACTGTGTGTGAGAGAGAGACTGTGTGTGAGAGAGTGTGTGAGAGAGAGAGACAGTGTGTGTGAGAGAGTGTGAGAGAGAGACTGTGAGAGAGAGAGTGTGTGTATGAGAGAGACTGTGAGAGAGAGACAGTGTGTGTGAGAGAGAGTGTGTGAGAGAGAGACAGTGTGTGTGTGAGGGAGAGTGTGTGAGAGAGAGAGTGTGTGTGTGTAAGGGAGAGTGTGTGTGAGAGAGAGAGGCGACCCACATTAAAGGAACGCCTCTCTATTCGACCCCCCGCAAATCTGGCAGCAATTACTTATATTTTTCCAGTTCAGTTCCACAATTACATCTCCCCCCTTCCCGCATCCCCACCACCCCCCCCCCCCCCCCTCCCACCCCTCCCCATCCCCGCTAGCCAATCCTTAAACTGAGGAGAATCCAGCAGCAATACATTTCCGACCTGGAGCCTGGGCTATTGTCTAACGGCGGAGCGCTGGCCCATTCACGGTTCCGCTTGGCTGCGTGTACGCAAGCGGAATGTTCATCTTGTTTCCGATGACAAGTCGTAAGGACAACCGGAATAGACAGAACTAATATTCCTGTCACGTCCCCACTAACTGACAGAGAGTAGCCAACAAAACACCGCGGCGCGTTTTGAAAGCGGTCTCTTAAAGCTATGGACGAAAATCACAGCTGGCGCTGTGGAGGATATTTGGTAATCAAATTGCAGAGCCTCCGAATGCCTGAGACATGCCACAGAGGTTAACGGTTGATCGATACGTGGGAGGTGCAGAGAATTGAACACGCTACCTCCACTCTCCTGTTCCGTTCTAGACCCTCTCCAACCCATTTAAACTTTAAAGTCTATGGGGTTCAGTCTGGTCGGGACTCCCATCTCAAAGGGTTGTGGGTTCAAACTCCACACTCTCCGCCGCAGTGCACAGCCAACGTGAGTGGTACATGTCCGGGGGATGAGGGAATATTCCCCGCCTGCCTGGACGTGTCAGTCCAGGATGACACGTGCTCACGGCGAGGTTGCACTCCAGCTCCCACGCTGTTCGGACTGAACTTCAAGTTCAGTCAGAAAAAGGGGCAAGGGGACGGATTCGCAGGTTGGTCAACAACCACCCCTGGCCGACCACTCCTGAGGTGGGGTCTGAGCCCAGGGCTCCTGGCTCAGAGGCAGAGACGCTGCTCCACAAGATCGCCTTCCTGAACACTCAGGAATATAACACCATCCAGGGACAAAGCAGCCCCCACTTGATTGGTATCAGATCCACAACCATCCTCTCCCTCTACCACCGACGCTCAGTCGCAGCAGTGTGTGCCATCTACAAGATGCCCTGCAGAAATTCACCAAGGTTCTCCAGACAGCATCTTCCAAACCCACGATTACTTCGAAGGGCAAGGGCAACAGGTATATGGGAACACCACCCCCTGCAAGTTCCCCTCCAAACCACTCACCACCCTGACTTGGAAATACATCGCCGTTCCTGGGTCAATTCCCTCCCTAATAGCACCTACATCTCACCTGCTTTATAAGGCAACTCACGATCACCTTCCCCGGGGCAACTGGGGATGTGCAATAAACGCTGGCTCAGCCAACATAAGCCCACATCCCACGAACGGCAAAAAGGGACATTAAACCAGGGCCCTGTCTTACCCTTCAAGGGTTTCCTAGAAGATCCCAAGGCCACGATTCTTTTTTAGAAACTAAAGTTCGTGGCTGGATATATTGGTGAAGCAGATACATTACAGCGAACAAGGATAGTTTTGTTTTAAATATAAAGATGCTTTATTATGAAACTAATATGTAGGAAAAAGACATCATAGGGACACGCTTTTGTCAGTTTGCAAAACAAAACAAAAACTCTTCATATATAAATATATATAGGACCAAAAACAGGGCCGAGAACAGATAGTTGTATTCCGCCGTTTAGCATGGAGACATGGTTCCGTTTGCTTCAGGCAGTAAAATCAGTTCGGTTCCGCTCCCAAACTCGAGGATAAGACACGAGGTGAACTCTTGGGCAGGTCAGAGCAGGATATGTCATCCACCAACCGAATCCGTGACATTCCAATCGGCAGAACGACAACTCCCGGGTGAAGATGCAAAGGCAATTGTGCGGATATCACACACTCCCTTTGCTGATGGCCCGACACATACTTATTAAAAAAAAACGAGGTCGTGTACAAAACTCTATAAATCATCTCTCTTATATACAAAAATAGCTTAATATAATTCAGAACTGGTTAGCATAGATACAAATAGAATTTTTTCTTGTAATTAAAAAAACTCAAGGCCTGAAGCATTCAATATTGAAAATATTATAAAAGTATTATTTTTTAAAAAAAACAGCTCTTTGATTGGGTAAAGCATTAAATGTGACAAAGAAAGAACCTCATCCACAACATGGTGCTGTTGGTCACATTGAGAAGTCTATGAGAGTTCTCGGAGTTGGTGTGAAGTTGGCAGAGGGACAGTAGCTGGGAGCAGGCAGTGCTAACCGCTGGCTTCAGGTGATTGTTGCAGGTTGTCCAGTACAACGACGGGGAGGGGGCGAGGATGTCCCGGAGCTCACTGTGATTGCATCCACGGGGCGGCTTCGCCAATGAAGGCTCCTGCCAGGACAGGATGGGAGTCTTGTAAGGCCGCCACCTCCGGTCCCTGGGAATCCCCACCTTGCTTAACTGTTCCTCCTGACTGATTTGGAGAGGCGAGGCACGATGGTTGACGATGTTCACTTTGTCCACCACACAGGTATAGGATGGAAACACAGAAAATGCAGGAAAAATTCAGTAAGACTGACAGAGAGAGGGCTAACGTTTCTAATGCAATGTAACTCCTTCAGAACTTAAAAGGATGGAAGAATATTTTATCCTATACTTCTGACAGCTCTTTTAGACAGTTGACGGTTTATTCTGTCAAAAAGACATAAACATACTGTTTTTACCAACATCTTTCAGTTCTGAAGAAGCCACTCCAGGCTTGAAACATTAACTCTCTCTCTCCACACTTGCTGGTGAGTTTCTCCAGCAGTTATCGGATTGTTTCAGATCTCCAGTGTCCACACTGCTATCAGACAGACAGATTCTTGTTTACAGAATAGCGACGGTGCAGATGGTGGCCATTCGGGCCATCGAGCCGGGGATACCAGCTCCCGGGACCCTGTACCTCCTCCGTTCACGGGGGATTCTCCGATCTCTCGGGAACTACACCCTCCATACGCACCCCCACCATCTGCCACCTCACCTGGGGGTGTTTGGGTGGGGGATGGGGTGGGGAAGAGAGGTGACAGTCACATCCAGGGCGGGCAGGGAGTGCAACCCAGGGCAGAAATGGTAGCACTCCCTCAAGTATCTTGAAGTGGAGAGGAATCTCCGGCGGTCCGGATGGCAGCGCCATTGAAGTCCATATCCGCTGCCCAGAGAGAGTGATAGAGGGAGGGAGGGAGGGAGAGAGGGAGAGAAAGAGGGGTAGTGGGATGGAGAGAAAGAGAGAGTGATACAGAGAGAGAGATAGAGGGAGAGAGAGGTTGGTGGAGAGAGAGGGAGGGAAAAAGAGATAGAGGGAAAGAAAGAGAGGTAGGGGGAAGGAGAGAAAGAGAGATGGAGGGAGAGATAGAGTGGTACAGGGGGAGAGATAGAGGGAGAGAGAGATATAGATGGAGAGAGATAGATGGAGAGAGATAGATGGAGAGAGTGAGAGACCACTCAAAACCAGCTGGCAAAGTCTAGGAGTTCCTGTTCCTCAGGACTTAGAGGCTCGCTGGATACCTCCTCGGAGGAGCAGGATGAGACCGGAGAGCTAGCGATGGAGTTGATCTCGGTGGAGAGAGTGGGGGAGAGCAGGCCGGCTTGGAAAACCGCGCTCACTGCATCGTGTTCATCCAGAAGTTGCTGTAACGCCCGGATATACTCCACCGCCGAGCGCAGCGTCTCCACCTTGCTCATCTTCTTGTTGGCGCTGCCGTTGGGGACGTGCTCCCGGAGGGTGGCGAAGCCCAGGTTGACCAGCTTCACCCGGTTCCGCTCCCTCTCGTTCCGCCGGGCCACTGCTGCCGGCTGCTGCGGGGGGAGGCTGTAACCGAAGCCGCTGAAATTCAGGCGTCGCTTGCAGCGCAGTAACTCGGGCGAACAGGAGCGCTGCCTTTTCAGCTGCTGCTTGAACTTGCTGCTGGGGGACGGGCCGGCGCTGCCGGGTTGTTGTTGCTGCTGGGGACCGGAGGCCGGCTCCAGGCGGACCTCCTGCACATTCGGCGGAGCAGCGGCGTAAAGGCAGGCGGCCTGGAGGTAAGGCGGCTGACTGGTCAGTCTCTTTACGCTGCTCCCCATTCTGGGCATCAGGAGCTGCTGAGGGGCAGGGGAGAGTGCTGGAAGGGAGAGTGAGGGGAGGGTGAGTGATGGGGGGAGGGTGGGATGGGGGAAGGGGAGAATCCGCGGTGCAGACCGTGCAAACTCTGGCGGCCGTGCGCCCGACTCGTGGCGTTCGCGTGTTGCGCCGTGCGCCCTTTATCTTGACTCGGAGCGGCGTCTGTGCAGATAGGTCTCTCTCTCTCTCCCTGTGTGTGCGTCTGCCTGTGCTTTTTGTACGCCCCTGTTTGCTAAGCCCCCGCTCCCTGTCTCTCTCACACACACACACACACACTCTGCTCGGAGCTGCACTGAAACCCCCCAACTCCCAGGCGCTGCCTTTTCAAACGGCAGGCTTGCGCCGCAGCTCCGCCCATGTGCCTGCTCTATCTCTCCCACCTCCACCTCCCCCCCCCCCCCACCCCCTCAAACCCCCACCCCCACCCCACCCCCACTCCCATCCCCGCTCTCTCCCCGGGGCGTGCGCCGGACGCGTGCCGTCCCCAATCCCAGAATAAACAAGGAGCAGCGAATCTCCCTCATCCCCCGCCCAACCTGCCCCCCCCCCCGCCCCACTCCAACCTTCTCTCAACATCAGGATAGAGCTCACTCCTACCCCCTTCCCAACCCACCTACTTCTCCGCTAACCACTCCACTCCAAACCTGCAAAGGGAAAAATACAGGGGTCCAGCGCAGTAAAATATGCTGGGTCCAGGCACAGCGACCGGCACACGCTCTCTCTCTCTCTCTCTCCCTCTCTCTCCCTTTTTCTTTCTCTCTCTCTCTGATGGCCTCGACATTCTTTAGGGTAACCTGGAGATTGACCAGCGACTGGGAACTCGACTTTCATAATACAATTCTAATATTCCTCTTACTGTCTACTGGAGTTTAATAACCTGGATTTATACACAATGTGTGTGTGGTATAACAAATCATATGCATTATATTTAGTTTATTATGTATTCTGTAGCAGCAACACGTTGATTATCGTAGTTGTATCAATACAATATCCCTTAGGGCAGTTTAAATGGTTGCCTATTTTAGTTTGCAGTGGTGTACATTACGCCGACAGTAGTTGTGTAGTTATGGTATGGATCGGTATATGTAGGCAAAAGTGGATTTGCATATATCGTATGGAGCAGTACATGCCACACATAGTGGTTGCGTATGTATGGTATAGGGCAATATGCACCTTACATTGGGGCATGTTTGATATGGAACCACATGATACTTGTGAATGTATGATATGGAACAGTATGTATTGTTCATAGTAGTTCTTTAAGCATGATATTGAGAATACATATGGTATGTATAGTATGGCATGGCATGATGTGGAAGTGCCGGTGTTGGACTGGGGTGGACAATGTCAGAAGTCACAGGACACCAGGTTATAGTCCAACAGGTTCATTTGAAATCAGATTTCAGGGACTGTAACCTGGCGTCATGAGACTTCTGACTGTGTATGGTATGGAGCAGTGTATATATCGTTTATCTGAGTTGTGTTTGTATGGCGTGGAGCAGTGTATATATAGTTTGTAAGTAGCTTATGTGGCTGCTGTTAAGTGCAACGTTCCCATCACCCCCTCCTCCCCAACCTCCTCCCCCTCCCTCCCCCCAATAGGAAGGTGACCAGATCGACATCTCAGTAACTGACCATGAAATAACTTGCTGTTTGTGACCTAAAGTGTTGGACAGTTTCTGAAGTTTTAAAGTTCCAACATTCCTCCTTCACCTCCACTCTACCTGCACCCCCCGACCCCCTCCCTCAACCCCCACTCCAGCCCGACACGGATTTCACCGAAACTTGACATATGGAGGAAAATGGAATGGCGTAGGATTGATGGGCTTCAGATCGGTTTCACAAGTCGGAGCAGTTTAGAGGGCCGAAGGGCTGTGCTGTCATGTTCTATTTGGTAACTAACGTCACCTTCCCCAAACAGCAACACCATCCGCCCCCCGCCGCCTTTTTACCCAGTTCCTCCGGCGAGAGAGGGGGAGAGCAATTGGCCTGATCTTTAATGCCCGGACCTTAAGAAAACGTCTCTCAAAGTGCAGCTCAACTGTCGCTTCATTCTCTCACAGGCCAACGATCCGGTCGCTTTTCAGACACGTGTTCCCCCACCCCCCCCCCCCCCCCCAACCCCCGCATGAAAATTACATTCTTTCACCCACGAGAGAAGGCAGAGAAAGCACCTCAATTAAGGGAGCCTCCCACCCCCCTTCTCTTTTGTCCTCCCTGCTGGTCGCGTAGCACTCAACACTGGAGTAGGTTCTCAATTTCCCAGTCGCCCGCGTTCCATTCAAAAGCCATTTTCTTTTGTTGCAGCTCGTAGTTGTTGGTCCTTTACTCTCTCCCCCTCCACTACCTCCGCCCGCCCCTCGCTCCAACCCCAGCCCCCATGATGACGCCAACCTCAGCAAAATAACTCCTTTCCACGGCTTGCCAAGCGGCTTCTGAAACCTAATTGGTGCTTTGTGAAGCCTCATTGGAAATGATAAGGAAGAGTTTCAATATTGGAGTGGGTTCTCCGGGTAATGCTTAACAAGCGAAGGGGTAACCGAGCCGTCTGAATGCACTTCTGTTACTGGGATCTATTTCAAATCCATTAAACCGACCGGGAAACCAAAAGAGTCGGTTACTAGCAAGGTTTGCTTTAAATAGAAAGTTGAAAAGTTATGGAGAACAGATTCAGGGGTGGCCCACCGACAGCACCGTCTCTAATATTAATATTCTCCATAGTCTGCATAAAATCTAACATTGTTAATGTTGCTGAATGGTTCAAATCCCACACCAACTGAGGCTATCTTGAAGGATTCTCCTTCTCAACTTCTCCCATCGCCTGAGGTACGGTGACGATCTGGTTAAACCACCACCAGTCACCTCTCTAGCGAGAGAATAGCGCTCTGGTCCTGTAAGGACGATTGTGATTTTACCTTGTACTTACCCAGTGTGTCTGGACATTTCAGCCCAGGGTTGAATTGGTAAATTCTGTTGAATGTGGCTCTAGTGACACTGGCATCCAAACTGCCCTCGCCAACTCAAACTATCTACTTCAACACTAAGGTGAGGTAGTTCAAAACTGGTAGGCATATATTTAAGTTGAGAGGAGAGAGATTTAAACCAGACATTGGGCGGTGGGGGCAAATATTTTACATAGATAGTGGTTCACATGTGGAATGAACTTCCTGAAGAAGTGGTGGATATGGGGTACAAAAACAACATTGGAAAGGTTTGGAGGGATACGAGTCAGGAGCAGGCAGGTGGGAGTAGTTTAGGTTGGGAACATGGTCAGCATGGACTGGTTGGATCGAAGGGTCTGTTTTCGTGCTGTATGACTCTGTGACTGTTTCTGTTTAATGAATTGGTCAACAGTTGATAGCAGAACTCTCTTGTTTACCTATAAGATTCTGTTGTCGTTGAATAGACATTGAGTCGAGATGTGTGTGCATTTCTTTTAAGAAGTGAGGGAGTTGTGGAGTTTACAGCCACATTCTTATTGTCAGTTATAGTGTCTACATCAGTTTATCACTTTCCAGAGGTGAGTGCAGGTGGGGAATAGGCACATTGTGCCATTTAAGGGGTCGCACATTTAAGACAGAGATGTGGAGGAATTCCTTCTCTGAGAGAGTAATAAAGCTATGGAATTCCTTATCACAGAGAACTGTCGAGCAGCAGAAACAGGCTCCTTGACACCCAGTAAATGACTTTGTGTGGAGCCCATTTGCTGGAAGCCCTCCATGGTCAATGTAAATAGGTCACAATGCCCTTAGGGAGGGCATTCCAGGATATTGATCCAGCAACACTGAAGGATCAGTGACATATTTCTAAGTCAGGATGATGTGTGGCTTGGAGGGAACCTGCAGCAGGTGGTGTTTCCATGGAGCTGCTGTCCTTGTCCTTCTAGATGGAGTTATTCACTGATTTGGATGGTGCTGTCTAAGCAATCTTGGTGAATTTCTGGAGTGTATCTTCTATCTGTTGCTCTTGAGTGTCAGTGGTGGAGTGACTGGATATTTATGGATGTGGTGCCAGTCAATGGGCTGCTTTGTCCTGGATGGTGTCAAGCTTCTTGAGTGTTGTTGGAGCTGCACCTATCCAAGACAAAGCCATTTCAGTGTCTGATTTTCCCTTTGTTCTCAAACATGATCTGGATGCCACTGGCTAGGGCAGCATTTGTTGCCATTGAACTAATCAAATTGACTTTAGAGGTCAATTAGGTTTGTAGTTAAAGTGAAACACATTGCTGCGGCCCTGGAATCACATGGCCAGACCAGCTAAGGATGGCTTCGTTCATTCCCCTGAAGGACTTTAGTGAACCCAATGTGTTTTTGTGACAACTGACAGTGGATAGTGCCGCAGGATGTTGTGGGTTACAGAGAGACAGATAAAATGCAGAGCTGGGCTGAGAAGTGGCAAGTGGAGTTTAGTGCAGAAAAGTGTGGGGTAGTTCACCTTGAAAGAAGTAACAGGAATGTAGAGTACTGGGCTAATGGTAAAATTCTTGGCAGTGTAGATGAACAGAGAGATCTCGGTGCCTTGGTGCACAAATCCCTGAAAGATGCTACCCAGGTTGATAGGATTATTAAGAAGGCATATGGTACATTGGCGTTTATTGTTAGGGGGATTGAGTTTCAGAGCCATGAGGTCATTCTTCAGCTGTACAAGACACTGGTAAGGCCGCACCTCGAGTATTGCATACAGTTCTGGTCATCACATTATAGGAAGGATGGAAAGGGTTCAGAGGAGATTTACTAGGATGTTGCCTGGTATGGAAGGAAGGTCTTAGAAAGAAAGGCTGAGGGAACTGAGGCTGTTTTCATTGGAAAGAAGAAGGTTGAGAGGTGACTAAATCGAGGAGTATAAGATAATCAGAGGGTTAGATAGGGTGGACAGAGAGCCTTTTTCCTCAGATGGTGAAGGTTAACACGAGGGGGCATAGCTGTAAACTGAGGGATGATTGATTTCAGACAGATATTAGCTGCAGTTTCTTTACTCAGAGAGTAGTCGGGGCCTGGAATGGCCTGTCTGCAACAGTAGTAGACTCCCTGACATTAAGGACATTTAAATGAGCATTGGACACACATATGGATAATAATGGAAGGGTGTAGGTTAGTTGGGCATCAGATTATATTCACAGGTCAGTGCAACATCGAGGGCTGAAGGGCTGTAACTTTCTAACTTCCATGTTTATGTAACATGGTTATCATTAGGCCAGCTTTTAACTCAATGTTTTATTCAATTTATGTTTCAATGCCATAATGTTTCAATGCATTCAAAATCATAGCCTAGAGTACTAGATTGCGAGTCCTGTGATATTGCCACTGAATGACCAGCTTCACTTAGGAGCTACTATCCACGATTCACTTTTCACCAAGGGATGTGCTACTAATGCCCATACCAAGGGATGTGCTGCTAATGCCCCCACCAAGGGATGTGCTACTAATGCCCGCACCAAGGGATGTGCTGGTAACGCCCGCTCCAAGAGATGTGCTGCTAACACCTATACCAAGGGATGTGCTGCTAACGCCCATACTAAGGGATGTGCTGCCAATGCCTATACCAAGGGATGTGCTGCTAACGCCCTTACCAAACATTTTGCACTTTTCTGTGGTGAGCTGTCTCCTTAGTTAAAACTGAATGGCTCATTAGCCAATTTCAGAAGGCAGTTAAGAGTCAAACATGTGGCTATCAGTCTGAAGTCATATGTCGGCTGGGCCAGGTAACAACAGCCAATTCCCTTCTCTAAACAGCGCTAGTGAACCAATGGGTTTTTAGAGAAAAAAAAATTCATGGTCACCATTACTGACATAAATTTTCAGTTCCAAATTTGGCCATTGAATTTATCCGATGTTTTACAGCCATAGATTTCTGTGGGACTAAGTAACAGATGGTGGTTGGGCTGTTGGGATTCATGCAGCTCTATGAGCATTTAAATGTCTTTGTTGTTATTGGTGGTCCTCTGTGAGAATATTACTGTGATTTACCATGTTCTGGGGGAGATTAATCGTGATAGCCAACATTTGGTTTTCGAATGCGATGTTTTGGTTTATGGATGTTATCCATTGCCCAATCTGACTGCGTGGAGTTAATGATGATTTAATATTGCATGATAGAGGCTAATCTCCACCAATGTAATAATGTTAGCTGGACATTACTACTCTTCATGGAGGTTAATGTTACATGGAAGAGCTCTGTACTATTTTGTGAAAATTAACATGTTCACTGCATGCCCAGGCGTGCATAAAGGATCTCACAGGCAGAACCTTTCTCACCACCAGCCAAGCCATGTCTTGGTGCTTGTTGGAAAGTTCTGGCGATGAGGCATTCTGCCAAATGGCTTTGACAGTCTGCTCAGGGAACCGCTCGACAGGATCCGCCCTCTCCTTTTCCCGAAGGGTCTCAAGGACGCTACGTGCTGACCACTTCCTGATGGACTTGTGGTCAAAGGTGTTTTTCCTCATAAATTTCTCTACGAAGGACAGGTGATACAGAACGGTCCAACTACTCGGAGCGTTCCGCGGCAGCGAGGCCAGGCCCATCCTTCGCAACACCGGGGACAGGTAGAACCTCAGTACGTAGTGACACTTGGTGTTTGCGTACCGGGGATCCACGCACAGCTTGATGCAGCCACACACAAAGGTGGCCATCAGGGTGAGGGTGGCATTGGGCGTGTTTTTTCCCCCATTGCACCGGTCTTTGTACATTGAGTCTCTTCGGACCTGGTCCATCTTTGATCTCCAAATGAATTGGAAGATGGCCCGGGTGACTGCGGCGGCACAGGTCCTGGGGATAGGCCAAACCTGTGCCACATATAGCAATACTGAGAGTACCTCACACCTGATGACCAGGTTTTTTCCCGCGATGGAGAGCGACCGTTGCCCCCATCTGCCTAGTTTCTGTCTCATCTTCCTGATCCGCTCCTCCCAGGTCTTGGTGCACGCCCCAGCCCCCCCGAACCAAATACCCAGCACCTTCAGGTGGTCAGTCCTGACGGTGAAGGGGATAGAGGATTGGTCGGCCCAGTTCCTGAAGAGCATGGCCTCGCTCTTGCCTCGGTTTACCTTGGCCCCCGAGGCCCGTTCGAACTGGTCACAGATGCACACGAGTCTGTGCACCGACAGCGGATCCGAGCAGAAAACAGCGACGTCATCCACGTACAGGGAGGCCTTAACCTGCAGGCCCCCGCTGCCAGGAATAGTCACCCCTCTCAGGCTCGCATCCTTCCTGATGGATTCGGCAAATGGCTCTATGCAACACACAAACAAGGCGGGTGAGAGGGGGCATCCCTGCCTGACTCCAGATCTTACAGGGAAGCTATCTGATTCCCACCCATTGATTGAGACTGCACTGACAATGTTGGTGTAGAGCAGTCTGATCCAATTTCCGATTCCATCCCCAAAGCCCATTTTGGAGAGGACATCCCTCATATATGTATGTGATATCCTGTCAAAGGCTTTCTCCTGGTCCAGGCTGATGAGGCAGGTGTCCACCCCCCTGTCCTGCACGTAGGCGATCGTATCCCTGAGGAGTACGAGACTCTTAGAGATCTTCCTGCCCGGTACAGCACAGGTTTGGTCCGGGTGGATCACCGATCCCAGAGCAGACCTGACCTGGTTGGCGATGACCTTTGACAAGATTTTGTAGTCTGCATTTAACAGTGAGATCGGTCTCCAATTTCTAATTTCCTCCCTCTCCCCCTTCCGCTTGTAGACGAGGGTGATGATGCCTTTCCTCATGGATTCACTCATGGTACCTGCCCGAAGCATACTGACATACACCTCCAGCAGGTCCTGGCCGATCAAGTCCCAAAGAGCGGAATAAACCTCGACCGGTAAGCCGTCGCTTCCGGGAGTTTTATTCTTTTCGAAGGACTCGAGGGCCTTGGTCAGTTCATCCAGAGATAGCGGCTGGTCCAGCCTCTCTCGTGTTCCGTCATCTAGGACCTCCGTGATAGAGGACAGGAACGACTGGGAGGCCGCGCTGTCGGTTGGCTTCGAGTCATACAGGCTGGCGTAGAAGGATTTGCTGATCCTCATGACGTCAGCCTGAGATGACGTTACCGAGCCATCTTCTTTCTTCAGGCTGCTGAGCACGGAGCTCTCTTTGTGCACCTTCTGGAAGAAGAAACGTGAGCACGTCTCGTCCTGCTCCACCGAGCGGACCCTGGACCGGAAGATTATCTTGGAGGCCTCCGAGGCAAAGAGCGAGGCTTGCTGGCCCTTCACCTCCTTGAGGTCCTCCGTGACATCGACCCCCATCATCTGCAGCAGGAGCACGTCCTGCATACTTTCCTGGAGCTGGGACAGTTTTCCCCGCCTCTCTCTCACCTCCTGGACACCTTTGAGGATAAAGAACCTCTTGATGTTCCCTTTTACCGTTTCCCACCAGTCCGCTGGAGACTCAAAGAGGGGCTTCACGGTTCTCCAACCTGCGTAATCCCTCTTGAGCTCTTCGATGTTTCCCGGGGTCAACAGCTTAGTGTTCAGTTTCCACGTTCCCTTGCCCGCCCGCTGTTCGTCCTGTAGGTGACAGTCGGCCAGCAGGAGGCAGTGGTCAGAGAAGAACACCGGCTTGACGTCGGTGGATCTGACCGAGAGCGTTCGGGACACGCTCCAGGTAACTGGGAGCAGCGTCCCAGTGACAGCCCTGCTGTCAGATGGAGAACGGGGCGATGTGGACCCTGGGTCTGACACGATGACACCAGATGACCCAGTTACCTTGAGCGGATAGACCCGTCTGCCCGTGACCAGGTGTATCTACGCTGCGCTCCATCTGCAGGGGTGCTGAAGATGTCGTGCAGCTTGGCGTCTTTGACCGTTTCCATCAGGGCCCTGGACGTAGCGTCCGGTTTACTGTCCCCCCCGCCGGATCGTCCATCTGCATCAATGATACAGGTGAAGTCTCTGGCCAGAATGACCGGCCTGGACGTAGCCAGCAGCAGTGGAAGCTGCTGCAGGACGGCCAACCGTTCACTCTTACCCACTGGGGCGTACACGTTGATTAGTCTCATGGGAGCGTTTCTGTATTTAACGTCCGCGACAAGGAGGCGCCCGCCCACCACCTCCTTAACCTCGGAGATGGTGAAGTTGCCTCCCCGCAACAGGATACCCAGGCCGGAGGCGCGGCTATCGTTGCCTCCCGACCACACTGACGGCCCGTGGGCCCACAAGCTCGACCATCTCCTGTAACTGCTGAGGTGCGGTATCCCACACTCCTGCAGAAACAGGACATCGGCTTTGACGTTGGCCAGGAAGGCCAGCGTTGAAACATATCGCGTAGCCGATTTAATGCTACGCACATTTATGCTGGCAATTTTAAACCCCATTTTACCAGTTTACGGGGTTACCAGTGTCCATTTTCTTCTGGTCTTGCTCCAGTGGGGTAGCTGCGTGCATCCCCGTGGTGACGGCAAACTGCTGGACCTTCCCAGGGCTGAGGTAGTTGTCCAGCTCCACGCTGGAGTTATTTCCCCGCTCTGGTGTCATCGTGTCAGACCCAAGGTCCGCATCGTCCCGTTCTCCATCTGACAGCAGGGCTGTCACTGGGACGCTGCTCCCAGTTCCCTGGAGCTGTGGGCCGGTGGGTACCCCTTGGTTCTCACCGGGTAGGGGGAGGCCTTCACCCATCCCCTCAGAGGGATCGTCTTTTCCTTCTTGGGCGGTGCTGCCCTCCTTTCTCCCCACGGCGCTCTGCCTCTTCCACCGGAGGCGACCCTTCTTGCGCACGTCCTCACACTCGGAGGAGCTGCCTGTATCCTCCTCTTGGAGGTGTCTCTTCCCCCTTCGCTTGGTGGCTTTGGGGCCCTCGAGAGGTTTCCTTTTCCTGTTTTTAACGATAATCCACTGCTCTGCCTCCTTTGATCCCTCCTCTTCCATTTCCTCCGTCTGTCTTGCAGGAGCTTGGGTCGGCTGCTGCATCTCCCCGCTGTCTGCCGCTTGCTCCTCTGCAACCTTCCCTTCCTTCTGGGTGCCTCCAGGCACCGTTCCTTTGCTGATTCGTGGTACCTCGCTGGACTTTGTCGGTCCGCGGCTCGTGTTGCCACCTCCAGCCATCATCGCACGCTGCCCTCGAAGTGGCTGCGGGGGGGACGATACTGTCACACACCTCCTTCTGGAATGTGCCTATGCAGAGGAAGTCTGGAGAGGAATGCAGTGGTGCTTGTCGAGGTTCGTCCCGAGCAGCGCCGTGACGCGGGACTCCATGCTGTACGGCCTGTTCCCCGGGACTCACACCGAGACAAACATTAACTGCGCCTGGAGGATCATCAACTCGGTGAAGGACGCTCTCTGGGCGATCCGAAACCTGTTGATCTTCCAGCTGAAGGAGTTGACCCTGACCGAGTGTTGCAGACTGGCACATTCCAAGGTCCAAGACTACGTGTTGAGGGACGCGCTGAAGCTTGGGGCAGCTGCCGCCAAGGCGCGGTGGGGAAAGACCACTGTGTAAGATCGGCCTGCCTAAAGAAGAACAGGGGGCCCATGCGGCCTTTTTTTTGGGCTCTGCTGATGCCTCAGCCAAATATATGTACAAGATTGAAAAATGCACAGGATTGTAAATGACAAGGATAAATTCGAATCTGTGTTTGTAAATGTGGACATATGTATGGCATGATCAAATGTACAGACCATCAAATCATTTTATGAATAAAGTATATTTTTGAAATAAAAAAAAAGTTCACTGCATGCCCAGACTCTCAGCCGCACTGCACGCTGCCCTCGAAGCGGCTGCGGGGGGGACGAGACTGTCACACACCTCCTTCTGGAATGTGCCTACGCAGAAGAAGTCTGGAGAGGAATGCAGTGTGTTTGTCGAGGTTCGTTCCAAGCAGCACCGTGACGCGGGACTCCGTGCTCCACAGCCTGTTCACCGGGACGCACACCGAGACGAATATCATCTGTGCCCGGAGGATCATCAACTCGGTGAAGGACGCTCTCTGGTCTGTCCGAAACCTGTTGATCTTCCAGCTGAAGGAGTTGACCCCAACTGAGTGTTGCAGACTGGCACATTCTAAGGCCCAGGGGCTACGTGTTGAGGGACGCGCTGAATCTTGGGGCGGCTGCTGCCAAGGTGCGGTGGGGAAAGACCACCGTGTAACATCTGCCTGCCTAAAGAAGAACAGGGGGCCCGCGCAGTAAGGGGGCTCCGCTGACCCCCCCCCCCTGCTAAATATGTGGATAGTAATCGTACAGACTTGTATATGTGAATGATTACTCTCTCTGTAAGCAAGGAAATGGAATGTTTAGGTATGTATGGCATGACCAACTGTACAGACCATCAAAATATTTATGAATAAAATATATTTTGAAATAAAAAAGTTCACTACAAGCGAGTACAAAGTCTAGAAGTTCATACTGCTCTGCAGAGAATGTAAATTGTGTTTCGCTTTCAAAAGTTGCTGGAAAAGCTCAGCAGGTGTGGCACCGTCTGAGAAAAGAAATCAGAGTTGACGTTCCAGTCCGGTGACCCCTACCCTGGAGGGTTTTGGTTTATTCTTTCATGTGATGTGGGTGGGTACCACTGGCCGATCACCAGTTAGGACCTATTTCGAATTGACCTGGAGAGAGATGATGGCGGAGAGCGGCCTCAATGAGGCGTAGTGAGATCTTCAGCACAGAGAGAGAGAAAAAAATTACCTAACTTGGCTCGCCAAATTTCCAGCCCTTGACCCATAGCCTTGGTACCCTGTTGAACCGCCGCAGTTGTTGGAGGTTATGGGCACTGACGATGCTAATAGAGAGGGCTTTGACCCAGCGACACTGAAGGGGCAATCATAGTTCCACATCAGGATGGGGCGTGGTGGGATGGTGATTTTGCAGGCGATGCCCTTCCGCTGGATAGCCTCAGCACAGTCGCAGGATCTAACCTTGAAAACCAATCGACAGGGAAAACCAATGCCAAAGCCGCGGCGCGCAGGGCACTGATGTGGAGGAAGGTTTAAATTCGCTGTTCGGTGGTTCCCAGGATCTGTCGCTCACCTTTAGCTGATGTGAGGGGAGTAAGAGTCAATCTGGCACAATGCCAGACGGCACAGAATTAGATTACCCTCAGTACCGAGGACGGTGAAAAGCTATATATTTCATGCATTTTCCTGTTCTGCGGTCAGCCACAAATGATTCCATTTCATGTCACAATTTGCCCCGATGGGATTGAAGTTTGTGGCAATAAACCAGTACCTCCCTAACCCTGTGCAACAGTATCCTGTAGATCTCTCTCTGGAAGTTAGATCTGAGCGTGGAAATAAGGAGGTTTACGTAATACGTTCCGAGGCAGTGGGGGTTGTATTGGGTTGACCAGCCCGCGGTGTTTGGAGCTGGTATTGGGTTTGAACTGGTACATACTGGTCCAGCAAACCAGAACAGGGAATAAAACATGTGGATGTTGGGAGTCTGAAGCATTCACAAACAGAACTGCTGGAGAAACTCAACAGGCCTGGCAGTAACTGTGGAAAGAGAAACAGAGTTAACGTCTCAAATCCAATATGACTTCTTCAAGACTTCGAAATATTAGCTCTGTTAACACGGGGTAGCGCTGCTGCGTTACCCCACTCGGGATCCGTGTTCGATCCCACGTTTGGGCGACTGTGTGGAGTTTGCACATTGTCTGCGTGGGTTTCCTCCCACAGTCCAACGGTGGGTAGGTTAGGTGAATTGAGAAATCACCCATAGTGTCCAGGGCCGTGGGAAATGCAGGGGTACAGAAATGGTCTGGGCGGGGCTCTCTTTGGAGGGCCAGTGTGGTCTCGATGGACCGAACGATCACCTCTCTCTGCAGATGCGCCAGGGCAACTCTTGCCGGGAGTTGGCTTTAGTTATCTGGATGGAGTTAGTATCCCCTATGCAAGCTGGAGGATAATGCTCATGGAGAGGCAAGGGGCCTGAATGATGGGCGGGTGCCTCCCCAGATTGTGTGGGACCAAGGACTGGGCTCTCTCTCTCTCTCAGCTTGCAGACGAGTTTATCTTTCACACCAAACTGGAACAGAACAGGAACCTCAGCTTCCCCTTCACAGAACCCCGGGGCAATACTGACCCTCAGTGCTCAGTAAAGCAGGCAGAGTCTGTCAGACTGTTTCAATAGATCACACAGCGGAGATAGAAAAACCGCAGGACGAGTTCGAAAGAGCCAAGAGTGTTTACAAAAACACCACCAACACAATGGCCTCCTCTGCAATGTGACTCTATCATTTAGACAATAATTGTGAAATCCAGGATGCTTTATTGTCCCTCCACTCCCTGTAATTAAACGCTGTAATTGCCGTTTTGAACCAGAATCCAATCGGATTCCGAATGCATCTGTTCACTTTAATTCAGGGCGAGGAATCCCCAGGATTGTTCATATCAATAAAACCATTTCTCACTCACTGTACTGTCTTATTTTTTAAACAAACCAGAAATTGTTGACCCGAGCATCACTTAAAATCAATTCTAATCTCATGAACGTTCTAACACGGTCCATGCATTAAGTTTTCTTTAATCCTCTTGAAACTTGTGAGCGCAAACGGAACCAGGTATAGAGAAATACCTTCGATTATTTCCCCCAAAAGGCTTCTATAAACATGAGGATTTAACCTTGCTGCTATTTTCCGTGTGCATTTTGCCAGGAGTGTGCGGAGGGAGAGAGAGAGAGAGATTTGGACAGACTGTTGGCTACGGAGCAAGAGAGAGAAAAAGTACAGTATACGCTGTGGCGGGACAGCACAAGTCATTAATTAACTGCAGGCTTTGCTATGGCCAAGTTCATCCTTGCACAGCGAGTTTCTGTGTTTGTTCCTTTGAAAAAAACTGTACACAAGAGCAGCAGGTGTGAGTGCACAGGTGCCCTCACGCTGGATAAATATTGATTGGCTTTCCAGGGGCTGATGTATGGCAATGAATATTTCAACAAGTCAGTGAATAGAAGCTCCAAAAGTGCGGTGGGGCCATGAAGAAATCAGACGAGTAAATCGTGACACCTACTGGTGGAGGCCGGTACTCCGCCCAGCCAGGAGCTGTGCAATCTGCTGAGCGGCTTGACCAGTGTCTTGCAGCTGCAAGTTTACCAATTGCCATTCTCAGCATTTGCACAGCGCTGGCGAGGCTAGCATTTATTCCGTATCGTCAGTTACACTGGAAAGGCGCTGGTCGCTTTTCGTTTGATTTTGATACAATTAGCCTCTTCCTGGGCCATTGCAGTGAGCAGTTAAAAATCAACAGTTTTGGTTTGGGACAAGACAAGACTGGGGCAAGAACATCAGGTTCCCGTCCCTCCAATAAAGAGCGTCAGTGAACCATACGAAACAGGAACAGGAGTGGGCCGTTCGGCCCCTCGAGTCTGCTCCTTCATTCGGTAGGATCATGGTTAATGCGATATTACTCACTTTAAAAAAAAACTGCAGCTGCTGGAAATCAGAAACATAAACAAAAACAGAAATTGCTGGAAAAGCTCAGCAGGTCTGGCAGCATCTGTGGAGAGAAATCAGAGTTAAAGCTCCTCAAGCCTACTTTCCTGCCTTTCCTCCGTAACACTTGATTCTCCAACTGATAAAGAATCTAACTCAGCCTTAAATATACACAAGGTCTCTGACCCCACGGCTCTATGGCAAAGAGTTCCAAAGATCCACAGTAGTCCAAAAGAAATTCCTCAATTTCAGTCTTAAATTGGCATCCCTTTATTCTGAGATGATGCCCTCTGGTACCAGTATCCCCATGGGGGAAAACACTCTCAGCATTTATTTTGTCACGTCCTTTAAAGATTTACATGCTGATAGCTTCATAATTTTTTTCCTCTGAAATTGGTTTATTTCCAGATTGTACTTTAATGGAATTCAAATTCACAAAAGAGCTGCCATGATATTCAAACTCCTACTATCTGGGTTGTGAGCTCACTTAGATAACTGTAAAGGCTTCACATTGTTGTAAAGGATTGCTGGGTCAGAATAATAATAGGATACACTGATTGTAATCCAGTTTGCAGTTGTATCTTTGTAGTACCATTGTCATTGGATAATGATGTGGGAAAATGTGATGTTATGCACTTGGTAGAAAGACTAGAGGAGCTGAATCTTTTCAAAACAATGATCCAGCTCAGGAGTAACACACTCTTGGACAAACATGGATTCTTTAAGGAAAGTCATCATGGGTTTATTAAACACAAATTATACTGAACTAACTTGCTGAGTATCACTGAAATAACTGACATGGTGTCACAGCTTTTTATCTCATACTCATTGGGACAGGTGCAAAACTATCAAATTAAAAAGACAACAACAATTTATACTTCATGGGAAAAGACCTGCTGTTTGTTTTGCAAGTGACCTCTAACTTGTTAAAGTATTCCCATAGTCAACCTTTTCAAGTGAGTTGAAATATCTTTTGACAATCTATCATTATTAAACTTAGTCATTAAACACAAATATTTGGTTTAAATCAGATCCCTCATAAAATCAGAATCATCCTCTGAACAACCACCTCTGTTTTTTTAATCTAAACTTTTTCTCCTTGTAGTCATGTTGTTTGGTTTCCTTTCACTTCAAGGTTAAAGCTTCTTAAATTTCATTTCCATTGCCCTCTTCCTGCTATATTCTTTCTTTCTGTTTCCTTTTTTTCTCTAAAATTTCCTCTAAGTCAAGATTTTCTCTTTGTTGTTATTCAAATTCTAGCTAAAATAGTGGCGATATTTCAATTTCAAGTTTCTCAGTTTTAAATTCAAAACGTTGGGTAATCTATTGAAGTATCTCATCCTTATGAGATCCTTCTTTTACTTCCACTTCAACTTATCTGTGAATTCTCTTATTTTAATTTGAGTTAAATACTTCAAACAATCCACTGGTGTGTTTTCTACTCCCCTAAAACTCAAGCAACATTCAAAGCTATTTCAAAAATCCAACCAATGCAATTACCTTCCTCACAATGCTTCTGTTTTCTCTCTAAGACCTCCACATACAGATTTCTTTAATGGAGACACACATCTCTAATCCCAGTGAAGTATTTCCATTTGTTAGAATCCCAGCTGATGGACAAATCAGGTTCCAGAGTGAATCCTGGCTTGAAAGATCATGTGGATGTAGGTTTGCTCACTGAGCTGGGAGGTTCATTTTCAGATGTTTTGTCACCACACTAGGTAACATTTTCAGTGAGCCTCTGGACTCACCTATTATGGTGATGAAAAGTCTGAAAATTTAAAAAAATGAAAACTTGGCGAGCAAAACTACATCGAGAACCTCAACCTGAGCTACAAACCTTCTCAAGATTTGCTGAAAGATCACGTGTTATTTTTTGTTTCGTCGGTTTTTGGGATGGTTAGTCACTGAACATATTTACACGGGCCTGCTGATTGTCTTTAACTGAAGAGAATAGAAGGACTTGAAAACAACAAACTATATAAATGTAGAAGACAGTTATCAAGATCTAAAATACACCAAGCTTCACTATGTTTCCTGACACTATCCATTTCAGACAAAATCCCAGAGAATTTACACCTTGTCTCAATACTTTAGAATTCTCCTTAAATGATTTCTGACAGTTTCTTTGTCATGGATTGTGAAGACAATTTGATGAGGGAAAACCATCAAGTAACATAAAAATGGAGTAAGAGCTTATTTAAATGTAGAAAAAAAAGAGGTAACAGTGAACATTGGCCCCTTACAGGCTGAGGTTGGGGAAATAATAATGGGAGCCAGCAAATGGCTGAAGAGGTGAGTAAGTAGTTTGCATCAGGCTTTATTGTAAACTACACAAATAGCATTCCAAAGATACTAAATAATCAAGTGGGTAAAAGGGAGGTGGGAAGTGGGGGGGGGTGGGGGGAGAGGGGGGGGGGGGGGGGAGGTGTGGAGGGGAATTAAACAGAATAACCATGACTAGATAAAAGTTACCGGGGAAACTAATAGAGATAAAGGTTGATATATCCCATTGTGGTTGCATCCTAAGATATTAAAGGAAGTAATTACAGAGACAATTAATGTACTGATAGTAATCTCCCAGGGATCCGTAGATTCTGGAAAAGTCCTAGAGAATTGGTAATCTCCCAATGGAACACCTTTAGTCAAAAAGAGTGGGAGCCAAAAACAGTTAACCATTGGTCAGATGGCTTAACATTTGTCGTTGGAGAAGAGAGTCATAGAGATGTACAGCATGGACACAGACCCTTCGGTCCAACCCACCCATGCTGACCAGATATCCCAACCCAATCTAGTCCCACCTGCCAGCACCTGGCCCATATCTCTCCAAACCTTTCCTATTCATATACCCATCCAAATGCCTCTTAAATGTTGCAGTTGTACCAGCCTCCACCACATTCTCTGCAGCTCATTCCATACACGTACCATCCTCTGCGTAAAAAAGTTGCCTCTTAGGTCTCTTTTATGTCTTTCTCCTCTCACCCTAAACCTATGCCCTCTAATTCTGGACTCCCTGACTCTATTTATCGTATCCATGACCCTCATAATTTTGTAAACCTCACCCTCCAATGCTTCAGGGGAAAACAGCCCCGGCCTGTTCAGCCTCTCCCTGTAGCTCAGATCCTCCAACCCTGGCAACATCCATGTAAATCTTTTCAGAACCCTTTCAAGTTTCACAACATCTTTCCAATAGGAAGGAGACCAGAATTCTGGAGACCAGAATTCACTATCCTATCTAACTGCGACTCCACTTTCAAGGAGCTATGAACCTGCACTCCAAGGTCTCTTTGTTCAGCAACACTCCCTAGGACCTTACCATTAAGTGTATAAGTCCGGCTAAGATTTGCTTTCCCAAAACGCAGCACCTCGCATTTATCTGAATTAAACTCCATCTGCCACTTCTCAGCCCATTGGCCCATGTGGTCCAGATCCTGTTGTAATCTGAGGTAACCCTCTTCGCTGTCCACTACATCTCCAATTTTGGTGTCATCTGCAAACTTACTAACTGTACTTCTTATGCTCACATCCAAATCATTTATGTAAATGACAAAAAGTAGAGGACCCTGCACTGATCCTTGTGGCACTCCACTGGTCATCGGCCTCCAGTCTGAATAGAATGTCATAGCAGTGCATTTAGAAGAATACAATATGGTTAAGCAGAAACCGAAAGAACTGTGGATGGTGAAATCAGAAACTAAAACAGAAGTTGCTGGAAAAATTCAGCAGGTCTGGCAGCATCTGTGCAGAGAAATCAGAGTTAACATTTTAGGTCCGGTGACCCTTCCTCAGAAGTGGATATGATTAAGCAGATTCAGCACGGCTTCATGAAGGGCAAATCATACCTGACAAAGTTCAAGTTCACAGTTAACACCCAGGCTTTGTTAGATTTTAAACAAGGCTGATTGACTCTGATTGCTCAGAGCATTGCCCTGAGAAATGAACCAGAGAAAAACTACAAGCTACTTTGTTGAGTCCAACCAGGCACAGTTTATGTACATTTTCTTTTTGTTTGTGAAAACCAGGGCCCTGTGTATTAATACACATGGCTTCCAGTACACAGAGGTACACCACACAGTGAACCCAACTGACAGTCCTATATTGGTTGTCAGTGTAACTCCTCACACATTTGGGATTATCTTGCAAATGTTGTCTAATTGCAGAATCGCAGCATGTTCTGGTCGCTATGTTGTAAATTGTGCAAAAACAAGCCACAGTCCTGTACTGTCATTACGTTGCTTCTTACAAACAGCCAAAGGGATCAGCAGTTTGACATAATCCAGTAGTCTTTGGGATAGTCTACATACCTGGCATCACACAGGCACACACTGGGGTGATAGGCAGAATGTCCTTTGGCTTGACAGAGCCATCAGTTGGTGGTAAACATCACTCATGTTGCTGTTACATAGTAGCAGTGTGAAGCAGCTTCATCTGTTGCTGGATAACCCTCAACGTGCAAAGAATTGTGATGACTACTAATTAAGTGTCAGTCACACTTGCGGTGTGGTGCACTGGTGTGTACCGGAAGCTACATGTATTAATATACAGGACCCTTTTATTGCAGACAGGAAGAACATGTACTCACAGTTCAACTCAATAAAATAGTTGACAGTAATTCAATGATTCATTCTTCAAGACAATGTCCTGACTAATTATATATATTTTTATTCATTTGTGAGGTGTAGGTGTCACTGGCTGGGCCAGCGTTTATTGCCTATCCCTAGTTGCCCTTGAGAAGGTGGGGGTGAGTTGCCTTCTTGAACTTTGCAGTGTATGTGCTGTGGGTTGACCCACAATGCCCTTAAGGAGGGAATTCCAGGATTTTGACCCTGTGACACTGAAGGAGCGACAAGTCAGGATGGTGAGTGGCTTGGAGGCGAACTTGAAGGTGGTGGTGTTCCCATGTATCTGCTGCCCTTGTCCTTCTAAATGGAAATGGTCATGGTTTGGAAGGTGCTGTCTGAGGATCTTTGGTGAATTTCTGCAATGTATCTTGTAGATAGTACACACTGCTGCTATTGAGTGTTGGTGGTGGAGGCAATGGATGCTTGTGGATGTGGTGCCAATCAAGCAGGCTGCTTTGTCCTGGACGAGTATTGTTGGAGTTTCACCCATCCAGGCAAGTGGGGAGGATTCCATCACACTCCTGACTTGGAGTCATAGAGTCATAGAGATGTACAGCACGGAAACAGACCCTTCGGTCGAACCCGTTTGGACCAGATATCCAAACCCAATCTAGTCCCACCTGCCAGCACCCGGCCCATATCCCTCCAAACCCTTCCTATTCATATACCCATTCAAATGCCTCTTAAATGTTGCAATTGTACCAGCCTCCACCACATCCTCTGGCAGCTCATTCCATACACGTACCACCCTCTGTGTGAAAAGGTTGCCCCTTAGGTCTCTTTTATACCTTTCCCCTCTCACCCTAAACCTATGCCCTCTAGTTCTGGACTCCCCCACCCCAGGGAAAAGACTTTGTCTATTTATCCTATCCATGCTCCTCATCATTTTGTAAACCTCTATAAAATCACCCCTCAGCCTTCGACGCTCCAGGAAAAACAGCCCCAGCCTGTTCAGCCGCTCCCTGTATCTCAAATCCTCCAACCCTGGCAACATCCTTGTAAATCTTTTCTGAACCCTTTCAGGTTTCACAACATCTTTCCGATAAAATGGAGACCAGAATTGCACGCAATATTCCAACAGTGGCCTAACCAATGTCCTGTACAGCTGCAACATGACCTCCCGACTCCTGTACTTAATACTCTGACCAATAAAGGAAAGCATATCAAATGCCTTCTTCACTATCCTATCTACCTGCGACTCCACTTTTAAGGAGCTATGAACCTGCACTCCAAGGTCTCTTTGTTCAGCAACACTCCCTAGGACCTTACCGTTAAGTGTATACGTCCTGCTAAGATTTGCTTTCCCAAAATGCAGCACCTCGCATTTATCTGAATTAAATTCCATCTGCCAATTCTCAGCCCATTGGCCCATCTGGTCCAGATCCTGTTGTAATCTGAGAGGTAACCCTCTTCGCTGTCCACTACACCTCCAATTTTGGTGTCATCTGCAAACTTACTAACTGTACCTCTTATGCTCAAATCCAAATCATTTATGTAAATGACAAAAAGTAGATGGTGGACAGGCTTTGGGGGGTCAGAAGGTGAGGTACCTCCCACAGCTTAAGTAGCCTCTGACTTGCTCTTGTAGCCACTGGGTTATGTGATGAGTCCAGTTGAGTTTTTTGGTTAATGATAACCCTGTGATGTTGATCGTGTGGGATTCAATGATGGTAACACCATTGAATGTCAAGGAGCAGTGGATAGACTGTCTCTTATTGATCAGGCAGTATCCAAGGAGCAGGAGAGTCAACGTTTCAGGCAAAAGCCCTTTATCAGGAATGAGGCTGTGAGCCGAGGGAGTGGTGTGATAAATGGGAGGGGGTTGGGACTGGGAGTAAGATAGCTGAGAGTGCGATAGGTGGATGGAGCTGGGGGTAATCATGATAGGTCAGAGAGGAGGGTGGGGCAGATAGGTGGGAACGAAGATGGACAGGTAGGACAGATCATGAGGGCGGTGCCGAGTTGGAAGATTGAAACTGGGATAGGTGAGGGGAGGGAAATGAGGAAACTGGTGAAATCCAGATTGATCCCATGTGGTTGGAGGGTCCCGAAGTGGAAGATGAGGCATTCTTTCTCTAGGCGTCGGGTGGTGAGGGAGTGGCGTTGGAGGAGGCCCAGGACCTGCATGTCCTCGGCAGAGTCGGAGGGGGAGTTGAAGTATTCGGCCATGGGGTGGTGTGGTTGGTTGGTGCAGGTGTCCCAGAGATGTTCTCTGAAGCGCTCTGTGACTACACGCCCTGTCTCCCCAATGTATAGGAGACTGCTTCGGGAGCAACGGATACAATAAATGGGATGTGTGGAAGTGCAGGTGAAACTTTGATGGATGTGGAAGGTTCCTGTGGGGCCTAGGATGGAGGTGAGGGAGGAGGTGTGGGCGCAGGTTTTGCAATTCCTGCGGTTGCAGGGGAAGGTGCCATGAGGGGAGGGTGAGTTGATAGAGGGTGTGGACTAACTAGGTAGTCGCAGAGGGAACTGTCTTTATGGAAAGTGGATAGGGGTGGGGAGGGAAATACATCTGGGGTGGTGGGGTCCATTTGTAGGTGGCGGAAATGGCGGAGGATGATGCAATATATACAAAGATTGGTGGGGTGGAAGGTAAGGACCGCAGTGGGGTGGGGGTAGGGGTTCTGTTCTTGTTGCGGTTGGAGGGGTGGGGTTCGAGGTCAGAGTTGTAGGAACTGGATGAGATGCGCTGGAGGGCATCATCGACCACATGGGAGGGGAAATTGTGGTCTTTGAAGAAGGAGATCATCTGATCCTCCTGGGAGCAGATGCAGCAGAGATGGAGGAATTGGGAATATGGGATAGCATTTTTACAGGAGGCAGGGTGGGGAAGAGGTGTAGTTCAGGTAGCTGTGGGAGTCGGTGGCTTTGTAGAAAATGTCTGTGTTCAGTTGGTCACTGTTGAAGGAGATGGTGACGTCCAGGAAGGGGAGGGAGGAGTCCAAGATGGTCCAAATGAACTTGAGGTCAGGGTGGAATGTGTTTGTTAAATCGATGGTGGCGCCGATGCAGTCATCAATGTAACGGAGGAAAAGATGGAGAATGGCGCCGGTGTAACTGCGGAAGATGGACTGTTCCATGTAACCAACAAAGAGGCAGGTATACCTGGGGCCCATGCAGGTGCCCATGGCTACCCCCTTCATCTGGAAGAGTTGGGTGGATTCAAAGGAGAAATTATTGAGGGTGAGGACCAGTTCAGCTAAACGAATGAGAGTGTCAGTGAAAGAATACTGGTGGGGACATCGGGGCCCTGCTCATAGTGGATGGAGGCTCACAGGGACTGGATGTCCATGGTGAAGATGAGGCATTGGGGCGGGGGAAACGAAAGTCTTGGAGAAGATGGAGGGGGTGGGTGGTGTCCTGAATGTATGTGGTGACTCCCTGGACCAAGGGGATAGGACAGTATTGAGATATGTGGAGATGAGTTTGGTGGGGCAGGAGCAGGCTGAGACGATATGTCAGCTGGGGCAGACAGACTTGTGAATCTTGGGAAGGAGGTAGAACCGGGCAGTGCGGGGTTCCCGAACTATGAGGTTGGAAGCTGTGGATGGGAGAGCCCCTGAAGTGATGAGATTGTGTATGGTCTGGGCGATGATGGTTTGGTGATGGTGAAGGGGCGGTGAGGTCATGGTCAAGGGGGCAGTAGGAAGAAGTGTCTTTGAGTTGGTCCCTGGCTTCAACGGTGTAGGGGTCAATGTGCTAAAACTACTACTGTGCCCCCCCACCCCGTCCAATGGTTTGATGATGAGGTTGGGGTTGGATCGAAGGGAGTGGAAGGTTAAGCATTGCGAGGGTGAGTGGTTGGAATGAGTGAGGGGGGTGGACAGTTTGAGGCAATCAAAGTCACAATACCAGTTGGAGATGAAGTGGTTGAGGGTGGGTGGAGGCAGGAGAATGGGTCCTCGGAACGTGGTGGGGCAGGGGGAAATCTTGGTGGAAAATGTAAGCTCGGAGATGGAGGGGGCGGAAGACGTTGAGATGGGAAGGAGTGAATCTATGGAGGAACTGGGAAGCAAAAGCCAAAGTCCCATCAGTCTGTTGAAAAAAAAATCAGGCTATTCCCACCAATTTGCAAGTAAGAACATCAGGATATTAATATAAATTCTGTATCTAATAAACAGGATCCTGTTCTAATCAGTGTGGGAACAAAGGCATTGTCAGTATTAGAGGTAGGAGAAAGGACATATTTAACCCAGTACTGTGAATGAGAAAGCACAAATCATTGTGGTGATCGACTTATCAACTACATGAGAGAGGTGTGTCCCTAACACATGTTAAACACACCAATAAGAAGCAAGGCCAAAGGTCCCTGTCCTGAACTACTAACAGAGAATCAGCATTGCTGGGGTGGTAGGAGTGAGTAGTGCAGTTTGCTTGAATCAAAACAACTCCCAAACTTCAGGCAAATCAAGCAGCAGTGTTGCATCGAAAGCTTCAGCCATGGATGCTGCTTTTCAGAGGAAGAATGCTGAAAATGTGAAGGTAATCATTGAGCTGGTAATTCGAATTGAAATGGAATTGTATGCTGGTAGATTCAGCTTCTTTACCTTTCTGTCGCTTTCATCTCATCAGACCCTTTGTCACACAGAAAGCTTTTTGAATATCAGGGATTACTCGGGTTTGACATAAGGCATGGACACAGCTGGGCAGCCCATCAAGGGCTTGTCTTTATTGAGTGGAACAGTGTGCTGTGTACTTACCATCTTAATCTCCTTTCCCTTCCTTGTGCTTTCTTTGATAGAGAGACAGATACCATTGGTGCATGTGGAAGAGAGAAAGTCACTGGGACAGCATGAATGTAACCTATACATCTGGAAACTCAGAGCTTAAATGCAAAGCTCATTTTACATGCTGTCCAATTTTGCCATCTGTTTAAAACAATGGGCAGCAATAGCAGTAGGTTATAAAAGCAGTGACTTTGCAGAGTTATTCAATCACTGAATTGTTAAACGCAGAAAAGGCCATTCAGCCCATTATGACTGCATTAGTTCTTTTAACTACAGCTAATCTCCTGTCTTTTCCTTGTATCCCTTGCACACTATTTCTATCCAAATAATCATCTAATATCCTCTTGAATGCCTCAACTGAACCTGCCTCCATCACTTCTCCAGGCAGTGCATTCTCTACTTTAACCACTCACTGTTTTGTCTCACATTGCATTTGCTTCATTTGCATCTCACTTTAAATCTATACCCCTCTTGTTCTTGTTCCTTTTACAAGTAGGAACAGGTGTCTTGTATAAGCTCAATATCTTGTAGAATTTCTGTTTGAGGGGACTTCTTCAAGTTATTCTTTTGTGTTTCAACCTTTTGGTTGAGGAAAAATATATTTCCTGCATTTAACCATGGAATCATAAATTGTATAGCACAGAATGTGGTCATTCACTCCATTGAGTTTGCACAACCTCTCTTGATTTAGAACCTCCAACTCCCAATAAATTAAACAAAAAAAGAATTAGCAATACAGGCTAACTAGACATTGAATGAGGGTAGTACAACAAGTGGGAACTAAGAGATATTAGTAATTGAGAAAAGGGGAATGATGTGGCTGTGAACTAGATAGCTTGAATGGCTACCCCGAAACAGTTACTTTATCAAGAACCTATGATCAGACACCACAATTGATCAGTTCCAGTGGTCCCTCACAGGACCATAACCTATACTCAAGTTGATGCTGAGTCCAAGTGGATTTGAAGGCATTTTAAGTTAAAATGCCTGGTCAATTAAGTAGATTTCAATCTGCTTTGTGAAAGAGAGAGAATGAGGCAGAGAGGTTGAGAACACATTTCCAGAGCTTGAGGTCAGATAGCTGAAGACACAGGGACAACTGCTGGAGTAAACAGATGGGGATTGGACAAGAAGACATTACACTATGATCCAGCATTACAGCAATTAACTTCTGTAAAGATGAATAAACCTTCAGAAAATTGTGACCTTGGTGAAAATGTTGAAACATAAAGTATTAAAATGCCTTTTCTTCTTACAGATGATGACACTTCTGTTATGTATTTCTCAAATTCCCAGTTTTAGTTCAACAACAAACACCTGTAACATTTTACTAGCTCAGCTTCACTTTCTAAAGGACATGAAACCTTTGGGGAGGATACAGAAGACAATTAGAGTCATAGAGCCACAGAGTTGTACAACACAGAAAAAGACCCATTGGTCCAACCCGTCCATGCCAACCACATATCCTAAACTAATCGAGCTCCCATTTGCCAGCAACTGGCCCTCATCCCTCAAAACCCTTCCTATTCATATATCCATCCAGATGCCTTTTAAATGTTGTAATTGTACCAGCCTCCACCACTTCATCTGGCAGCTCATTCCACACACGCACCAACTCTAAAGCACCAACCTCTGCCTGAAAACATTATCCCTTTTAAATCTTTTCCCACTCACCTGCAATTGGTTCATTTTCTGATCCAAATACAAAGATATGGATAGGGTAAATAGGCAAAGTCTTTTCCCTGGGGTTGGGGAGTCTAGAATGAGAGGGCATAGGTTTAGGGTGAGAGGGGAAAGATATAAAAGAGACCTAAAGGACAACCTTTTTACACATATATGGAATGAGCTGCCAGAGGATGTGGTGGAGGCTGGTACAATTACAACATTTAAAAGGCATTTGGATGGGTATATGAATAGGATGGGTTTGGAGGGATATGGGCCGGGTGCTGGCAGGTGGGACAAGATTGGGTTGGGATATCTGGTCGACGTGGACAGGTTGGACTGAAGGGTCTGTTTCCGTGCTGTACATCTCTATGACTCTATGACTCTAAACCTGTGCCCTATAGTTTGAGACTCCCCTGCCCTGGGAAAAAAAGCCTTGACTATTCACTCTATTTATGCCCCTCATGAAATTATAAACCTCCATAAGTTCAGCCCTCAACTTCAATTATTGCAATGATTCACATCAACACAAACAAATTAACCTTGACCTTAATGAATGGTGGAGCAGGTACAAGGGGTTGGATGGTTGTCTTCAGCTCCTATTTCAGTTGAGATGTGATGGAGATGTTTAACATCACAAAGGATTGAGATACAATAAACAAAATGGTGATTGCTTTTGGTTGGGGTGCCCATGACCAGATTTGAGATGATTGGCAGAGATTGGTAACATGAGGGAAAATCTTTTTACTCCACTAATGATCAGGATTTGAAATCATTAGATAGAGGTACATTATGATCTCTGTGAGCATCAGCATAACATCTCCCACCAAAGCTATAGGTGTGACCCCTTTCTCACACACCCCTCCCTGTCATTCCTCAGCCATTCTCCCCTCGCCCACAGCCTAGCTTCACTGGCACTCAGTTACTGATTCTCTTATTGTGAAAGCTTCCTCACTGGCTTGAGTCTCCTATACCTCTTATTTCACTAAGTGTCCTCATTATCAATTATAATTTTATGATGCAGCACAAAGTGACCTACTCAACATTATTGGTAAAGACAGTATTACAACACCACAGACTGACCCTGGGATGTTCCAGTCATTGAAATACTTTTGAAGTGTAGGCATTTCAGAGATCAGAGGGTGAAAGAAACAGGCCAGGCATGTGATGGAAATACTCCCCAGTTTCCTGGAGGGTGCAACTCCACCAACACTCAAGAAACTTGATGCCATCCAGGCCAAAGCAGCCCTCTTCATTGGCACCACATCCACAAGCATCCACTCCCTCCACCACTGACACTGAGTAGCAGCAGTGTGTAACATCTACACAATGCATTGCAGAAATTCATCAAAGATCCTTAGACAGCACCTTCCAAACTCACGACTACTTCCATCTAGAAGAACAAGGACAGCAGCTGTATGGGAACACTACCACCTTCAGGTTCCCCTCCAAGATACTCATCATCCTGACTTGGAAATGTGTGACCATTCCTTCAGTGCCATTTGGTCAAAATCCTGGAATTCCTTCCCTAAGGGAAGTGTGGGTTTACCTACAACACCTGGACTGCAGCAGTTCAAGAAGGTAGTTCACTCCCACCTTCTCAAGGGCAGGTCCTAGCCATAAAGAGCTGTGGAGGCCAAATCATTGAATGTATTTAAAACAAAGATAGATTTCAAATTACTTAGGGGATCAAGGGTTATGGGAAGAAGGCAGGAGAATGGGGTTGAGAAACATATCAACCATGTTCAATTGGTGGATCAGACTCAATGGGCTGAATGGCCTTATTCTGCTCCTATTTCATATGGTCCAACTAGGGTTGAGGCAATAAATGCCGGCCCAGTCAGCGAGCCCCACATCCCATGACTGTCATAGAGTCATAGAGATATACCGCACGGAAACAGATCCTTCAGCTAAACCTGTCCATGCCAACCCAATATCATAAATTAATCTAGTCCTATTTGCCAGCATTTGACTTATATCCCTCTAAACATTTCCTATTCACGTACCCATCCAGATGCCTTTCAGATATTGTAATTGTACTGGAATTAAAATAAAAAGACGTCGTACTATAGGAAATACAACAAGCCCCCATAAACAGAAATACGATAATGACCAAGGTGAGATGGGCTTCACTTTGGTTTCACAGCTTGGCACAACATCGAGGGCTGAAGGGCCTGTACTGCGCTGTAATGTTGTATGTTCTATGTTCATCTAATGTTTTGGTGATTGTGGGATAAATATTGGCCAGGAGTCTGGAGATAGTATCCCTGCTCTCCTTTCAAATAGTGCAATGGAATCTTTTACATGTACCCATGAGGGCAGACAGACCTCAGTTTAACCTTTCATTCAAATGGGAGCGCATCTGTTAGTGCAGCCATCCCTTGGCACCGGTAAGCTAGCCTAACTGCTTTGTACACAAATCTCCATAATAGGACTGAGCCCATAGCCTTCTAACTCAAGGCAAGAGTGCTAGCTACTAATTTATGGTTGGAGAAACTATCTGTTAAATAGCCCGAGAATGGAATTTCCTGCTCACTCCATACCTTCAACAATCTCCGGAAAAGATCCAATACTGCTGAAACTTTTCAATGCTTGATTTGTCAATGTCAAGTTCACTTGATGTTTATTATTTTAAAGACATGCATTTATAAGCAAGTTGTTGTTGTGGCAGTCCAACCTATCTACTGCCTTGACCAACCTTTCCTTGCACCATTATGCAGTGAGGCTGAGGGGTGTTGGATGTCCAGGATGTGCGACATGGTTCCCCTGAGAATCTCCTCTGGAGGTAAAACCTCACCACCAAGGATTAGATAAAAGTTCATGGGGATACCACAGTCTGCAAGTTCTTTTCCAAACCACACATACAATCCCAGTTTCAGTAGTAACGCTGCTCTTTCATGATCACTGGATCGAGTGAGCAATAGGAAACATATTTTTCAGGCTGCAGGAAGGTTTGTCATTGAGTTCCCCGGACAGTATTGGGTCTGCTGCTTTTCATGATACATATTAATCATCTGGATCTTGGTGAGCAGGGGGCAATTTCAAAGTTTGCAGATGACACAAAACTTGGAAGACATGTAAACTGTGAAGACAACAGTGTGGAACTAAAAAGGAAAATATAGTGAAGTGGGTAGATAGTTAGCAGATGAGGTTCAATGCAGAGAAATGTGAGGTAACTCATTTTGGTTGGAAGAACATTGAAAGACAATAGAAATAGGGGGTCCAATCCTAAAAGGGGTGCAGGAGCAGAGGGAGCTGGGTTTATATATGCACAGATTGTTGAAGGTGGCAGGACAGGGGTGAGAGTAGTTAATAAAGCACACAGTATCCCTGATTTTGTTAATAGGGGCATTATGTATAAGAGCAAGGAGGTTGTGCTGAACTTGTACAAGACACTGGTTAGACCTCAGCTGGAGCATTGTGTACAGTTATGGGTGGGATATTTCAGGAAAGTTGTGAATCCATTGGAAAGAGTGCAGAAGCGGATTGCAACAATGGTTCCAGGAATGAGAAACCTCAGTTTCGAGAACAGACTGAAGAAATTTGGACAGTTCTCCTTGGACAGAAAAAGGCTGGGAAGAGATCTGGTCGAGGTTTTAAAAACCATGAGGGGGTCGGACAGAGTGGGAAAAAATGAGCAAGGATAAGAGCACGTAGATTTAAACTGTTATGCAAACTGAGCAAACGTGATGTGAGGCAAACCTTTTCCATGGGGAACAGTTAGTGTATGAGATGTGCCACCTAGAAATGTGATGAAGGCAGGTTCAACTGACGCATTCACAAGGACATTGGATAATTGTTTAGATCGATGTAATTTGCAAGAATATGGATAATGGTAATGCAAATGAGTAGGATAATGTCACTCAGTACGACGCTCATTTGAGGAGCTGCAAATATGATGGTCTGAATGGCCTTCTCTTCTGCTAAAACAACTCCGTGATTCTGATTCTGATTCTGTGAAAGCTATCTGCACGGTCTCCCTGCCTTTCTCGTACTCCATTCAGCTGATTACCCCTGTGTCAGCTCTTTAACTGGATCCCCTCTCAGTCCCTCTCTCCAATAACCTATTTTGTACATACTTGTGTGTGATATATATTCTCTATCTTTTCTCTATTGTTTAATGTGCATTCAGAAACATGCCTAGTAGTGTATTCTGTGTCCTCTCAGGGAACAAAATATTTCTTCACTACTCCATCTGTTTAGTTGGAATTGAGCTGAAATTTATGATTCCAGTCTCTGATTCACTGACCAGTGGAAAACTATTTTTCATTAACTCCATCAGAACTTCTCAAAATTTTAGGCACCTTAATTAGAACATCTCTTGGAATCATTGATATTGAGATGAACAAAAAGCCAACCCTGAGCATGAATAAAAAGTCAGTAACAGGAGCAATTTAGTTTAATTTAGAGAGCGTTTTTAAAATTTAGAGCTCTCACTATCCACAGTGCCCTTCATTACAAGTGGCATGTTAAATGCATTACTTCCCTTAAATCATTTCTGTGTATCTCTCATAGAGATGTGCAGCACAGAAACAGACCCTTTGCTCCAACGTGTTCATGCCAATCAGATATCCTAACCTCATCTAGTCCCACCTGCCAGCACTTGTCTCCTATCCCTCTAAACCCTTCCTATTCATATACCCATCCAGATGCCTTTTAAATGCTATAATAGTACCAGCCTCCAACACTCCATACACACACCACCCTCTGTGTGAAATGGTTGCCCCTTCTCATTTAATGGAAAAAGATGTTCCCATCTAACTTTTGTTTAGCGAGAAAATGGAACTGGCAAGATCAAGATGTACTTCCAATCCCTACTTGCTGTTGAGGTGGTGATGGTGAGCTGCCTTTTTGTCCATTTGTTGTAGTTACACCCAGAGTGTGGTTTAATAGGGAATTCCAGGATTTCAATGCATAGCCACTGAAGGAACAGTGATGTGTTGCCAAGACAGGATTGAATGGTGAATTGGATGGGAATGCGGAGATGCTGATAAACTGGCAATTTCTGGCCCATCTTTTTGGTTGTGGAGGTCAAAGGTTTGGAAAACATGTTGATGAGTAGCATAGGATAACATCTTCAGGGATTGATGTAGAATTGGAATCATGGAGACTATGTTATACTTTTGGCCAATCTGTAACAAGTTGTTCCTTTTCACCCTTTCTAGAGATCAATATATATTGAGGAAAAGTCTACTATTGGTGATGAAGTGACTCTCATTTTCTCGTTAAAGGAAGAAGTTGGTGCTTTGGCCAAAGCCTTGAGACTGTTTGAGGTAATAATTTACTATCTGCTTGTGATCATTAGCTCCATAGCTCATATCTTTGATTCATATTAAAAATTAAAACAACAAAGCTCTGTCCTCTGCTCCTGATCCCTCACCAGTTCACCCTACATCCTTCCAACCTGTCTTACTTTCAATCTTTGCAGATTGCTACAAGATAATTAATTCACTTATGCGTATGGAGATTTTAGATTAAAGTATATTAGTAATTTGAGATATTCAGAGAAGTCAATATTTGATCAGAAGTTGCTTCTAATGAGAAGGACCGCACTACCTTTTAGAATTCAGTAGAGCAATCTGCTTTGACTCTTCTTGAGGTGTTACAGGTATGTGGAGTTTACATGTATCTTGTAGCATTCTGAATATTTTCTGTATTAGTCAATGGATCATATCACAATGTCAGGATTTCGCTAGGTGATGTAAGACCTGACCCATTCAACCCCACAGGGTGCTGGATTTAGGAACTCTGAGGGGAGGGGTGGGAGGGGGGGTCATGGGTGCGGAGAAGGAATTAACCTTTGAGTTTCCAGTGAGATGGAGAGCTGCATCATGGATTCCTCCTCCCAAATTGAGCTTGATCTCAGGCTTGTCTGCAGCCATGCTCTCCACTTCATTAACCAACAAGAGTGGAAACTTGAAAAGGCCAACTCTTGTCGAATGTAATAGCTGTTCACTTTAATTCACTTCACCTCAGACTTTTCCCCAAATTCCTGCAAGTTTGTCTTCTTTGAGTGCACTTTCAATTATTCTTTGAAAATCCCTTTAGAATCCCATTCCAAAATACTTTCAGGTCATGCAATCCAGATTATACCAACCCACTGTGTGATGAAAATTCTAATAACCCCTCAATTCTTTTGCCAATTATATTCAATCTATAGCTTCTAGTTGCTAACTCACTTACTGAAGGAAACAGACATTCTGACCCTGCTCTGCCAAACTACTAAACGTTTGAACAGAAAAGTCTGAATTTATATGGAGCATTGAAGTCACAAGGCACTTCCCAGGAGCATTATCAAACAATATTTGATATATCGCTACATAGGAAGATCTTGGTGACTTAGTCACTGAGCTAGTTTGAATGTGGAGGTGCTGGTGTTTGACTGGGGTGGACAAAATCAGAACTCACATGACATCAGGTTATAGTCCAACAGGTTTATTTGAAGTCACAAGCTTTTGGAGCACTGCTCCTTCATAAAGTGAAGTGGAGGGAAGCACACGGGCACAGAATTTGTAGATGGACAGATCATTGCAAGATAATTCCAGCTAATTAAGTGTGTCAAAAGATAATACAAATGGTGTAGGCCTCAATTAATTGGATCATAGGTCATCCCTTCACTTGTTATTCAGTTGTTGTCACTTATCTGACACAGTCTGTCATTAGACTGAATAATTGAGGCTTACACAATTTGTGTTATCCTTTGACACTCTTAATTACTTGGAATTATCTTGCAATGATCCCTCTGCCTATAGGTTCTTGCGCCTGTGCACTTCTCTCCACTTCACCTGATGCTGCAGCAGCACTCCTGAAGCTTGTGATTTCAAATAAACCTGTTGGACGATAACCTGGTGTTGTGTGACTGCTGATATCGTTTGAAGGCACTTTTTAAAAGAGGATGAAAGAGGGGGAGAGGTTTAGGCAGGGAATTTAGAATCCAGGCAAGACTGCCAATAGTGCATTGATTAAAACCAAACATGGTTAAGAGATTAGATTTAGAGGTGTGTAACAATTGTGGAGAGCTGTAGGGGAGAAGAATGTTACTGAGATAGAAGTGAGGATTCAGATCAATCTGAGTCATTTAGTGAACAATCTGTTTGTACAATCTCTCTAGAGATCTGAAGTCCCTCACCTCTGCTCCTTCTGGCAAATATTCCCTGTAACAGAGAATCCTGGAGTCATACAGCATGGAAGCAGATCAACTCATCCATGCTAACCAGGTTTCCCATACTAAACTAGTCTCATTTGCCTGCATTTGACCCATTTCCTTCTAAAGCTTTCCTGTCCATGCACTTGTCCAAATGCCTTTTAAATGTTGTAATTGTACTCATTTAAACTACACTCTCTGGCAGCTCACTCCATACACACATCACCCTCTGTGTGAAAAGGTTGCCCCTTTTGTGCCCTTTAAATCTTTCCCCTCTAACCTTAAATCTATGCCCTCTAGTTTTGGACTTCCCTACACTAGAGAGAAAACAAACCTTGGCTATTCACCCTACTCATGCTCCTCATGGTTTTATAAACCTCTGTAAGGTCAGCCCTGAACCCCGATCCTCCAGGGAAAAAAGTCCCAGCCTATCCAACCTCTCCCTATAGCTCAAATCCTCTACTTTTGCAAATTTTGCAAAGCAGTTTTCAAATATATTCATATTGTGTCTTTTCCTTTGGTTTCACAACAATGTCTGACAGGTTTCAAGAAGCCACCAGAATCATGGAATCATAGAATCCCTACAGTGTGGAACCAGGCCATTCGGTTCATGAGTCCACACCGACCCTTTGAAGAACGTCCCACCCAGACCCAGCCCCCTACCCTACCCTGCATTTCCCATGACTAATCCACCTAATCTGCACACCTCCTGGCACTGTGGGCAATTTAGCTTAACCAATGCACCTAAACTGCACATCTTTGGATTGTGGGAGGAAGCCCACATAGGCATGGGGAGAATGTACAAACCCTACACAGGCTTGGGGTGAATGTACAAACCCCACACAGGCTTGGGGTGAATGTACAAACCCCACACAGGCTTGGGGTGAATGTACAAACCCCACACAGGTTTGGGGAGAATGTACAAACCCCACACAGGCTTGGGGAGAATGTACAAACCCCACACAGGCTTGGGGAGAATGTACAAACCCCACACAGGCTTGGGGAGAATGTACAAACCCCACACAGGTTTGGGGAGAATGTACAAACCCCACACAGGTTTGGGGAGAATGTACAAACCCCACACAGGCTTGGGGAGAATGTACAAACCCCACACAGGCATGGGGTGAATGTACAAACCCCACACAGGTTTGGGGAGAATGTACAAACCCCACACAGGCTTGGGGAGAATGTACAAACCCCACATAGGCATGGGGTGAATGTACAAACCCCACACAGGCTTGGGGAGAATGTACAAACCCCACACAGGCTTGGGGAGAATGTACAAACCCCACACAGGCTTGGGGTGAATGTACAAACCCCACACAGGTTTGGGGAGAATGTACAAACCCCACACAGGTTTGGGGAGAATGTACAAACCCCACACAGGCTTGGGGAGAATGTACAAACCCCACACAGGTTTGGGGTGAATGTATAAACCCCACACTGATGGGCACCAATGGGTGGAATCAGTAGATCCAGCATCATTCCTGAATTGCTGGGCCCCTTTGGTGAAACTTGCTATTTTCACCTTCATGCAACATTGGAATTGACATCCCTATGTACTTCATTTCTGCTGTTTTGCTGAAACTTTGTAAATATTTGAGTTCTGAATGACGCAAACTTGTCCAAGGCCAGTGACTGTATGCCAGTGACTCTCAGTTAAGTCATCTGTACTTGTGCAAATGGACTTTAACAGATCAGATAACGGGAAGGGTTCACTTTGTGTGTCAGTCAGCTGCAGCAACCCATGCAGAATGTCGTAATGGCTGTTACCACTAATCATCTCTCGCAAATAAAATCCTAACCTACAATTCATTGTATCTAAGTGCCAACTGCCAAAGTGAAGGGAGAAGTGGTTTCTGGGAGCATGTTTTTTTTTACTATTGTCCATTAGCTATATCAGTTGACATCAGTCATGGGACTTGATCAACAAACCAAGTCCATTGTGTTAATCAAGTTTATTCCTAGACTTTTCTTCACATCAATTCTCTTCCAAAGACAGTGACATCACATTTGGATATATTTAGACATTTTTGATGATGGCTTTGGAGTGCCTGTGGCAGTGTGATTGCCTATGGGCCAAAAGACCCAAGTTCACATCCCTGCAGTCATTGCAGATTGTTTTTAACAATCTTATGTCTTTGATTTTATTTGTTCTTTGGATGTAGGTGTTGCACTGGTCAGGATGATGTGTGACTTTGAATAAAGTTTGGAGTTAACGATGTTTCTGTTTGTCTATTGCTGTGGCCATTCTAGTTAGTGGAGATCACAGGTTTGGAAGGAGCCATGGTGAGTTACTGCAGTGCCTTGCAGATGCTGCACACTGCAGTTATTGTGCAGTGGGGAAGGAGGCAGTCAGTGTCTAAGGTTTTAGATTGGTCCCCAATCAAAAGTACTGATGGTGCCAGATTTCTTAAATGTTGTAGAACATCCATCTAAGGAATTGGCTGAGCAATATCTTTCATTGCTATATTCATTATGAGGGTATCAATGAACTTACTGACTACAGTACCATTTCAACTGACCCTGCATTGCTCATTCCCATATAGTTCCAGCGACTGACACCAGCTAGAATGACCACAGCAATAGACAAATAGGCATTGCCGGATTTTGGATCTGGAACAGAGATCAGAGCCGATAGAACTGCATTGATTTTAGCATAGTGTGTGGGTATCACTGGCTGGGCCAGAACTTACTATCCATCTGTAATCATCTAATGGTCAGTTAAAAGTCAATCACATTGCTGTCATCATATGGAAGCCAGATCAAGAAAGGGCAACAGAATTCCTTCCCTAAGAGACAAAGTCAGTTATAACCATCATGTTATCAGTCCCATTGAGGTAAGCAAGGGTCAACCATTCACTTGGGATATTCAATACACAGCATCCTCTGGAAAGAGCTCCTTCTCAAAGCTATCCATAATCTCACTGCTCCTGTAGCCTCCTCCAGTCCCACAATCCTCCAAGCTCTCTCTGCACTCCAATTCTGGCCTTTTGCTCAGCTGCAAATTTTAATCCAAAATTGGTCACTGTCCATTCAGCTGCCTGGGGGCTAAGCTTTGGAATTCCCTCATAACCTTCTCTGTCCTCTCTACTCCTGTCTGCTCTTTTGAAGCATATTTTTCAGAGCAAATATGTATTTTTCTAACCAAACCTTTGGTTATTTGCACCAATATCTCCTTTTGTGGTTGGGTATTGTGATTTGTTTGCAGATCACTCCTGTTGTGGGATGTTTTGTTAAAGATGCTAGGCATAAGATGTTGTTGTTGTTGGAGCCACCTATAGGCCCAGACAAAGTAAAGCCAACAGGTGCCTTTCCCAGGTAAATCAGTTGGACTTTTACAAAACTGGAACACTTAAAGTAAAAATGATGCCAACTTTTTATTTTGGTTCAACTCCACTTCATAACTTGCCATGCTAGGAATTGAACCCTCAACCTCTAGGATTAGATGCCCTACAGTATGGAAACAAGCTCTTAAGCCCAAAATGTCCACACTGACTCTCCAAAGAGTAATCCATCCCCCATAGTTGCCCCTGACTAATGTACCTAAATGGACAATTTATCATAGCCAATGCACCTGACCTGCATATCTTTGGATTGTGGGAGAAAACCCACACAGACATGGGGAGAATATGCAAACTCTGCACAGACAGTCACCCGAGAAAGGGATCGAACCGGGTTCCCTGGTGCCGTGAAGCAGCAGTGCTAACCACTGAGCCACCATGCCACCCCAACAGGATATTAGATATGTAGTATAACCAGGATACATAAGGCAAATGTGGCAACATCTCTCAAAACATGGGTTGGAGAAAGGATCAGAAAATTGACTTATATCTTTAAAATAACTCAAGGTTAATGCTGACTCTGCATTGATCTGCAATATTCAATATAAGGCAGGCAAACCTTGTAGATAATAGCAGAAAAAAAATTATGAATCTTTGAGAATAACATTCAAGAAGCTTGACTCCATCCAGGACAAATCAGTCCACATCCATCCCCTCTGCCACCAATACTCAGTAGTAACAGTCCATACTATATAGAAGATGCTCTGCAGAAATTCACCAAAGATCCTTAGACAGCACTTTCCAAATGCAGGACCACTTCCATCTGGAAGGGCAGTGGTGTCCTCCTCATGAGAACACAAACCCCCTGCAAGTTCCCCTTCAAGCCACTCACCATCCTGACTTGGAAATATATTGCCATTCCTTCAGTTTCACTGGGTCAGAATCCTGGACTGCAGCATTTCAAGATAGCAGATCACCTCCACCTTCTCAAGGGGTAACTTGGGATGGCTGAGGCAGCAACATTCACATCCTCTGATGGTATGAAAAATACCAAGATCTTGACACTACTTGTTCACTATTTTTGTTTCTTGATTTCTTTCCTTTACTGCTTTCTCCACATTTTAGCCGATTCTGTTCACATTCCACTCACACCAGCAGAATTTGTCAGATCATATGACCATAAGCCCATAAGACATTGGAGCAGAAATTAGACCATTCAGCCCATCGAGTCTGCAAAGCTATTCGATCGTGGCCGATATGTTTTTCAGCCTAATTTTCCCACTTCCTCCCTGTAACTTTTGATCCCCTCGGCAATCAAGGACTTATCTATCTCTGTTTTAAATATACTGAACGACTTGGCCTCCACAGCCTTCTGTGGCAATAAATTCCACAGCTTCACCACTCTCTGGCTAAAGATATTGCTCCATATCTCCATTCTAAAGGGTCTTCCTTTTAATCTAAGGATATGCCCTCAGGTCTTCGTCTGTCCTGCCAATGGAAGCATCTTCCTGAGGGCCACTCTATCCAGGCCATTCAGTATTCTGTAAGTTTTAATCAGATCCCTCCTCATCCTTCTAAACTCCATCGAGTATAGTCCCAGAATCCTCCAACGTTCCTCATATGTTAAGCTTTTAATTCTCATGAATCTCCTCTGGTCTTGCTCCAGGGACTTTACATTATTGCTGAGGTATGGGGCCCAAAATTGCTCACAATGAATCACGCTGGGATATAGGAATGACTTTATGATGCCATTTTCAATTAGGAGATTGGTTTCAGTAATACCATTGACCTGGGCAGCTGAGAGAAGAGAAGGAAACCTCGATGTTGTTATACCATTCTCTGACATTGTCAACTCTCCACCCGTGACCTGAAACCTCCAACAATTACAGAGTGATCTCCAGAACTTTGCTGCAAAAAAAACACCTAGGAGGGAAACCACAAATGCAACAGCAATTTATATTTATATAGCACCTTTAATGTGATGAAACATCCCAAGGCATTTTGCAGCAAGTTTATAAAATATGATGTGGAGGTGCCAGTGTTGGACAGGGGTGGACAAAGTTAAACGTCACACAACACCAGGTTATAGTCCAACAGGTTTAATTGGAAGCACTAGCTTTCAGAGCGCTGCTCCTTTATCAGGTAACTAGTGGGGCAAGGATCCTACTCCATTAGCTAACCGATGAAGGAGCAACGCTCCAAAAGCTTGTACTTCCAAATAAACCTGTTGGGCCATAATCTGGTGTTGTGTGATTTTTAACTTTATAAAGTATGACGCTGACCAAGATAAGGAATTATGAGGGTCAATTGACCACTAAGCGGTTGCTTGGTCAAAGAGGAAAGTTTTAAGAAGGATCTTAAAGGAAGAGAGGGAGGTGGAGAGGCGGAAAGATTCGGCAATGGAATTCCAGAGTTTGGGTTACAGGTAACTGAAAGTACAGCCACCAGCGTGAGGCAAATATAACAACAAAAGCACACAGTTTAGAGCTACAGAGATCTCTGAAGCTTTTTTAAAAAGCTGGTTGGGCATAATTGTTTATAAATAAGGAGATGCCCTTTAAAGAGAGAAATGAGCAAAATTGCGAATCTTTGTCACAGAAAATTGTGAGTCTTTGAACACTGAAATTGTGAACTCTTGCTCAAAAGCTGATGGAAGCAGATTTAATGAACATTTGAGTATAAGAGCTAGCAAGTCATGTTAACATAGTACAAGACTTTGATTTGGCCGCATTTAGAATACTGTGTACAGTTCTGGTCGCCACATTACCAAAAGGATGTGGACGCTTTGGAGAGGGTGCAGAGAAGGTTTACGAGGATGTTGCCTGGTATGGAAGGTGCTAGCTATGAAGAGAGGTTGAGTAGGTTAGGGTTATTTTCGTTAGAAAAAAGGAGATTGAGGGGGGACCTCATTGAGGTTTACAAAATCATGAAGGGTATAGACAGAGCAGATAGACACAAGCTTTTTCCCAGGGTGAAGGATTCAATAACGCGAGGTCACGCTTTCAAGGTGAGAGGTGAAATGTTTAAGGGGGATACACGCAGCAAGTAATTCACACAGAGGGTGGTGGGCATTTGGAACGCGTTGCCAGCAGAGGTGGTAGAGGCAGGCACAGAAGATTCATTTAAGATGCGTCTGGATAAATGCATGATTAGGTGGAGAGCAGAGGGATACAGATGTTTAGGAATTGGGCGACAGATTTAGACAATGGATTTGGATCGGCTCAAGCTTGGAGGGCCGAAGGGCCTGTTCCTGGGCTGTAAATTTTCTTTGTTCATTTTTTTCTTTTTATTTGATTTCTTTTTATGAAGATAGATTCGTGATAAGTGAGAGTGTGAAAGTCTATCGGGGATAGCTAGGAATGTGAAGTAATCAAGTCAGCCATAATCTTATTGAATACTAGAACAGACTCAACGGACTGAGTGGCCTGCTCCTACTCCTCAGTCATATGGTCTGATGTATTTATCTTATAAAAAAGTGTATTCAGAATATCTGACTGACAGGTAGCAACATCTGATTGGATCATTAATATTCTGTTTTCAGTTGGCCGTTGTGAGGCAGCTACTCTGTCATTAGAGTGAGGGATGACTGGTGGTTGTTTAATCTGGGGGTCACCACATCTTAAGTGAGGTAAGAGGTTAAGAAGGAGAGTCCTTCATGGTAAACCTCAGTCAGTGCAGAAACCATGCTGTTGGTATCACTCTGCTTCACAAACCAGCCGTCCAGCTAATTGACCCTTACCCCCAACACTGGTCATTCGATATAAAAGACCAGAATGGGTCAACTGATCCTCTTCACACTATGTACTTGGTGTGGCCTACATGTGACACTAAGAAGAGCATTGTGGTTGACTCTTAACTGCCCTCTGAAGGTTAGATTCCTTACAGTGTGGAAATAGGCTCTTCGGCCCAACCAGTCCACACCGACCCTCTGAAGAATAACCTATCCAGAACCATTTCCCTCCTAACACTAACACTAGTGGGCAATTTAGCATGACCTGCACATCTTTGGACTGTGTGAGGAAACCAGAGCACCCGGACACAGGGAGAATGTGCAAACTCCACACAGACAGTCACTCGAGGCTGGAATCAAACCTGGGACTCTGGTGCTGTGAGGCAGCTGTGCTAACCACTGAGCCAACATGCCGCCCTAAAGGTTATTAGAGAGAGATGAAATGAGCCCAAGCAAATCCATTCAGTTCAAAGACAATAAATAATGGGCAGTAATTGGCCCAGTCAGCGACATTCACATCACACCTGAGGTAATACTGACCTCTAGGAACATTCTGTTGTGAGCTGTATGCATTAGCTAACCACCTTGCCCAGAGAACCAAGTTTAAATGGCGGATTGCTATAAGCAAGGCTGTTCATTTTGAATCATCCCAAAATAGATCCAGCCATCCCACAATTGCAACTGGGTTTCCTCCTAAACTTCCTCAAATCATTGTCTGTGCAGAAACAGGATGTAATCAGAATTAGGGGCATTGGTCGAGTGGGAAGTGAACAGAGGATGGATGGATGTTATTAGTTTACAATCTACAAATGGATCTCGAGGATGGTTTGATAACCTGTGAAAATTTCAGGTTTCAATGTATTTCAGGAGAAAGTGACGACTGAAATTTGCTACGGTACCAGGGATAAAGGAGTTATTGAGTAAAGATTGGAGAAGCTGAGATTAAAGGAAAGAAGGCCTTTATTAAATTTGCAAGGGGGTGTGACTGATACTCGCTAGGCCAGAATTTATTGCCTGTCCCTAGTTGCCCCTTGAGAAAGTGGGGGTGAACCGTTGCAGTCCATGTGCTGTAGGTAGACCCACAATGTCCTGAGGGAGGGAATTCCAGAGTTTTGACCCAGTGACACTGAAGGAAATGCGATACATTTCCAAGTCAGGATGGTGAGTGACTTGGAACTTACAGTAGTGATTCCCCCATATATCTACTAGCCTTGTCCTTTTAGGAGTTGGAAAGTGTGGTGCTGGAAAAGCGCAGCAGGCCAGGCAGCATCTGAGGAGCAGGAGAATCGAGATTTCGGGGATAAGCCCTTCTTCAGGAATGAAGCTGGTGTGCCAAGCGGGTTGAGATAAAAGGTGGGGGGTGGAGGGGGGGACTTTGGGGGAGGGGCGTTGGGAATACGATAGGTAGAAGGAGGTGAGGGTGAGGATGATAGGCTGGAGAGGGGGTGGGGGTGGAGAGGTCGGGAAGAAGATTGCAGGCCAAGAGGGCGGTGCTGAATTCGGGGGTTGGGACTGAGAAATGGTGGGGGGAGGGGAAATGAGGAAGCTGGAGAAATCTACATTCATCCCGTGTGGTCGGAGGGTTCCTAGGCGGAAGATGAGGTGCTCTTCCTCCAGGTGTCGTGTGGCCAGAGTCTGGTGATAGAGGCGGCCAAGGACCTGCATGTCCTTGGCGGAGTGGGAGGGGCAGTTAAAGTGTTCCGCCACAGGGCGGTTGGGTTGTTTGGTGCGGGTGTCCCAGAGGTATTCCCTGAAACGTTCCGCAAGTAGGCGGCCTGTCTGCCCAATGTAGAGGAGACCACATCGGTTGCAGTAAATGATGTGTGTGGAGGTGCAGGTGAATTTGCGACTGATATGGAAGGATCCATTGGGGCCTTGGAGGGAGGTGAGGGGGGAGGTGTGGGCACAAGATTTGTACTTCTTGTGGTTGCAGGGGAAGGTGCCGAGAGTGGAGGTTGGGTTGGTAGGGGGGTTTGGACCTGACGAGGGAGTCGCGGAGGGAGTGGTCTCTCTGGAACGCTGATAGGGGTGGGGAGGGAAATATATCCCTGGTAGTGGGGTCTGTTTGGAGGTGGCAGAAATGACAGAGGATGATACGATGTGTCTGGAGGTTGGTGGGGTGGAAGGTGAGGACCAGTGGGGTTCTGTCCTGGTGGCGATTGGAGGGGCGGGGTTCAAGGGCGGAGGTGTGGGAAGTGGAGGAGATGAGGTGAAGAGCATCATCGACCATGTCGGAGGGGGAATTGCGGTCTTTAAAGAAGGAGGCCATTTGGGCTGTTTGGTAGTTGAATTGGTCCTCCTGGGAGCAGATGCAGCGGAGGCAAAGGAATTGGGAATATGGGATGGCATTTTTATAGGGGGCAGGGTGGGAGGAGGTGTAATCTAGGTAGCTGTGGGAGTCGGTCGGTTTGTACTAAAAGTCTGTGTTGAGTCAGGCGACCGACTCAACACAGACATTTAGTACAAACCGACCGACTTCCACAGCTACCTAGATTACACCTCCTCCCACCCTGCCCCCTATAAAAATGCCATCCCATATTCCCAATTCCTTTGCCTCCGCTGCATCTGCTCCCAGGAGGACCAATTCAACTACCAAACAGCCCAAATGGCCTCCTTCTTCAAAGACCGCAATTTCCCCTCCGACATGGTTGATGATGCTCTTCACCTCATCTCCTCCACTTCCTGCACCTCCGCCCTTGAACCCCGCCCCTCCAATCGCCACCAGGACAGAACCCCACTGGTCCTCACCTTCCACCCCACCAACCGCCAGACACATCGTATCATCCTCTGTCATTTCTGCCACCTCCAAACAGACCCCACCACCAGGGATATATTTCCCTCCCCACCCCTATCAGCGTTCCGGAGAGACCACTCCCTCCGCGACTCCCTCATCAGGTCCACACACCCCACCAACCCAACCTCCACTCTCGGCACCTTCCCCTGCAACCGCAAGAAGTGCAAAACTTGTGCCCACACCTCCCCCCTCACCTCCCTCCAAGGCCCCAATGGATCCTTCCATATCCATCGCAAATTCACCTGCACCTCCACACACATCATTTACTATATCCGCTGCACCCGATGTGGTCTCCTCTACATTGGGAAGACAGGCCGCCTATTTGCGGAACGTTTCAGGGAACACCTCTGGGACACCCGCATCAACCCAAACCCAACCGCCCCATGGCTGAACACTTTAACTTCCCTCCCACTCAGCCAAGGATATGCAGGTCCTTGGCCTCCTCCTTCGCCAAACCCTGGTCACAAGACGCCTGGAGGAAGAGTGCCTCATCTTCCACCTAGGAACCCTCCGACCACATGGGATGAATGTAGATTTCTCCAGCTTCCTAATTTCCCCGCCCCCCCACCTTATCTCAGTCCCAACCCCCAAATTCAGCACCGCCTTCTTGACCTGCATATTTCTTCCCAATCTCTCCGCCCCCACCCCCTCTCCAGCCTATCACCCTCATCCTCACCTCCTTCCACCTATTGTATTCCCAGAACCCCTCCCACAAACTCCCCCCCCCCCCCCCCCCACCCCCCACAACCCCCCACCTTTTATCTCAGTCTGCCTGGTACACCAGCCTCATTCCTGAAGAAGGGCTTATGCCCGAAACGTCGATTCTTCTGCTTTTCGGATGCTGCCTGGCGTGCTGAGTTTTCCCAGCACCACACTTTCCAACTCTGGTCTTCAGCAGCTGCAGTCCTCACTTTCTCCTAGTTGTCCTTTTAGGAGGTAGAGGTCAAGGATTTGGAAGGTGCTGTTGAAGGAGCCTTGATGAGTGTCAATTTTAACAGGAAGCTTTGATAGAATTTTCTGAGTTCGGAGTGTCAATAACAAGATGACATAGATTGAAGGTCATTGGCAACAGACTAGAGGGGGAGATGAGCAAATTATTTTTACAGTGAGTTGTTAAAATCTGGAATGCATGCCTGAAAGGAAGAAAATTTGATGTTAACTTCTGAGATGGAATTCGACAAATAGTTGTTTAGAAAAAATTTGTAGGACCATGGGAAAACATTGGGTGAAGGAGATCAATCAGAAAGCTCCTTCAAAAGAGTTGACACAAGTAAGGTGGGCAGAGTGGCCTCTTTCTGAGTTCTCTCATACTAGCATTCCCTCTCTTGGGAGTTTGCTTCTGGGTGAGGGATTGCTCGAGAATGTGTCTTGAGCAAGAGCAGGTATGTTAGTTTACACATGGCAAATGTATGAAGTATCGGGGTAAGAAGTCCTGGTTCCGAATCAGTACTCACTAGCTATTTGTAAAAACATCCCTGGTGATACTAACTTGACAAAAATCCAGACCATTAAGAGAGGTGACCAAAAGCTTGCTGGGTATTCTGGAGTAGGGAGTGTGCTGTCAGTGACAATATGGTTGCCAGCCACACGTATGTGCAGATGCTGGAGATGACATAGCCCTCACCCAAAGTGCTGGATAGTGCCAATTCCTCACCCCCTGCTTTTGGCCAGTCTATTCCCCCCCCACCCCACTTCCTGCTGCTGCCCAATGCCCTCCCTCACCCGCTACTGCTGGTCACTGACCTCCCCAACGTCCTGCTGCTTGTTACTGCCATTCCCCCCATCCCCTGTAATTGGCCATTGCCCTCTGCCATCCCCAGCCCCTGCTTTTGGCCACTGCATTCCCCATCCCTTGCTGCTGAACACTGCCGTATCCCACCCTTTGCTCCAATTCACACAGAACCTCTTAACGAAAGAGACAGTGCTCTGACAGGAGGAGTGGTTTAGCTAGGGAACCACGGAGGTAAAGACAGAGGTACATAGAACATAGAACATAGAACAATACAGCACAGAACAGGCCCTTCGGCCCACGATGTTGTGACAAACATTTGTCCTAGCTTAAGCACCTATCCATGTACATATTGAATTGCCACTTAGAGGTCACCAATGATTCTGACTCTGCCACTCTCACAGGCAGCGTATTCCATGCCCCCACCACTCTCTGGGTAAAGAACCTACCCCTGACATCCCCCCAAACCTTCCACCCTTCACCTTAAATTTATGTCCCCTTGTAACACTCTGTTGTACCTGGGAAAAAAGTTTCTGACTGTCTACTCTATCTATTCCCCTGATCATCTTATAAACCTCTATCAAGTCACCCCTCATCCTTCGACGTTCCAATGAGAAAAGGCCTGGCACTCTCAACCAATCCTTGTACAACCTATTCTCCATTCCAGGCAACATCCTGGTAAATCTTCTCTGCACCCTCTCCAAAGCTTCCACATCTTCCCGAAAGTGAGGCGACCAGAACTGCACACAGTACTCCAAATGTGGCCGTACCAGGGTCCTATCAGCTGCAACATCACTTCACGACTCTTGAATTCAATCCCTCTGTTAATGAACGCTAATACACCATAGGCCTTCTTACAAGCTCTATCCACCTGAGTGGCAACTTTCAAAGATCTATGAACATAGACCCAAGATCCCTCTGCTCCTCCACCTTACTAAGAACCCTACCGTTAACCCTGTATTCCGCATTCTTATTTGTCCTTCCAAAATGGACAACCTCACACTTGACAGGGTTCAACTCCATCTGCCACTCCTCAGCCCAGTTCTGCATCATATCTAAGTCCCTTTGCAGCCGACAACAGCCCTCCTCACTATCCACAACTCCACCAATCTTTGTATCGTCTGCAAATTTACTGACCCACCCTTCGACTCCCTCTTCCAAGTCTTTAATAAAAATTACAAACAGCAGAGGACCCAGAACTGATCCCTGCGGAACTCCACTTGTAAATGGGCTCCAGGCTGAATATTTACCATCTACCACCACTCTCTGACTTTGACCAGTTAGCCAGTTTTCTATCCAACTGGCCAAATTTCCCTCTATCCCATGCCTCCTGACTTTCCGCATAAGCCTACCATGGGAACCTTATCAAATGCCTTACTAAAATCCATGTACACTACATCCACTGCTCTACCCTCATCCACATGCTTGGTCACCTCCTCAAAGAATTCAATAAGACTTGTAAAGCAAGACCTACCCCTCACAAATCCATGCTGGCTGTTCCTAATCAAGCAGTGTCTATCCAGATACTCATAAATCCTATCCCTTAGTACCTTTTCCATTACTTTGCCTACCACCAAAGTAAGATGAACTGACCTGTAATTCCTGGGGTAATCCCTTTTCCCTTTTTTTGAACAGGGGTACAACATTCACCACTTTCCAGTCCCCTGGTACCACCCCCGTTGACAGTGAAGACGAAAAGATCATTGCCAACGGCTCTGCAATTTCCTCTCTTGCTTCCCATATAATCCTAGGATATATCCCGTCAGGCATGGGGGACTTGTCTATCCTCAAGTTCTTCAAAATGCCCAACACATCTTCCTTCCTAACAAGTATCTCCTCTAGCTTACCAGTCCATTTCATACTCTCCTCTTCAACAATACGATCCCTTTCATTTGTAAATACTGAAGAAAAGTACTCATTCAAGACCTCTCCTCTCTCTTCCGACTCAATACACAGTATCCCACTACTGTCCTTGATCGGACCTACCCTCGTTCTCGTCATTCTCATGTTTCTCACAGATGCATAAAATGCCTTGGGGTTATCCTTGATCCTACCCACCAAAGATTTTTCATGTCCTCTCTTAGCTCTCCTAATCCCTTTCTTCAGCTCCCGCCTGGCTACCCTGTATCCCTCCAATGCTCTGTCTGAATCTTGTTTCCTCAACCTTATGTAAGCCTCCTTCTTCCTCTTTACAAGATATTCAACCTCCCTCGTCAACCAAGGTTCCCTCACACGACCATGTCTTTCCTGCCTGACAGGTACATACATATCAAGGACACGTCATATCTGTTCCTTGAAAAAGTTCCACATTTCCACGACATCCTTCCCTGACAGCCTATGCTCCCAACTTATGCTCCTCAGATCCTGTCTTACAGCATCGTATTTACCCTTCCCCCAATTGTAAAACCTACTCTGTTGCACGCACCTATCTCTCTCCATAACCAAGGTGAAAGTCACAGAATTGTGGTCACCATCACCAAAATGTTCACCCGCTAACAAGCCCATCACTTGTCCTGGTTCGTTACCAAGTACCAAATCCAATATGGCCTCCCCTCTGGTCGGACAATCTACATACTGAGTTAGAAAAGCTTCCTGGACACACTGCACAAACACCTCCCCGTCCAATCTACTTGATCTAAAGAGCTTCCAATCAATATTTGGGAAGTTGAAATCACCCATGACTACTACCCTGTGGCTTCTGCACCTTTCCAAAATCTGTTTCCCAATCTGTTTCTCCACATCTCTGCTGCTATTGGGGGGCCTATTGTAAACACCCAACAAGGTGACTGCTCCTTTCCTATTTCTGACTTCAGCCCATACTACCTCCAAAGGCAAATCCCCCTCGAACTGCCTTTCTGCAACTTTTATACCATTTCTAATTAGCAATGCCACCCCCCCTCCTTTTTTACCACCCTCCCTAATCTTACAGAAACATCTGTAAGCAGGAACCTCCAAGAACCATTCCTGCCCCTCTTCTATCCACGTTTCCGTGATGGCCACAACATCGTAGTCCCAGGTACCGATCCACGCCTTAAGTTCACCCACCTTATTTCTGATACTCCTTGCGTTGAAGTATACACACTTGAACCATCTCTGTGTCCACAAGTATTCCCAGTCAGTGCTACCTTCTCCACAACCTCCCTACATTCTTGGACATCCAGACAAACAGCTAGCCTACTTGCTGGACTACAAGTCCGGATCCCAACCGCCTGCCAAATTAGTTTAAACCCCCCCGAAGAGTGCTAGCAAACCTACCTCCCAGGATATTGGTGCCCTTCTGGTTCAGGTGCAACCCATCCTGCTTATAAAGGTCCCACCTTCCCCAGAATGCAGTCCAATTGTCCAAATACCTGAAGCCCTCCCTCCTACACCATCCTTGCAGCCACGTGTTCAACTGCACTCTCTCCCTATTCCTTGCCTCTCTGTCACGTGGCACCGGCAACAACCCAGAGATGACGACTCTGTCCTTCCTAGCTTTTAGCTTCCAGCCTAACTCCCTGAGCTCCTGAATGACCTCCCCACCCCTCTTCCTACCTATGTCGTTGGTGCTAGCGTGCACCATGACTTCTGGCTGCACACCTTCCCCCTTAAGGATTCTGAAGACACGGTCCGAGACGTTTCGGACCCTGGCACCTCGGAGGCAACAAACCATCCAAGAGTCTCGCCCATGTCCACAGAACCACCTTCCCGGTCCCTCTAACTATAGAGTCTCCTATAACTAGCGCTCTCCTCCTCTCTCCCTTTCCCTTCTGAGCCTCAAAGCCGGACCTTGTGCAAGAGACCCGGTCAATGCAGTTTACCCCTGCTAGGCCGTCCCCCCCAACAGTATCCAAAGCGGTATACTTATTGTTTAGGGGAACGACCACAGGGGATCCCTGCACTGCCTGCTTCCTCCACTTCCCACCTCTAACTGTTACCCAGCTACGTCTGTTCTCTGGTGTAACTATGTCCCTGTAGCTTCTCTCAGCCTCTCGAATAATCCTCAGTTCATCCAACTCCAGCTCCAGTTCCCTAACGCGGTCTGTGAGGAGCTGGAGCTGACTGCATTTCCTGCAGGTGAAGTTGGCAGGAGCATCGGTGGTCACCCCTACCTCAAACATCCTGCAGGAGGAACATTCCACTGCCTGCGCTGCCATTGCTCTACACTTAGTCTCCAAAACAAGAACACGGAGTAGCTTACCTGTGGACTTTAAAGTTAGGTTAGAGGAGGAGGATGGGAGGGAGACCCTACTTTGTAGGGCCTGGGGTCTAGAACACACCCACTCAAATATCAATCAGTTACCTTCCCGACCAGCTCTGCGCTCCAACTTCACTTCCGCCCAGCTCCCTCCGCTCTCTGCTGTGAAAAGACCGTTGGCGTCGAGATAACGAAGGCAGGTAGCTGAAGGCATGGCAGCAAATGACAATTACAATCAGGATGGACAGGAAATCAGAAATGGAACGGTGTAGAGATCTTGAAGGGTTGTAGAGTTTGAGAACATTACCTGGAGAAAGTGATATGGAGGGGCAAACGTCAGATGATTCCTCTGCAGAGTTCTTCAGGTTTACCCCTCTGAACTGAATCAGAGAATTGTTCCAGCTGTAGGGCAAACATTTGGCCCATTGTGTCTGTACTAGCTCCCTGAGCATTCTCTCCATAATAAAATCATCTCCAATATTTGCTACTAACCATGGGTAAAATTTTTTGATGGGCGTTATCTTGTCTTCTATCAGTGGAATCCTGCTGTGTACAAATTGGCAGCAGCTTTTGCCTCAGGACAATTTCAAAATGTATCCATTTGTGATAAAAAACTTTCACGTATCATGAAAACAGAAAATGCTCTGTATAAATGCAACAGTCTCCTTTTTCAGGAGAACCGCATACATGACCTGCCTGTAAGTTATTAAACCTAGGCTTTGAAATAGAGACCAGCAGCTTTTGAGAACTTCAGGTTATGAAAAATGCCATTTAAATAAAGGTTATATTGAATAAAAGTAAAGGCACCATAGTCTTACAAGACCTTAGGGCTGCTCTATTACCAGAAAGAGAGATTCCTGGTGGTGGCGGTTTAACCTGAGGGTCACCACACCTCCGGTAAGGCATATGATTGTGAGGGAAGGCCTCACAGCAGGTGTGGGACTTGAACCCATGATGTTGGTGTCATTCTGCAAACCAGCCATCCAAGCTAAGAGAAAATGAAGACCTCAGATGCTGGAGATCAAAGCCAAGAGTGTGGTGCTGGAAAAGCACAGCAGGTCAGGCAGCATCCAAGGAGCAAGAGAATCGACATTTCGGGCATAAGCCCTTCATCAGGAATGAGGCTTATGCCCGATTGCTTAAGAAGGGTTTAAGAAACTGTTTAAGAAGGGTGGTAAGGACAATCCAGGGAACTATAGACCTGTGAGCCTGATGTTAGTGCTGGGCAAGTTGTTGGAGGAATTCTGAGGGACAGGATGTACATGTATTTGGAAAGGCAAGGACTGATTCGGGAAAGTCAACATGGCTTTGTGTTTGGGAAATTATGTCTCACAAACGTGATTGAGTTTTTTGAAGAAGTAACAAAGAGGATTGATGAGGGAAGAGCAGTAGATGTGATCTATATGGACTTCAGTAACGCATTTGACAACGTTCCCCATGGGAGACTGGTTAGCAAGGTTGGGTCTTATGGAATACAGGGAGAGCTAGCCATTTGGATACAGAACTGGCTCAAAGGTAGAAGACAGAGGGTGGTGGTGGAGGGTTGTTTTTCAGACTGGAGGCCTGTGACCAGTGGAGTGCCACAAGGATTGGTGCTGGGTCGACTACTTTTTGTCATTTATATAAATGATTTGGATGTAAGCATAAGAGGTATAGTTAGTAAATTTGCAGATGACACCAAAATTAGACGTGTTGTGGACAGCGATGAAGCTTACCTCAGATTACAACAGGATCTTGACCAGATGGGCCAATGGGCTGAGAAGTAGCAGATGGAGTTTAATTCAGATAAATGCGAGATGCTGCATTTTGGGAAAACAAATCTTAGCAGGACTTATACACTTAATGGTAAGGTCCTAGGGAGTGTTGCTGAACAAAGAGACCTTGGAGTGCAGGTTCATAGCTCTTTGAAAGTGGAGTCGTAGGTAGATAGGATAGTGAAGAAGGCATTTGGTATGCTTTCTTTTATTGGTCAGAGTATTGAGTACAGGAGTTGGGAGGTCATGTTGCAGCTGTACAGGACATTGGTTAGGCCACTGTTGGATAATTGTGTGCAATTCTGGTCTCCATTTTATCGGAAAGATGTTGTGAAACTTGAAAGGGTTCAGAAAAGATTTACAAAGCTGTTGCCAGGGTTGGAGGATTTGAGCTACAGGGAGAGGCTGAATAGGCTGGGGCTGTTTTCCCTGGAGCGTCAGAGGCTGAGGGGTGACCTTATAGAGGTTTACAAAATTATGAGGGGCATGGATAGGGTAAATAGGCAAAGTCTTTTCCCTGGGGTCGGGGAACCCAGAACTAGAGGGCATAGGTTTAGGGTGAGAGGGGAAAGATATAAAAGAGATCTAAGGGGCAACTTTTTCACAGAGGGTGGTGCGTGTATGGAATGAGATGCCAGAGGAAGTGGTGGAGGCTGGCACAATTGCAACATTTAAAAGGCATTTGGATGGGTATATGAATAGGAAAGGTTTGGAGGGATATGGCCGGGTGCTGGCAGGTGGGACTAGATTGGCTTGGGATTTCTGGTCGGCATGGACGGGTTGGACCAAAGGGGCTGTTTTTGTGCTGTACATCTCTATGACTCTATGACTCTACATCAATTCTCCTGCTCCTCGGAGGCTGCCTGACCTGCTATGCTTTTCCAGCGCCACACTCTTGAATCCAAGCTAATTCGAGCAGAGGCTGATAGCCAAAATCGGTACCCACGAGCAGGGCCTCAACCGGGATCTTGGGTTTAAGTCACACTACAGTGACCCCACTGCACTGCGCACACACACACACAGAGACACACACACACACACACAGACACATTCACAGACAGACACACACACAAACACACACACTCTTACAGACCAATACACTCACGCAAACCCTCTCTCATGCACAAGCCATCTCTCATACGGTCACACATACACTCCCACAAACACGCACCCTCTCACAGACTTATACCCTTTTACACTCACACTTACACACATACATACACTCTCTCACAAACACTCATAACCTACCTCTCCACCCCACACACGCACCCACATGCACACACACGCACACATATCAGTTTGTGGGGTGAATTTGTGCTTGTCGAATTACATTTATTTTGCACAAAAACTGCATAAATCCATGTAACATTCTGTAAATCTGTTTTTTAGATTAGAATCAGTCTGAACGTTGTGACACAGGCAGTTTCACACAGGGCACCTCACCTTCAATGTGTTATCTAAGCTGACCTGACGCCAATTGTTAAAGTTCACTTGAGAATGAGAATGTAACTTTAAAAAAAGTTCTTGGATTTACATATGAAAGAACTGAAACCAACATGGTCATTCTAAAAGATGAGAGACTTAACAAACAATCCAGGTCTTTTTCATATGTAATTTCAGTTACATCACACTGTAAACATTTGCTATAAATTCTGTGTCTTACGATCTTATATTCCACAATCACCTGATGAAGGAGCAGCGGTCCGAAAGCTAGTGCTTCCAAATAAACCTGTTGGACTATAACCTGGTGTTATGTGATTTTTAACTTTGTCCATCCCTGTCCAATACCGGCACCTCCATAACTCTCACATGGAGCTGCACGGACAGTAAGCTGATGGTACGTTCATAGGCAATAGGAATGAAAGTCATCCATTCAGCCACTTTGAGATTGCTCTGCCATTTGAGAAGATCATGGATGATTTGATTGTGCCCTTAACTCAATAATCTCCTGACTTCCATCGATATCCCTGGACTCCCTCAAGATTAAAAATCTGTCTCACTTAGCCTTGAATATGCTCCAATGCTCACTGCAGAAGAGAATTCTGAAAAATAATGAGACAATAATTCCTTTCCATCTCCATCTTAAATGGGTTTAACCCCCTTTTCTTTTAACTGGTGTTTCCTAGTTCTAGTCTCCCCCCACAAGGAAGAAACATCCTCTTAGTATCTACCCTGTCAAGCTCACTGAGAGACTTATACTTTTCAATAAACTCACCTCTCATACTTTGAAACTCCAATGAATGTATCATCAGGCCATATTGTAGCTGACAAAGTTGGCCATTTAACAACATGGTGACTACTCTACCATTCAATGAGATGATCATGACTGGCCTGATAATCCTCAACTTCACCTTCTTGCCTTTTCTCTATAATCCTGGATACCTTCACTGATTAAAAATCTCTGTCTCAGCCTTGACACACCCTCTGGTAAAAAAAATCCTCTGAGAGAAGACAATCCTTTTCATCTCTGTCCTAAAGGGACAACCTCTTATTCTGAGGGGATAGCCTCTGGTCTGAGACTCTCCTCAAAGGCGAAACAAGCTTTCTACCTCTGCCCTGTCAGGACCAATGAGAATCCTTTATATTTCAATAAGATTGCCTCTCATTCTTCCAAACTCCAATGAGTCCAGACCCAATCTAATCTGTCACCATGTCCTTTCTCCCCTCCCCCAACCCCAGTCTGGCAGTTAGACACACCATTGTTCTCCCATTCTCACACTCTAATTGCTAATCTGAACTATTAATATCTTTTCTCCCCCAGCATTCTATACCCCACCACCCCATACCCCACTCTTCCCCAACTATAGCAGAAATGCTGTTCCTTCCACACTTCACTTCAGCTCTGAGGAAGATTCATCGAGGGCTCGAATCATTAGCTTGCTCTCTCTCCACGGATGCTGTCTAACCTGCTGTGATCTCCAGGAAAAGTTGTTTTCAGTACAGACTCCAGCATTTGCAGCAATATGCTCCTAATCTATCAACCTCTCCTCATAAAACAGAACTTCCACTCCTGAGATCAACTCGTGAACCTTCTCTGGATTGGTCCCATTGCCAATCTAGCCTTCTTTATGCATCCAACCTGCTCAACCTTTCATAATTATCCAAACCCCATTGGTCAATGTTGGCATCTGCATCCATCTTTCTTCATTTCACTCTGTCACTTCCTATTCCCTTTTCCCCTGTTAATCTATTCAATGTCTCCTCAAATGCACCAGCACTGTTCACTTGGTAGCAAGTTCAACATTCTTTTCACTCTCTGGGTAAAGAAGCTTATCCAGAATTGCCTATTTATTAGTGTCTGTCATGTTGTACGGCTGTTATTTTGGTCTCCCTCCTCATTAATATGAAACACTGTCTCCCTAACAAACACTTCCATAATCTTCTAATCTTCTTTCAGGCCCCCACCTCTACCATCTCTCTCCTGAAGATTTTGTTCAGCCCATTTCATAATTTTGCTTATGTGGTACATTATCTGAACTCTCCACTTTCAGCCTTGGAGCAGCTTATTCAACACACATATTGCTTCATGTACATTTCGGGGAAAAGAAATCCCTTTGTCCTTCTCTGGATCATCTGACTAGACAAGTAACTCTTTCATTTGTGTCAAATGTTATGAAAGGGACAATTGGGAAATAACAGTTCTAGGAGGGATATTTTCCAACAACCTATCAGATCTCTTGTTCAGTTTCCGCCCTTCATTTTCCATTTTGCATGTAGTCAATTTATAGATCTGGAAATTATGCAATCATTCTTTAACATTCCAAACAATTCGTTTGGTACAGATTCATTTTTTATGGCTTGCAGTGATCTCCATTCCCCCATCCTCCCACTGCACACTTTCCTTTGATCTGTGACATTGCTTTCTAAACACACACCGTGTACTACAGTTGTTTACAAAATACAAGGTGCACTAGTGGTCAGACATTCTCCTCATGGTGACAACATTAAATGTCACCTGTTCCAAAGCAGTTGTATCAATGTGAGTGCCTGCAATTTGTTACTCATATCTGAGCTACTGACCCCAGATGTGGGCCAGTTGATAAAATGACTCCTTGGTTGATCTGACAAGCTTTAAAATGTGATTCGATGTGAAAGGCTATTTGTACCAATAATAGAATCTGTTAGAGACACAGCATTCCAGGAACACAAATTGAAGATCAAACAGTTTGAGCATGTTTTGAATAAATAGAAATCCTGCAGTGCAGAAAGAGCCCAGTCAGACCATAAAGTCTGCACTAACAAGCATCCCACCATCAACCCTGTACCCATAACCCCACATTTGCCATGGCTAACCCACCTGGCTGCTTATCTTTGGACTGTGGAAGGAAACCCACATAGACATGAGAAGAATGTGCAAATTCCACACCAATACTCATCCAAGGGTGGAATCGAGCCCAGGTTCCTGGTGCTGTGAGGCAGAAGTGCTAACCACTGAGCCACCATGGGATTGGACCCAAAAGGATTGGCTGCTGCTTTCAGTGTTAGCATGAAACAGGCAATAACAAATCTGCACTTCCAACAGGACCACCACATCCCAAGGACAAAAAACAAAAGCAGTTACTCACCTCGACTGGGCTGAAGAGAAATTTCTTTGTTCAGAGATTTTAAATGTTTGGAATTCTCTACCCCATACAGCCATGGGAAGTCATTCTGTAATATGCTCCAGACAAAGTTTAATAGAGTTTTTTGGGGCAAATGAAACTAGTAGATAACCAATGAGCTGGAAAGTGCAGTTGAAGTAGTAAATTGACCTTGACAATATTCACAGACAGAGTTGGTTCCAAGGGCAAATATTCTATTTCCTATGTCCTTGTACTACAATGTAAGAAATATAGTAGCCAATTTGTACACAGCAAGATCCCAAAACTGTAATGTGATAATGGGGCTATTTGATTATGTTATTTGAGAGATAAATATTAACCAGTAAGCCGTGGAGAACTCCCCAACATTTCTTTAAAATAGTAGCCATAGGATCTCCCACCTGAAAGGGCAGAATGGGTTTCATCCTAAAAAGTGGCAACTCCAACAATCCTTCGAGTAGGACATTAACCCACAACCATCTAAATCTGACGCACGAGACCCAACCCAACCGATGTGTTTGCTGCAGTTCGAGTTACAGTGACATGTTGTTGTCTCAATACTGAAGGGGAAACAAACGTAACGAATGAAGTCACCCAGTTAAATAATGCATTCAGCACTGGAAATGTCCACTGGTTATTGCAGATCTGAGAAAGCAAACACAAGTTCAAATCAACTGACAAGCAAAATATCCTTGTTATGTTAACTTGGCTGAGTACCATAGTGCATGCTGTCATAAATTCATATCATACAGAAAAGACTCTTCGGCCCATCGAGTCTGTACCACCAAAAACAGACTAAACCCACACCAGTCCCATTTTTCAGCACTGGTCCTATTGCCTTGAATGTTATGTCCCTTCAAGTACTTATCCAAGTACTTTTTAAAGAATGTGAGGTTTCCCACCTCAATTAGCTTTCCAGGTAGTGCATTCCAGACTCCACCACCCTTTGGGTGATGGGGTGTTTCCTGAAGTCCCTTCTGCCCCTTCTGCCATTCATGTTAAACCCCCAACCCTCTCCTTGTTCTGGTTAATCTCCATGACCTGGCTATATTAATTCAATATTATTCAAGAACAGTAAGCTAAATATCTCTGCATCCCTACAGCCATTTGATCATCCAGCACGAGCACCAGTGCCATCTACCCATCGTCCCTGTGCTTCCTAACCCATACTGCCTTCTAGTCCAGTTTCAAACTGATTTTAGATCTTTGTTTTCAAGTCTCACTCCTCCCTATCTCTGTAATCTTCTGCAGCCTTACTTCAATAGCACATGTCACAAACAGAATTTCAAGTGCACTTCTTCCCAAACTATTTGAAATCCGTCTACTTGCACAAGCACTTGCAGTTACTTACTTGAAAGATATTTTTCACAAACAAGCCTTTCCATCTTAACTGCTCTCAAATTCTTTGAAGAGTAAGCTTAATCAACTATTACCCATTCCTGCTAAAATTGATGGTTCTTTCTATTGATTTTTATTACATTAGATATTGTTCCAGTCACCTTTTTTCTTCTCACAAGCATTTCTTTCTCAATAGTACTCAGTCTGAGATTTTGGAGAAGATTTGTAGCTCAGGTTGTGGATCAGGTTGTCTGTTTGCTCACTGAGCTGGTGGACTTGTTTTCAGATGTTTCGTCACCATGCTAGGTAATGTTATGAGTGAGCCCCTGGTGAATCTCAACTAGCAAACAGACAACCTGAGTACTTAGACTATTACATCAGCAACCAGGAACTTTTCTCCAGACACTTGGTTCACATGTGGATTGAATTTGTTGAGGAAGTGGTGAATGCGGACACAATTGCAAAGTTTAAAAGACATTTGGATAGGAACATGAACAGCAAAGCTTTGGAGGGATATGGGCCAGGAGCAGGCAGGTCAGACAGTTTAGGTTGGGATTATGTTCAGCATGAACTGGTTGGACCGAAGGGTCTATTTCTGTACAGTATGACTCTATAACTTCAATTTTCTTACCTTAAACTTTCTTATATTTGAATTTTGTCATTCTGACAACATATGGGGAAAATTTGATGATTAATCTGTAACTCTTCAAGATTCTTAACTCAATTCTCCATAACAAAAGCAAAACCATGCAGATGCTAGATATCTGAAAAACAAAACAGAAATGCTGAAAATACTCAGCGGGTCAGGTCACATCTATGGACAGAAAGAGAAAGTTAATGCTTCTGATTTTTGTGGCATTTCATTAGAATGTAGTTCTTCTGAAAACTCTAGACAAGCATAAGATTGGAGAAGGGAATGAATAGCAGAGTTATATGAAAAACGAAGTGAGGATGTTTGATTGGAGCATGAACACCAGCATGGACTGGTAGATCAATTGCTGTGGCAGATATTCTGTGGAATCCCATCAGTACTGATCTCATGCACACTGACTCAGTATTGTGGGAGTGGCATGGCAGGCTTGTCCAAAACAAACCGTCTGTGATACACTTAGGGTTATTGAGTATATTTTTATGCAACATGTTCTAGATATCGTCGGTGTAACAGGATATGTGACAAAGCTATAATGGTCTGAAGATAAAGATACAAAGTATAAATATCCCAGACTCCATCCTGCCCTGGGATCACTTGAAGCATGGCACCCTACTGAGAGAATTCCTGATGAAGGGCTTATACCTGAAACGCCGATTCTCCTGCTTCTCGGATGCTGCCTGACCTGCTGTGCTTTTCCAGCACCACACTCACGACCCTATTGCAAGCATTCTGCTCTGTTATAACTTAATGTTGATGTATAATTGTTAGCTGTAATAAGCATCTGTTGGATTCTTCAATACCATAATATTCAGCTTCTTATATTCTGGGAGATAATGTAAACATTTCCCCCCTCACGTAAAATACCATTAGAGGCAAACATACATCATGGTTTGCAGCAGTGGCTGTACATAAAACACTCCAATAATTTGGTGGTAGATATTTGGAAAACTGACTGAAGATCAATTGGACAACAGATTGGACAACAGAGAATTCAGACAAACAGCAACATCAGATACAGAATCTAAGATTGTCTTGCTTTAGAATAAAACAAATGCTGAAGTTACAAACATCGTCAAACCTAGTGGCTGCAGGCCTGTACATGAGCAGTTGACATCTTTCTCCATCTTCAAAGACCACAACAGACTGTTCCTAAACAGAAAATAGAGTTTGAAACAAACGAATGAAGCATTTTTCAATGTTAAGAAGCCTTAACTGTGTCCAGAGCTTGACTAATTCCATTGTACTTTTTCTTCAAATCAGCATAAATCTAAACAAAGCATATGTTATACTTTCATTCATTAGTTGGTGTGAATCTCACCTACAAACATAAACCTGATAATATAAGCCTGCAAATTCTAAGTTAGGAACCTGCAATTCTTCAAGGAGCAGTAACAGGGGAAAAATAAAGAGAAACAGAAGCAAAAAACAGGCAAATAAAATGGGAGAGAAGCAAAACCAGCAGAAGAAACAAACAAAGACTGCATAGCACTTCACTTCTTAAAAAAAAGACCTGCACAAGGCAATAGAAGGCAAACATGTAATTATGGATTAGGCAGCACTCAGTGACAACTTTACTGAGTTACAACTTTTCAAACAACATTTTCAGTTCTGTTTTACAGATCAAATGATAGGTGATCCCATGGGAAAACACTTTAAAAATCTTGTTTGTTATTTGGAAGCACTCGCTTTCGGAGCACTGCTCCTTCATCAGATAGTTGTGGAACAGGATCATAAGACACAGAATTCATAACAAAAGATTACAGTGTCATGCAACTGAAATTATATATTTGTTCAATGTATCATTTAATTTGCATGACACCGTAATCTTTTGCTATAAGTTCTGTGTCTTATGATCCTGCTCCACAGCTACCTGATAAAGGGACAGCGCTCTGAAAGCTACTGCTTCCAAATAAACCTGTTGGACTATAACCTGGTGTTGTGTGATTTTTAACTTTCTCTACCCCAACACCGGCTGCTCCATATCTTGTTTGTTATTGGCACTCTATGAGGACTTCATAAGATCGACACATCCAGTCTTTCCATGAGCAATCAAACAGATCCAAAAATCATCTGGAAGGTACTTGAAGACCAGCTCAAGATAAGTCAGAACCTCAGGGTTAACAGGCTCCAATTATGTCATGCACACAGTAATCCTTAGTATCTATTCGCCAATATCTTGGAATATAATGCATCAAAGAGTGTGAGAATTATTTCTCTGTAGAGAGTTTGTCAGAGAGACTCACTGAAGATAGTACCCACCTCTACACCAATTAAAACTTTACAGGAATAGTGCCTGAGGACTGGAGGATAGCAAATGTGGTTCCCTTGTTCAAAAAGGGTAGTAGAGACAACCCTGGTAATTATAGACCAGTGAGTATCACTTCAGTTGTTGGTAAAGTGTTGGAAAAGGTTATAAGAGATAGGATTTATAACCATCTAGAAAAGAATAATCTGATCAGGGACAGTCAGCACGGTTTTGTGAAGGGTAGGTCATACCTAATGAATCTTATTGAGTTTTTTGACAAAGTGACCAGACAGGTAGATGAGAGTAAACCAGTTGATGTGGTGTATATGGATTTCAGCAAGGCGTTCGATAAGGTTCCCCACAGTAGGCTATTAGACAAAATACGGAGGAATGGGATTGTGGGAGACATAGCAGTTTGGATCAGTATTGGCTTGCTGAAAGAAAACAGAGGGTTGTAGTTGATGGAACATGTTCATCTTGGTGTCGGGTTACTAGCGGCGTACCGCAAGGGTCAGTGTTGGGTCCACTGCTGTTCGTCATTTTTATAAATGACTTGGATGAGGGCTTAGAAGGGTGGGTTAGTAAATTTGCGGACGACACTAAGGTCGGTGGAGTTGTGGATAGTGACAAAGGATGTAGTAGGTTGCAGAGAGACATAGATAGGATGCAGAGCTGGCAAATGGAGTTTAGATTAGATTACTTACAGTGTGGAAACAGGCCCTTCGGCCCAACAAGTCCACATCGCCCCGCCGAAGCACAACCCACCCAGACCCATTCACCTAACACTACAGGCAATTTAGCATGGCCAATTCACCTAACCTGCACATTTTTGGATTGTGGGTGGAAACTGGAGGAGGAAACCCATGCAGACACAGGGAGAATGTGCAAACACCACACAGAGAGTCGCCTGAAGGGGGAATTGAACCCGGGTCTCAGCAGTGCTAACCACTGGGCCATCGTGAGTTTAATGTGGACAAGGGTGAGGTGATATACTTTGGACGGAGTAATCAGAATGCAAAGTACGGGGCTAATGATAAGATTCTTGGGAGTGCAGATGAGCAGAGAGATCTCGGTGTCCATGTACACAGATTGACAGGGTTTTTAAGAAGGCATACAGTATTTTGGCCTTTATTAATAGAGGGATTGAGTTCCAGAACCAGGAGGTTATGCTGCAGCTGTACAAAGCTCTGGTACGGCCACACTTGGAGTATTGTGTACAGTTCTGGTCACCACATTATAAGAAGGATATGGAAGTTTTGGAAAGGGTGCAGAGGAGATTTACTAGGATGTTGCCTGGTATGGTAGGAATGTCTTACGAGGAAAGGCTGAGGGCCTTGAGGCTGTTCTCGTTAAAGAGAAGAAGGTTGGGAGGTGATTTAATAGGGACATACAAGATAATCAGAGGGTTAGATAGGGTGGACAGGGAGAGCCTTTTTCCAAGTATAGGGACGGCAAACACGAGGGGATACAACTTTAAAGTGAGGGGGGATAGGTATAAGACAGATGTCAGAGGTAGTTTCTTTACTCAGAGAGTAGTAAGGGTATGGAATGCTTTGCCTGCATCGGTAGTAGATTCGCCAAGTTTAAGTGCATATAAGTCATCATTGGACAGGCAAATGGACGTTCATGGAATAGTGTAGGTGGGACGGGCTTCAGATTAGTATGACAGGGCAGCGCAACATCGAGGGCCAAAGGGCCTGTACTGTGCTGTAATGTTCTAGGTTCTAAAACCTTTAGGAAGAGTCTTTTGGACAAAAAAAGGGCAATACCATTGACACATCACTTGAAGATACCAAAACAGCAAGCCAATGACAATTGCATGTCTTAATGCAGACAACAAACACAATTGCTACAATCAAGGCCAAGCCAGACCCCAGAACAAAACACAGGTGAATAAAACTGAAGAGCACCACAACATTGGCAGCAAGGAAAGGATTAAGAAGGTGCACAAACTCAAGCATATCGATCAGGCTCAGAAAAGGCATCTCCACTTGAGAGAATGGCTCACGAAGGACCTCTCCTGTGTGTCAGAAGGCAACCACCAACTACAGGCTTCATTTCGCTCAAGCTGGTTCTGCCTACAAGATCTGGTTAACTGCAATGCGACAAACACAGGAATATCATGATTCCAAAATGGATACATCAGAAAAGCAATGTGTGCATCTTGGTCAAAGGACAAAAACGTCTCTTTTAATGTTCGTCTAAAGAGCCCGTAGTTTGCATAAGTCAATTCTTCCAATATCAGGGACAAGTTCTGTTTGGCATCATGTGGTTTTATATATAATAATTCATCAAGAAATTCACTGTTGAAATGACCTACCACAAATTACTAACGTAGACAAGCCAGAGGTTGGAAGAATACAGTGAGGCAAGCAGGATCAGGAGAAGGAGAAGTCGCTGTTTTGGGTGGAATCCTTCTTCAGGAAGGGTGTGACCTCTTCAGCACCTTTCTCACTGGCATACTGTTGTGACCTCTTCAGCCCCTTTCTCACTGCTACACTGCTGTAACTTCTTCAGCCCCTTTCTCACTACCACAGTGCTGTAACATCTTCAGTCCCCTTACTCACTGTCAAACTGCTGTGACCTCTTCAGTCCCTTTCTCACTGCCATAGAGCTATAACCTCTTCAGTCCCCTTTCTCACTACCACACTGCTGTAACATCTTCAGTCTCCTTTCTCACTGCCACACTGCTGTGACATCTTCAGTCCCCTTTCTCACTGCCACACGGCTATAACCTCTTCAGTCCCCTTTCTCACTGCCATACTACTATAAACCCTTCAGCCCCTTTCTCACTGCCACACTGGTGTAACTTCTTCAGTGTCTTTCTCACGACCACACTGCTGTAACATCTTCAGCCCCATTCTCACTGCCACACAGCTGTAACCTCTTCAGTGTCTTTCTCACTGCCACACTGCTGTAACTTCTTCTGTTCACTTTCTCACTGCCATACTGCAATAACCTCTTCAGTCCCCTTTCTCACGGCCACACTGCTGTAACCTCTTCAGTGTCTTTCTTACTGCCACACTGCCGTAACCTCTTCAGCTCCTTTCTCACTGCCATACTGCTGTGATCTCTTCAGCCCCATTCTAACTGTCACACTGCTGTGATTTCTTCAGTCCCCTTTCTCACTGCCACACTGCTGAGACCTCTTCAGCCCCCTTTCTCCCTGCCACACAGCTGTACCTTCTTCAGACTCTTTCTCACTGCCACATTGCTGTAACCTCTCCAGCCACTTTCTCACTGCCACACTGCTCTGACCTCTTCAGCGCCTTTCTCACTGCCACACTGCTGGGACCTCTTCAGCCACTTTCTCACTGCCATACTGCTGTGATGTCTTCAGTCCCCTTTCTCACTGCCACGCTGCTGTAACCTCTTCAGTCCACTTTCTCACTGCCACACTGCTGTGACCTCTTCAGCACCTTTCTCACTGCCACACTGCTGTGATGTCTTCAGTCACCTTTGTCACTGCCAGACTGCTGCGACCTCTTTAGCGCCTCTCTCACTGCCATACTGCTGGCACCTCTTCAGCTGCTTTCTCACTGCCACTCTGCTGTAACCTCTTCAACCCCTTTCTCACTGCCACACTGCTGTGACCTCTTCAGCCCCTTTCTCACTGCAACATTGCTGTAACCTCTTCAGCCCCTTTCTCACTGCCACACTGCTGTGACCTCTTCAGCCCCTTTCTCACTGACACGCTGATGTAACTTCTTCAGTCTCTTTGTCACGGCCATGCTCCTGTAAACTCTTCAGCCCCTTTCTCACTGCCACACTGCTGTGACCTCTTCAGCCCCTTTCTCACTGACACGCTGATGTAACTTCTTCAGTCCCTTTGTCACGGCCACACTGCTGTAAACTCTTCAGCCACTTTCTCACTGCCACACTGCTGTGACCTCTTCAGCCCCTTTCTCACTGCCATACTGTTGTGACCTCTTCAGTCCACTTTCCCACAGCCACACTGCTGTAACCTCTTCAGTCCCCTTTCTCACTGCCACACTGCAGTAACCTCTTCAGCCCCTTACTCACTGCCATACTGCTGTGACCTCTTCAGCACCTTTCTCACTGCCATACTGTTGTGACCTCTTCAGCCAAATTCTCACAGCCACACTGCTGTAATCTCTTCAGTCCCCTTTCTCACTGCAACACTGCTGTGATTTCTTCAGTCAACTTTCTCACTGCCACACTGCTGTAACCTCTTCAACTCCTTTCTCACTGCCACACTGCTGAGACCTCTTCAGGCTCTTTCTCCCTGCCACACTGCTGTAACCTCTCCAGCCCCTTTGACACTGCCATAAAGCTGTAACCTCCTCAGCGCCTTTCTCACTGCTACACTGCTGTGCCCTCTTCAGCCCCTTTCTCACTGCCACACTGCTGTGACCTCTTCAGCCCCTTTCTCACTGCCACTCTGCTGTAACCTCTTCAGTCCCCTTTCTCATTGCCACACTGCTGTGAACTCTTCAGCCCCTTTCTCACTGCCACTCTGCTGTAACCTCTTCAGCCCCTTTCTCACTGCCACTCTGCTGTAACCTCTTCAGTCCCCTTTCTCACTGCCACACAGCTGTAACTTCTTCAGCCCCTTTCTCACTGCCACTCTGCTGTAATCTTTTCAGCACCTTTCTCACTGCTATACTGTTGTGACCTCTTCAGCCCCTTTCTCACTGCTACACGGCTGTAACATCTTCAGTCCCCTTTCTCACTACCACACTGCTGTAACATCTTCTGGCCCTTTCTCATTGCTATATTGCTGTAGCGACTTCAATCCCCTTTCGCACAGCCACACTGCTGTAACTTCTTCAGCCCCTTTCTCACTGCCACACTGCTGTAACCTCTTCAGTCCCCTTTCTCACTGCCACACAGCTGTAACTTCTTCAGCCCCTTTCTCAATGCCACACTGCTGTAACCTCTTCAGACCCCTTCTCACTGCCATACTGTTGTGTTCTCTTCAGCCCCTTTCTCACTGCCACACTGCTGTAACCTCTTCAACCCCTTTCTCACTGCCACACTGCAGTAAACTCTTCAGTCCCCTTTCTCATTGCTACACTGCTGTAGCGTCTTCAATCCCCTTTCTCACTGCCACACTGCTGTAACCTCTTCACTCTCCTTTCTCACTGCCACACTGCTGTAACCTCTTCAGCCCCTTTCTCACTGCTACACTGCTGTAAGCTCTTCAGTCCCCTTTCTCACTGCCACACTGCTGTAACCTCTTCAACCCCTTTCTCACTGCCACACTGCAGTAAACTCTTCAGTCCCCTTTCTCACTGCTACACTGCTGTAGCGTATTCAATCCCCTATCTCACAGTCACACTGCTGTAACTTCTTCAGCCCCTTTCTCACTGCCACACTGCTGTAACCTCTTCAGTCCCCTTTCTCACTGCCACACTGCTGTAATCTCTTCAGACCCCTTCTCACTGCCATACTGCTGTAATCTCTTCAGCCACTTTCTCACTGCCATACTGCTGTGACCTCTTCAGCCCTTTCTCACTGCCACACTGCTGTAACCTCTTCAGCGCCTTTCTCACTGCCACACTGCTGTGATATCTTCAGTCCCCTTTCTCACTGCCATACTGCTGTGATATCTTCAGTCCCCTTTTTCACTGCCACACTGCTGTAACCTCTTCAACCCCTTTCTCACTGCCACACTGCAGTAAACTCTTCAGTCCCCTTTCTCACTGCTACACTGCTGTAGCGTATTCAATCCCCTATCTCACAGTCACACTGCTGTAACTTCTTCAGCCCCTTTCTCACTGCCACACTGCTGTAACCTCTTCAGTCCCCTTTCTCACTGCCACACTGCTGTAATCTCTTCAGACCCCTTCTCACTGCCATACTGCTGTAATCTCTTCAGCCACTTTCTCACTGCCATACTGCTGTGACCTCTTCAGCCCTTTCTCACTGCCACACAACTGTACCCTCTTCACACTCTTTCTTACAGCCACATTGCTGCGACCTCTTCAGCCCCTTTCTCACTGCCACACTGCTGTAACCTCTTCAGTCACCTCTCTCAACGCCACACTGATGTAATTTCTTCAGTCCCTTTCTCACTGCCACACTGCTGTAATCTCTTCAGCCCCTTTCTCACTGCCACACTGCTGTAACCTCATCAGGCTCTTTTTCACTGCCACACTGCTGTAACTTCTTCAGCCCCTTTCTCACTGCCACACTGCTGTGACCTCTTCAGCCCCCTTCTCACTGCCATACTGCTGGCACCTCTTCAGCTGCTTTCTCACTGCCACTCTGCTGTAACCTCTTCAACCCCTTTCTCACTGCCACACTGCTGTGACCTCTTCAGCCCCTTTCTCACTGCAACATTGCTGTAACCTCTTCAGCCCCTTTCTCACTGCCACACTGCTGTGACCTCTTCAGCCCCTTTCTCACTGACACGCTGATGTAACTTCTTCAGTCTCTTTGTCACGGCCATGCTCCTGTAAACTCTTCAGCCCCTTTCTCACTGCCACACTGCTGTGACCTCTTCAGCCCCTTTCTCACTGACACGCTGATGTAACTTCTTCAGTCCCTTTGTCACGGCCACACTGCTGTAAACTCTTCAGCCACTTTCTCACTGCCACACTGCTGTGACCTCTTCAGCCCCTTTCTCACTGCCATACTGTTGTGACCTCTTCAGTCCACTTTCCCACAGCCACACTGCTGTAACCTCTTCAGTCCCCTTTCTCACTGCCACACTGCAGTAACCTCTTCAGCCCCTTACTCACTGCCATACTGCTGTGACCTCTTCAGCACCTTTCTCACTGCCATACTGTTGTGACCTCTTCAGCCAAATTCTCACAGCCACACTGCTGTAATCTCTTCAGTCCCCTTTCTCACTGCAACACTGCTGTGATTTCTTCAGTCAACTTTCTCACTGCCACACTGCTGTAACCTCTTCAACTCCTTTCTCACTGCCACACTGCTGAGACCTCTTCAGGCTCTTTCTCCCTGCCACACTGCTGTAACCTCTCCAGCCCCTTTGACACTGCCATAAAGCTGTAACCTCCTCAGCGCCTTTCTCACTGCTACACTGCTGTGCCCTCTTCAGCCCCTTTCTCACTGCCACACTGCTGTGACCTCTTCAGCCCCTTTCTCACTGCCACTCTGCTGTAACCTCTTCAGTCCCCTTTCTCATTGCCACACTGCTGTGAACTCTTCAGCCCCTTTCTCACTGCCACTCTGCTGTAACCTCTTCAGCCCCTTTCTCACTGCCACTCTGCTGTAACCTCTTCAGTCCCCTTTCTCACTGCCACACAGCTGTAACTTCTTCAGCCCCTTTCTCACTGCCACTCTGCTGTAATCTTTTCAGCACCTTTCTCACTGCTATACTGTTGTGACCTCTTCAGCCCCTTTCTCACTGCTACACGGCTGTAACATCTTCAGTCCCCTTTCTCACTACCACACTGCTGTAACATCTTCTGGCCCTTTCTCATTGCTATATTGCTGTAGCGACTTCAATCCCCTTTCGCACAGCCACACTGCTGTAACTTCTTCAGCCCCTTTCTCACTGCCACACTGCTGTAACCTCTTCAGTCCCCTTTCTCACTGCCACACAGCTGTAACTTCTTCAGCCCCTTTCTCAATGCCACACTGCTGTAACCTCTTCAGACCCCTTCTCACTGCCATACTGTTGTGTTCTCTTCAGCCCCTTTCTCACTGCCACACTGCTGTAACCTCTTCAACCCCTTTCTCACTGCCACACTGCAGTAAACTCTTCAGTCCCCTTTCTCATTGCTACACTGCTGTAGCGTCTTCAATCCCCTTTCTCACTGCCACACTGCTGTAACCTCTTCACTCTCCTTTCTCACTGCCACACTGCTGTAACCTCTTCAGCCCCTTTCTCACTGCTACACTGCTGTAAGCTCTTCAGTCCCCTTTCTCACTGCCACACTGCTGTAACCTCTTCAACCCCTTTCTCACTGCCACACTGCAGTAAACTCTTCAGTCCCCTTTCTCACTGCTACACTGCTGTAGCGTATTCAATCCCCTATCTCACAGTCACACTGCTGTAACTTCTTCAGCCCCTTTCTCACTGCCACACTGCTGTAACCTCTTCAGTCCCCTTTCTCACTGCCACACTGCTGTAATCTCTTCAGACCCCTTCTCACTGCCATACTGCTGTAATCTCTTCAGCCACTTTCTCACTGCCATACTGCTGTGACCTCTTCAGCCCTTTCTCACTGCCACACTGCTGTAACCTCTTCAGCGCCTTTCTCACTGCCACACTGCTGTGATATCTTCAGTCCCCTTTCTCACTGCCATACTGCTGTGATATCTTCAGTCCCCTTTTTCACTGCCACACTGCTGTAACCTCTTCAACCCCTTTCTCACTGCCACACTGCAGTAAACTCTTCAGTCCCCTTTCTCACTGCTACACTGCTGTAGCGTATTCAATCCCCTATCTCACAGTCACACTGCTGTAACTTCTTCAGCCCCTTTCTCACTGCCACACTGCTGTAACCTCTTCAGTCCCCTTTCTCACTGCCACACTGCTGTAATCTCTTCAGACCCCTTCTCACTGCCATACTGCTGTAATCTCTTCAGCCACTTTCTCACTGCCATACTGCTGTGACCTCTTCAGCCCTTTCTCACTGCCACACAACTGTACCCTCTTCACACTCTTTCTTACAGCCACATTGCTGCGACCTCTTCAGCCCCTTTCTCACTGCCACACTGCTGTAACCTCTTCAGTCACCTCTCTCAACGCCACACTGATGTAATTTCTTCAGTCCCTTTCTCACTGCCACACTGCTGTAATCTCTTCAGCCCCTTTCTCACTGCCACACTGCTGTAACCTCATCAGGCTCTTTTTCACTGCCACACTGCTGTAACTTCTTCAGCCCCTTTCTCACTGCCACACTGCTGTGACCTCTTCAGCCCCCTTCTCACTGCCATACTGCTGGCACCTCTTCAGCTGCTTTCTCACTGCCACTCTGCTGTAACCTCTTCAACCCCTTTCTCACTGCCACACTGCTGTGACCTCTTCAGCCCCTTTCTCACTGCAACATTGCTGTAACCTCTTCAGCCCCTTTCTCACTGCCACACTGCTGTGACCTCTTCAGCCCCTTTCTCACTGACACGCTGATGTAACTTCTTCAGTCTCTTTGTCACGGCCATGCTCCTGTAAACTCTTCAGCCCCTTTCTCACTGCCACACTGCTGTGACCTCTTCAGCCCCTTTCTCACTGACACGCTGATGTAACTTCTTCAGTCCCTTTGTCACGGCCACACTGCTGTAAACTCTTCAGCCACTTTCTCACTGCCACACTGCTGTGACCTCTTCAGCCCCTTTCTCACTGCCATACTGTTGTGACCTCTTCAGTCCACTTTCCCACAGCCACACTGCTGTAACCTCTTCAGTCCCCTTTCTCACTGCCACACTGCAGTAACCTCTTCAGCCCCTTACTCACTGCCATACTGCTGTGACCTCTTCAGCACCTTTCTCACTGCCATACTGTTGTGACCTCTTCAGCCAAATTCTCACAGCCACACTGCTGTAATCTCTTCAGTCCCCTTTCTCACTGCAACACTGCTGTGATTTCTTCAGTCAACTTTCTCACTGCCACACTGCTGTAACCTCTTCAACTCCTTTCTCACTGCCACACTGCTGAGACCTCTTCAGGCTCTTTCTCCCTGCCACACTGCTGTAACCTCTCCAGCCCCTTTGACACTGCCATAAAGCTGTAACCTCCTCAGCGCCTTTCTCACTGCTACACTGCTGTGCCCTCTTCAGCCCCTTTCTCACTGCCACACTGCTGTGACCTCTTCAGCCCCTTTCTCACTGCCACTCTGCTGTAACCTCTTCAGTCCCCTTTCTCATTGCCACACTGCTGTGAACTCTTCAGCCCCTTTCTCACTGCCACTCTGCTGTAACCTCTTCAGCCCCTTTCTCACTGCCACTCTGCTGTAACCTCTTCAGTCCCCTTTCTCACTGCCACACAGCTGTAACTTCTTCAGCCCCTTTCTCACTGCCACTCTGCTGTAATCTTTTCAGCACCTTTCTCACTGCTATACTGTTGTGACCTCTTCAGCCCCTTTCTCACTGCTACACGGCTGTAACATCTTCAGTCCCCTTTCTCACTACCACACTGCTGTAACATCTTCTGGCCCTTTCTCATTGCTATATTGCTGTAGCGACTTCAATCCCCTTTCGCACAGCCACACTGCTGTAACTTCTTCAGCCCCTTTCTCACTGCCACACTGCTGTAACCTCTTCAGTCCCCTTTCTCACTGCCACACAGCTGTAACTTCTTCAGCCCCTTTCTCAATGCCACACTGCTGTAACCTCTTCAGACCCCTTCTCACTGCCATACTGTTGTGTTCTCTTCAGCCCCTTTCTCACTGCCACACTGCTGTAACCTCTTCAACCCCTTTCTCACTGCCACACTGCAGTAAACTCTTCAGTCCCCTTTCTCATTGCTACACTGCTGTAGCGTCTTCAATCCCCTTTCTCACTGCCACACTGCTGTAACCTCTTCACTCTCCTTTCTCACTGCCACACTGCTGTAACCTCTTCAGCCCCTTTCTCACTGCTACACTGCTGTAAGCTCTTCAGTCCCCTTTCTCACTGCCACACTGCTGTAACCTCTTCAACCCCTTTCTCACTGCCACACTGCAGTAAACTCTTCAGTCCCCTTTCTCACTGCTACACTGCTGTAGCGTATTCAATCCCCTATCTCACAGTCACACTGCTGTAACTTCTTCAGCCCCTTTCTCACTGCCACACTGCTGTAACCTCTTCAGTCCCCTTTCTCACTGCCACACTGCTGTAATCTCTTCAGACCCCTTCTCACTGCCATACTGCTGTAATCTCTTCAGCCACTTTCTCACTGCCATACTGCTGTGACCTCTTCAGCCCTTTCTCACTGCCACACTGCTGTAACCTCTTCAGCGCCTTTCTCACTGCCACACTGCTGTGATATCTTCAGTCCCCTTTCTCACTGCCATACTGCTGTGATATCTTCAGTCCCCTTTTTCACTGCCACACTGCTGTAACCTCTTCAACCCCTTTCTCACTGCCACACTGCAGTAAACTCTTCAGTCCCCTTTCTCACTGCTACACTGCTGTAGCGTATTCAATCCCCTATCTCACAGTCACACTGCTGTAACTTCTTCAGCCCCTTTCTCACTGCCACACTGCTGTAACCTCTTCAGTCCCCTTTCTCACTGCCACACTGCTGTAATCTCTTCAGACCCCTTCTCACTGCCATACTGCTGTAATCTCTTCAGCCACTTTCTCACTGCCATACTGCTGTGACCTCTTCAGCCCTTTCTCACTGCCACACAACTGTACCCTCTTCACACTCCTTCTTACAGCCACATTGCTGCGACCTCTTCAGCCCCTTTCTCACTGCCACACTGCTGTAACCTCTTCAGTCACCTCTCTCAACGCCACACTGATGTAATTTCTTCAGTCCCTTTCTCACTGCCACACTGCTGTAATCTCTTCAGCCCCTTTCTCACTGCCACACTGCTGTAACCTCATCAGGCTCTTTTTCACTGCCACACTGCTGTAACTTCTTCAGCCCCTTTCTCACTGCCACACTGCTGTGACCTCTTCAGCCCCCTTCTCACTGCCACACTGCTGTAACCTCTTCAGCCCCTTTCTCACTGCCACACTGCTGTGACCTCTTCAGCACCTTTCTCACTGCCACACTGCTGTAACCTCTTCAGCCCCTTTCTCACTGCCACACTGCTGTAACTTCTTCAGTCCCCTTTCTCAATGCCACACTGCTGTAACTTCTTCAGTCCCCTTTCTCAATGCCACACTGCTGTAACCTCTTCAGTCCCCTTTCTCACTGCCACACCGCTGTAATCTCTTCAGACCCCTTCTCACTGCCATACTGCTGTAATCTCTTCAGCCACTTTCTCACTGCCATACTGCTGTGACCTCTTCAGCCCTTTCTCACTGCCACACTGCTGTAACCTCTTCAGTCACCTTTCTCAACGCCACACTGATGTAATTTCTTCAGTCCCTTTCTCACTGCCACACTGCTGTAACCTCTTCAGCACCTTTCTCACTGCCACACTGCTGTGATGTCTTCAGTCCCCTTTTTCACTGCCACACTGCTTTGACCTCTTCAGCGCCTTTCTCACTGCCACACTGCTGTGATATCTTCAGTCCCCTTTCTCACTGCCATACTGCTGTGATATCTTCAGTCCCCTTTTTCACTGCCACACTGCTGTAACCTCTTCAGCCCTTTCTCAATGCCACACTGCTGTAATCTCTTCAGCCCCTTTCTCACTGCCACACTGCTGTAATCTCTTCAGCCCCTTTCTCACTGCCACACTGCTGTAATCTCTTCAGCCCCTTTCTCACTGCCACACTGCTGTAACCTCATCAGGCTCTTTTTCACTGCCATAATGCTGTAACTTCTTCAGCCCCTTTCTCACTGCCACACTGCTGTGACCTCTTCAGCACCTTTCTCACTGCCACACTGCTGTAACCTCTTCAGCCCCTTTCTCACTGCCACACTGCTGTAACTTCTTCAGTCCCCTTTCTCAATGCCACACTGCTGTAACTTCTTCAGTCCCCTTTCTCAATGCCACACTGCTGTAACCTCTTCAGTCCCCTTTCTCACTGCCACACTGCTGTAATCTCTTCAGACCCCTTCTCACTGCCATACTGCTGTAATCTCTTCAGCCACTTTCTCACTGCCATACTGCTGTGACCTCTTCAGCCCTTTCTCACTGCCACACTGCTGTAACCTCTTCAGTCACCTTTCTCAACGCCACACTGATGTAATTTCTTCAGTCCCTTTCTCACTGCCACACTGCTGTAACCTCTTCAGCACCTTTCTCACTGCCACACTGCTGTGATGTCTTCAGTCCCCTTTTTCACTGCCACACTGCTTTGACCTCTTCAGCGCCTTTCTCACTGCCACACTGCTGTGATATCTTCAGTCCCCTTTCTCACTGCCATACTGCTGTGATATCTTCAGTCCCCTTTTTCACTGCCACACTGCTGTAACCTCTTCAGCCCTTTCTCACTGCCACACTGCTGTAACCTCTTCAGTCTCCTTTCTCACTGCTACACTGCTGTAACTTCTTCAGCCCCTTTCTCACTGCCATACTGCTGTGAACTCTTCAGCCCCTTTCTCACTGCCATACTGCTGTGACCTGTTCAGCCCATTTCTCATTGCTACACTGCTGTAACCTCTTCAGCTAATTTCTCACTGTCACACTGCTGTGATGTCTTCAGTCCCCTTTCTCACTGCCACATTGCTTTGACCTCTTCAGCACCTTTCTCACTGGCATACTGTTGTGACCTCTTCAGCCCCTTTCTCACTGCTACACTGCTGTAACTTCTTCAGCCCCTTCTCACTACCACAGTGCTGTAACTTCTTCCGTCCCCTTTCTCATCGCCATACTGCTGTAAACTCTTCAGCCCCTTACTCACTGCCATATTGCTGGCATCTCTTCAGCACCTTTCTCACTGCCACACTGCTGTAACCTTTTCTGTCCACTTTCTCACGGCCATGCTCCTGTAAACTCTTCAGCCCCTTACTCACTGCCACACTGCTGTGACCTCTTCAGCCCTTTTCTCACTGCCACACTGCTGTAACTTCTTCAGTCCCCTTTCTCAATGCCACACTGCTGTAACTTCTTCAGTCCCCTTTCTCAATGCCACACTGCTGTAACTTCTTCAGTCCCCTTTCTCAATGCCACACTGCTGTAATCTCTTCAGACCCCTTCTCACTGCCACACTGCTGTAACCTCTTCAGCCCCTTTCTCACTGCCATATTGCTGGCATCTCTTCAGCACCTTTCTCACTGCCACACTGCTGTAACCTTTTCTGTCCACTTTCTCACGGCCATGCTCCTGTAAACTCTTCAGCCCCTTACTCACTGCCACACTGCTGTGACCTCTTCAGCCCTTTTCTCACTGCCACACTGCTGTAACTTCTTCAGTCCCCTTTCTCAATGCCACACTGCTGTAACTTCTTCAGTCCCCTTTCTCAATGCCACACTGCTGTAACTTCTTCAGTCCCCTTTCTCAATGCCACACTGCTGTGACCTCTTCAGCCCCCTTCTCACTGCCACACTGCTGTAACCTCTTCAGCCCCTTTCTCACTGCCACACTGCTGTGACCTCTTCAGCACCTTTCTCACTGCCACACTGCTGTAACCTCTTCAGCCCCTTTCTCACTGCCACACTGCTGTAACTTCTTCAGTCCCCTTTCTCAATGCCACACTGCTGTAACTTCTTCAGTCCCCTTTCTCAATGCCACACTGCTGTAACCTCTTCAGTCCCCTTTCTCCCTGCCACACAGCTGTACCTTCTTCAGACTCTTTCTCACTGCCACATTGCTGTAACCTCTCCAGCCACTTTCTCACTGCCACACTGCTCTGACCTCTTCAGCGCCTTTCTCACTGCCACACTGCTGGGACCTCTTCAGCCACTTTCTCACTGCCATACTGCTGTGATGTCTTCAGTCCCCTTTCTCACTGCCACGCTGCTGTAACCTCTTCAGTCCACTTTCTCACTGCCACACTGCTGTGACCTCTTCAGCACCTTTCTCACTGCCACACTGCTGTGATGTCTTCAGTCACCTTTGTCACTGCCAGACTGCTGCGACCTCTTTAGCGCCTCTCTCACTGCCATACTGCTGGCACCTCTTCAGCTGCTTTCTCACTGCCACTCTGCTGTAACCTCTTCAACCCCTTTCTCACTGCCACACTGCTGTGACCTCTTCAGCCCCTTTCTCACTGCAACATTGCTGTAACCTCTTCAGCCCCTTTCTCACTGCCACACTGCTGTGACCTCTTCAGCCCCTTTCTCACTGACACGCTGATGTAACTTCTTCAGTCTCTTTGTCACGGCCATGCTCCTGTAAACTCTTCAGCCCCTTTCTCACTGCCACACTGCTGTGACCTCTTCAGCCCCTTTCTCACTGACACGCTGATGTAACTTCTTCAGTCCCTTTGTCACGGCCACACTGCTGTAAACTCTTCAGCCACTTTCTCACTGCCACACTGCTGTGACCTCTTCAGCCCCTTTCTCACTGCCATACTGTTGTGACCTCTTCAGTCCACTTTCCCACAGCCACACTGCTGTAACCTCTTCAGTCCCCTTTCTCACTGCCACACTGCAGTAACCTCTTCAGCCCCTTACTCACTGCCATACTGCTGTGACCTCTTCAGCACCTTTCTCACTGCCATACTGTTGTGACCTCTTCAGCCAAATTCTCACAGCCACACTGCTGTAATCTCTTCAGTCCCCTTTCTCACTGCAACACTGCTGTGATTTCTTCAGTCAACTTTCTCACTGCCACACTGCTGTAACCTCTTCAACTCCTTTCTCACTGCCACACTGCTGAGACCTCTTCAGGCTCTTTCTCCCTGCCACACTGCTGTAACCTCTCCAGCCCCTTTGACACTGCCATAAAGCTGTAACCTCCTCAGCGCCTTTCTCACTGCTACACTGCTGTGCCCTCTTCAGCCCCTTTCTCACTGCCACACTGCTGTGACCTCTTCAGCCCCTTTCTCACTGCCACTCTGCTGTAACCTCTTCAGTCCCCTTTCTCATTGCCACACTGCTGTGAACTCTTCAGCCCCTTTCTCACTGCCACTCTGCTGTAACCTCTTCAGCCCCTTTCTCACTGCCACTCTGCTGTAACCTCTTCAGTCCCCTTTCTCACTGCCACACAGCTGTAACTTCTTCAGCCCCTTTCTCACTGCCACTCTGCTGTAATCTTTTCAGCACCTTTCTCACTGCTATACTGTTGTGACCTCTTCAGCCCCTTTCTCACTGCTACACGGCTGTAACATCTTCAGTCCCCTTTCTCACTACCACACTGCTGTAACATCTTCTGGCCCTTTCTCATTGCTATACTGCTGTAGCGACTTCAATCCCCTTTCGCACAGCCACACTGCTGTAACTTCTTCAGCCCCTTTCTCACTGCCACACTGCTGTAACCTCTTCAGTCCCCTTTCTCACTGCCACACAGCTGTAACTTCTTCAGCCCCTTTCTCAATGCCACACTGCTGTAACCTCTTCAGACCCCTTCTCACTGCCATACTGTTGTGTTCTCTTCAGCCCCTTTCTCACTGCCACACTGCTGTAACCTCTTCAACCCCTTTCTCACTGCCACACTGCAGTAAACTCTTCAGTCCCCTTTCTCATTGCTACACTGCTGTAGCGTCTTCAATCCCCTTTCTCACTGCCACACTGCTGTAACCTCTTCACTCTCCTTTCTCACTGCCACACTGCTGTAACCTCTTCAGCCCCTTTCTCACTGCTACACTGCTGTAAGCTCTTCAGTCCCCTTTCTCACTGCCACACTGCTGTAACCTCTTCAACCCCTTTCTCACTGCCACACTGCAGTAAACTCTTCAGTCCCCTTTCTCACTGCTACACTGCTGTAGCGTATTCAATCCCCTATCTCACAGTCACACTGCTGTAACTTCTTCAGCCCCTTTCTCACTGCCACACTGCTGTAACCTCTTCAGTCCCCTTTCTCACTGCCACACTGCTGTAATCTCTTCAGACCCCTTCTCACTGCCATACTGCTGTAATCTCTTCAGCCACTTTCTCACTGCCATACTGCTGTGACCTCTTCAGCCCTTTCTCACTGCCACACTGCTGTAACCTCTTCAGCGCCTTTCTCACTGCCACACTGCTGTGATATCTTCAGTCCCCTTTCTCACTGCCATACTGCTGTGATATCTTCAGTCCCCTTTTTCACTGCCACACTGCTGTAACCTCTTCAACCCCTTTCTCACTGCCACACTGCAGTAAACTCTTCAGTCCCCTTTCTCACTGCTACACTGCTGTAGCGTATTCAATCCCCTATCTCACAGTCACACTGCTGTAACTTCTTCAGCCCCTTTCTCACTGCCACACTGCTGTAACCTCTTCAGTCCCCTTTCTCACTGCCACACTGCTGTAATCTCTTCAGACCCCTTCTCACTGCCATTCTGCTGTAATCTCTTCAGCCACTTTCTCACTGCCATACTGCTGTGACCTCTTCAGCCCTTTCTCACTGCCACACAACTGTACCCTCTTCACACTCTTTCTTACAGCCACATTGCTGCGACCTCTTCAGCCCCTTTCTCACTGCCACACTGCTGTAACCTCTTCAGTCACCTCTCTCAACGCCACACTGATGTAATTTCTTCAGTCCCTTTCTCACTGCCACACTGCTGTAATCTCTTCAGCCCCTTTCTCACTGCCACACTGCTGTAACCTCATCAGGCTCTTTTTCACTGCCACACTGCTGTAACTTCTTCAGCCCCTTTCTCACTGCCACACTGCTGTGACCTCTTCAGCCCCCTTCTCACTGCCACACTGCTGTAACCTCTTCAGCCCCTTTCTCACTGCCACACTGCTGTGACCTCTTCAGCACCTTTCTCACTGCCACACTGCTGTAACCTCTTCAGCCCCTTTCTCACTGCCACACTGCTGTAACTTCTTCAGTCCCCTTTCTCAATGCCACACTGCTGTAACTTCTTCAGTCCCCTTTCTCAATGCCACACTGCTGTAACCTCTTCAGTCCCCTTTCTCACTGCCACACCGCTGTAATCTCTTCAGACCCCTTCTCACTGCCATACTGCTGTAATCTCTTCAGCCACTTTCTCACTGCCATACTGCTGTGACCTCTTCAGCCCTTTCTCACTGCCACACTGCTGTAACCTCTTCAGTCACCTTTCTCAACGCCACACTGATGTAATTTCTTCAGTCCCTTTCTCACTGCCACACTGCTGTAACCTCTTCAGCACCTTTCTCACTGCCACACTGCTGTGATGTCTTCAGTCCCCTTTTTCACTGCCACACTGCTTTGACCTCTTCAGCGCCTTTCTCACTGCCACACTGCTGTGATATCTTCAGTCCCCTTTCTCACTGCCATACTGCTGTGATATCTTCAGTCCCCTTTTTCACTGCCACACTGCTGTAACCTCTTCAGCCCTTTCTCAATGCCACACTGCTGTAATCTCTTCAGCCCCTTTCTCACTGCCACACTGCTGTAATCTCTTCAGCCCCTTTCTCACTGCCACACTGCTGTAATCTCTTCAGCCCCTTTCTCACTGCCACACTGCTGTAACCTCATCAGGCTCTTTTTCACTGCCATAATGCTGTAACTTCTTCAGCCCCTTTCTCACTGCCACACTGCTGTGACCTCTTCAGCACCTTTCTCACTGCCACACTGCTGTAACCTCTTCAGCCCCTTTCTCACTGCCACACTGCTGTAACTTCTTCAGTCCCCTTTCTCAATGCCACACTGCTGTAACTTCTTCAGTCCCCTTTCTCAATGCCACACTGCTGTAACCTCTTCAGTCCCCTTTCTCACTGCCACACTGCTGTAATCTCTTCAGACCCCTTCTCACTGCCATACTGCTGTAATCTCTTCAGCCACTTTCTCACTGCCATACTGCTGTGACCTCTTCAGCCCTTTCTCACTGCCACACTGCTGTAACCTCTTCAGTCACCTTTCTCAACGCCACACTGATGTAATTTCTTCAGTCCCTTTCTCACTGCCACACTGCTGTAACCTCTTCAGCACCTTTCTCACTGCCACACTGCTGTGATGTCTTCAGTCCCCTTTTTCACTGCCACACTGCTTTGACCTCTTCAGCGCCTTTCTCACTGCCACACTGCTGTGATATCTTCAGTCCCCTTTCTCACTGCCATACTGCTGTGATATCTTCAGTCCCCTTTTTCACTGCCACACTGCTGTAACCTCTTCAGCCCTTTCTCACTGCCACACTGCTGTAACCTCTTCAGTCTCCTTTCTCACTGCTACACTGCTGTAACTTCTTCAGCCCCTTTCTCACTGCCATACTGCTGTGAACTCTTCAGCCCCTTTCTCACTGCCATACTGCTGTGACCTGTTCAGCCCATTTCTCATTGCTACACTGCTGTAACCTCTTCAGCTAATTTCTCACTGTCACACTGCTGTGATGTCTTCAGTCCCCTTTCTCACTGCCACATTGCTTTGACCTCTTCAGCACCTTTCTCACTGGCATACTGTTGTGACCTCTTCAGCCCCTTTCTCACTGCTACACTGCTGTAACTTCTTCAGCCCCTTCTCACTACCACAGTGCTGTAACTTCTTCCGTCCCCTTTCTCATCGCCATACTGCTGTAAACTCTTCAGCCCCTTACTCACTGCCATATTGCTGGCATCTCTTCAGCACCTTTCTCACTGCCACACTGCTGTAACCTTTTCTGTCCACTTTCTCACGGCCATGCTCCTGTAAACTCTTCAGCCCCTTACTCACTGCCACACTGCTGTGACCTCTTCAGCCCTTTTCTCACTGCCACACTGCTGTAACTTCTTCAGTCCCCTTTCTCAATGCCACACTGCTGTAACTTCTTCAGTCCCCTTTCTCAATGCCACACTGCTGTAACTTCTTCAGTCCCCTTTCTCAATGCCACACTGCTGTAATCTCTTCAGACCCCTTCTCACTGCCACACTGCTGTAACCTCTTCAGCCCCTTTCTCACTGCCATATTGCTGGCATCTCTTCAGCACCTTTCTCACTGCCACACTGCTGTAACCTTTTCTGTCCACTTTCTCACGGCCATGCTCCTGTAAACTCTTCAGCCCCTTACTCACTGCCACACTGCTGTGACCTCTTCAGCCCTTTTCTCACTGCCACACTGCTGTAACTTCTTCAGTCCCCTTTCTCAATGCCACACTGCTGTAACTTCTTCAGTCCCCTTTCTCAATGCCACACTGCTGTAACTTCTTCAGTCCCCTTTCTCAATGCCACACTGCTGTGACCTCTTCAGCCCCCTTCTCACTGCCACACTGCTGTAACCTCTTCAGCCCCTTTCTCACTGCCACACTGCTGTGACCTCTTCAGCACCTTTCTCACTGCCACACTGCTGTAACCTCTTCAGCCCCTTTCTCACTGCCACACTGCTGTAACTTCTTCAGTCCCCTTTCTCAATGCCACACTGCTGTAACTTCTTCAGTCCCCTTTCTCAATGCCACACTGCTGTAACCTCTTCAGTCCCCTTTCTCACTGCCACACTGCTGTAATCTCTTCAGACCCCTTCTCACTGCCATACTGCTGTAATCTCTTCAGCCACTTTCTCACTGCCATACTGCTGTGACCTCTTCAGCCCTTTCTCACTGCCACACTGCTGTAACCTCTTCAGTCACCTTTCTCAACGCCACACTGATGTAATTTCTTCAGTCCCTTTCTCACTGCCACACTGCTGTAACCTCTTCAGCACCTTTCTCACTGCCACACTGCTGTGATGTCTTCAGTCCCCTTTTTCACTGCCACACTGCTTTGACCTCTTCAGCGCCTTTCTCACTGCCACACTGCTGTGATATCTTCAGTCCCCTTTCTCACTGCCATACTGCTGTGATATCTTCAGTCCCCTTTTTCACTGCCACACTGCTGTAACCTCTTCAGCCCTTTCTCAATGCCACACTGCTGTAATCTCTTCAGCCCCTTTCTCACTGCCACACTGCTGTAATCTCTTCAGCCCCTTTCTCACTGCCACACTGCTGTAATCTCTTCAGCCCCTTTCTCACTGCCACACTGCTGTAACCTCATCAGGCTCTTTTTCACTGCCATAATGCTGTAACTTCTTCAGCCCCTTTCTCACTGCCACACTGCTGTGACCTCTTCAGCACCTTTCTCACTGCCACACTGCTGTAACCTCTTCAGCCCCTTTCTCACTGCCACACTGCTGTAACTTCTTCAGTCCCCTTTCTCAATGCCACACTGCTGTAACTTCTTCAGTCCCCTTTCTCAGTGCCACACTGCTGTAACCTCTTCAGTCCCCTTTCTCACTGCCACACTGCTGTAATCTCTTCAGACCCCTTCTCACTGCCATACTGCTGTAATCTCTTCAGCCACTTTCTCACTGCCATACTGCTGTGACCTCTTCAGCCCTTTCTCACTGCCACACTGCTGTAACCTCTTCAGTCACCTTTCTCAACGCCACACTGATGTAATTTCTTCAGTCCCTTTCTCACTGCCACACTGCTGTAACCTCTTCAGCACCTTTCTCACTGCCACACTGCTGTGATGTCTTCAGTCCCCTTTTTCACTGCCACACTGCTTTGACCTCTTCAGCGCCTTTCTCACTGCCACACTGCTGTGATATCTTCAGTCCCCTTTCTCACTGCCATACTGCTGTGATATCTTCAGTCCCCTTTTTCACTGCCACACTGCTGTAACCTCTTCAGCCCTTTCTCACTGCCACACTGCTGTAACCTCTTCAGTCTCCTTTCTCACTGCTACACTGCTGTAACTTCTTCAGCCCCTTTCTCACTGCCATACTGCTGTGAACTCTTCAGCCCCTTTCTCACTGCCATACTGCTGTGACCTGTTCAGCCCATTTCTCATTGCTACACTGCTGTAACCTCTTCAGCTAATTTCTCACTGTCACACTGCTGTGATGTCTTCAGTCCCCTTTCTCACTGCCACATTGCTTTGACCTCTTCAGCACCTTTCTCACTGGCATACTGTTGTGACCTCTTCAGCCCCTTTCTCACTGCTACACTGCTGTAACTTCTTCAGCCCCTTCTCACTACCACAGTGCTGTAACTTCTTCCGTCCCCTTTCTCATCGCCATACTGCTGTAAACTCTTCAGCCCCTTACTCACTGCCATATTGCTGGCATCTCTTCAGCACCTTTCTCACTGCCACACTGCTGTAACCTTTTCTGTCCACTTTCTCACGGCCATGCTCCTGTAAACTCTTCAGCCCCTTACTCACTGCCACACTGCTGTGACCTCTTCAGCCCTTTTCTCACTGCCACACTGCTGTAACTTCTTCAGTCCCCTTTCTCAATGCCACACTGCTGTAACTTCTTCAGTCCCCTTTCTCAATGCCACACTGCTGTAACTTCTTCAGTCCCCTTTCTCAATGCCACACTGCTGTAATCTCTTCAGACCCCTTCTCACTGCCTTACTGCTGTAATCTCTTCAGCACCTTTCTCACTGCCATACTGCTGTGACACCTTCAGCCCTTTCTCACGACCACACTGCTGTAACTTCTTCAGTCCCCTTTCTCATCGCCATACTGCTGGCACCTCTTCAGCCCCTTTCTCACTGCTACACTGCTGTGACCTCTTCACCCCCTTTCTCACTGCTACACTGTTGTGACCTCTTCAGCCCCTTTCTCACTGCTGTACTGCTGTGACATCTTCAGCCTCTTTCTCACTACCACACTGTGTAACCTCTTCAGTCCCCATTTCTCACTGCCACACTGCTGTAACCTCTTCAGCCCCTTTCTCACTGCTACACTGCTGTACCCTCTTCAGACTCTTTCTCACAGCCACACTGCTGTGACCTCTTCAATCCCCTTCCTCACTGCCACACTGCTGTAACCTCTTCAATCCCCTTCCTCACTGCCACAATGCTGTAACCTCTTCAGTGCCTTTCTGACTGCCACACTGCTGTGACCTCTTCAGCCGCATTCTCACTGTCACACTGCTGTGATGTCTTCAGTCCCCTTTCTCACTGCCACACTGCTGTGACCTCTTCAGCGCCTTCCACAGTGCCATACTGCTGAGACCTCTTCAGCCCCTTTCTCACTGCCAGACTGCTGTAACCTCTTCAACTCCTTTCTAACTGCCACACTGCTGAGACCTCTTCAGCCCCTTTCTCACTGCCACACAGCTATACCCTCTTCAGACTCTTTCTCACTGCCACACTGCTGTGATCTCTTCAGCCCCTTTCTCACTGCCACACTGTTGTAACCTCATCAGGATCTTTTTCACTGCCATAATGCTGTAACTTCTTCAGCCCCATTCTCACTGCCACACAGCTATACCGTCTTCAGACTCTTTCTCACTGCCACACTGCTGTGACCTCTTCAGCCCCTTTCTCACTGCCATACTGCTGTAACCTCTTCAGTACCTTTCTCACGGCCACACTGCTGTAACCTCTTCAGACCCCTTCTCACTCCCACACTGCTGTGACATCTTCAGCCTATTCTCACTGCCACACAGCTGTAACCTCTTCAGCCCCTTTCTCACTGCCACACTGCTGTAACCTCTTCAGTCCACTTTCTCATGGCCATGCTCCTGTAAATTCTTCAGCCCCTTTCTCACTGCCATACTGCTGCAACCTCTTCAGCACCTTTCTCACTGCTACACTGCTGTAACCTCTTCAACCCCTTTCTCACTGCCACACTGCTGTGACCTCTTCAGCTCCTTTCTCACTGCCACACAGCTGTAACCACTTCAGACTCTTTCTCACAGCCACACTGCTTTAACATCTTCAGCCCCTTTCTCACTACCACACTGCTTTAACATCTTCAGTCCCTTTCTCACTGCCACACTGCTGTGACCTCTTCAGCCCCTCTCTCACTGCTACACTGCTGTAATCTCTTCAGCCCTTTCTCACTGCCACACTGCTTTAACATCTTCTGTCCCCTTTCTCACTGCCACACTGCTGTGACCTCTTCAGCCCGTTTCTCACTGCCACACTGCTGTAACCTTTTCAGCCCCTTTCACACTGTAATACTGCTGTAACCTCTTCAGCCCCATTCTCACTGCAATACTGCTGGCACCTCTTCAGCCCCTTTTTCACTGCCACATTGCTGTAACTTCTTCAAACCCCTTTCTCACTGCAACACTGCTGTAACATCTGCAGCCCCTTTTTCACTGCCATACTGCTGTAATCTCTTCAGCCCCTTTCTCACTGCCACACTGCTGTAATCTCTTCAGCCCCTTTCTCACAGCCACACTGCTGTAATCTCTTCAGCCCCTTTCTCACTGCCACACTGCTGTAATCTCTTCAGCCCCTTTCTCACGGCCATGCTCCTGTAATCTCTTCAGCCCCTTTCTCACTGCCACACTGCTGTGACCTCTTCAGCACCTTTCTCACTTTCACACTGCTGTGACATCTTCAGCCCTTTCTCACGACCACACTGCTGTAATTTCTTCAGTCCCCTTTCTCACTCCCACACTGCTGTAACCTCTTCAGCACCTTTCTCACTGCCACACTGCTGTAACCTCTTCTGCCCCTTTCTGATTGCCACACTGCTGTAACCTCTTCTGCCCCTTTCTGATTGCCACACTGCTGTAACCTCTTCATCCCCTTTCTCACTGCCACACTGCTGTAACCTCTTCAGTCCCCTTTCTCACTGCCACACTAGTGTAATTTCTTCAGCCCCTTTCTCACTGCCACACAACTGTACCCTCTTCAGACTCTTTCTCACAGCCACATTGCTGCGACCTCTTCAGCCCCTTTCTCACTGCCACACTGCTGTAACCTCATCAGGCTCTTTTTCACTGCCATAATGCTGTAACTTCTTCAGCCCCTTTCTCACTGCCACACTGCTGTAACCTCTTCAGTCCCCTTTCTCACTGCCACACTGCTGTAACTTCTTCAGCCCCTTTCTCACTCCCACACTGCTGTAACCTCTTCAGTCCACTTTCTCATGGCCATGCTCCTGTAAATTCTTCAGCCCCTTACTCACTGCCACACTGCTGTAACCTCTTCAACCCCTTTCTCACTGCCACACTGCTGTAATCTCTTCAGCCCTTTCTCACTGCCACACAGCTGTAACCTCTTCAGCCCCTTTCTCACTGCCACACTGCTGTAACCTCTTCAGTCCCCTTTCTCACTGCCACACTGCTGTAACATCTTCAGTCCCTTTCTCACTGCCACACTGCTGTAACATCTTCAGCCCCTTTCTCACTACCACACTGCTGTAACTTCTTCAGTCCCCTTTCTCAATGCCACACTGCTGTAACTTCTTCAGTCCCCTTTCTCACTGCCACACTGCTGTGACCTCTTCAGCCCCTCTCTCACTGCTACACTGCTGTAATCTCTTCAGCCCTTTCTCACTGCCACACTGCTTTAACATCTTCAGCCCCTTTCTCACTGCCACACTGCTGTAACATCTTCAGTCCCTTTCTCACTGCCACACTGCTGTGACCTCTTCAGCCCGTTTCTCACTGCCACACTGCTGTAACCTTTTCAGCCCCTTTCACACTGTAATACTGCTGGCACCTCTTCAGCCCCTTACTCACTGCTACACTGCTGTGACCTCTTAAGCCCCTTTCTCACTGCCACACTGCTGTAAACTCATCAGGCCCTTTCTCACTGCCATAATGCTGTGACATCTTCAGTCCCCTTGCTCAGTGCCACACTACTGTAACATTTGCAGCCCCTTTTTCACTGCCACACTGCTGTAATCTCTTCAGCCCCTTTCTCACTGCCACACTGCTGTAATCTCTTCAGCCCCTTTCTCACTGCCACACTGCTGTAATCTCTTCAGCCCCTTTCTCACAGCCACACTGCTGTAATCTCTTCAGCCCCTTTCTCACTGCCATACTGCTGTAATCTCTTCAGCCCCTTTCTCACGGCCTTGCTCCTGTAATCTCTTCAGCCCCTTTCTCACTGCCACACTGCTGTGACCTCTTCAGCACCTTTCTCACTTTCACACTGCTGTGACATCTTCAGCCCTTTCTCACGACCACACTGCTGTAATTTCTTCAGTCCCCTTTCTCACTCCCACACTGCTGTAACCTCTTCTGCCCCTTTCTCACAGGAACACTGCTGTAAACTCATCAGACCCTTTCTCACTGACACACTGCTGTAACATCTTCAGTTCCATTTTTCACTGCCACACTGCTGTGACATCTTCAGCCCCTTTCTCACTCCCACACTGCTGTGACATCTTCAGCCCTTTCTCAGTACCACACTGCTGTGACCTCTTCAGTCCCCTTTCTAACTGCCACACTGCTGTAACATCTTCAGCCCCTTTCTCACTGCCACACTGCTGTAATCTCTTCAGCCCCTTTCTCACTGCCATACTGCTGTAATCTCTTCAGCATCTTTCTCACTCCCACACTGCTATAACATCTTCAGCCCCTTTCTCACTACCACACTGCTGTAACCTTTTCAGTCCCCTTTCTCACTGCCATACTGCTGTAACCTCTTCAGCCCCTTTCTCACAGCCATACTGCTGTAACCCCTTCAGGCCCTTTCTCACTGCCACACTGCTGTAACTTCTTCAGTCCCCTTTCTCACGGCCACACTGCTGTAACCTCTTCAGCCCCCTTTCTCAATGCCACACTGCTGTAACCTCTTCAGTCCCTTTCTCACTGCCGCATTGTTGTAGCTTCTTCAGTCCCTTTCTCACTGCCACACAGCTGTAACCTCTTAAGTCCCCTTTCTCACTGCCACACAGCTGTAACTTCTTCAGTCCCCTTTCTCACTGCCACACGGCTGTATCCTCTTCCGTCCCCTTTCTAACTGAAACACTGCTGTAACCTTTCCAGCTGACGTCTCCACCTCCTGATGCTGCCACACTGCTGTGTTGTTCCAGCCTTCTGCCTCTCTACTTTGTGTTCCAGCATCTGCAGTTTTTGGTTGTTTCTAACAAATTGCTATTGAGCGCATCACCACATTTGTGGTGTCTTCTGATCAAGATGAAGGCTGTAGAGTCTTAGAGTCATACAGCATGAATACAGATCCTTCGGTGCAACCAGACCATTATGAACATAATCCTAAGCTAAACTCGTGCCACATGCCTGTTTCTGGCCCATATCCCTCCAAACCCAACCATCTATCCAAATGTCTTTTCAATGTTGTAACAGGACCCCCATCTTTCTCAGAAAGTTCATTCCACATGTGAACAACCCTTTGTGTAAAAGATTTGTCCCTTATGTCTTTTTTAAATCTCTCTCCTCTCATCTTAAAAATATGCCCCCGGTCTTGAAATTCCCACATCCCATGGAAAAGACAACTACCATTAACTCTACCTATACCCCTCATTATTTTGTAAACTTCTATCAGATCACTTGTCGACCTCCTACGCTCCAGTGAAAAATGTCCCAGCCTATTCAACCTTTCTTTAGAACTTAAACCTTCCATACCCAATAATATCCTGGTAAATCTCTTGTGAACCCTCTCCAGCTTGATAATATCCTTCCTATAATCGGATGACTGGAACAGGACACAGTATTCCGATATGACTTGGAAGTGAGGTATTAGCCAGGTACCAGGATGCTTATAGCTCCCATGCTGAGTAGGTTACCCAAACCACACGTTTTACACTTGAATGCTCGAGATGACAAAGCTTAAGGCATTCTCCAATGTGAAAAGTTAAAATTACCAAATGCAGAAGATATGAAGTTAAAAATCACACGACACCAGGTTATAGTCCAACAGGTTTAATGGGAAGCACTAGCTTTCAGAGCAACACTCCTTCATCAGGTAATTAGTTTATAAAATAATGAGGGGTATAGGTAGAGTTAATGAAGGAGTGTTGCTCCGAAAGCTAGTGTGCTTCCAATTAAACCTGTTGGACTATAACCAGTGTTGTGTGATTTTAAACTTTGTACATCCCAGTCCAACACCGGCATCTCTGAATCATGAGCAGAAGATATGCAGCTACAAGACTTTGCAAAAGGTTGTTATCAAGATACAGCCTGACAGTATTAAAGAAGTGAACCCCATATCCTTGGAAACAAAAACAGAAATTGCTGGAAAAACTCAGCAGGTCTAGCAGCATCTGTGAAGAAAAAATCAGAGTTATCAGTTTGGGTTGACTGACCCTTGGACCCATAGCCTTGGAACACATTGTAATGATATTTTTCTTTCCTTCCATTCTAAATCTCTGGTGTTTAACCTTCCATCCATCACTCTTTCTTCTTCGACCCTTAACTACTGGAAACAATTGGCTTCACATGCTTTAGTAATTTAAAAAACCCTTTCTTTAATGATCTCATCTAACGTTTCAATGAATAGATTTTTCCAATTTTTCAATCTTCCAAACCTACAACCACTTCCATCTAGAAGGACAAGAGCAACAGACATATGGGAGCACCACCACCTATAAGATTCCCTCCAAGCCACTCAAAATTTGCAAAGGGATATAGACAAGTGAGATGAGTGGGCAATGTAGGAAAATGTGGACTTGTCTGCTTGTAAAGAAATGTTAGTAAAGTAGAATATTATTTTAATGAAGTGAGTTTGCAAAACTCAGATACAAAGGAATCTGGGTGTCCTTGTCCTGATTTGGAAATATATCACTGGTCTTTCACTGTCACTGGGTCAAAATCCCAGAATTCCCTCCCTAAGGGAATTGTGGGTCAACCCACAGCACGTGGAATGCAGCAGCTCAAAAAGGCAGCACATCCCCACCTTCTTGAGGTAACTAGGGACGGAAAACAAATGCTGGCCTAGGCAGCAAATCCCATACCCCATGAACAATTTTTAAAAAAATGATTTCCCTTATTTTCACCTAAGGATCTACCTCAGGGCTCCTCACAGCATATCAATATTGTGTGTGGTATATTAACATTCATACATGAATCCAGCCCATCAAGGTTCCTCACCTTTTATTTCAGAACCCACCATGTCAGGCAAGTTGTATGAGTTCAATAAATGGGATAGCAACAAACAGAAGAGATTGTAAAAAGTCAAATTAGAACAAACTACTGAAGGTGTTAGAAATCTGAATCAAATACAAAGGATGCTGGAGAAATATTAGTAAAGCAGAATATTATTTTAATGAAGTGAGTTGGCAAGACTCAGATATGGTTCTGGCAGCATCTGTGGGGAAAGAAACAGAGTTAATGCTTTGAGTCCAAAGACTCTTCTTGGAACTTGTTGTTAAAAACTCCAGCTTTTAATTTGTTATGGAATGTGGGCCAATATTGCAAGGTCAATATATATTGCTGATTCCTCATGACTGCTTGAGAAGGTGGGAGTGGGGTCTACCTCCTGGCGTTGCTCCTGTCTTCCTGGTGAATCCCACAGCACTTGGTCTATTCCCCTTCCTGAAGGCTTGGTGCAACTGAATGCCCTGTTGTGCCCCATCACAGGGCAGTTAAAAGCCAATCAAGTTGGTGAGACCCTGGAGTCACATACATACCTGGAGTGGGATTGCTAGCTTCTTCCATGTTTTCCAGATTCCCCAAATGGAGTTGAAATTTTCCAACAGCATGATAGGATTTGAACCCCAATGGTATTGCGCGTCATGGTGGGTGGTGTAATTAGCACTGATACTTGATACGGTGATACCTAGAAGTTCTTGCTGAGATCATTGAGAGTGGTATTTTAGCACAGATAGAGGATTGGCTAATGAGTGGAAACCAAAGTCGGGATTAGTTAGTATTTTTAGGCTGGCAAGCTGTAACTAGTAGCTGCAGGAATGAGTGTTGTGATCTCAACTATCTACAATCTATACTATTGATTTGGATGATGAAGCAAGCTGTTTGCAGTCAAATTGCTGATATAACAAGGATAGGTGGGAACGCAAGGTGTCAGAGTCTGCAAAGGGACAGAGGCAAGTGAGATAAGTGGACAATGCTGGGAAATGTGGACTTGTCTGCTTGTACAGAAATATTAGTAAAGCAGAATATATTTTAATGAAGTTAGTTTGCAGAAATCAGATGCAAAAGAGATCTGAGTGTCTTTGTACATGAATCATTAAACCTCAGCATGCCAGTTATTAGAGTCAAAAAGTGTGGCACTGGAAAAGCGCAGCAGGTCATGCAGCATCTGAAGAGCAGGACAGTCGACATTTCAGGTATAAGCCCTTCATCAGGAATGTGGAGGGGGTCTCCAGACTACATTCAGACCATCGCAATTTGGACCTGACCAGGACTACCACTTCTCCACAAGGATACCAGTTATTAGGAGGGCAAATGGAATACTTGCTTTTATTGCCAGCGAGTCAGGGTAACAACTGTGTAGGGCAATAGTGAGAACACTGTGCTCAGCTTTGGTTTCTTCGCTTAAGGACGGGTGTCCTTTGCAAATAGTTCAGAGACTGTTCACTCTGTTGATTCCCAGGATGAAGGGGTTGTCTTATGAGGAAACATTGGCCAGGTTGGACCAATACTCACTGGAAGCTAGGAAATTGAAAACTGATCTTATTGAAACATATTGTCAGGGTTGATGCTGAGGGATGTTTCCCCTCTTGGGGAGTCAAGAATTATGAGGTACAGTTTTAAAGGAAAGGCTCTCCCATTGAAAAGGAGATGAGGAAGCATTTCTTCTCTCAGAGGACTTTTAGTCTTTGGAATTCTCTTTTCCAGAGCTTAACAGTGGCTAGATCATTAAATATACTAAAGGATGAGTTATACAGACATTAAGGGAATCAAGAGTTATCGGGGACATCAGAGCAGATAGAGGTGGAGTTAAAGCCACACTCATTTTGAGCCATGATCCTGTTGATTGTCAGAAGAGGCTAGTGGGCTGAATGGCTTACTTCTGCTCCAGTTCCTTCTGGTCGTATCCAATCCAGTACTGAGGATGCTCCATTGATGGATTTGTCATTTTTCAGTTGAGATACTAAGTCAAGACCCCATCTGCTAGCTCTGTAAAAGACCCCATGATACAAGAGCAGGAACATTCACTTCCCTGAAAATCACTGCACCAATATTCATCCATCACTTCACATCACTAAGAGCAAATTACCCAGTCATCATCACTGTGTGTGAGAGCTTGCTATGCAATAATGGTGAAATACTTTGGGACATCCAGAATGAGCGAATTTGTTCTCCTTCAACAAATCCTTTTCAAAATACTTACCTAAATAAAGGAAGACATTTATTTCTTTGCTTTTGGCAGGAAAAGGGTGTGAATCTCACTCACATTGAATCCAGGCCTTCCCGCATCAAAAAGGGACAATATGAGTTCTTCATCGACCTGGACTGTAAAGATATCACTAGCCTTGAGGAGATCCTCGACAGCTTGCAGCAAGAAATCAGTGGCACTATTCATGAATTATCACGGGACAAGAAAAAGGACACAGGTACCAGCGACATATTCTCTGTGATTTATTCACCGACAGGAGTATGGCCAGGGATTACGGGAGAGAGGTGTGTGGGATATGGAGTGTGTGTGGGATACCGAGTGTGTGTTGGGGAGATGAATTGTGCGTGGGATATGGATTTGGAGATGCTGGTGTTGGACTGGGGTGTACAAAGTTAAAAGTCACACCACACCAGGTTATAGTCCAACAGGTTTAATTGGAAGTACTAGCTTTTGGAGCGCTGCTCCTTCATCAGGTCGTTGTGGAGTGTACATGGGGAGTGGTGTGTGCATGGGAGATGCAGTGTGCATGGAAGTGAGGAGGGCTTATGGATGGGGAATTGTGTGTAAGTATGGGGAACAGTGGGGTGGGGGTTGTTTATGAGTGAAGGGGTGGGGATTGTGTCTAGGTATAGACAACATTGCGGTGGAGGTTTTTATGAGTGAGGGAGTGGGGGTTTATGTGTAGGCATAGGCAACAGTGAGGAGGGGTTGTCTATGAGTGAAGAGGTGGAGATTGTGTGTAGGTATGGGGAGTGTGGACATGGTCCTTGCAGAAAGGTAGCCTCAACCAGAACCCAGGTCTGTGCCACCTTGTTGATTTTTTTCCTTTATTCGTTCACGGAATATGGGCATCGCTGGCTGGGCCAGCATTTATTGCCATTGAGAAAGTGGTGGTGAACTGCCTTTCTGAACAATTGGAGTCCATTGGTAGGTTGACCTACAATGTCATTAGAGAGGGATTTCCAGGATTTTGACCCAGTGACAGTGAAGGATTGGCAATATATTTCCAAGTCAGAATGGCAAGTGGCTTGGAGGGGAACTTGCTGGTGGTGGTATTCCCATGTATCTGCTGCCCTTGTCCTTCTAGATGCAAGTGGTCAGGGATTTGGAAGGTCCTATCTGAGGATTTTTGGTGAATCTCTGCAGTGAAACTTGTAGTGCACTGCTGTTACCGAGTGTCAGTGGGGAGGGAATGAATGTTTGTGATGCTCATCAGGTTGGTTACGTTGTCCTGGATATCGTTATGCTTCCTGAGTGCTGGTGGATAGGTACTAAAGGCAAGTTGTTTCTTTCTAATTGTGTGAGATGTGGATGAATGAGCCCATGTTCTGTTATCAACTCCCTGTGGGTGAGGGGCCACACAGAGAGAACAAACTGCTCAATGTATCCATTAAGTTTGTAAAATGTATGCAATTTCTGCACCTTGATATTGGTGTGCATTATGACATAGATATAAAATGCAACAATTTCCCTCCCATGACCTGAATCTAACGTCTGGCTGAGTAAGTCCTCAATGAATAATTCCACTTCCATGTATAAAAATATTAACTTAGCCTCATTAGTAACAGTCCAGCTGCATCAACCAATAGAAAATCTCTGCTCCTGTGGTCTCCCAGTGGATTTATTGTCATGCTGTCATTCATTAAGAACTGACCAAATCATCAATCCAAATTTCTGCTTGGCAGAATTACAGTGAAACGTTTTACTAACAAGTACTTTTTTTTCAAAGCAATGTATTAATGGGTTGCAGACAGACAGGTGCTTGGGATACCAGAATGAAGCTTTATATCTACTGGAGATTTATTATTCTTCACAGAGTTGAATGAAAGTACAAGATGCTGAGAAACGAGGCTTCTTTTCCAAAATTCCCCTTACCCTGAGGCAGAGTTGAGTTGTTAACTTTGTTTAGACAAGAGCTTAATGAGTGTTATGAATTCTCATAAATTTAACAAATCTTGGGACATCTAACCCCATTCAGAGTGACCAGAATACAGGACAAAGCCATAACAACAACCGCTTGATAAATGAGCAGGTCAGAATAAGTGGCTGATCAGAACCTTTGCTCACTGACTTGTTTTATTGCCTGTTCCTTGGCTGACCTGCTAGTTACCTCCCAACTGTCAATGCAGTCAGTATCTGAGGGAAGAAATTAAAGTTATAAATGGCTGTGGAGAATTAAATTAGCTAGTCTAATTTTAAAATCTGCCAGTTCTCATCCACTGTTCCTCTCCCTTCTTTTCCTGTTTGATATTCCCTCATCAGAACTCATTTGCTGTCTTGTTTTTTGATTATAATTTATTCATGGTTATGTTCTTCCCTACGCAATGAACCCTACTATATGTAGAAGGGCAGATAGGGAGTTACATTTTAATGATGTCCCCCCCCGTCCAGTGAATTTCCATCTGCCAAGCAGTTCAGATTTCTCATGAATAGGTTAGAATTGTTTCATTAGATTTTGAGAAACTGTCACTAATTCATTTTTTCATTGGCACACGTTTATCGATGAACTTGTTCAGTAAGTTGGTGCACCCTTGTGTGTACATGTATTTGTGTCAACCCATGAATTTGTATATGTTTCAAACACCCCCACGATTGTGTGCACATAGATTTTGTGTACCCGTGTGTGTACATGTGTGTTGTCAGTGTGCACTGAAAATCAAGCCCTACTGTTCCCATCACAAATTTAACAATGATCGATGTAACGGTCAAAAAGATGGATTTGCATGATTTTGAACACTATCTAGTAAAGGAACAAGGCACTAATTTTCAACAAAAATCACACATTCCAGTAATCTCATGATTTCCTGTTTGGTTTAGGAATGGGGAAATATATTAGAGTCTTCACAATTGCCCATAATCTTGGATGTGACCTTGGAAAGTTACTTTCAACTTCGCAAACACACTCTGGGAAAGATTTGTTACCAGCTGCTTAAACATGTCTTCTTTTTTTTGTTATCATGTAGTTACTTGTTACCTCTGTTACAATGTCTTACTTATTTTATATGTCCTTTAGGTGTGTTGTATATCATATTATTTATGAGACAAGCCATACAGTTAGACACTTTAGTCTTCTGTATGTAGCTGGAGTGTTTTTAAACCCAAATAACATGATAAAATATTGATGCAACTTATTTGGGGTAACAAAGCCTGATATCTCTTCAGCCCTTGATGTTAATGGTACCCCTTCAATAGATTAAACTTAAAAAGGAAAGAGGCACTACCAATCCAATCAATGCAATCTACAAACAGAGGAATTCGGTATAAAGCTGCTTTAATACTGCATTTACATTTGTGTAATCTCTGCAAGATCTATTCTGCCTGTCCAGTTTAGGAACTAGTACCACTGGTGCCCTCTAGTTGCTTTTGCTAGGTTCCAGTAAGTGATTTTCTACCATGGATTGCATTTGGTTCATTGACACTGACTTCCCTAACATCCACAATGTAACTGGGTAACATTTTACAACTTGGTGTACCTCTATAGATTTCCTTGAATTTTCTAAGTAATTCTACAGGATCATCAAGTTTACCTGGCTCTGAATAGGAACTATCCTGGTATTTCAGTTTTGGATAGTGGATTGTAGAAGGTTTGCTTTGTGAATTCTCCTCCTCCTCACTCTAACTGCTCTCTCTGTCAATCTCCACCACTTTTACCACTGGACCACTTTTTTATCTTCCTCTCTATGATAATATTGATTTAACATGTTATGTAACATTATTGATTCTTCTTCCTGTGATCGGGACTATCTTCCAGATAAGTTACTTTAATAATTCTCTCAATTACCCTGTATGGACTCTGAATCCTCCTTTCAGATGTTCACTTTGTAAAGAGAATAGTATTAAAAACTTCATCTGCACCACAAAATGTTCTAGTTACAGCATGTTTGTCTGCTCATTCTTTCAACCTTCCCTGTGAGATTTTTAATTGCTCCCTGCCACTTTACCTGCTCCTGTGAGTCTCTCCAGAAACATAGGCACATAATCCAATAAGGAATATTCATCTTTTTGTCTTAAAACCTTTTCTTGATCAATTTTAATTGTCGTCATATCTCACAATCAGAGATCAATTTAAATGGACTAAGTCCAGTAGATTGACTGGGGGAATCTCTGGTAGTAAACAATAAAAAAATTTCAATCCTTTATCCTAATCCTGTGGTTACTTGCAACACTATACCTTAATCATTATGTTGAGAGTCTAATGATAGCGCTCCAAAGATCAAAAGAACTTGTGGATGCTGGAAATCAGAAACAAAAACAGAAATTGCTGGAAAAGCTCAGCAGGTCTGGCAGTGTCTATGGTGAGAAATTAGAGTTAACTTTTCGGGTTCAATGATCCTTCCTCAGAATGAAAAGCAGGAGACACTAACTGTTTTATACCAAATGGCTTATTACGTTCTGAAAAGATTTAGACATAAAGTTGGAACCTTGGTCCAGGTGTTTTTCAATTGGTAGTGCCGAACAATTCATAAACAGTATTAATATTTCCACCATTTCTTTAATTGTATTTTTTTTCTCAGAGGAATAATTTCTGGAAATCATATTGTCATATCCATAATGGTAAGGATATACTTGTGTCCCACTTTCATTTACAATAGTGGCCCTACAGTCTACTAAAGCACAAGAGAATAGTTTTTCAAAGACTGGCATGGATATTCCTGACGAAGGGCTTATGCCCGAAACGTCGATTCTCCTGCTCCTTGGATGCTGCCTGACCTGCTGCGCTTTTTCAGCAACACATTTTTCAGCATGGATATTAAAGATGCTAATTTGATTACAGGTTGAGCCTTTCCCATGACCTGTTTTATATGGCATGCTTTACAGTACTGCAGTAGGTCTTCATGAAGTTTTGGCCATGTAAAATGCCCGCCTATCAATGTTTATTCCTGAATATCCTGACACGTTCTACTCACAATGGCTCCTTATGATATCTAGACGCTACCACAATCTGAAGAATAACTGTTCACTCTTCATCTCTGGGTTTGTGAAGATGTCTCCACTTCCTCATCAGAGTTCCATGATAGGAATCTACAAATCCTTCAACCTCGGCTTCAGTGTGAACTGCCAATGTTAAATTGTTTCCATCTGGATCTTCTTCCTGAACCTCAATGAAAGAGGACATGCCAAGCACCTCTTTTGCATTACCCCCATCTGCCTGAGGCAGCACTGGCTCAGTGGTTAGCACTGCTGCCTCACAGCACCAGGGACCCAGGTTCAATCCCAGCCTTGGGCAACTGTCTGTGTGGAGTTTGTGCATTCCTCCCACAGTCCAAGTGAATTGGCCATACTAAATTGCCCATAGTGTTAGGCACATTAGTCAGAGGGGAATGGGTCACACTTTGGAGGGTAAGTGTGGATTTGTTGGGCTGAAGGACCTGCTTCCACACTGTAGAAAATCTATCTAAAGAAAGTTTCATCTACCAGAACACCTGTTTGCAGTATTACAATGATCTCCGGTGATATACTTTGTTTAACCATTGTCCTGGTCGTCACACAATGGAAAAATTCTTGGAATTTGTTCCCATAACTGTTTCATTGTTTTATCCTGTCATCGACTTTCTGTTATTATAGACAAAGTTATATCCTTCATTTCAGCCAAATTACTACTCACGGATAGGTCAATTCCATTCTCAGGCATAAACATAGAAACTTAGAAACTTAGAAAAATAGGATCAGGAGTAGGCCATTTGGCCTCTTGACCCCTGAACCACCATTGTTTATGAACGTGGCTGATCATCCAACTCAATATTCTGATCCTGCTTTCTCCCTATACCCTTTGATCCCTTTAGCTGCAAAAATATATATATATCTTTCTTGAAAGCACTCAATGTTTTGAACTCAAACTGCTTTGTGTTGAGGTATTTTCTGAACAACTCCTGCTATCCTTGCTCTGGCCACCAAGTCACATTTTTAAGTGCTTTTAAGTACAAAGGAATGGGTACACACTCTGTACTTATCCCAATCATTAAATTATGGCTTTTGATGCACTGTATGGAAAAAAAAACTGAACCTATTCCAGCAAAAGAGTTTCTGCAAAAGCTGTTACCCTTCGTATTGTTGTAGATTGAGTTGTGTAATTTGAAGAAAAGACAGTTAACTTGCCTTTTGACAAAAATCCTTTATATCTTATACATTGCAAACATGTGAGAAGAAGTTGAAACTTTTTATTGTGCACTCATCACTATGAGGAAATGAGAAACAGATCGAAGAAATAGGACTGAAAGCAGAAAGTGTTGGAGAAACTCAGCAGGTCTAGTCTGGCAGCTCCTGTGAAGAGAAAGAAAAAAAATCAGAGAGAGAGAGAGAGAGTTAATGACTCCTCTTCAGAACATTGCCTTCATTTGTAAGGAGATCTCAGTTATCTGTAAGAATAATAGTGTGGTTATGGGAAGGGATTTTAACTTTCCAAACATAGACTGGGACTGCCATAGTGTTAAGGGTTTAGATGGAGAAGAATTTGTTAAGTGTGTACAAGAAAATTTTCTGATTCAGTATGTGGATGTACCTACTGGAGAAAGTGCAAAACTTGACCTACTCTTGGGAAATAAGGCAGGGCAGGTGACTGAGGTGTCAGTGGGGGAGCACTTTGGGGCCAGCGACCGCAATTCTATTAGATTTAAGATAATGATGGAAGAAGATAGACCAGATCTAAAAGTTGAAGTTCTCAGTTGGAGAAAAGCCAATTTCGACAGTATTGGGCAAGAACTTTCAAAAGATGGCTGGGGACAAATTTTCGCAGGTAAAGGGGCAGCTGGAAAATGGGAAGCCTTCAGAAATTAGATAACGAGAGTCCAGAGAAAGTATATTCCTGTCAGGGTGAAAGGAAAGGCTGGTAGGTATAGGGAATGTTGGATGACTAAAGAAATTGAGGGTTTGGTTAAGAAAAAGAAGGAAGCATATGTCAGGTATACACAGGATAGATTGAGTGAATCCTTAGTGTATAAAGGCAGTAGGAGTATACCTAAGAGGGAAATCAGGAGGGCAAAAAGGGGACATGAGCTAGCTTTGGCAAATAGAGTTAAGGAGAATCTAAAGAGTTTTTACAAATACATTGAGGACAAAAGGGTAACTAGGGAGAGAATAGGGCCCCACAAAGATCAGCAAGGCGGCCTCTGTGTGGAGTCGCTGGAGATGGGAGAAATGCTAAACGAGTATTTTGCATCAGTATTTACTGTGGAAAAGGACATGGAAGATATAGAATGTAGGGAAATAAATGGTGACATCTTGAAAAATATCCATATTACAGAGGGGGAAGTGCTGGATGTCTTGAAACGCATGAAGGTGGATAAATCCCCAGGACCTGATCACGTATAACCAAGAACTCTGTGGGAAGCTAAGGAAGTGATTGCTGGGCCTCTTGCTGAGATATTTGTATCATCAATAGTCACAGGTGAGGTGCCAGAAGTTTGAGGCTGGCTAACATGGTGCCACTGTTTAAGAAGGGTGGTAAGGACAAGCCAGGGAACTATAGACCAGTGAGCCTGACATCAGGCAAGTTGTTGGAGGGAATCCTGAGGGATAGGATGTACATGTATTTGGAAAGGCAAAGACTGGTTAGGGATAGTCAACATGGCTTTGTGCGTGGGAAATCATGTCTCATAAACTTGATTGAGTTTTTTGAAGAAGTAACAAAGAGGATTGATGAGGGCAGAGCAGTGGATATGATCTGTATGAACTTCAGTAAGACGTTCGACAAGGTTCCCCATGGGAGACTGGTGAGCAAGGTTAGATCTCACAGAATGCAGGAAGAACTAGCCATTTGAATACAGAACTGGCTCAAAGGTAGAAGACAGAGGGTGGTGGTGGAGGGTTGTTTTTCAGACTGGAGGCCTGTGACCAGTTGAGTGCCACAAGGATCGGTGCTGGGTCCACTACTTTTCATTATTTACATAAATGATTTGGATGTGAGCATAAGAGGTATAGTTAGTAAGTTTGCAGAAGACACCAAAATTGGAGGTGTAGTGGACAGCGAAGAGGGTTACCTCAGATTACAACAGGATCTTGACCAGATAGGCCAATGGGCTGAGAAGTGACAGATGGAGTTTAATTCAGATAAATGTGGGTGCTGCATTTTGGGAAAGCAAATCTTAGCGGGACTTATACACTTAATGGTAAGGTCCCAGGGAGTGTTGCTGAACATAGAGACCTTGGAGAGCAGGTTCATAGCTCCTTGAAAGTGGAGTCGCAGGTAGATAGGATAGTGAAGAAGGCGTTTGGTATGCTTTCCTTCATTGGTCAGAGTATTGAGTACAGGAGTTGGGAGGTCATGTTGCGGCTGAGCAGGACATTGGCTAGGCTACTTTTGGAATATTGCATGCAATTCTGGTCTCCTTCCTATTGGAATGATGTTGTGAAACTTGAAAGGGTTCAGAAAAGATTTACAAGGATGTTGCCAGGGCTGGAGGATCTGAGCTATAGGGAGAGGCTGAACAAGCTGGGTCTGTTTTCCCTGGAGCGTCGGAGGCTGAGGGGTGACCTTATAGAGGTTTACAAAATTATGACGGGCATGAATAGGGTAAATAGGCAAAGTCTTTTCCCTGGGGTCGGGGAGTTCGATGCTAGAGGGCATAGGTTTAGGGTGAGAAGGGAAAGATATAAAAGGGACCTAAGGGGCAACTTTTTCACACAGAGGGTGGTTTGTGTATGGAATGAGCTGCCAGAGGGATTGGTGGAGGCTGGTACAATTGCAACTTTTAAGAGGCATTTGGATGGGTATATGAATAGGAAGGGTTTGGAGGGATATGAGCCGGGTGCTGGCAGGTGGGACTAGATTGTTTCGGGATATCTGGTCGACATGGACGGGTTGGACCGAAGGGTCTGTTTCCATGATATACATCTCTATGATTCTATGACTGTATAACAGTGGACCAAAAGCAGATCCTTGTAGTACTCAATTACTAACTGAACTCCAGGATGAATATTTCCCATCAACCACCACCTTCAGCTTGCCAATTTCTGATACAAACTGTTAAATCACCTTCAATCCTATGCCTCCATATTTTATACAATAGCCTCCTGTGGGGAACCTTATCAAACACCTTAATGAAATCCATATACACCACATCAACCGCTTTACCCTCATCCACCTGATTGGTCACCTTCTCAAAGAACTCAATCAGGTTTGTGAGGCACGACCTACCTTTCACAAAACTGTGTTGACTATACCTAATCAACTTATCCCTCTCCAGATGATTATAAATCCTATCTCTTATAACCTTTTCCAACACTTTACCCACAACCGAAGTAAGGGTCACAGGTCTATAATTACCAGGGGTGTCTCTACTCCTCTTCTTGAACAAGAGGACAACATTTGCTATCCTGAAGTCTTTTGGCACTATTCCTGTAGACAATGATGACATAAAAATCAAAGCCAAATGTTCGGCAATCTCCTCCCTGGCTTCCCAGAGAATCCTAGGATAAATCCCATCCGGCCCAGAGGACTTACCTATTTTTATACTTTGCAGAATTGCTAACACCTCCTCCTTATGCACCTCAATCCCATCTAGTCTAGTAGCCTGTATCTCAGTATTCTCCTCAACCACATTGTCTTTTTCTCATGTGAATACTGACAAAAAATATTCATTTAATGCTTCCCCTATCTCCTCTGACTCCACACAAAACTTCCTACTACTGTCCTTGATAGGCCCTAATCCTATTCTTGTCAATCTTTTATACCTGATATAGCTATAAAAAGCCTTAGGGTTTTCCTTGATCCTATCCACCAATGACTTCTCGTGTCCCCTCCTGGCTCTCCTTAACTCTCTCTTTAGGTCTTTTCTGGCTAACTTGTAACTCTCAAGTGCCCTTACTGAGCCTTCACATCTCATCCTAACATAAGCCTTCTTCTTCCTCTTGACAAGAGATTCTACTTCTTGAGTAAACCACAGCTCCTGCGCTTGACAGCTTCCTCCCTACCTGACCGGTACACAATTATCAAAAACACACAGTAGCTGTTCCTTGAACAAGCTCTACATTTCAATTGTGCCCATTCCCTGCAGTTTCTTTCCCCATCCTGTGCATCCTAAATCTTGCATAATCGCATCGTATTTGCCTTTCCCCCAGCTATAACTCTTGCCCTGAGATACATACCTATCCCTTTCCATCACTAAAGTAAACATAATCAAAATGTGGTCACTATCGCCAAAGTGCTCACCTACCTCCAAATCTAACACCTGGCTGGGTTCATTACCCAGCGCCAAATCCAATGTGGCTTCACCTCTTGTTAGTCTATCTACATATTGTGTCAGGAAACCCTCCTGTACACATTGGAGAAAAGACTCTAATCTAGACTCTGGTTTCCAGCATCTGCAGTCCTTGTTTTTACCACATTGGAGAAAACCTGACCCATCTAAAGTACTTGAATTATAGTATTCCCAGTCAATATTTGGAAAGTTGAAGTCCCCCATAACAACTACCCTGTCACTCTCTCCTCTATCAAGGATCATCTTTGGTATCCTATCCTCTACGTCTCTGGAACTGTTTGGAAGCCTATAGAAAACTCCCAACAGGGTGACCTCTCCTTTCCTGTTTCAAACCTCAGCCCATACAACCTCAGTAGATGAGTCCTCCAACATCCTTTCTGCAACTATAATACTGTCCTCGACTAACAATGCCACACCACCTACTCCTTTATCATTTTCACTGTTCTTACTGAAACATCTAAATCCTGGAACTTGGAATAACCGTTCCTGTCCCTGCTCTACCCACATCTCCAAAATGGCCACAACATCGAAATCCCAGGTACCAACCCGTGCTGCAAGTGCACCCACCTTATTCCAAATGCTCCTGGCATTGAAGTACACACACTTCAAACCAACCTCTTGCATGCCGGTGCCATTTTGCAATCTTGAAATCTTATTCTGACTTCACTGCTCTCATCCTTCCATATACGTGAACTACAATTCAGATTCCCATCCCCCTGCTGAATTAATTTAAACCCTCGCAAAGAGCATGAGCAAATTCCCCCTCCCCCCAAGATATTGGTACCCCTCTGGTTCCTATTTGTAGAGGTCCCACCTACCCCAGAAAGAGTCCCAATTATCCAGGAATCCAAAACCCTCCCTCCTGCACCATCCCTGTAGCCATGTGTTCAACTTACTCTCTCCCTATTCCACGCTTCACTAACATGTGGCACTGGCAACAAACCAGAGATAACAACTCTGCTTGTTTTAGCTCCAAGCTTCCACCCTAGATCCCTGAATTTCTGCCTTAAATCTCCATCTCTCTTCCTACCTAAGTCATTGGTACCTATGTGGACTACAACTTGGGGTTTCTCTCTCTCCCCCACAAGGATGTCAAAAACATGATCAGAGACATCACGAACCCTGACACCTGGGAGGCAACACACCAAACATGAGTCTCTCTCGTTCCCACAAAACCTCCTATCTGTCCTCCTAACTATGGAGTCCCCCATGACTAATGCTCTGCTCCTCTTCCCCTTCCCTTCTGAGCAATAGGGACAGACTGTATGCCAGAGACCTGTGCTCCATTGCTTACCCCCTCAACAGTATCCAAAACAGTATACTTGTTGTTGAGGGGAACGGCCACTGGAGATCCCTGCACTGCCTGTCGGTTCCCTTCCTGCCCCCGGCGGTAACCCATCTACCTCCTTCCTTTACCTGAGTAATCTCTGGGTAATCATCTAATGATAATATCAGTAGGTCATTGCCTCCACACAATACTGCCAAAGGTAGATGGTCTCAACATATTATGTATAGATTACCATAGGATCAATGAGATGACAACGCTGACTACGTGAATGGAGGCCCAAATTGAAAATACAAAAATTGATTTATTCAAGGGACATTGGCAAGTTCTATTCCTCTTGCTGAGATATTTATATCATCGATAGTTACAGGAGACGTGCTGAAAGACTGGAGGTTGGATAACGTGGTGTCATTCTTTAAGAAGGGTAGTAATGACAAGCCAGGGAACTATAGACCAGTGAGCCTGATGTCGGTGATGGGCAAGTTGTTGGAGGGAATCCTGAGGGACAGGATGTACATGTATTTGGAAAGGCAAGGACTGATTAGGGATAGTCAACATCACTGTGTGCGTGGGAAATCATGTCTCACAAACTTGATTGAGTTTTTTGAAAAAGTAACAAAGAAGATTAATGAGGGCAGAGCAGTAGATGTGATCTATATGGACTCCAGTAAGGCATTCGGCAAAGTTCCCCATGAGAAAATGATTAGCAAGGTTAGATCTCATGGAATACAGGGAGAATTAGCCATATGGATACAAAACTGGCTCAAAGGTAGAAGACAGAGGGTGGTGGTGGAGGGTTGTTTTTCAAACTGGAGGCTTGTGACCAGTGGAATGCCACAAGGATCGGTGCTGGGTCCACTACTTTTTGTCATTTACATAAATGATTTGGATTGAGCACAAGAGGTACAGTTAGTAAGTTTGCAGATGACACCAAAATTGGAGGTGTAGTGGACAGCAAAGAAGGTTACCTCAGATTACAACAGGATCTGGACCAGATGGGCCAATGGGCTGAGAAGTGACAGATGGAGTTTAATCAGATAAATGTGAGGTGCTGCATTTTGGGAAAGCAAATCTTAGCGGGATATATACACTTAATGGTAAGGTCCCAGGGAATGTTGCTGAACATAGAGACCTTGGAGTGCAGGTTCATAGCTCCTTGAAAGTGGAATCGCAGGTAGATAGGATAGTGAAGAAGGCATTTGGTGTGCTTTCCTTTATTGGTCAGAGTATTGAGTACAGGAGTTGGGAGGTCATGTTGCTGCGGTACAGGACATTGGTTAGGCCACTATTGGAATATTGCATGCAATTCTGGTCTCCTTCCCATTGGAAAGATGTTGTGAAACTTGAAAGGGTTCAGAAAAGATTTACAAGGATGTTGCCAGGGTTGGAGGATTGAGCTATGGGGAGAGGCTGAACAGGCTGGGGCTGTTTTCCCTGGAGCATCGGAAGCTGAGGGGTGACCTTATAGAGGTTTACAAAATTATGAGGGGTATGGATAGGATAAATAGACAAAGTCTTTTCCCTGGAATGGGGAAGTCCGGTGCTAGAGAGCATAAGTTTAGGGTAAGAAGGGAAAGATATAAAAGGGACCTAAGGGGCAACTTTTTCACACAGAGGGTGGTATGTGTATGGAATGAGCTGCCAGAAGATGTGGTGGAGGCTGGTACAATTACAACATTTAAAAGGCATTTGGATGGGTATATGAATAGGAAGGGTTTGGAGGGATGTGGGCCGGGCGCTGGCAGGTGGGACTAGATTGGGTTGGGATATCTGTTCAGTATGGACAGATTGGACCGAAGGGACTGTTTCCATGCTGTACATCTCTATGACTCTGTGACTCTATGACTGATTCACAAAAAGAAATATAACCTTTTGTAACCTCCAGGTAGACTTTATCAACATAACATCAGAGTGAAAATTGTGCCAGCAACTGTTCAAAAATTAACCAACAAGGTCATTGAAGAATTATGCAATTGTGTTGTCTAAACCCGTAAGGAATATTTTTAGTACTTGAATGAATTATTTGATCAATTACAAGGAATTAATTTGCCAATGCCAAAGTGACTTATTGAGGCCAAGTAATATCCCGAGGAGCATAAGTAAGGGATTTTCCGAGGCCAAACCAAGAGATTTTGCAGGATATTAGCGTGAATGAATTCTGTCAGAAATTGATTCTAAATTTTAGAGTTGCAATGGCTGCCCTGACAAATCTGTTAAGGAAGGGCAAGAAATTTGACTAAACAGAAGACTGTCAGAGTACCTTTGACAATACGGGGTTGACCATTTAGGACAGAGATGAGGAGAAACTACTTCACCCAGAGAGTGGTGGCTGTGTGGAATGCTCTGCCCCAGAGGGCAGTGGAGGCCCAGTCTCTGGATTCATTTAAGAAAGAATTGGATAGAGCTCTTAAAGATAGTGGAGTCAAGGGTTATGGAGATAAGGCTGGAACAGGATACTGATTGGGAATGATCAGCCATGATCATATTGAATGGCGGTGCAGGCTCGAAGGGCTGAATGGCCTACTCCTGCATCTATTGTCTATTGTCTATTGTCTATTATCTTGAAAACTGCTGAGTACCACACCAGTGATGTGGAGTTGGAGTTTTGGACTGGGGTTAACCTCACACCTTTAATGCATTGTCTGAGCTGAGATGTCACCTTTTTATTCTGAAACTTTAAATTATCCCAGGAATGTGACTTGAAACAAGTTCTGGAATTTACATATTAATGAATTCAAATCTGCAACCCAATTTAAAAGATGAAAGATTTATCAGCAATCTAGGTTTGTTCAACATATGACACTATGATCTGTTGCTGTAAATTCTGTGTCCTATGATTCTGCTCCACTAGCTACCTGATGAAGATATAGTGGTTCGGTGGTTAGCACTGCTGCCTCAGACTGCCTAGGACCTGGATTCCATTCCAGCCTCGGGCAACTGTCTGTGTGGAGTTTACACATTCTTCCTGTGTCTGTGTAGGATTCTCCCAGGTGCTCCTGTTTCCTTCCACAATCCAAAGATGTGCAGCTTAGATTAGATTACTTACAGTGTGGAAACAGGCCCTTCGGCCCAACAAGTCCACACCGCCCCGCCGAAGCGTAACCCACCCATACCCATACCCCTACACCTACACCTAACACTACAGGCAATTTAGCATGGCCAATTCACCTGACCTGCACATCTTTGTGACTGTGGGAGGAAACCGGAGCACCCGGAGGAAACCCACGCAGACACGGGGAGAACGTGCAAACTCCACACAGTCAGTCGCCTGAGGCGGGAATTGAACCCGGGTCTCCGGCGCTATGAGGCAGCAGTGCTAACCACTGTGCCACCGTGCCGCCCATGCTAAATTCCCCACAATGTTCAGGGAAGTGTAGATTAGGTGCATCAGTCAGGGATAAATATCGGGTCGGGGAATGTTTCTGGGTGGGTTACTCTTCGAAGGGTCAGTGTGGACTTGTTGGGCCGAAGGGCCTCTTTCCACACTGTAGGGATTCTATTCTAGAAGGAGCATTGCTCTGAAAGCTTATATTTCTAAATAAACCTGTTGGACTATAGCCTGGTGTTGTGTGATTTTTAACTTTTGCCACATCAGCGTTGGCAGCAGTAAGTAATTCTAAACCACTGAAATTGGCTGTTGATGTGAATGATGTTAGGTTTGCTGCATCTTATTACGGTGGATGAGACGGGAAACTAAAGGCCAGTCAGTTACTTTTCGAGAAAACTGAATTCTTGTTAGCAGAAACACTCAATCCTGAATGAAAAGAGTTTGGTACTGGCTCCACAGTCCTTTGAAGTTGATGTTATGTAATGATGTTGTTACTAAAGTAGTGATACAGAGAGCTAGGTAATGCCTTGGAGACTTGGGTTCTCACCATGGCAGAGGGTGGAATTTGGATTTAAGAAAAATTAGAACCTGGAATTAAAAGTCTGATGATGATCAGGGGACAATTAATGAGTCTTGCAAAGTGTCTAGTTCACTCATATTCTGTAGGGAAGGAAAATTTGTTGTCCTTACCTGGTCTTGTCTACGTGTGACTCTATAGCAATGTGGCAAATGCAGCCCTGTTGACTCTACAAAGTCTTTCTTCCTAACATCTGGGGATTAGTGTGAAAATTGGGAGAGCTGCCTCACAGACTAGTCCAAAAACAGCCTGACATAGTCAAGTTCACAGAATTATCCCTTACAATGTCCCAGACACCATCATCACTGATCCTGGATATGTCCCGTCCTACCCAGCTGTGGTGACACCATGTTGGTATACAGTCAGGAAGGAGTTGCCCTGGGATTCTGCAATATTGGTCCTGGATCCCATAAAGTCTCTCAGCATCAGGTCAAACCTGGACTAGGAAGCTATGTGTTGACCACATGGACAGCTGCACTCATGCTGATGAATCAGTGCTCCTCAATGTTGAACACTACATGGAGGCAGCATCGAGGATGACAAGGGAACATAATATACTCTGGGGGATTCCAATGTCCATCAAGAGTGGCTCAGCAGCAGCATTACTGATTGAATTGATTGCATCCTAAAGGACAGTGCTGCAAGACTGGGCCTACAGCAGGTGATGAGGGAACCATCAAGATAGGAAAACTCTCATCGTGACCAATGGAGTATTGAAGGAGGTGACTATAGGGATGGTGATTATCTTCCAAAAGTTCTACATTCTGGAATGATTCCTGCAAATTGGAAGGAACCAAGTGTCATTCCACAATTTAAGAAGGAGCAAGAGAGAAATTGTGACCTGTTAGCCTTACCTCAGCAGTAGAGAAATTAAAGAATTATAAAGGATGGTTTAAATAGACACCTGGTTAATAATGGTCTGACTGGATATAGTCAGCATTGCTGTGCAAATGACAAACTTGTTGGAGTTTCTTTGAAGATGCTACTGACAGAAATGGAAAAGGAAAGCCAATGGATCTAGTATACTTCGAGTTTTGGAAGGCCTCTGATAAATTCCCCCACTGGAAGTTCATGTGGCAGGATGTGATGTATTGGCATGGGCTAATGTTCAGATAGGAAACAGAGAGTGGGAATAGATGGGTCATTCTCACACTGGCAGGCTGTAACAAGTAAGGTGCCACCAGATCAGAATTCAGTTCCAGTTATTCACAATATATCTCAATGATTTAGAACTGGAGACCAAATGTAATATTTCTCCAAACATGTGAATGACACAAACTTAAGTGGGAAAGTGTTTTGTGAGGAAGATGTAAAGCAATTTTAGGAGGATTTGAATAGACTTTCTGAATGAGCTCCCACCTCTGGAAGCAAGTGAGACTTGAACCCATGCCTACTTCTTCAGTCAAAGGTACACTACCCCTACATTAAATGATTCTTGTGACTGCAAAGGTATATTCTGGATTAGTGGTGCTGGAAGAGCACAGCAGTTCAGGCAGCATCCGAGGAGCAGTAAAATCAACGTTTCGGGCAAAAGCCCTTCATCAGGATTCATTGTTTTTACCCACTGCATAGATATATGTTTATTTTCTAATCAACCTGTTCAGAGATGTTAATATCTACCTCTGAACCATGGTCTCCTGGTTCAAAGGAAGGGGCACTACCACTGTGCCGCAATAGCCCTGTGACTGCATAGATAGTTTTGTCTTTCTTTTTTAATCAACCTGTTCATAGAGTCATAGAAAGGTACACCACGGAAGCAGACTCTTCGGTCCAACTTGTCCATGCCGACCAGAGATCCCAACCTAATCTAGTCCCATTTGCCAGCACTTGGCCCATATCCATTTAAACCCTTCCCATTCATATACCCATCCAGATATTTTTAAAAATAATTCAATTGTACCAACCTCCAGCACTTCCTCTGGCACTCATTTCATACACACACCACCCTCAGCGTGAAGAAGTTGCTCCTTAGGTCCCTCTTACTCTAAACTTATGCTCTCTAGTTCTGGACTCCCCCCCACCCTACCCCAGGGAAAAACTTTATCTATTTATCCTATCCATGCCCCTCATGATTTTATAAAACTCTTATGAGATCACCCCTCAGCCTTCGGTGCTCCATGGAAAACAGCTCCAGACTATTCAGCCTCTCCCTGTAGTTCAACTCCTCCGACCATGGCAACATCCTTGTAAATCTTTTCTGAACCTTTTCAAGTTTCACAACGTCCTTCTGATAGGAAGAAAATCAGAAGTGCAAGAAATATTCCAAAAGTGGCCTAACGAGTTACCTGTTCAGCCGCAACACGACTTCCCAACTCCTATAAGCAATGGTCTGACCAATAAAGTTCAGAGATGTTATTAGATAATTCTGGAGCAAGTTGGAGTTGAATCTGGGTCTTCTGGCTCAGAGGTAGGGACATTGTCGCAGTGCCACAAGAGTCCTCTGACTGTATAGATATTCACTGAAAGGAAACCGGTTGCACTTGTCACAGTCTGAGTCTGAGCAAGGAGTGTTAGTGTACAGATAGTGGTAACTGACTGAGTAATGAGTTGGTTTAAGGTTAATGTTGGAATGAATGAGGTCATGTAAAATTGGCTCTTTTCCTGATGTCTGTAAGGAAATCTTTCCAAACTTTCATTTTGACTAGTGCAATGTAATTCACATCTTGTTTTCTTCAGTAATAAATATTTTAATTTTTGTGTTAAAAGTACATTGGCAACCATTTTGGAATGTGTTTCATAATTGACTGCCATAATTGAAAAGACAAATTTAGGATCTAAGAAGCCATTCTGGGATCCCACCTGTACAGTCAGCTTAACATCAGCTGTGATTATAACAGAGGTACATTGATGTTTGTGAGAGCTTCCTATGTCTAAAATGGCTTTGTATTGCTTATTAATTTTTCTCTTTTGGTGACTCATCATTTGCACTTTGTAAGAATCTTGAGAGTGTGAATTGAACCTGAAGGATAATGTAGAACCAAAATACTGTATTAGGATCTTGTTCAAAATGAGCAAGTTATTCTCTGACAATGAATAATTTTATCAAAAACTACATTTTTTTTCTTTTTGTGTTTATTTAGTTCCATGGTTTCCTCGGACAATTCAAGATTTGGACAGATTTGCGAACCAGATCCTATCTTATGGGTCAGAACTTGATGCTGATCATCCTGTAAGGACCTTATTTTGAGAAAATAATGCACATTATTATATAAGGAAACAGGAAACAGCTCAAAATAAATGTCAAAAGAGCTAGGAAAACTCATTGGGTTTGAAAGCATCTGTGGAGGGAGGAACAGATATAATGTTTCATGTCTGTTAATTATGTTTCTCGCTCCACAGAGGCTGCCGAATCTGCTGAGTTTCTTTAACACTTGCAGTTTTCATTTCATATTTCCAGTATCCTCAGTACTTTGCTTTTATTCATGAGAGGCAATTCATGTGGAGAGAGTGCTGCATTGACAGAGGTGCTGACTTTTGGATGAAACATTAAAAGATTTGTTCTCTCAGGTGGATGTTAAACATCTCATGTCACTAGGAGAGCAGGGAAGCTGTCCATGATGTCTCAGCCAATATCCATCTCTTAATCAATGCAACTTAAAAGCAAATTTAGTTGTCATTATCTGGGAACAAATTGGCTATTGTGCTTTCTACATTACAACAGTGCGTATATATCCAAACTGTTTCATTGGTTGTGTAAAGTGCCTGGGTACATCACGAGATCACGATCTGTGGTTTTCTTTTTCCCTCTGTTACTACCATGACATTTCCTGTTAGTCACCACATGAGGGAGCAAACCAGCAACCACTCAGAAATTGACTTTCCCCCAAAGTTGCCATTCAAGGTTTTGCAGAGTGAATGTCAACTTCTACATTATTTATGGCTATCACTCAGTGTGAGCATTGACTGGCATTATTGAGTTGACAGAGTCAACAGGGAAAGGTTACTGCCTCGCTTAGGGACGGTCCTTGGTTGTAGATAACACTAAAGTGAACATTGTAACAGAAACTCAGACACCTTGGTGGGGTCTGGATCACTGACAGCATAAGGTTTGATCCTCATTCTGACAGAGGTGGATTTTTAATATTTAATTCTCAGAATGTGTGCCCAGCATTTATTACCCAGAGTGTCAGCCATGTTGCTGTGGGCCCGGTGCTTCATGTAGGTCAGGCAAGGTAAGCACGGCAGATCTTTCCCTAAAGGACATTAATAAAGCAGATGGGCATCCCCCCCACAACCCCAACCAAACAATCATTTCATTAGACTTTTAATATCAGATCTATTTTAATTGAATTTGAAATTCACCATGTGCTATGGCAGGATTCAAATGCAGGACCTCAGAACATTACTGGGATTTCTGGATTAACAATCTGGTGATAATGCCAAGAGGTTATAATCTCCTGCACTGTGCCGTACCCATGGTGGAGACTAGGCCACTCTAGTGGGTGAAGAACTGAAGATGAAAGATTTCCTGAATGCATTTTAAAGATCTGCATTTTCTATACAGATTTTATCCAAGTTAGTATTGAAATCCATACTGTCCTTCTCCTCCTAACCAGTGGTAAAGCACACACTTCCAATCTGTTTTTTTTTCCTGGAACAGGTCATGAGTTGTTAACCAGACATTGTGGTATGGACACGTCTCTGCATGAAGCATGGGCTCCTGCCCTTTCTGTCCACTGGAGGCACAACAGAGTGACTGACAAGTTGGTAATCAACTGTTTGGTCACATTACAAAAACACGTTCTATGCTTATTAGGTCCTGTAGTCAGACTCGAACCCAAAGCTTCTAGGTCAGGAGCAGGGGCACTACCCACTGCACAACAAGACCTCCCATTTCCTTTGCTATGAATAATCTAATTTTTAAAACATTTCCCAGCATTACAGATCTGCTCTTTTCTCACTCTGACTGTCCGGGAGTCGAATGGTATATTTGAAGTGTGTTAACGTCCTTTCCTGTTCCTTAGTTCAATCTCCTTGGTTTCATTTGATTTACCTTCTTGCATTGTCAGCTCCCAACCCCCACCCTCATATTACCTTTGCACCCCCCTCACAGCACCTCCCCCCCCCCCACCCAATCCTTTCACCAACAGTACAATAGCCCATCTCCAAACTCCCCTCTTTTTATCTTTTCAATGTGATGGGAGTTTCTGCTTCTCCCACCCTTACAGGGCAGGGAGTTCCAGATTCCCACAACCCTCTCAGTGAAAAGGTTTTTCCTCACATCTCCTCTGAACCTCCTGCCCCTTTCCTTAAATCTATGCCCCTGGTCATTGATCCCTGCACCAAGGTGCAAAGCTTCTTCCCTTATTCCCTGTCTATACTTCGCATAATTTTATCCATCTCAATTCTGTCCCCTCTCAATCTCTTCTGCTCCAAGGAATACACACCAGTCTGTCCAATTTTTAGATTAGGTTCCCTACAGTGTAGAAACAGGCCCTTCGGCCCAACCAGTCCACACCGACCCTCCGAAGAGTAACCCACCCAGGCTCATTCCCCTCTGACTAACGCACCTAAAACTACGGGCAATTTAGCATGGCCAATTCACCTGACCTGCACATCTTTGGACTGTGGGAGGAAACCGGAGCACACGGGGAGAATGTGCAAACTCCACACAGACAGTCACCCGAGTCTGGAATCGAACCCTGGTGCTGTGATGCAGCAGTGCTCACCACTGAGCCTCTTTCCAAACAAAGCAACATCCTGGTAAATTTCCTCTGTACCCTCTCCAGCGCTATTGAGCAGGCAGTGGATGGTACTATCGTTGGACTCCTTGGGGTGGCACGGTGGTTCAGCAGTTAGCACTGTTGCCTCACAGCACAGGGGTCCCAGGTTCGATTCCAAACTTGGGCGACTGTCTGTGTGGAGATTGCACATTCACCCTGTGTCTATGTGGGTTCCTCCCACAATCCAAAGATGTGCAGCTTACATGAATGGACCATGCTAAATTAACTATAGCATTCAGGGAGGTGTGGGTTAGGTGCATTAGTCATGGGAAATGTAGAGTAAAAGGACAGGGGAACAGGTCTGGGTGGGTTGGCATGGACTTGTTGGGTCAAATGGTCTGTTTCCACAGTGGAGGGATTCTATGGTTAAACCAGAGACTCAGCTAATGTACTGGGGACCTGGGTTTGAATTCCACCACAGCAGATGATGGAATTTGCATTCAATAAATATCTGGAAGTAAGAGTCTAATGATGACCATGAATCCATTGTCGATTGTTAGAAAAGCCCATCTGGTTCACTAACGCCTTTGAGGGAAGGAAACTGCCATCCTTACCCGGTCTGGTCTATGTGTGATTTCAGACTCTTAGCAATGTGGCTGGTGCTTAACTGCCCTCTGGGATGGGCAATAAATACTGGCCTATCCAACAATGCCCTCATTCCATTAATAAATAAAACAAAATCACATCGCTCCTGAACTGCACATAACACTCTCACTGTCCTAACCAATGTTTCATACGAGACCAGAATAACCTCTAAAATAAAACAAAGATACTGGAGATCTGAAACAATAGCCGTCCTACAGTTTATCCCCTCTTGCCTCCCCCATTCATCCCCACACCCCTGCCAACCTTGGTCATGAACATAAGTGCCATGTTTTCCAAGCTGCTATCAGTTCTGAAGAAGTGTCATTGGATTCAAAACATTAATTCTGCTTTATGTCCATATTTGCTGAGTTTCTCAAGCCATTTTTGATTTGTTGCAACATAACTTCCCTGCTCTTAAACTCTAAGCCTCAAATAATAAATTATGCGTAGTGTCCAGCAATGTGCAGGCTAGGTGGGTTAGCCATGATAAATTCAGAATAGGGGGCTGGCCCTGAGTGGATGCTCTTTGGAGGATTGATTCAGACTTGATGGGCCAAATGGCCACTTTCTGCACTGTAGGGATTCTATCACATTCTATTTTATGATTCTATAATATTCTACTAAAGGCTCATATCTCATACATTTTCTTAACCACTTTATCTACTTGTCCCATTACCTGAAGGGACTGGTGTACATACACACCAACCTCCTTCTCATCCTCAGTGCTTTCCAGGGTGCTACCATTTTTCATATATTCCCTCGCCTTGTTTGTCCTGCTCATGTACAACACCTCATACTTATTCCATTGAATTCCATTTGCCACTGTTCAGCCCATCTATATCCTCCTGTGATCTACTGCCATCCTCCTGCCTAGTTAATGCCCCACTGATGTTTCATCTGTGAATTTAGTGACCAACCTAATTGTCATAATAATCCACATATTTAGGACATCCTTACCTGGTCTAACCTATATGTAACTCTAGGCCTACAGTAATGTGATTGGCTCTTCACTGCCCTCTGAAATAGCCAAATGAACTATTCCGTTCAAGAGCAGTTAGAGATAGAGAACAAATCCAGGCCTTGTCAGTGACACCCACATCCCAGGAAAGAATAAAGATAACAAAAATCATGAATTAGGAGCAGAAGTAGATCATTCACAGAATCCCTATAGTGTGGAAGCAGGCCATTCAGCCCAAGAACAACCCACCACCATAACCCTGCATTTCCCATGACTAATCCGCCTAGCCTGCACATCCATAGACTCTATGGGGCAATTTAGCATGACAAATCCATCTAATGGACGCATCTTCAGATTGTGGGAGGAAACCGGAACACCCGGAGGAAACCCACACAGACAGTCACCTGAGGCTGGAACTGGGTCCCTGGCACTGGGAGGCAGCAGTGCTAACCACTCAGTCACCATGCCGTTCAGCCCCTTAAATGGGCTCCATTATGGAATAAGAACATGAATCTAATTACACAGCATTTCCACATACCTTCCTCTTTCAGTAAAAGGGGTGCTGATGGCCTAGTGGTAGTATTGCTGCATTGTTAGTCCAGAGACCTAGGTAACGTTCTGGGGACCTAGACTCGAATCCTGCCATGGCTGATGGCGGAATTTCAATTCAATAAAAACAAATCTGTAATTAAGAATTGAATGATGACTGTGAATCCATAGCCAAAAGTTGGAAAAACCCATCTGGTTCACTAATGTGCTTTAGGGAAGGAAACTACAGTCCTTACCTGGTCTGGCCTACATGTGACTCCAGACCCACAGCAATGTGGACAATAAATGCTAGCCTAGCCAGTGATACCCACATCCCATAAATCAATTAAAAAGAATTTGTTCACCCCCTCACTTTTCCAGAGTTAATCTATCTCTGTATTAAAGAGATTAAAACACTCTGCTTCCATCATCTTTTGAGGAACAGCGTTCCAAACGCTCACAACTTTCTGTGTGAAGAAAAACAAAATCTCCTTATCTCTGTCTCAAAAGGTGACCCTTATTTTTAAACAGAGATCTCTAGTTCTAGATTCTCTCTCGAAAGGAAACATCCTTCTCACATGCACCCTGTTAAAACCCCTTTGGATCTTATATTCTTCAACCAAACATAAAAATGAAACTGACACAGAGAGGTACAGATAGATACACACAAAGGAACAGATAGATATGTCCACAGGCACAAGGATACACACTCACCAATATAAATGCAAACATATACAATGCACACAAGTAAATGTAAATTACAGGCAGCTGTAGATTTTGAGATAAGTTGGTTTTCATGATTAAAGATGTGGAGTTTTGCCAGTGCAGCACAAATTGCAGTTATTAGAGTGTAATTGAGGTAATATAATAAGATATAATTACACTTCTTAACCAAAATGCATTAGTTCTTAAAAAGGAGTATCTTTTGCAGATTGACAACATAATCATTATGCGTTTGCTAAATTGGACAGTGGCTGATCACACTGATTATAGATCCTGGCCTGTAGTTTCAAATACGTCACTCAAACCTGCCACCTTCAGTTACTGAGCCTGCCATTTCACTGATAGATAGTGAGTCTGAGCTGTCTGTGTTCTTTTGCCTTTGCAGGGTTTTACAGATGCTGTGTATCGAGCTCGTAGGAAGGAGTTTGCAGACATTGCGTATAATTATCGACAGTAAGTACGGAAAGTTTACAGAGTACACCTCTCCAAACATGCCAACTTATATAGGATGCAAAAAGTGGCTTGGATCAAGCAAATAGGGAGAAATTGTTTCCACAGACTGGATGGTTGGTAACCCCAGATCACAACTTGCAGATAACAAGCAAAAGGAACAAAGAGGAGATTCTGAGGATGAGAGGTAGGCCATTTAGGACTGAGATGAGGAGAAATCTCTTCACCCAGAGAGTGGGGAGCCTGTGGGAGTTTCTGCCAGAAAGTGAATGAGATCAAAAGCATTTACTGTTTTCAACAATGAGTTAGATATAGTTCTTAGGGTTAAAGGGAATATTAGAAAGCAGGAACAGGGACTAAGTTGGATGATCAGCCTTGGTCATACTGAATGGTCTACTCCTGCTCCTACTTCTCTATGTTTCATGTTTCTATGAGATGTGAAGGGCTTGGGTCTGCCTGGGGGACCTGTAAAAGCCGAATCAAGAATAGCTATTAAAAAGGGGAATAAGATCAGAAATTGATGGAAAATCTCAGCAGTTCTTGCAGCATCTGTGGAGAGAGAGCAGATTTAATGTTTTGGGTCCAATGAACCTTCTTCAGAATTTCATATTTTAAAAAGGGTAAATTGGATCAAGGGAAAAACATTTACAGGTCCGCAGGAAAAGAACAAGAAGTACAAGTCGGATGAATTAGCAACTCCCTGAAAATGCTGGCACCGAAATGGTGGGCCGAATGGCCTTTTTCTGAGCTGTAAGATCCTGTTGTTCTATAACAAAATGCTTTCAAATAACTAACTCTGCATCCCAAGTATATTGATTGTGCTTCTTTTCTCCTTTGAGTAGCAGAAGTGAATAGAGCTGTGCCGATATGAATATATTTATTATGCGAGCAGTCTTTGTTATCTAATTGCTGAGCTTTATTGGTCACAGCTACAAAGGACGAAATATTGAATGAAGCTGCTCTAAGCAATCTTCTTCACAACGCTGAAGAGGTTAGAATTTACACATTGAAGTGGGGACTGTACACAATATGATAATGAAGAGTCATTTTAGCGACTGATGTAATTCATCCTTTATTATTCTGCATTTATTCTGTCACAGCTGTGTTCAGCAGTTTTAATTCCACACACTGACACCCTCCACTATCAAACCTTCACTATTAATTGTACCCCAAAGAGATACAAGTACAACAGACAGTGTCTTCAAAAGAAAGGTCCTTGTGATGGTATCCTGGCTTGGCTGGAAATTTGCTACATTGGGTTTCCCTCTATAATGGGCAAATGCTTCCGATCTTTTCTCTGAGTGTGTGCTAGGATGGGTGTCTGAATTGGCAGGATGTGTACCGCTCCCCATACCCTGTTGCCTGTCCCCTCCCCTCACTTGACTGTGTGGAAAGCCCCTTAAGTGATCACTCGGTGGACTGCCTGGGAAAGGGATGTTGATGAGAGACAAAAAAAAACTGCAGGTGCTGAAATCCAAAGTAGACAGGCAGGAGGCTGGAAGAACACAGCAAGCCAGGCAGCATCAGGAGGTGGAGAAGCCAACGTTTCGGAGGTATCCCTTCTTCGGGATGAACCGTCAGCTTCTCCACCTCCTATTGCTGCCTGGCTTGCTGTGTTCTTCCAGTCTCCTGCCTGGCTGCTTGGGAAAGGGATCTTGCCTCATTCGGAAATGACAGCTGTCGAGCTGCATTGGATGCTGTCTCTCCTGGTCGTACAGCAATGGGGAGGTCTAGGAACAGTGGGTACAGGATATAGGTTTTGGAGACTGATCATGGTTGGGAGGGAGTAGGAGTGGGCATGGGGGTGGGGGAGTGTGTTGCGATTTGTCCAAAGCAAGGGAATGGCTTTAGCCAGCCACCTCACTACTCCCCACTACCCCACCAATCCTGGTTCCCAGTCACCCACAGATTAAGTTCACCCTGATCTCCCCACCTCCCCATTTTCAAGCTGGCCACTCCAGTTAGAGTTAGGAAGGCTGACAGCAATCTCCCCCACTGGGAATGGAGCTTATCATGGTAATGGTCAGAAAAAGTCAGTAACTAGTTGTTAATTGAGGGGGAGTGAAAAGGTGTGGCACTGGAAAAGCACAGCCAGTCAGGCAGCATCCAAAGAGCAGGAGAGTCAACATTTCAGGCATGAGCTCTTCATTAGGAATGTTGGGGGAAGGGTTGGGTGGTGGTGGGCAAAGTGGGCTGAGAGATAAATAGGTGGGGGTGGGGCAGGGGACAGGTAGGTTGGAAGGCGATTGGTAAAACCTGGGGTTGCAGTGAGAGAGAGACTCACTGAGATCTTTGTGGAGGGAGGAGGAGAACTTCTGCAAGGTGGGCATTCTTGGAAGAGGCTTTGCAGTGAGGTTATAACGGCTAGGAGAAAGTGAGGACTACAGATGCTGGAGATCAGAGTCAAAATGTGTGGCTCTGGAAAAACACAGCAGGTCAGGCAGCATCCAAGGAGCAGGAGAGTCGAGGCTGGAGTGGGATTCTTGATGGAGTAGTAATCCAGATTCCCAGGCTCACTCTCAGGACCCAAGTCCAAATTCCCATGACAAAAATCTGGAATTAAAAGTCTAATGATGACCATGAAGCCATTGTTATTTTTCATAAAAATGCATCAAGTTCAACAATGCTCTCCCTTTAGGGAAGGAAACTGCCATCCTTACGTGGTCTGGCCTACATGTGACTCCAGACCCACAGCAGTGTAGTTGACTCTTAACTGCCCTCTGAAATGCCACAACAAGCCAATCAGTTGTATCAATCACTTAAATGTTGTAAAGGAATGAAATCAGATGGATCACCTGGCGTTGATCGAGGCACCAGAAAAGACAATGGCAGAAACAGCCCTGTCAATCCTGCAAAGCCCCCCTCACTAACATCTGGGGGCTAGTGCTGAAATTGAGAGTACTGTCTCAACAGACTAGTCAGCATCTGCCTGACACAGTCATACTCACGGAATCATACCTGACAGACAATGTTCCAGGCCCTCCCATCACCATCCTTGGATATGTCCGGTCCCACTGGCAGGAAAGACCCAACAGAGTTGATGGCACGGTGCTATACAGTCAAGAGGGAGTTGCCCTGGGAATCCTCAACATTGACTCCAGACCCCATGAAATCTCAGGGCTTCAAGTTAGATGTGGGCAAGGAAATCTGCTGATTGCTACATATCATCCTCCCTCGGCTGATGAATCGGTACTCCTCCATGTTGAACAACACTTGGGGGAAGCACGAAGGGTGGCAAGGTCACAGAATGTTCTCTGGTTTAGGATTCGGTCCATCACCAAAGTAGTTCCACAGCAGAACTACTGATCAAGCCAGTTCTGTCCGAAAGGACATAGCTGCTAGACTGGGTTTACAACAGGTGGTGAAGGAACTAACAAGAGGAGAAAGCATACTTGACCTCATCATTACAATCCAATGGCTGTGATGCATCTGTCCATGGCAGTATCACTAAGAGTGACCACTGCATGGAGACAAAGTCTCACCTTCACATTGAGATTAAACTCCATCATGTCGTGTGGCACTATCATCAATGATGAAAGTACCAGAGTAGAGGAGGTCAATTTCAGACAAGTTACTTTTCAAAGAGGAAAAAGACATGAGTAAAAGTTTACTGATCATAGTTGACTATCTGGTCTGGCAGTAGTTATCCAAAGACTTTGATCCTCAGCTAACTGTTTAAGGTTGTAGCTGTTGGTAGCTTTTGCAAACAATGTTATGCAAGTTAATATCTTACCTTAATAGTTCTTGGACTGCTGCAGGGGTATAGATAAAATTACTCTGCAGATGGTTGATGTAGGAGAGATATAATTATATTTAGAGAGAGAGAGAAACAAGAGCTTTTCTTCATTGATGCTGATACATTTTGCCAACTCAAGTCCAAGACTACACACACAGCCTAGACTTCTGTGGTTTTTAAAAAAATTATTTACAGGATGTGGATGTCACTGGCTAGGCCAGCATTTATTTCCCATCTATAATTTCCCAGAGGGTAGTTAAGAGTCAATGAGGTTGTTGTGGGTCTGGAGTCACATGTAGGCCAGACCAGGTAAGGAAGGCAGTTTCCTTCCCTAAAGGACATTAGTGAACCAGGTGGGTTTTTCCTGACAAGCAACAATGGATTCATGGTCGTCATTAGATTCCAGATTTTTATTGAACTTAAATTCACTTTCTGTCATGGTGAGATTCAAGCCGCAGGTTCCCAGAACATTACCTGGACTAACAGTCCAATGATAACACCACTTGGCCATTGCCTCCCTTAAAGATGCAGTGCAGTGGCAGTGACATCACCTCCAGGCCAGAAGGTCCAGCTTTCAGGTCCCACTTGTTCCAGAGGTCTGTCATGAACAGGTTGATTAAAAATATCTTCCCATAAAGCCTGGTTGGTCACACCACTTGTCACAGCTGCCAACAAAAGTTCAGAAATCTGTTGTATATTCCAAAACCACAGCTTTCATCTGTAAAAAAATCAATATCTTTTACCTTAACCAATTAAATTGTGAATGTTTCCTTCTTCCATGATTGCATGGAAGATGCATCTCCATTTTTGATGAGGTCAAAAGGAAGGTGTTTATACTCTGTTTATTGTCAACTGTTGGATCTTCATAGACCCTGTGTCTCCATCCCAATGGAGTGGAATACGAACTGCATAGTAACATAAAGTTGCACTGTTTATTTACTTGTGGTCAACATCCTTGTTTTGGTTAAAAATCGAATTTCTGAAGAATGCTCATATTCATCTTCAGCCGATGAATTACAAATGAATAACTGTCTTGAATATGTCAGCATAACAACATCCATTGCCTTAACACTGGAGTGGTGATGCCAGGAAGAACCTGAGGTAGTAGAATCCTGGAACAATACTGCCCCAAAAAGTTTTTTGATATTAGATATTTCTAAAACAAGAACAATAGAGAGTTTTGTGGCAAGAATATGGACATGAGGCAAGTTAATGGAGTTTCAAATCAGCCAATGGTTAAATGATGGAACAGGCTCAAAGGGATAAATGGCCTCCTTCTCATCCATTGTTCTGAGCAGCATGTCAATCTTACCTGTAAGAGTTGCAGTGACTGATAGCTATACTCCCTCCGCTCCAGTGTTTTTTTACAGTGCGGTTAATACTAACACGATGTGCCATTCTGTCCTGTCACAGTGGCAATGTGATTCCCAGAGTGGAGTACACAGAGGATGAGATAAGAACCTGGAGTATTGTCTATCGAGAGCTGAAGACCCTCTACCCAACTCATGCATGTCGTGAACATAATCGTGTCTTTCCACTGCTGGAACAGTACTGTGGCTATCGGGAGGATAATATTCCCCAACTTGAGGATGTCTCCAAGTTCTTACAGTGTAAGTAATTTATTTTAAAATGCAAGAATTTGCATTTATATAGCGCCATTAACTTAGTAAAATATCCCAAGATTCTTTCCAGGAACCATTAATACACAAGCATTTTACATCCAAGATTCTCAAGACAGGTCAGAAATGTAGGTTTTAGGGAACATCCTAAAGGAGGTGAGACAAAAGAGGGTTAAGGAGGTAAGTCAGAGCTAAGGGCTCAGTCGATGTGGTGGAGTGGTTAAATGCAGAGGTGCACAGGAGATCAGGAGTATCAGAATACAGAAATCCTAGAGTATAGAAGACCTGGAGCAGGTTACAGAGATCAGGAAAGGTGAAGCCATGGAGGAATTTGAGGACCAGGATAAGAGGTTTAAAATTAAAATATTAGGGCATTGGGAGCCAGCACCAATCAGTAAGCAGAGGGAGAATGTGTGACTGGAATTTAGTCCAAATCCAGCAGCTGCCCAGATTTGAGTAAACTGAAACTGATAGAAGCTCGAGCTTAAAAGGTGACATTTCCAATTGCATGTTTCAGCAGGAGTACAAAACAGACAGTGACTTTCAGTCAAGACACCCCACACTCACACACACGCCAACTCAGACAGACACATTAACACTCTCACTCATACACACACACACACAGACATACACTCGTTCCCACACTCACACAGTCACTCATATGCACCACATACTGACATCCATACAAACGCACACAGATACACTCTCACTGTCACACACACATGCACTCATTCACACACTCATCCATACACCACACACACACACACACACACACTCAACCACATGCACACACAAGCATACTGACCCACACACGCTCACCCTCACACACTCACACACACTTATCTTGATTCCTCCAAAGGTAAATGACCTGACGAGGTAACTTTGATGGTGTTTAGACATGTATGTCACTCTCTGACTGAAGAGGAAATGCATCAGGAACAAAAGCTGACTCCTGCCTTTTCTTTGATGTTCGAAAGCTTGCACAGGCTTCCGTCTGCGCCCAGTGGCTGGCCTCTTGTCTTCCCGGGATTTCCTGGCAGGTCTGGCATTCCGTGTTTTTCATTCTACACAGTACATCCGACATGGATTGAGACCAATGTACACACCAGAACCGTAAGTGTTCCTTTTTAATGGAAAGACTTTGTAATTCGTAACAAGATCATACTTGGAAGTCCTTAAGGGTCCATAGCATGGAATTAATTCAGCTGGACATTTGAAAGAGCCAGTGATGTCAAAGTTGCATTCTTTCCATAAGTAGATATAAAAATAAGCAAAGTGATTAACTGTTAGTGTTAGGAACAAATGATAGAAAAACAAAAGTGATAGATGCATAGGAACATACTCCTGTAAGTTCCACCCAAGTCACATCCTATCCTGACAGATTTGTAAAATGGTTAGGCAGGCATATCATACGCTCACTTTTATTGGCCAAGGCATGTAGTTTAAGAGCAGGAAGGTGATGCTGGAATTGTATAAAACATTAGTTCAGCCACAGCTAGAGTATTGTGCGCAATTCAGAGTCCACATTACAGGAGAGATGTGACGGCACTACGGAAAATCCAGAGGAGATTTACCAGAATGAAAAAGGGGCAGCACGGTGGCTCAGTGGTTAGCACTGCTGCCTCACAGTACCAGGGACCTGGGTTCGATTCCAGCCTCGGGCGACTGTCTGTGTGGAGTTTGCACATTCTCCCCGTGTTTGTGTGGGTTTCCTCCAGATGCTTCGGTTTCCTCCCACAGTCCAAAGATGTGCCGGGTCAAGGTGAGTTGGCCAAGCTAAATTGCCCACAATGTTCAGGGGGGTGTAGATTTGGTGCATTAGTCAGGGGTAAATATTGGGTAGGAGAATGGGTCTGGGTGGGTTACTCTTCAGAGCGTCGGTGTGGACTTGTTGGGCCAAAGGGCCTGTTTCCACACTATGTGGGTTCTATGGAAAAAAGACAAATGTTGAAAATCAGAAATGCAACAGCAATTGCTGGAAAACTTCAACAGGTCAGGCAGCACCTGTGGAGAGAAAGCAGAGTTAATGTTTTAGGTCCAGTGACCTTTCCTCAGAACAGATTTACCGGGATGTTACCTGGGCTGGAGTTATGGAGAGAGATTGGACAGACTGGGGTTGTTTTTCACCGAGCAGAGGAAATTGAGAAGGGACACAATTGAGGTGTACAAAATTATGGAGGGCATTGATAGGATAGGCAAGAAGAAGTGTTTCCCCTTGGTAAAGGGACCAATGACCAGGGGGATATATTTAAGTACGAGAAAGGGTTATAAAGAAAAGCTTTCTCCCCAGAGGGTGATGGGAATCTAGAGTTCACTGCCTGTAAGAGTGGGAGAGGCAGAAACCCTCATCACATTGAAGAAGTGTTTAGATATATCCTTGTGATGCTAAGTCTTACAAGACTATGGGCCAAGTGCTGGGAAATGAGATTAGGATAGTGAGGTCATTGTTTCTGACCAGCACAGGCTTGATGGGCTGAAGGACCTTTTCTGTGCAGTAGATTTCTATCACCATAACTCTATGGGCAGGCCCCCTGCAAGTCAACTTACTGCAGTGGTTAAAACCCTTTGGTACTGGTATCATCCTTATAGATATATGTTTGCACCTTCTCCAATGCCTCCGAAATATTTTTGCAATAGAACTATTCACAGTTATTCCAAGTGTGGGCTTAATGCATGTTCATTGTAAAGTTGCCATTAACTCTCTGCTCTTTAATTTTATCCATCCAGAAAAGGCTCACAGTTCATGGCTTCCATTTTTGTGTGATCTTCTTCACATCTGTCATGACATTTAGTACAGTAGGCCCTGCTCCTGGGAAGACTTGAATGCTGTTACTCATGTGTGTGTTTCTTCCCATCTTTAGGGATGTGTGTCATGAATTGCTGGGGCATGTGCCACTCTTTGCTGATCCAAAATTTGCCCAATTTTCACAGGTCAGTGCAACATATTTCAAACTACATCCTGGAATGTTTCAAAGTCTTGACATGAAGAAAACTGATTTGAAGAATAATGATTTTTGTTGTTTCTCTATCTCTCTCTCTCTCTCTCTCTCTCACTCTCTCTTTCTCTCTCTCTCTCTCTCTGTCACATTTTTTCATTCACGTGATGTGAGAGACAATGTCAAGGCCAGTCTTTACCGACTACCCCCAATTGCCCTTGAACAAAGTGACTAACTGATCAATTTTTAAAAAAAATATTTTGAGACGTTACTGGCAAGGGCAGAATTATGGCCCATCCCTAAGTCCCTGTGAACTGATTGACTAGCTCAGGCTATTTAGAATCAACTGCATTGCTGTTGATCTAGAGTCACGTGTAGGCCAAACCAGGTAAGGATGGCAGATTTCCTTCCTGAAGGGGTATTAATGAACCAGATGGGGTTTTATAACAATCTAGTTACTTACATCATCATCACTATTAGTGTTTTGATTCCACATTTATCTACTAATTGGATTTGAATTCAGGGCAATTGGAACTTTAGTGCAATTCTCTGGAATATTGCAAATGCAGAAAATTTGAAATAAAAACTACAAGTGCTGGAGAAACTCAGCAGGTCTGGCAGCATCTATGGAGAAAGAAACAGAGTTAATGTTTCTAGTCAGGTATGACTCTTCTTCAGAAGTCTGAACTCTGAAGAATCATTCCAGATTTGAAACATTAACTCTGTTTCTCTCTCCACAGATAATACTAGATCTACTGAGTTTCTCCAGCACTTCCCAGTGCCAAATGAGCTTCAACCACATCAAAGGAGGCATACATCCTGCTGTTACATTTATAGACCCCAATCAGTAAGGATCTCAGCAGGCTTTAGACCTTCTTCAATACGTTCACTGGGATCTAACTGTGCTGAAGGAGCTTGTGCTACTTTAGTAAATGACAATGACAGAAGAGAACGTAGGAAATAGAAGGAAAGGTAGGCCATTCAGCCCATCAAGCTTGCTCCTCTATTCAAGCAGATCAAGGCTAATCACCTATGTCTGCTATCTCATATCCCTTGAGACCATTAGCATCGAGAGACCTATCGATTTCTAGGGTGTAGGTTTGCTCACTGAGCTGTAGGTTTGATATCCAGACGTTTCATTACCTGGCTAGGTAACATCATCAGTGGCGACCTCCAAGGGAAGCAAAACTGTTGTCTCCTGCTTTCTATTTATATGTTTGTCCTGGATGGGGTTCCTGGGGTTTGTGGTAATGTCATTTCCTGTTCGTTTTCTGAGGGGTTGACAGATGGTATCTAGATCTATGTGTTTGTTTATGGCGTTGTGGTTGGAGTGCCAGGCCTCTAGGAATTCTCTGGCATGTCTTTGCTTAGCCTGTCCCAGGATAGATGTGTTGTCCCAGTCAAAATGGTGTTTTTATTCATCCGTGTGTAGGGCTACGAGGGAGAGAGGGTCGTGTCTTTTTGTGGCTAACTGGTGTTCGTGTATCCTGGTGGCTAACTTTCTTCCTGTTTGTCCTACGTAGTGTTTGTGGCAGTTCTTGTATAGAATTTTGTAGATGACGTTGGTTTTGTCCATGGATTGTACTGGGTCTTTTAAGTTTGTTAGTTTTTGTTTGAGAGAAACTAACAAACTTAAAAGACCCAGGCAACCCATGGGCAAAACCAACGTCGTCTACAAAATTCCATGCAAGGACTGCCACAAACACTACGTAGGACAAACAGGAAGAAAGTTAGCCACCAGGATACATGAACACCAGTTAGCCACAAAAAGACACGACCCCCTCTCCCTCATAGCCCTACACACGGATGAAAAAAAACACCATTTCGACTGGGACAACACATCTATCCTGGGACAGGCTAAGCAAAGACATGCCAGAGAATTCCTAGAGGCCTGGCACTCCAACCACAACGCCATAAACAAACACATAGATCTAGATACCATCTGTCAACCCCTCAGAAAACAAACAGGAAATGACATCACCACAAACCCCAGGAACCCCATCCAGGACAAACATATAAATAGAAAGCAGGAGTCAACAGCTTCCCTTCACTTGGAGGTCGCCACTGATGATGTTACCTAGCCAGGTAATGAAACGTCTGGATATCAAACCTACAGCTCAGCGAGCAAACCTACACCCTAAACCTCAACCTGAGCTACAAACCTTCACAAACCTTGCTATCGATTTCTGATTTGAACCTGCTCAATGATTGAGCTTCCACACCCTCTGGGACTGAGAATTCCACTGATTCACCATGAAAATGGTATTGACGCAAGACAGACAGATAACCTAAGTTCATGAAACCAGGATGTAGAAGTGCTGAGAAATGATAAAGGCAAGATGTCTCTTGTGGTAGTAATGTCAAGCTCCACAAGAGTAACAAGCTGGAGGCAGAATAAAGGAAACAAATAAAAACAGCTTGTGAGAAAGGCCTGTTGTAATCATGGGTGAATTAATTTACATATTGAATAGAAATTTCAGTAAAGGTAACCCAGATAAAGCATTCATAGAATCTTCTCGGTGTTTCTGGAACTTTACACTCTGGAGCCAAACAGAGAGCGGGCTGTGCTAGACCTAACATGGTTGTAAGTTGAATCAGGAGCTGAAATTGGCCTGTCACAAAGATGTTACTACAGTTGTTATGGGGGATTTCAACATGCAGGTAGACTGTGAGAATCAGGATGGTATTGGACCTCAAGAAAGAGACTTTGTGGAGTGCCTCTGAGATGGATTCTTAGAGCAGCTGGTGCTGGAGCCGAGCAGGGAGAAGGCAATTCTGGATCTGGTATTGTGTAACGAACCAGAATTGGTCAGAGACCTCAAAGTGAAGGAGCCATTGGGAAGTAGTGATCATAATACATTAAGCTTCAATTTGCAATTTGAGAGGGAGAGGGTATTCGGAAGTGACAGTACTTCTGTTGAATAAAGGGAACTATGGAGCTATGAGGGAGGAGCTGGCCAAAGTTCAATGGTGCAATACCTTAGCAGGGAGGACCGTGGAGGAACAATGGGGGATATTTCTGAGTATAATGCAGAAGTTGCAGGATCAGTTCATTCCTAAAAGGAAGAAAGATCCCAGGAGGAGGCATGGGAGGCCATGGCTGATGAGGGAAGTTAAGAAACATATAAAGTTAAAAGAGAAAAAGTATAACATAGCAAAGATAAGTGGGAAAACTGAGGTCTGGGAAGCTTTTAAAGAGCAACAGAGGATTACTAAGAAGGAAATACGCAGAGGAAAAATGAGGTACGAAGGTAAACTGGCCAATAATATAAAGGAGGATAGTAAAAGCTTTTTTAGGTATGTGCAAGGCAAAAAAATGGTTAGGACTAAAATAGGGCCCTTGAAGACAGAATTAGGGGAATATATTACGGGGAACAAAGAAGTGGCAGAAGAATTAAATGGGTACTTCAGATCTGTGTTCACTGTGGAAGACACAAGCAATATCCCTGAGGTAACAGTGGCTGAAGGACCTGAACTTACGGGAATTTATATTTGCCAGGATTTGGTGTTGGAGAGACTGTTAGGTCTGAAGGTTGATAAGTCTCCGGGGCCTGATGGTCTACATCCCAGGGTACTGAAGGAAGTGGCTCGAGAAATCGTGGATGCGTTGGTGATTATTTTCCAGAGTACGATAGATTCAGGGTCGGTTCCTGAGAATTGGAGGGTGGCTAATGTTCTACCACTTTTCAAGAAAGGTGGGAGAGAGAAAGCAGGAAATTATAGACCAGTTAGTTTGACCTCAGTGGTGGGAAAGATGCTGGAGTCTATTACAAAGAATGAAATTACGGCACATCTGGATAGTAGTAACAGGATAGGTCAGAGTCAGCATGGATTTATGAAGGGGAAATCATGCTTGACTAATCTTCTTGAATTTTTTGAGGATGTAACTCTGAAGATGGACGAGGGAGATCCAGTAGATGTAGTGTACCTGGACTTTCAGAAAGCTTTTGATAAAGTCCCACACAGGAGGTTAGTGAGTAAAATTAGGGCGCACGGTATTGGGGGCAAAGTACTAGATTGGATTGAAAATTGGTTGGCTGATAAAAAAACAAAGAGTAGTGATAAACGGCTCCATTTCGGAATGGCAGGCAGTGACCAGTGGGGTACCGCAGGGATCCGTGCTGGGACCACAGCTTTTTACAATATATGTTAATGATATAGAAGATGGTATCAGCAATAACATTAGCAAATTTGCTGATGATACAAAGCTGGGTGGCAGGGTGAAATGTGATGAGGACATTAGGAGATTACAGGGTGACCTGGACAAGTTAGGTGAGTGGTCAGATGCATGGCAGATGCAGTTTAATGTGGATAAATGTATGGTTATCCACTTTGGTGGCAAGAACAGGAAGGCAGATTACTACCTCAATGGAATCAATTTAGGTAAAGGGGCAGTACAGAGAGATCTGGGTGTTCTTGTACACCGGTCAATGAAGGCAAGCATGCAGGTACAGCAGGTAGTGAAGAAGGCTAATAGCATGCTGGCCTTCATAGCAAGAGGAATTGAGTATAGAAGCAAAGAGGTGCTTCTGCAGCTATAAAGGGCCCTGGTAAGACCACACCTGGAGTACTGTGTGCAGTTCTGGTCTCCAAATTTGAGGAAAGACATTCTGGCTATTGAGGGAGTGCAGCGTAGGTTCACGAGGTCAATTCCTGGAATGGCGGGATTACCTTACACTGAAAGACTGAAGTGACTGGGCTTGTATACCCTTGAGTTTAGAAGACTGAGAGGGGATCTGATTGAGACATATAAGATTATGAAAGGATTGGACACTCTGGCAGCAGGAAACATGTTTCCGCGGATGGGTGAGTGCCGAACCAGAGGACACAGCTTAAAAATATGGGGTAGTCCATTTAGGACAGAGATGAGGAGAAACTTCTTCACCCAGAGAGTGGTGGCTGAGTGGAATGCTCTGTCCCAGAGGGCAGTGGAGGCCCCAGTCTCTGGATTCATTTAAGAAAGAGTTGGATAGAGCTCTCAAGGATAGTGGAATCAAGGGTTATGAAGATAAGGCAGGAAGAGGATACTGATTAGGAATGATCAGCCATGATCATATTGAATGGCAGTGCAGGCTAGAAGGGCTGAATGGCCAACTCCTGCACCTATTGTCTATTGTCTATTGTCTAACATTGTGCTATGAGGGAGGATTAATTAATGGAAAAGTCATAATACAGGTACATCCCTCCCCTCCTGGGGAGCAGTAACAATAATATGATTGCATTTTACATTCAGTTTAAGAGAGAGAAGAGTGGATCCAAGACTGATATTTTAAATTAAGGAACTTATGTGGATGTGAAAGTAGAATGGCTGAAATTAATTGGCAAATTAGATTAACGGATAGGTCACTAAAGGTGCAGATTAATAAAGAGGAAAAATTAATGTGTGAGAGGAGGCTAACTAGAAATGTAAAAATTGAGAGTAAATGTTTATTTAGAGACTTTTAAAAAGGAAATAATTCTATAGAGTTTTAAAACTTCAAAGGTTTGGTGAAATGAGACTGAAAGTACTGCGGATGCTGTAAATTAGAAACAAAAACAGAAATTGCTAGAAAAGCTCAGCAGGTCTGGCAGCATCTGTGGAGAGAAATCAAGGTTAACGTTTCGGATTGAGTGACTCTTTTTCAGAACTGGGCAAGTTCTGAGGAAGGGTCACTTGACCCAAAATGTCAACTCTGATTTTTCTCCACAGCTGCTACCAGGCCTGATGAGCTTTTTTCAGCAATTTCTGGTCGTGTTTGTGAAATAGAGAATACGTATGATAAATCTCTTGAAGTTCTTTGGAGAAGTCCAGTGTGCAGCCATGATAAGATGGGATATGAGGAATGTCAGCTCAGCCAAGATCCGACTGAATGGTGGAGAAAGCTCGAGGGCTGAATGGTGGACTGCTGTTCCTATTGCTTATGGTCTGATGGTAAATGTAAACTGATGAAACTGGTGAAACTGGTATTGTACTTTGGTTTACAGGAGGCATTTGATAAAGTGCCACACCAAATATTATTTTAGAGAATAAAGGCTTATTGTGTGGGGGGGGTGGGGGGTTACATATTGGCATGGAGAGAGGATTGGCTGGCCATCAGAAAGCAGAGCGTGCAAAGAAGTAGGTCATGTTCTGGTTGGCAAGGTGTGACGAGTGGTGTACCACAAGGAATAACGTTGGGACCTCAACCATTTATAATTTATATAAATGACGTGGATGAAGGAACCGATGTTACGAATGTTAAATTTATTTAATGTTGCATGGATACATAGGAAAGTAATTTATGAAAAGGACGTAATGAAGCCGCAAGGATATGTACTATGTGAATGGACAAAGATCTTGCAAACGGACTACATTACGTGGTAAAATGTGAAATCGTCCATTTTGGCAAGACAACAATTTAAAAATGTGCATTATCTAAATGCTAAAAGATTGCAGAGCCCTGAGATGCAGAGGGATATTTGTGTCCTTGTGTATGGATCATTAAAGGTTAGTGTGCAGGTACAGCAAGTAATTAGAAAAGCTACTCGAATGTTATAGCTTAATGCAAGGGGAATACAATACACAAGCACAGAGGTTATGCTTCAGCTATATAGGGCATTGATGAGACACAGCTGGTGTACTGTGCACAGAGTTGGTCTTTTTTTAAAGGAAAGATGTATGTGTCAAGGAAGCAGTTCAGTTCAGGGTTCACCAGATTAATACCTGGAATGGGTGAGTTGTCTTAGAAGGAAAGACTTGACAGAGTAGGCTAGTATCCACTTGAGTTTAGAAGAGTGAGGGGGTACCTTGATTGAAACATAGAAGATCCTGTGAGGTCTTGACAAGGTGCTTGTAGAAAAGATGTTTTCTCTTCTGAGAGATTCTAGAATTTGGGAAAACAGCTTTCCCCATCCACCATGACACACCACATAAAGAATTTGTAAATTGCAATGAGATCTCCTCTAATTCTTGAAAACGCTGGAGAATGCGGCCCAGGTTCTTAAATATCTCTTCGTAAAACAATCCCACCACCACAAAGATTATTCAGGTGAATCTGTGTGGTATTCCCTCCCTGGTAGATGCATCCTTGTTTAGATAAGGAGAATAAAGCTGTGCACAATGCTCCAGCTGTTTATGTTGGTGGTAATGGAGATTGTTGGTCAAAATCAGACTGGGAGAGGTTTAGCTGGGGAATTATCACCCATGGGCTAAATCCCAGAAGCAAGGTTGTTGAAGAAAAGAATTACCCACCTGTACCTCCTTCCACAGAATGGCTGATTGGACAATTCTCTGGTCAGAACACACCTGGAGCGTCGTGTTCGGTACTGGAAGTTGGGGAGTCATTCAAACTACTTCCAGCGGAGCTGCAGACATTGTCACTGCTGTCAGGGTCTGAGTTCTGAGGGAATCCTAGAGATACTTGGATTTACAGGGGATGAATCATAGAGTCAGTACAGAAAAGACCCTTGGCCCATTAGGTCTGAACTGCGTAAAATACCTACACTAATCCCACTTTCCCTCATAGCCTCGAATGTTATACAAGTGTGGATCTTTAAGTTAAACTATGACACGTCAAGAAACACAGCTTCAATTCCCTTCCCCCAATCATGCCTCAACCTTTAAAACTCTGGAATTCTCTCCCTAAACCACTTTGCTGATTCTCTTTTCCCCTTTCCTTTAAGATTCTCTGTAAAACCCATCTCTTTGATCTCTTTTTGGTTGCCTGTCCTAGTGTCTCCCCTGTTGCCTTTTTTTTGCCTGAATACATGAAATGACATGGTTTCTCAATGTTAAACCTGCTTTATAATTGCAAGCTGTTGCTGTCGGACAAAAGTAAAATGTAAGGTTCTGCGGTTGGGTGGGAGAAGGGTGATATAAACACTGTTATGATTTAATGTGCAATTAACAGGGACCTGTGAATGGCCATCTTCTAATTTCATCTTGTGTCCAACTTGTCAATGCCTTTTACTAAATAACTGTTCTTTGTCATTCCCTATTCCTGCAGGAAATAGGACTTGCATCTCTGGGTGCTCCGGATGAATATGTTGAGAAGCTTGCTACGGTATGTAGGAAGTCTCATTTCATTTCTGTCTGTCTGTCTGTAATGTAAATTTTACCTGATCACTGGAGTGCACCCATGTGGGAGAAATGGATAGGAGGGTACACTGAGAGAATTAGATCTGGAGGCCACAAATTTTGTGGAGCATGAACAATGAGACAAACCATTTGGGCAGGAGAGACTGTCTGGACACTCCTGACGACTTTCTGCAGTTCTATTTTACAGGATCTGTGAGCCACTTTGGTCTGCATTTTATAAAATGAACTGAAGTAAGGGTGAAAAAGACTTACTGGAATAGCCAGAACAGAAAGCTTATGTCTATTTGGAAAGATTGAACAATGGCTGGATGGACAAGCTTGGGCTGTTTTCTCCAGAAGATGAAAGTCTTTGGAATGAGCTGAAGATACCTTTAATGTTTGATTAGGTAGAACGTACAAAAGATATTTACACTTATGGGAAAGACCAATACTACAGGCTATCAATATAAGACAGCCTTATCCAGGGCCTTGGTACGGCCACATCTTGAATATTGTGTACAGTTTTGGTCTTCTAGTCTGAGGAAGGATATTCTTGCTCATGAGGGGGTCCAGCAAAGCTTCACCAGACTGATTCCCGGGATAGCAGAAATGACACATGAGGAAAGACTGGATCGACTGGGCTTGTACTATCTGAATTTAGATGAATGAGGGGGATCTCATAGAAACATATAAAATCCTGATGGGACTGGACAGGCTGGATGCGGAAAGAATGTTCTCAATGTTGGGCAAGTGCAGAACTAGGAGTCACAATCTAAGAATAAGGGATAAGCCATTCAGGACTGAATGAGGAAGAATTCCAATGATCGATGACATTTGAATTCAATTTTTAAAAATCTATAAATAAAGTGTAGCTACGCAATCGTTGTCAATTTCCTTAAAAAGCCATCTGGTTCACTCATGTCCTTTAGGGAAGGAAATCTACCATCCTTACCTGTTTTTACCTCATTTTTGCCATCCTTACCTGGTCTGGCCTACATGTGACTCCAGACCCACAGCAATGTGGTTGACTATTAACAAAAGGACTATTCCTTTGAAAAGGTCTCACAAGCCATTGAGGTTAAGGACAATTAGGAGAGATGACCTTGATAATGACACTTCGCACGAACAAACATGAATAAACTATATGAATTAATTTTTTTAAAATATCCATACTTCTTAAGGTGAAACACAGGGAAATATCGATAAGTTGTATTTTGTGGTAAAATAAACAACCTTCAGTAAAATTCTCAAGAGAAAACCCGGCAGCTCCCAGGATGCAATCAGGTTCCATTCTGTTTGTAACTTGAATTGTACGTGGGCCAGAACATAATACATGACAATATAAAGTAGCCGTTTGTAAGTTAGGGAACTTTTGTATGTTGGATCTTTAAAATTGCTCCCCTGCATGGCATCCTGTTGGTAAATATAAACATTTGTCAGGTGGACATTGGTAAATTGGAAGCCCCTGTGTATTCCAAGTTGTAATAAAGTTAAAATTAGCATTAAAACAGAGTAACACTTGCTGGCAGAGTATAAAACATCAATTTTAAGTGTCCAGCCTGTTATCTGAAGGAAATCTGTTGACTTGCCATTAAGATGAGACTATAGCCTTTCTAATCTAACCCAGGAACAGCCTGGAAGCAGTATCTTAAAGGTTAAGCAATTATGTATCATTATCCCATGCCTTTCAGCCTCAATGGGACGTAGAAACAAAATCAAATAATTAAAGAATTAAAGCCTTGGTAATTATGAGCTGGGTATTAAATAATGAGAACAACAGCTTCAATTGCTTCAAAGTGATGAATGCTTTAAACTGCAGCAGCTGGGACCAGCAGCAGAGTGGGTTTGTTCTCCTGAGCTCTGAATGTGGGCCAGACGGATGGGATCACTACACAGAGAGTGCCATCGCAAATCTCAGGAGGCACTGGGCTGTTCTGTGAACCACCCCTTAGATGACAAAAGTGGTTAGGAGTTAGATGTAGCAGGAAAAAAGGGGCATGTGACAGATGTCAGGTTAGAAACCCATAGGAGCAAGAGTGGGCCATTCAGTCCATCAAGCCTGCTTTGCCTATCAATTAGATCATGGCTGATCATCTACCTCATTTCCTGTACTATCGCCATATTCCTTGATGTGATTGTTAGTCTCCAGACATTCATCGATTTCTGTCTTGACCCTGCTCAATAATTGAGCCTCCACAACTCTCCGAGGTAAAGAATGATGTCAAGGGTAGTCACTCTCATCTCACCTCTCAGATTCTCCTGCTTTGTCCATGTTTGAAACAAGGCCATAATGAGGTCAGGAGCTAAGTGGCCCTGTCAGAACGCAAACAGGGCACCAGTGAGCAGGCTATTACTGAGGAGATGCTGCTTGATAGCACCTCCTCAATGCAGTAGGTACCTCATGGGAGAGACTAGGACTGGAGGGCCTACTCTCTGAATAAGGGGAGACACGTTTAAGACAAAGCTGAAGAGAAATTTATTGTCTCAGAGGCTATTACGTCTGTGAAATTCTTTACCACATAGGGCTGTCGAGACTGGGTCATTAAGTGTATTCAAGGGATAAATAGATTTTCATTCAAAAAGGATTAGGGAGTGGAGTTGAGGATTCTCACATCAGCCATTACCTCATGGAACAGCAGAACAGACAGACTCAACAGCTAGCTTCTGCTCCTACATCTTATGACCTTGTAATCTTCTGGTTAGGATCTGAAATGTCCTGCCTGAGAGTGTGGTGGAGACACATTCAGTCATGGCTTTCAAAAGGGAATTGGAGAATTGCCAGAAAGGGATGATTTGTCGGCTGCAGGGAAAGGCTTTAGGGTGATGCGGTTGGTTGGATTAATTCAAACGGTATCACAGAGAGCAAGCACAGACTTAATGGGATGAGTGGCCTGCCTTCCTTCTTCAGTGGACGTAAAAGGTCCCAAGGTCACTAATTAAAGAAAACCAGGCAAGTTCTCTCCTGTGCCTTGACCCATATTTATCTCCCAGGAAACATTGATAAAAAGCAGATATCTGATAATGGTCATATTGCTGTTTCAGGGATGTGGCTGGTTCCACTGTTTTTGCATTACGACAGTGAGTATGCTTCAAAACTAGCTTGTTATCCATAAAGTACTTTGGAATGTCCTGTCATCCTCAAAGTTACCATATAAATTTAAAGCTTTATCTATTCCTTTAGATTCCGGACCATGTAATATCACTTTTTCAGACACTGGTCAACTCCAGTATGGCAGAAATGCTATTGGGAACATATCAGCCCACATGGGTAGTTGACCCTAACCTCTTAGGAGTTGCAAGGACTGCAGATGCTGAGATCAGAGTCGAGGGTGTGGTGCTGGAAAACACCTAACCTTGGTTTCTGATGAAGGGCTTTTGCCCGAAACGTCGATCCTCCTGCTCCTTGGATTGCTGCCTGGTCTGCTCTACTTTTCCAGCACCACACTCTCGACTCTTTGGAGTTGCCCCAGGACCAGGTAAGGACTCCATGCTCAAGACTATGAACGACATCCAATAGCAGAACAAACGAATCTACAGTGATGAAGGGAACCAGAATAGAACTTCCAAGGAAGACAGCTGCTTCCAGGTTGATGACCTTTCAGGAAGATGACTTTAAGCAGACACGAGGAAGGCATCAGCAAACTAATTTATGCTCTTTTCCCTCATCATAATGTACTTTGACGTTAAAAAAGGGCAGTTCTTACAAGTAACGAAGAGGAGAGCAAAGGATCCTGAGGAGAAATGAGCATGAGTCATCAAAACATAGAAAGTGGGAGCAGGAGTAGGCCATTAGGCCCTTCAAGCCTTCTCCATTATTCAGTAGGATCATGCTGATCATCCAACTCAATCACCTATTCCCACTTTCTCCCCCATACTGTTTGACCCCTTTTACCCTAAAAACAAAATCTAACTCCTTCTGTAAATACATTTGATTTTTTTGGCCTCAGCCACTTTCTGTGGCAGAGAATCCCACAGGCTTCCCACTCTCTGGGTGAAGAGATTTCTCCCCATCTCAGTCCTAAATGTCCTGTCATTGGATCCCTGGCTCACATTTTCACCTGTCACATTGGATAAGAATTTTAAAAATACACATCCTTTCACCAAACCAGATATCTGACACATATGGGCAATATATATCTCAGATTGATTTGCATCAAATTCATCTTCATTTGAACAATCTGAAAACAATTGCACCCCAAGCACAAATACACGCTTGCTTCTCTTTGAGTGGTGGCATTGGGGCACATGAGCACCTTGATAAACCGGGATGAAATTCCCTAATAATCCTAGGAGCAGGAGTAGGCCATCCAGCCCTTCGAGCCTGCACCACCATTCAATAAGATCAAGATCTTTTTGTAGACTCAGCTCAACTTACCCACCCACTCACCGTAACCCTTAATTCTTTCACTTAATTCCTTCACTGTTCAAAAATCTATCTACCTTAGCTTTAAAAACATTCTATGAGGATGTCTTAACTACTTCACTGGGCAGGAAATTCCATTGACTAACAACCCTGTGGGTGTAGAAGTTCCTTCTCAATTCAGTCCTAAATCTGCTCCCCCTAATTTTGAGGCTATGTCCTCTTGTCCAAGTTTCACGCACCAGTGGAAACATCTTCTCTACTTCTACCTTATCTATTCCTTTCATAATTTTACATGTTTCTATTAGATTCCCCCCACCCCCATTCTTCTGAACTCCGGTCTAATATAACCCCAGTCTACTCAGTCTCTCCTCATAAAAACAACTGCCTCATCTCCAAACTCAACCTTACACATGGTGGCTGTCAGATAATAGGATGAATGTCAGCATCAGGATTACATGCCAAATGATTTCATGCAGGCTCAGCCACGCTTGAGGGACCAAGGTCTCTCAGAATACAGTTTGCCTCATTCAGAAGTCTGGCTGAAACTGGGGAATTCACATGCGAGATATTGTCAAGCACTGACATTATTGCATATCTTGGTGTTGGGAGGGCACCTGGCATGGTAGACAGCAGTGTGCTTATTTCGCAACTGCTCTTTGGGTAAGTAAGTGCATGCCTGCCCACATCCAGTGAAATAATTCTTTTGAAAATGTAACTCTAAATATCCAGTTTTGCTCTCAGCATTTTCCCACACAATCTTAGTGAAGAACTCTGGCTACAGGTGTTCCCAAGCGAGTCAGTTTGATAATGTAGTTTGCCAGCCCAGATCCTGCTGACTAGATCCTCCTCCTGTTCTGATTCACAGGTTTATTGGTTCACAGTGGAGTTCGGTCTCTGTAAGCAGAATAGCGAGATTAAGGCATATGGCGCAGGGCTACTGTCATCCTTTGGAGAGCTGCAGGTCAGTTGTTTTCCATTGCCCTTCCCTCTCAGATATCTGTCTTTCTGTGCTCATGTTTACAGTAGAACATTGCACCAGTCTAAGTGAATGACATTTTCCTTTCCAGTATTGCCTAACAAATGAACCAGAACTGCGTCCCTTTGACCCAGTAAAGACAGTTGATCAGAAATATCCAATCACTAAATTCCAACCAATCTACTTTGTTGCTGAATCGTTTGAAGATGCAAAGGAGAAAGTGAGGTAACTTGGCACATTGCAAATAAAATGAGCCCCTTGAGCTGGTTCATGACTCTGCTTTATCTCAATTCCATTTTCCCGCCTTTTTTACATTATCCCTTGAAATGCTTGGAGGAGGTTGTATTGTAGTCATGACTAGCCCACCAGAGACCCGAGCTAATGCTCTTGGGCCATGAACTCAAAGTCCAACATGGCAGCTAGTGGAATTTAAATTCAGTTTCATAAAAACATTCTTTAATATAAAGCTCGTCTCAGTCATGGTGACCAAGAAAGCTATTATTAATTGTTGGAGAATCCCTTTGGTTCACTTTAGGGAAGGAAATCTGCTGCCTTCACCCACTCTGGCCTACACTCTTCACCGACTCCAAACCCACAGCAATGTGGTTGACTCCAAATGGCCTAGCAAGACACTTTGCCCACTCACCTGAGGTTTTCTGCAAAGTGGCCATTCAATCTACATCTTTTGTTTCTTTTCCTGCCCCATCCCATTGACCCTGGAGGACCAACTCTTCTATCATTTGATCTCTCCTGCTTTCTACCCCATCACAGAACTTCATTTTTACTTCTATCCAACACACCCCATGCTCAAATGTATCCTAGGATATTATAGGAAGTTGGAGAGGAAATTGTGGACACCCTAGCAGAAGTATTAGTATTGTCTATAACCCCAGGTGAAGTGCCAGAGGACTGGAAGGGGCTAACATTGTCCTGTAAGGAGAAGTCTGGGAACTATAGACCTGTGAGTTTGACATCAGTAGAGGGTGTGTTTGTTGGAAGTGATTCTGAAAGATAGCTTTTAGATGCATTAGAGAGGCTAAGAATGATTAGGGATAGCCAGAATGGCCTTGTGTGTGGAAAATCATGTCACACAAAATTGATTGAGTCTTTTGCAGAATTAGCCAAAAGGATTGATGAGGGCAGAGTGGTAGAAGTTTTTTACTTGGACTTTAATAAAGCCTTTAATGAGATTCCATGTGGTAGACCAGCTAGTAAAGTTAGATCACACGGGATTCAATGTGAGCTTGCCAATTGGATACAAAGTTGGCTTGATGGTAGGAGGCAGAGTGTGGTGGTGGAGGGTTGTTTTTGAACTGGAGGCCTGTGACCAATGGTGTTCTGCAGGGATTGGTACTAGGACCACTTATATTTGCCATTATATAAATGATTTGGGTGAGAATATAGGAGGACGTTTGGTAAGTTTGTGAATGACACCAAAATTGGTGGTATAATGGACACTTTGCTTTCTCTCTTTCTTTCTCTCTCTCTCTCACACACACTTGAACACATACTCACACACACAAATGCACACATGCACACACCCACACTACAGAGGATGCATAGTAATTCACTCATGGAATGTGGACATCTCTGGCAAGGCCAGCATTATTCAGGCTCTTAGCCTGCTTTCTGAGTATGCACTCACTTTGCACTTACTTGGAGACTACCAGCCTGTGCACATGACACATAGCTTTATTAATACACATTCACTAGGGTACAGGCTGATGGGCTGCATTATCAGTACTCAGTTACAGGCTGACAGTCATGTGTTCAGTGCTCAGTTACAAGCTGATGGGCTGTGTGTTCAGTGCTCAGTTACAGACTGACAGGCTGTGTGTTAAGTGCTCAGTTACAGACTGACAGGCTGTGTGTTTGGTGCTCAGTAACAGGCTGATAGTCTGTGTGTTCAGTAGTAAGTAAAGGCTGACAGGCTGTGTGTTCAGTGCTCAGTTACAGGCTTACAGTCAGTGTGTTCAGTGCTCAGTTATAGGCTGATGGTTGTATGTTCAGTGCTCCATTACAGGCTGACAGCCTGTGTTCGGTGCTCCATTACAGGCTGACAGTCAGTGTATTCTTTGCTCAGTTACACGCTGACAGGCTGTGTGTTCAGTGCTCAGTTAGAGGCTGATGGGCTATATGTTCATTACTCCATTACAGGCTGACTCAGGCTATGTGTTCGGTGCTCAGTTACAGGCTGACAGTCTGTGTATTCAGTGCTAAATTAAAGGCTGGCAGATTGTGTGTTCAGTGCTCAGTTACAGACTAAGAGACGGTGTGTTCACTGCTCAGTTACAGGTTGACAGTCTGTGTGTTCAGTGCTCAGTTACAGGTTGACAGTCTGTGTGTTCAGTGCTCAGTTACAGGCTGACAGTCTGTATGTTCAGTGCTCAGTTACAAGCTGACAGTCAGTGTGTTCAGTGCTCAGTTACAGGCTGACAGGCTGTGTGTTCAGTTCTCAGTTACAGACTACCAGCCTGTGTGGTCGGTGCTCAGTTACAGGCTGACAGTTTGTGTTTGATACTCAGTTACAATTGAATGGGCTGTGTGTTCAGTGCTCAGTTACAGGCTGACAGGCTGTGTGTTCAGTGCTCAGTTACAGGCTGGGTGTTCAATGCTCAATTACAGGCTGACAGTCTGGGTATTCAGTGTTCCATTACAGGCTGATGGGCTGTGTGTTCATTGCTTAGTTACAGGCTGACTGTCAGTGTGTTCAGTGCTCAGTTACAGGCTGACAGGCTATGTGATCAGTGCTCAGTTACAGGCTGATGGTGTGTGAGTTCAATGCTCAGTTACAGGATGACAGCCTGTGTTTGGTGCTCAGTTAGAGGCTGACAGTCTGTGTGTTCAGTGCTCAGAGACTGACAGTCTATGTGTTCAGTGCTCAATTACAAGCTGACATTCTGTGTGTTCAGTGCTCAGTTACAGGCTGACAGGCTGTATCTTCAGCGCTCAGTTACAGGCTGACAGTCAGTGTGTTCAGTTCTCAGTTACAGGCTGACAGTCAGCGTGTTTGGTGTTCGGTTACAGGCTGATCGGCTGTATGTTCAGTACTCAGTTACAGGCTGACTGTGTGTTCAGTGCTCAGTTACAAACTGACAGTCAGTGTGTCCAGTGCTCAATTAAAGGCTGACATTTTTGTGTGTCCAGTGCTCAGTTACAGGCTGACATTTTTGTGTGTTCAGAGATCAGTTACAGGCTGACAGTCAATGTGTTTGGTGTTCAGTTACAGGCTGATGGGTTGTGTGTTCAGTGCTCAGTTACAGGCAAACAGTCAGTGTGTTCACTGGTCAGTTACAGGCTGATAAGCTGTGTGTTCAGTGCTTAGTTACAGGCTGACAGGCTGTGTGTTCAGTTCTCAGTTACAGACTACCAGCCTGTATGTTCGGTGCTCAGTTACAGGCTGACAGTCTGTGTTCAGTACTCAGTTACAATTGGATGGGCTGTGTGCTCAGTGCTCAGTTACAGGCTGATGGGCTGTGAGTTCAATGCTTAGTTGCAGGATGAGAGTCTGTGTGTTCAGTGCTCAGTTACATGTTAATAGGCTGTGTGTTCAGTGCTCAGTTAGAGACTGACAGTCTGTGTGTTCAGTGCTCAGTAACAGACTGACAGTCAGTGTGTTCAGTGTTCCATTTCAGGCTGATAGGCTGTGTGTTCAGTGCTCAGTTACAGCCTGACAGGCTGTGAGTTCAATGCTCAGTTACAGGATGACAGCCTGTGTGTTCAGTGCTCAGTTACATGTTAATAGGTTGTGTGTTCAGTGCTCAGTTACAGACTGACAGTCTGTGTGTCCAGTGCTCAATTACAGGCTGACATTTTTGTGTGTTCAGTGCTCAGTGACAGGCTGACAGATTGTGTGTTCTGAGATTAGTTACAGGCTGACAGTCAGTGTGTTTGATGTTCAGTTACAGGCTAACAGTCTCTGTGTTTACTGTTCCATTTCAGGCTGATGGGCTGTGTGTTTGGTGTTCAGTTACAGGCTAACAGTCAGTGCGTTCAGTGCTCAGTTACAGGCTGACAGTCTGTGTGTTGTTTGGTCAGTTACACGCTGACAGGCTGTGTGTTCAATGCTCAGTTACAGGCTGATGGGCTGTGCGTTCATTGCACTGTTAAAGGCTGACAGTCTGTGTGTTCTTTGGTCAGTTACAGGCTGACAGTCTGTTTTCTCAGTGCTCCATTACAGGATGACAGCCTGTGTTCAGTGCTCAGTTACAGGCTGACAGCCTATGTGTTCAGTGCTTAGTTACAGGCTAACAGTCTGTATATCTAGTGCTCAGTTACAGGCTGACAGTCTATGTGTTCAGTACTCGGTTACAGGCTGACCACCTGTGTGTTCCGTGGTTAGTTACAAGCTGACGGTCAGTGTATTCACTGCTCAGTTACAGGCTGATATGCTGTGTGCTCAGTGTGCAGATACGGTCTGACAGCCTGTGTGTTCAGTGCTCAATTCCAGGCTGACAGGCTGTGTGTTCAGTGCTCAGTTACAGGCTGACAGTCTGTGAGTTCAATGCTCAGTTGCAGGGTGAGAACCTGTGTTTGGTGCTCAGTTACAGGCTGACAGTCTGTGTTCGGTACTCAGTTACATGCAGATGGGCTGTGTGTTCGGTGCTCAGTTAGAGGCTGACAGTCTGTGTGTTTGATGTTCGGTTACAGGCTGACAGGCTGAGTGTTCTTTGCTCAGTTACAGGCTGACAGGCTGTGTGTACAATGCTCAGTTCAGGCTCACAGTCTGTGTGTTCAGTGCTCTGTTACAAGCTGACTGTCAGTGTGTTCACTGCTCAGTTACAGGCTAACAGGCTATGTGTTCAGTGCTCAGTTACAGGCTGACGGGCTGTGAGTTCAAAGCTCAGTTACAGGATGACAGCCTGTGTGTTCAGTGCTCAGTTACATGTTAATAGGCTGTGTTCAGTGCTCAGTTACAGCCTGACAGTCTGTTTGTCCAGAGCACAATTACAGTTACAGCCTGGCAGTTACAGGATTACAGTCAGTGTGTTCAGTGCTCAGTTACAGGCTGACAGGCTGTGTGTTCAGTGCTCAGTTACAGACTGACAGGTTGTGTGTTCAGTGCTCAGTTATAGGCTGACAGTCAGTGTGTTTGGTGTTCAGTTACAGGCTGATGGGCTGTGTGTTTGGTGCTCAGTTACAGGCTAACAGTCAGTGTGTTCACTGCTCAGTCATAGGCTGACAGGCTGGGTGTTGTTTGGCCAGTTACACGCCGACGGGCTGTGTGTTCAGTGCTCTGTTACAGGCTAATGGGGTATGTGTTCATTGCACGGTTACAGGCTGACAGTCTGTGTGTTCTTCGGTCAGTTACCGGCTGACAATCTGTTTGCTCAGTGCTCCATTATAGGATGACAGCCTGTGTTCAGTGCTCAGTTACAGGTTGACAGCCTCTGTGTTCAGTGCTTAGTTACAGGCTAACATTCTGTGTATCTAGTGCTCAGTTACAGGCTGACAGTCTATGTGTTCAGTGCTCAGTTACAGACAAACAGGCTTAGGTCAGTGCTCAGTTAGAGGCTTGCAGGCTGTGTGTTCAGTTCTCAGTTACAGGCTGCCAGACTGTGTGTTTGGTGCTCAGTTACAGGCTTACAGTCAGTGTGTTCAGTGCTCAGTTCCAGGCTGAGAGTCTATGTGTTCAGTGCTCATTTACAAGCTGATGGGCTGTGTGTTCAGTGCTCAGTTACAGGCTTATAGTCAGTGTGTTAAGTGCTCTGTTACAGGTTGATGGGCTTTGTGATTATTGCTCAGTTACAGGCTAACTGTCTGTGTGTTCAGTGCTTAGTTACAGGCTGACAGTCTGTGTATCTAGTGCTCAGTTACAGGCTGAAAGTCTGTGTGTACAGTGCTCAGTTACAGACTAACAGGCTGAGTGTTCGATGCTGCGTTTCAGGCTGGCAGGCTGTGTGTTCAGTGCTCAGTTACAGGCTGCCAGACTGTGTGTCTGGTGCTCAGTTACAGGCTGACAGTCTGTATTCCGTACTCAGTTACAGACAGATGGGCTGTGTGTTCAGTGCTCAGTTCGTGGCTGGCAGGCTGTATGTTCAGTGCTCAGTTACAGGCTACCAGACCGTATGGTCAGTGCTCAGTTACAGACTGACAGTCTATGTTTGGTGCTCAGATAGAGGTTGACAGTCTGTGTTTAGTGCTCAGTTACAGGCCTACAGTCAGTGTGTTCAGTGCTCAGTTACAAGCTGACAGTCAGTGTGTTCAGTGCTCAGTTACAGGCTGACAGGCTGTGTGTTCAGTTCTCAGTTACAGACTACCAGCCTGTGTGGTCGGTGCTCAGTTACAGGCTGACAGTTTGTGTTTGATACTCAGTTACAATTGAATGGGCTGTGTGTTCAGTGCTCAGTTACAGGCTGGGTGTTCAATGCTCAATTACAGGCTGACAGTCTGGGTATTCAGTGTTCCATTACAGGCTGATGGGCTGTGTGTTCATTGCTTAGTTACAGGCCGACTGTCAGTGTGTTCAGTGCTCAGTTACAGGCTGACAGGCTATGTGATCAGTGCTCAGTTACAGGCTGATGGTCTGTGAGTTCAATGCTCAGTTACAGGATGACAGCCTGCGTTTGGTGCTCAGTTAGAGGCTGACAGTCTGTGTGTTCAGTGCTCAGAGGCTGACAGTCTATGTGTTCAGTGCTCAATTACAAGCTGACATTCTGTGTGTTCAGTGCTCAGTTACAGGCTGACAGGCTGTATGGTCGATGCTCAGTTACAGGCTGACAGCCTATGTTTGGTGCTCAGATACAGGTTGACAGTCTGTGTTCAGTGCTCAGTAACAGTCTTACAGTCAGTGTGTTCAGTGCTGAATTCCAGGCTGAGAATCTGTGTGTTCAGTGCTCAGTTACAGACTGACAAACTGTGTTCAGTGCTCTGTTACAGGCTGATGGGCGGTGTGTTCTTTGGTCAGTTACAGGCTGATAGCCTGTGTGTTCTTTGGTCAGTTACAGGCTGACATTCTGTGTGTTTGCTGCTTAGTTACAGGCTGATATTCTGTGTGTTTAGTGCTCAGTTACAGGCTGACAGGCTGTGTGTTCATTGCTCAGTTACTGTCTGACAGTCAGTGTGTTTAGTGCTCTGTTACACGCTGATAGGCTGTGTGTTCAATGCTCAGTTATGGACTAACAGGCTGAGTGTTCAGTGCTCTGTTTCAGGCTGACAGGCTGTATGGTCGGTGCTCAGTTACAGGCTGACAGTCTATATTTGGTGCTCAGATACATGCTGATAGGCTGTGTGTTCAGTGCTCAGTTACAGGCTTACAGTCAGTGTGTTCATGCTCAATTATAGGCTTACAGTCAGTGTGTTCAGTGCTCAGTTACAGGCTGACAGTCTGTGTGTTCAGTGCTCAGTTACAGTCTGATGGGCTGTGTGTACATTGCTCAGTTACAGGCTGACAGTCTGTGTGTTCAATGCTCAGTTAGAAGCTGACAGGCTGTGTGTACAGTGCTCATGTTACAGGCTGACAGTCTGTATGCCCAGTGCTCAGTTACAGGCTTACAGTCAGTGTGTTCAGTGCTCAGTTACAGGCCGTCAGGCTGTGTGTTCATTGCTCATTTACAGTCTGATAGGATGTGTGTTCAGTGCTTAGTTACAGACTGACAGGCTGTGTGTTCAATGCTCAGTTAGAAGCTGACAGGCTGTGTGTACAGTGCTCATGTTACAGGCTGACAGGCTGGATGTTCAGTGCTCAGTTACAGGCTGAAAGGCTGTGTGTTCAGTGCTCATGTTACAGGCTGACATTCTGTGTGTTCAATGCTCAGTTAGAGACTGGCAGGCTGTGTGTACAGTGCTCATGTTACAGGCTGACAGGCTGTGTGTTCATTGTTCAGTTACAGGCTGATAGGCTGTGTGTTCAGTGTGCATGTTACAGGCTGACAGGCTGGGTGTTCAGTCCTCAGTTACAGGCTGAAAGTCTGTGTGTTCACTGCTCAGGTGCAGACTAACAGGCTGAGTGTTCAATGCTCAGTTACAGCCTGACAGGCTGTGTGTTCTGTGCTCAGTTACAGGCCGACATTCAATGTGTTCAGTGCTCAGTTGCAGGCTGACAAGCTGGGTGTCCAGTGCTCAGTTACAGGCTGACAATCGGTGTTTTTGGTGCTTAGTTACAGGCTGACATTCTGCGTGTTCTCTGCTCAGTTACAGGCTGACAGGCTGTGTGTTCAGTGCTCAGTTACAAGCTGACAGTAAGTGTGTTCAGTGCTCAGTTTCAGGCTGACAGTCTGTGTGTTTGTTGTTCAATTACAGGCTAATGGGCTGTGTGTTCAGTGCACAGTTATTGGCTAACAGTCAGTGTGCTCAGTGCTCAGTTACAGGCTGACAGGCTGTGTGATCAGTGCTCATTTACAGGTTGACAGTCTGTGTGATCAGCGCTCAGTTACAGGATGACAGTCTGTGTTCAGAGCTCAGTTACATGCTGATATGCTGTGTGTTCAGTGCTCTGTTACAGGCTGATGGGCTGTGTGTTCGTTGCTCAGTTACAGGCTGACAGTCTGTTTGCTCACTGCTCCATTACAGGATGACAGTCTGTGTTCAGAGCTCAGTTGCATGCTGACAGCCTCTGTGTTCAGTGCTTAGTTACAGTCTAACAGTCTGTATATCTCGTGCTCAGTTACAGGCTGACAGTCTATGTGTTCAGTGCTCAGTTACAGACTAAGAGGCTGAGTGTTCACTGCTCAGTTGCAGGCTGACAGGCTGTGGGTTCGGTGCTCAGTTAGAGCCTGGCAGTCTGTGTGTTCAGTGCTCAGTTAGAGGCTGACAGTCTGTGTGTTCAGTGCTCAGTTACAGGCTGCCAGACGGTGTGTCTGGTGCTCAGTTACAGGCTGACAGTCTGTGTTCGGTACTCAGTTACAGGCTTACAGTCAGTGTGTTCAGTGTTCAGTTACAGGCTGACATTCTGTATGTTCATTGCACTGTTACAGGCTGACAGGTTGTGTGTTCCTTGTTCAGTTACTAGCTGACAGTCTGTTTGCTCAGTGCTCCATTACAGGATGACAGCCTGTGTTCAGTGCTCAGTTACAGGCTGACAGCCTCTATGTTCACTGCTTACTTACAGGCTAACAGTCTGTGTATCTAGTGCTCAGTTACAGGCTGACAGTCTATATGTTCAGTGCTCAGTTACAGACTAACAGGCTGTGTGTTCAGTGCTAAGTTGCAGTCTGACAGGCTGGGTGTTCAGTGCTCAGTTACAGGCTGACATTCTGTGTGTTCATTGCACTGTTACAGGCTGACAGGCTGTGTGTTTCTTGGTCAGTTACTGGCTGACAGTCTGTTTGCTCAGTGCTCCATTACACGATGACAGCCTGTGTTCAGTGCTCAGTTACAGGCTGACAGCCTCTGTGTTCAGTGCTTAGTTACAGGCTAACAGTCTGTGTATCTAGTGCTCAGTTACAGGCTGACAGTCTATGTGTTCAGTGCTCAGTTACAGACTAACAGGCTGAGTGTTCACTGCCCAGTTGCAGGCTGACAGGCTGTGTGTTCAGTGCTCAGTTACAGGCTGCCAGACTGTGTGTCTGGTGCTCAGTTACAGGCTGACAGTCTGTGTTTGGTACTCAGTTACAGGCAGATGGGCTGTGTGTTCATTGCTCAGTTAGTGGCTGACATTCTGCATGTTCTTTCATCAGTTACAGGCTGACATTCTGTTTGGTCGGTGCTTAGTTACAGGCTAACAGACTGTGTATCTAGTGCTCAGTTACAGTCTGACAGTCTGTGTGTTCACTGCTTAGTTACAGGCTGACATTCTGTGTGTTCAATGCTCAGTTACAGGCTGAGAGCCTGTGTATTCAGTGCTCAGTTACAGGCTGACAGGCTGTGTGTTCAGTTACTGGATGAGAGCCGGTGTGTTCATTGCTCAGTTACTGGCTGATAGGCTGTGTGACCAGTGCTCATGTTACAGGCTGACAGGCTGGGTGTTCAGTGCTCAGTTACCGGCTGACAGTCTTTATGCCCAGTGCTCAGTTACAGGCTGACATTCTGTGTGTTGAGTGCTCAGTTACATGCTGAAAGTCAGTGTGTTCAGTGCTCAGTTGCAGGCTGACAGGCTGGGTGTTCTGTGCTCAGTTACAGGCTGACAGTCAGTGTCTTCAGTGCTCAGTTTCAGGCTGACAGTCTGTGTGTTTGGTGTTCAGTTACAGGCTAATGGGCTGTATGTTCAGTGCACAGTTATAGGCTAACAGTCAGTGTGCTCAGTGCTCAGTTACAGGTTGACAGGCTGGGTGTTCAGTGCTCAGTTAGAGGCTGACAGGCTGTATGATCAGTGCTAATTTACAGGCTGACAGGCTGTGTGTTGTTTGGTCAGTTACACGCTGATAGGCTGTGTCTTCAGTGCTCTGTTACAGGCTGATGGGCTATGTGTTCATTGTTCTGTTACAGGCTGATGGGCTGTGTGTTCATTACTCTGTTACAGGCTGAGAGTCTGTGTGTTCTTTGGTCAGTTACAGGCTGACAGTCTGTTTGCTCACTGCTCCATTACAGGATGACAGCCTGTGTTCAGTGCTTAGTTACACACAAACAGGCTGTGTTCGGTGCTCAGTTAGAGGGTTACAGGCTGTGTGTTCAGTTCTCAGTTACAGACTGCTAGACTGTGTGTCTGGTGCTCAGTTACAGGCGGACAGTCTGTGTTCGGTACTCAGTTACATGTGGATGGGCGGTGTGTTCGGTGCTCAGTTAGTGACTGACAGGCTGTGTGTTCATTGCTCAGTTACAGGCTGCCAGGCTGTACGGTCGGTGCTCAGTTACAGGATGACATTCTATGTTTGGTGTTCAGATACAAGCCGTAAGTCTGTGTTCAGTGCTCAGTTACAGGCTTACAGTCAGTGTGTTCAGTGCTCAGTTACAGGCTGACAGTCTGTGTGTTTGGTGTTCAGTTGCAGGCTGATGGGCTGTGTGTTCAGTGCTCAGTTACAGGCTGACAGGCTGTGTGTTCAGTGCTCAGTTACAGGCTGACAGTCTGTGTGTTTGGTGTTCAGTTACAGGCTGACAGTCTGTGTGTTTAGTGCTCAGCTACAGGCTGACAGGCTGTGTGTTCAGTGCTCAGTTACAAGCTGACATTCAGTGTGTTCAGTGCTCAGTTACAGGCTGACAGGCTGCATGTTCAGTGCTTGGTTGCAGGCTGACGGGCTGTGATTTCAATGGTCAGTTACAGGATGTGAGCCTGTGTTTGGTGCTTAGTTACAGGCTGACAGTCTGTGTGTTCAGTGCTCAGTTACAAGCTGACAGTCAGTGTGTTCAGTGATCAGTTACAGGCTGGGTGTTCTTTGCTCATTTACAGGCTGACAATCTGTGTGTTCAATGCTCTGTTGCAGGATGAGAGTCTGTGTGTTTAGTGCTCAGTTTTAAGCTGACAGTCAGTGTTGTCAGTGATCAGCTACAGGCTAACAGTCTGTGTATTCAGTGCTCCATTACAGGCTGATGGGCTGTGTGTTCAGTGCTCAGTTGCAGTCTGACAGGCTGTGTGTTAAGTGCGCAGATACAAGCTGAGTGCCCGTGTGTTCAATGCTCAGTTACAGGCTGCAGGGTGTGTGTTCTGTGCTCACTTACAGGCTGACAGTCAGTGTGTTCATTGCACTGTTAGAGACTGACAGGCTGTGTGTTCTTTGGTCAGTTACTGGCTTACAGTCTGTTTGCTCAGTGCTTCATTACAGACTGACAGCCTCTGTGTTCCGTGCTTAGTTACAGGCTAACAGCCTGTGTATCTAGTGCTCAGTTACAGGCTGACAGTCTATGTGTTCAGTGCTCAGTTACAGACTAACAGGCTGAGTGTTCGGTGCTCTGTTTCAGGCTGACAGGCTGTGTGTTCTTTGGTCAGTCACTGGCTGACAGTCTGTTTGCTCAGTGCTCCATTACACGATGACAGCCTGTGTTCAGTGCTCAGTTACAGGCTGACAGCCTCTGTGTTCAGTGCTTAGTTACAGGCTAACAGTCTGTGTATCTAGTGCTTAGTTACAGGCTGACAGTCTATGTGTTCAGTGCTCAGTTACAGACTAACAGACTGAGTGTTCGGTGCTCTTTTTCAGGCTGACAGTCTGTGTGTTCAGTGCACAGTTACAGGCTGACATTCTGTGTGTTCAGTGCACAGTTACAGGCTGACAGGATGTGTGTTCAGTGCTCATTTCTAGGCTAAAGGTCAGTGTGTTCAGTGCTCAGTTACAGGCTGACAGGCTGTGTGTTCAGTGCTCAGTTACAGGCTGACAGGCTGTGTGTTCAGTGCTCAGTTACAGGCTGACAGGCTGTGAGTTCAGTGCTCAGTTATAGGCTGACTGTCATTATGTTTTGTGTTCAATTACAGGCTGATGGGCTGTGTGTTCAGTGCTCATTTACAGACTAACAGTCAGTGTCTTCAGTGCTCAGTTACAGGCTGACAGGCTGGGTGTTCAGTGCTCAGTTAGAGGCTGACATCCTGTGTGTTCAGTGCACAGTTACAGGCTTACAGGCTGGGTGTTCAGTGCTCAGTTACACGCTGACAGGCTGGGTGTTCAGTATTCAGTTATGGGCTGACAGTCTGTGTGTCCAGTGCTCAGTTACAGGCTGACAATCTGTGTTTTTGGTGCTTAGTTACAGGCTGACATTCTGAGCATTCAGTGCTCAGTTTCAGTCTGACAGGCTGTGTTTGGTACTCATTTACAGGCTGACAGGCTGTGTGTTCAGTGCTCAGTTACAGGCTGACAGGCTGTGTGTTCAGTGCTCAGTTACAGGCTGACAGGCTGTGTGTTCAGTGCTCAGTTATAGGCTGACTGTCATTATGTTTTGTGTTCAATTACAGGCTGATGGGCTGTGTGTTCAGTGCTCAGTTAGAGGCTGACATCCTGTGTGTTCAGTGCACAGTTACAGGCTTACAGGCTGGGTGTTCAGTGCTCAGTTGCAGGCTGACAGGCTGGGTGTTCAGTGCACAGTTACAGGCTTACAGGCTGGGTGTTCAGTGCTCAGTTGCAGGCTGACAGGCTGGGTGTTCAGTATTCAGTTATGGGCTGACAGTCTGTGTGTCCAGTGCTCAGTTACAGGCTGACAATCTGTGTTTTTGGTGCTTAGTTACAGGCTGACATTCTGAGCATTCAGTGCTCAGTTTCAGTCTGACAGGCTGTGTTTGGTACTCATTTACAGGCTGACAGGCTGGGTGTTCAGTGTTCAGTTACAGGCTGACATTCTGTGTGTTCAGTGCTCAGTTACAGGCTGACAGTCAGTGTGTTCAGTGCTCAGTTACAGGCTGACAGGCTGTGTGTTCAGTGCTCAGTTACAGGATGCCAGGCTGCATGTTCGGTGCTCAGTTACAGGCTGGCAGTCTATGTTTGGTGCTCAGATACAGGTAGACAGTCTGTGTTCAGTGCTCAGTTACAGGCTTACTGTCAGTGTGTTCAGTGCTCAGTCATAGGCTGAGAGTCTGTGTGTTCAGTGCTCAGTTCCAGGCTGAGGGTCTGTGTGTCCAGTGCTCAGTTACAGGATGATAATCTGTATTTTTTGGTGCTTAGTTACAGGCTGACATTCTACATATTCAGTGCTCAGTTACAGGCTGATTGGCTGTGTGTTCAGTGCTCAGTTACAGGCTAACAGCCAGTGTGTTCAGTATTCAGTTACAGGCTGACAGGCTGGGTGTTCAGTGCTCAGTTAGAGACTGACAGGCTGTGTGTTCTGTGCTCAGTTACAGGCTGACAGGCAGTGTGTTCAGTGCTCCATTACAAGCTAATGGGCTGTGTGTTCAGTACTCAGTTACAGGCTGGCAGGCTGGGTGTTTGGTGCTCAATTACAGTCTAACAGGCAGCGTGTTTAGTGCTCAGTTACAGGCTGTCAGTCTGTGTGTTCGGTGCTTAGTTACAGGCTGACATTCTGTTTGTTCAATGCTCAGTTACAGGCTGATAGTCTGTGTGCCCAGTGCTCAGTTACAGGCTGACAATCTGTGTTTTTGGTGCTTAGTTACAGGCTGACAGTCTGCGTGTTCAGTGCTCAGTTACAGGTTGACAGGCTGTGTGTTCAGTGCTCAGTTATAGGCTGACAGTCAGTGTTCAGTGCTCAGTTAAAGGCTGACAGTCTGTGTGTTCAGTGCTTAATTGCAGTCTGATAGTCTGTGTGTTCTGTGCTTAGTTACAGGCTAATAGCTTGTGTTCAATGCTCAGTTACAGGCTGACATTCTAGGTGTTCAGCGCTCAGTTACAAGCTGACAGTCTGTGTGGCTAGTGCCTAGTTACAGGCTGACAGTCTGTGTGTTCAGTGCTCAGTTACAGACTGACAGTCTGTGTGTTCAGTGCATAGTTACAGGCTGACAGTCTGTATGTTTGGTGCTTAGTTACAGGCTGACAGTCTGTGTGTCCAGTGCTCAGTTACAGGCTGGCACTCTGTGTGTTCGATGCTTAGTTACAGGCTGACAGGCTGTGTGTTCAGTGCTACGTTACAGGTTAACTGTGTGTTCAGTGCTCAGTTACAGGCTGACAGTCTGTGTTTGGTAATCAGTTGCAGGCTGACACTGTGTTCTGTGCTCAGTTACAGGCTGACAGGCTGGGTGTTTGGTGCTCAGTTACAGGCTGACAATCTGTGTTCGGTAATCCGTTACAGGCTGACAGTTAGTTCAGTGCTCAGTTACAGGCTAACAGTCAGTGTTTTCTGTGCTCAATTTCAGGCTGGCATTCTGTGTGTTCAGTATTCAGTTACATGCTGACAGGCTGGGTGTTCAGTGCGCAGATACAGGCTGACAGTCAGTGTGTTCAGTGCACTGATACAGGCTGACAGCTTGTGTGTTCAGTGCTCAGTTACAGGCTGACAGGCTGTGTGTGAAGTGCGCAGATACAGGCTGACAGTCAGTGTGTTCAGTGCACTGATACAGGCTGACAGCTTGTGTGTTCAGTGCTCAGTTACAGGCTGACAGGCTGTGTGTTCAGTGCTCATTTACAGGATGACAGCCTGTGTTTGATGCTCAGTTACAGTCTGACAGTCAGTGTGTTCAGTGCTCAGTCACAGGCTGACGGGCTGTGAGTTCAATGCTCAGTTGCAGGATGAGAGCCTGTGTTTGGTACTCAGTTACAGGCTGACAGTCTGTGTTCGGTAATCAGTTACAGGCTGACAGAGTGTTCATTGCTCAGTTACAGGCTGACAGCTGTGCATTCTGTGCTCAATTCCAGGCTAGCAGTCTGTGTGTTCAGTGCTTAGTTACAGGCTGGGTGTTCAGTGCTCAGTTACAGGCCGACAGTCTGTGTTCAGTAATCAGTTACAGGCTGACAGCTGTGTGTTCTGTGCTCAATTTCAGGCTGGCAGTCTGTGTGTTCAGTGCTCAGTTACATGCTGACAGGCTGTGTGTTCGGTGCTCAGTTACAGGCTGACAGTGTGATCAGTGCTCAGTTACAGGCTGGAAGTCTGTGTGTTCAGTACTCAGTTACAGACTGACAGGCTGGGTGTTTGGTGCTCAGTTACAGGCTGCCAGGCTGTGTGTTTGGTGCTCAGTTACAGGCTGCCAGGCTGTGTGTTTGGTGCTCAGTTACAGGCTGACAGTCAGTGTGTTCCATGCTCATTTCCAGCTGACAGTCTGTGTGCTCAGTGCCTCATTACAGGATGACAGCCTATTTTCGGTGCTCAGTTACAGGCTGACATTCTGTGTGTTCATTGCTCAGTTACAAGTTGACAGGCTGTGTGATTGGTGATCAGTTACAAGCTGACATGCTGTGTGTTCAGAGCTCATTTACTTGCTGATAGACATCGAGTTCAGTGCTCAATTACAGGTTAACAGTCAGTGTGTTCAGTGTCCAGTTACAGACTAATGGATTGTGCGTTCAGTGCTCAGTTACAAGCTGGCAGTCTGTGGGTTCAGTGCTAAGCTAAAGGCTGACAGTCTGTGTGTTCAGTGCTTAGTTACAGGCTGATTGTCTGTGTGTTCCGTGCTCAGTTACAGGCTAACAGCCTGTGTTCAATGCTCAGTTACAGGCTGACATTCTGGGTGTTCAGTGCTCAGTTACAAGCTGACAGTCTGTGTGCTTAGTGCCTAGTTATAGGCTGACAGTCTGTGTGTTCAGTGCTCAGTTACAGTCTGACAGCCTGTGTTCAGTGCATAGTTACAGGCTGACAGTCTGTATGTTTGGTGCTTAGTTACAGACTGACAGTCTGTGTTCGGTGCTTGGTCACAGGCTGACAAGACCTGATCAGGTGTACCTGAGAACTCTGTGGGAAGCTAGAGAAGTGATTGCTTGGCCTCCTGCTGAGATATTAGTATCACCGATACTCACAGGTGAGGTGCTGGAAGACTGGAGGTTGGCAAATGTGGTGCCACTGTTTAAGAAGGGTGGTAAACACAAGCCAGGGAACTATAGACTGGTGAGCCTGACCTCGGTGGTGGGCAAGTTGTTGGAGGGAATCCTAAGGGACAGGATGTACATGTATTTGGAAAGGCAAGGACTGATTCAGGATAGTCAACATGGCTTTGTGTGTGGGAAATCATGTCTCAAAAACTTGATTGAGTTTTTTGAAGAAGTAACAAAGAAGGTTGATGAGGGCAGAGCAGTAGATGTGATCTATATGGACGTCAGTAAGGCGTTCGACAAGGTTCCCCATGGGAAACCGATTAGCAAGGTTAGATCTCATGGAATACAGGGAGAACTAGCCATTTGGATACAGAACTGGCTCAAAGGTAGAAGACAGAGGGTGGTGGTGGAGGGTTGTTTTTCAGACTGGAGGCCTGTGACCAGTGGAGTGCCACAAGGATCGGTGCTGGACCCTCTACTTTTTGTCATTTATATAAAAGATTTGGATGCGAGCATAAGAGGTACAGTTAGTAGGTTTGCAGAAGACACCAAAATTGGAGGTGGTGGATAGCGAAGAGGGTTACCTCAGATTACAACAAGATCTTGATCAGATGGGCCAATGGGCTGAGAAGTGGCAGATGGAGTTTAATTCAGATAAATGTGAGGTGCTGCATTTTGGGAAAACAAATCTTAGCAGGACTTATACACTTAATGGTAAGGTCCTAGGGAGGGTTGCTGAACAAAGAGACCTTGGAGTGCAGGTTCATAGCTCCTTGAAAGTGGAGTTGCAGGTAGAAAGGATAATGAAGAAGGCATTTGGTATGCTTTCCTTTATTGGTCAGAGTATTGAGTACAGGAGTTGGGAGGTCATTTTGCGGCTGTACAGTACATTGGTTAGGCCAGTGTTGGAATATTGCGCGCAATTCTGGTCTCCTTCCTATCGGAAAGATGTTGTGAAACTTGAAAGGGTTCAGAAAAGATTTACAAGGATGTTGCCAGGGTTGGAGGATCTGAGCTAGAGGGAGAGGTTGAACAGGCTGGGGCTGTTTTCCCTGGAGTGTCGGAGGCAGAGGGGTGACCTTGTAGAGGTTTACAAAATTATGATGCGCATGGATAGGATAAACAGGCAAAGTCTTTTCCCTGGGGTCGGGGAGTCCAGAACTAGAGGGCATAGGTTCAGGGTGAAAGAGGAAAGATATAAAAGAGACCTAAGGGGCAACTTTTTCACGCAGAGGGTGGTACGTGTATGGAATGAGCTGCCAGAGGAAGTGGTGGAGGCTGGTACAATTTCAATATTTAAGAGGCAGTTGGATGGGTATATGAATAGGAAGGGTTTGGAGGGATATGGGCCAGGTGCTGGCAGGTGGGACTAGATTGGGTTGGGATATCTGGTCGGCATGGACGGGTTGGACCGAAAGGTCTGTTTCCATCTTTATGACTCTATGTTCTGTGCTCAACTACAGGCTAACGGGCTGTGTGTTCAGTGCTCAATTACAGGCTAACAGTCTGTGTGTTTGGTGCTCAGTTACAGGCTGACAGTCAAGGTGTTCAGTGCTCATTTACAGGCTGACAGTCTGTGTTCGGCACTCAACTACAGGCCGACAGTCAGTGTGTAGACTAGAGTGGTGCTGGAAAAGTACAGCAGGTCAGGCAGCATCTGAGGAGCAGGAAAATCAATGTTTCGGGGAAAAGCCCTTCATCAGGAATAGAGTCAGGGTGCCTGCAGAGTGGAGACATAAATGAGAGGGGGGGGTGGGGAGAAAGTAGCATAGTGTACAATAGGCAAGTGGGGATGGGGATGGAGGTGGTAGGTCAGAGAGGAGGGTGGAGTGGATAGGTGGAAAGGAAGATAGGCAGGTAGGACAGGGCATGAGGGCAGTGTTGAGCTGGAAGGTTGAGCTGGGGTAAGGTGAGGGGAGGGGAAATGAGGAAACTGGTGAAGTATGACCTGGGGGTTGCAGTGAGAGAGGGAGACTCCCAGAGATTCTTGTAGAGAGAGGAGGAAAACTTCTTCAAGGCAGGCATCCTTGCAAGAGGATTCACAGTAGGGTTAAAATCATCTAGGTAAAAACAGATGCTGGAAACCAGTCAGTGTGTTCAATGCTCAGTTACAGGTTGACAGTCTGTTCAGTGCTTAGTTACAGGTTGACAGTCTGTGTGTTCAATGCTCAGTTACAGGCTGACATTCTGTGTGGTGAGAGCTCAGTTACAGGCTGACAGGCTATGTGTTCAGTGCTCAGTTACAGGCTGATATTCTGTGTGTTCAGTGCTCAGTTACAGGCTGACAGTCTATTTTCGGTGTTCAGTTACAGGCTGACAGTCTGTGTTCAGTGCTCAGTTATAGGTTGACAGTCTGTGTGTTCAGTGCTCAGTTACAGGTTGACATTCTGTGTGTTCAATGCTCAGTTACAGGCTGACAGGCTGTGTGTTCGGTGCTTAATTACAGGCTGACATTCTGTGTCTTCACTACTCAGTTACAGGCTGGCAGCCTGTGTTCGGTGTTCAGTTACAGGTTGACAGTCTGTACGACTTTCATTGCTACCTAATGTCAGAGGAGAGATGGCAGTTTGTGACAGTGTGGAGCACTAAACAGACAAGGGGGGTGGATATGTGGTATGGTACAGTATCAATGTCACATTTGTAGCATGTATCAGCAATTTACACTGCAAATATACTGCAAGTGCTACAAGCAAATGGTCATTTGTGAAAGTAAAAGGGGAGCGGTCCTTAGTGTGTTGAAGGGCAATTACAATCAGCCAGTCAGTCAGTGCCCATTGCCACAGTCAGTCACAATTCCAGTTAAGGCAGTTGGCCATGGTCAAAAAGGCCACAGAGTCAGGGGATCCATGTCAAAGTCATAGTAGTAGTTATACGGTTTTTACTGCACATCAAGACGTTTTTCAGCCCATCATGTCCAGGGCCAGCCATCAAGAACTTGTCTATTCTAATCTCATTTTCCAGCAATTGGCATATATGCTGTGATGTTTCAGTTATTCTGATTAATAATTCTTCAATGTTGTGAGGGATCTCATCTCTATCAGCCTTTCTGGCAGTGAGTTCAAGATGCACCCACCTCTGGGTGAAAAACATTTTCCTCAAATTTCTTCTAAACCTTCTGCCCCAAACGTTAAATCTGGTTATTGAATTCTCTGCAAGGGGAAAAGGTTTCTTCCTATCTACTCTATTTATGACCCCCATAGTTCTGCCCATGTTTTTTGACTTTGATATGACCTTTGCCTTCGATATGACCTTTGACTTTGGTATGGCCTTGTAGATCGGGGCTGCTGTGAAGACATCAATCAGAGGGGTGGGCCAGTTTTCCTTCCTGCAAAGGCATAAAGGGAAAGATTGAGTTTGATGAGAGTGAATGGAAGAGCAGTTAGTGGGGGATGCAGGATATGAAAGATGCTGAAGTGTCCCAATGAGGGAATAGAAAGCAAAGAGCACAGAAAATGTTAATAGTTCAGGAGGATAGTGTGGGAGACCATGCTGAAGTGGACATGATACATATAATAGTGAGAGTCGTAGCCCTGGAGAGGAGTGTACAGCGGCAGATTTAGAGTAAGTGGTGGCCCTATGAATGTGAGGCAACAGAGAGATGATTATAGCACTTACCCTTTTGGAATGCAGATGATTATTGACCTTCTTCTTGCACTGCTGACCGTTCCTTAACCCCAGGACACAGCACTGATCTGGGCTGAAATTTGTGGTGGTCAGCTGAAACCAGGACTACCCTCCTCTCCACCTTTGCCTCCAGGTCACTGTCCATGAAGCAGGGAGTGAGCTTTCCTTTGCTCTGGGCCATGTAGAGACTCCAGCACCACAGGGGAGGTGGGACTGGACTGAAATATCTGAAATGGTGTGCACCTGGGCGTTAAATATGTCTAAACTAGACACGTCTCCAGCCATATGATCTCACAGGGAAGGTGCCCGAGAGCCCAGTTACATGACTAATTAAGATGAAGAGTAGGTGATTGGTGAGAAAAGTCCCTCCAGCTACTTTAATGGAAAATGGGAGAATTCCACCTGTGAACTTGGTTTCTCTCTTTACAGATGTTGCCCAATCTGCTGAGCATTTCCAGCAATTTCTGCAGATTATCTTGTTGCTCGTTCCTGGAACTTTTCGCATGCAGACTCTCACTCCTGTTTCCTGGAATAGTAACTGCACTTCTAAAAGTGCATCATTATTTGTAAACCACTGTGGAATGACCTGAAATTGTAAAAGGTGCTAAACAAATTCAAGTTCTTTCTTTCAATCATCACCCAATAAGTAATTGAAAACTGAACAATCAAATCTCTCAGGAAGTTTTATTTTGCTTGTTTCCATGGCATTGCTGATTTTGCATTGTCAGAGCTTGATGAGAGCCCACGTCAGAATACTTCCTGACAAGTGACGACAATATTTAAGCAGCAAAAGCACCCTCCTGATTTTACCTGGGAACCAAACCAATCCAATTGATACTCAGGGTGGCACGGTGGCACAGTGGTTAGCACTGCTGCCTCACAGCGCCAGAGACTGGGGTTCAATTCCCGCCTCAGGCAACTGACTGTGTGGAGTTTGCACATTCTCCCCGTGTCTGCGTGGGTTTCCTCCGGGTGCTCCGGTTTCCTCCCACAGTCCAAAGATGTGCAGGTCAGGTGAATTGCCCATAGTGTTAGGTAAGGGGTAGATGTAAGGGTATGGGTGGGTTGCGCTTCGGTGGGGCGGTGTGGACTTGTTGGGCTGAAGGGCCTGTTTCCACACTGTAAGTAATCTAATCTAATCATCTTTCTTTCTCCTTCAAAGGAAATTTGCTGAAACAATCCCTCGACCCTTCTCTGTCCGTTATAACTCTTACACCCAAAGTATTGAAGTTCTGGACAACATTGAACAGCTAAAGAACCTGGTTGACAACATCAGCAGTAAGTGTTTTTCTCTGAGTGCTCAGGCGCTCTTACCAGTTTTGAATATCCAATGATAACTAACCACATTTGTGCCTCTGACCCATTTTTATGTAGGCATTATTCAACCTGCATTAAATTACTTTGGATTAGGAAATTGTAGGGACTTTTTTTTATTCATTCTGTGGGATCTCTGTGTCACTGGCTAGGCCAGTATTTATTGCCTGTCCCTATTTGCCTCTGAGAGGGTAATCGTGAGCTGCCTTTTTGAACCACTGTAGTTTATATACTGTAGGGACACAAACAATGCCACTAGCAAGGGAATTCCAGGATATTGACTAAAAAAAACAGATCTTCTCAAGTCCGGATGGTGAATGGCTTGGAGGAGGAACTTGTGGATGATGGTGTTTCTGTGTATCTGCTCCTATATCCTTCCAGGTGGAAGTGGATGTGGGTTTGGAAGGTGCTACTGAATGCCTATTGTTGAGTTGCTGCTGTGTAACTCATAAGTGGTACAAATTGAGTCCACTGCACACTGGTGGTGGACGGAATCGATGTTTAAGGTGTCAGAAGAGATGCAAGTCAAGCGGATTGCTCTGTTCTGAATGGTGTCAAGTTACTTGAGTGATATTGGATTGGTACTTATCCAAGCATATAGAGGGTATCCCATCATATTCCTGACCTGTGCCTGGTCAGTCCATCAACTGGCTTTGGCAAGGGAAGAGACACCTTTCTCAAGAAGACCCTCAATAACCACTAATAATCGTAGTATAGGATTTCAAGGAATTAGTATTGTAATTTTTTAATTGGTGTGACAAATTGTGTTTGGGATTGGGAAAGATTAAAGGATGGACAGACAGGTGGAAGATGCAGTTCAATGGTATAAAGGAGATGATTCCATTTACACAGAGTCCAAAGTTAAGTATCATAAATGTAAGAGGTACTAATAAATCCAATCAGAAATTCAGGAGAAATGTCTTTACCCAAATAGTGTTGTGAATGTGGAACACAGGGAGGAGATGAGGCAAATAACACAGATACATTTAAGGATAACATGTGTAAACACGTGAGGAAGAAAAGAATGAAGGCTTTAGACTCCAATTAAATGAAGAGAGGTGAGAGGAGACTTGGAAGAACTAGTTTATTTCTGTGCTATAAATGCTATGGAATAATGGAATGTTTATCATTGGGTTGGAAGCTGTATGAATCCAATAATGAGCAAACACAGCAAAAGCAACCTTTATTTATATGATGCCATTAATATAGTAAAATCCTCCAAGATGCTTCAGAGCATAGGTATCAAACAAACCTGATACTGAGCCACACAAGGAGATGATGGAATAAGTGAGAAAAAGCTTGACGATAGCAGTGAGTTTCAAAGAACATCTTAAAGGAGGAAAGAAAGATAGAGAGGTGAGGAGGTTTAAGGAGGGATTACAGAGCTACAAATGGAAGAGCAATTAAAATCGACGGTGAGTAGGTGACAATAATTGGAGGCGTGTAGAGGTCTCAGAGAGTCTGAAAGAGTTTGCAGAGATAGGGCAGATGAGTCATAGAAAAAACACACAATAAGTTAAATGTTAGTAACTGGAATCTTAAGATATTACAACTGTTTGAACAGAAAGTGAATAATCTTTGACTGTTGCTGTTTGAAATTTGCAGGTGAAATGGGAACTCTCTACCATGCCCTCAGGAAACTTCAGTGAAAACGGCAAATCATAATGACTTCCTGTAAAAGCCAAGTTATCAATAAGTGTGCGGGAATTCTTTAAAATTGTACAGAATGAGAACAGTGTATTCAGCCACCAACCTGATCACTTATGCCTACCCATCTCATATACATTGTGTGCAATTTGCCACATTCAACCCACTCAATTTTCCAAGTGAGGTAGCCCATTTTAGGGAAAACTTTTAAGAAGTTAGAGTCCTGTGACATTTATTTCCAATTCAAAAGGTGATTGTAGGGATATCAATCCAACCTTGCATCCCCAATTCTTTCAAGTTGACTAATAATATTCCAGGGGTGATACATCCACAGTCCTGAGGTATAAAAAGGCATGTTGGAGGTATTACATCTTTATTGACAACCATTCTAATTCTTTGTAACTTGCATTTTATTCATTTGCTTATATAGCATTGAAGGCGATTATTCAGGTGTCATATCATTGCTGCTTTGTTGAAAGAGATGCTTAATTATTTTTACCCCAGTAGTAGGAGCCCTCATAGACATGATGCTTTTTTAAAAATTTTTCAAAGGTTTATCGAATTCAAAATTGAAATCAATTTCCACTATTTGTTCAGGCAATACATTCTAGATTATATTAGGTTCAATTAGATTCCCTACAGTGTGGACACAGGCCCTTCGGCCTAGATCACAGCAACTCAATGTGTCAAATAAAACGTATCTTCATCTTCTCCATTAGTTATTTTCCCAATCTGCACCCTCTGGTACAAACCCTCCTGCCAAAGCAAGCATTTTTCTACATTTACTGCATCAGAAACTATAATCAATCTTCAGAAAATGTGTATCCGTCCTATTTAATATAGTCGTGGTGTTGGAAATGATACAGATCTTGAACAGTGAGTACTAATTCTAATGTAATTGTGCCAAATTCACTGTTTCTAATCATCAGGAAGATGCAGTAAAAGTTGGATATTTCATCATGTATATGAATGATTTGGATGTGAACATAAGAGGTATAGATAGTAAGTTGGCAGATGACACCAAAATTGGAGGTATAGTGGACAGCGAAGAAGGTGACCTCAGATTACAGCGGGATCTTGATCAGATGGGCCAATGGGCTGAGGAGAGGCAGATGGAGTTTAATTCAGATAAATGTGCGGTGTTGCATTGTGGGATTTCAAATCTTATCAGGACTTATACACTTAATGGAATATTGCATCCAGTTCTGATCGCCCTACTATAGGAAAGATATAGAGGCTTTGGAGAGGGTGCAAAGAAGGTTTACCAGGATGCTGCCTGGACTGGAGGGCTTGCCTTATGAAGAAAGGTTGAATAAGCTCGAACTTTTCTCTCTGGAGAGAAGGAAGAAGAGAGGAGACCTAGTCAAGGTATACAAGGTAATGAGAGGAATAGACAGAGTCAATAGCCAGAGACTTTTCCCCAGGGCAGGATTGACTGGTACGAGGGGTCATAGTTTTAAGATATTAGGAGAAAGGTATAGAGGAGACATCAGAGGTAGGTTCTTTATGCAGAGAGTTGTGAATGCATGGAATGCGTTGCCAGTGGTGGTGGTGGAAGCAGAGTCATTAGGGACATTTAAGTGACTGCTGGACATGCACAAGGATAGCAATGAGTTGAGGGGTGTGTAGGTTAAGTTCTTATATTTTACATTAGGATTAAACCTCGGCACAACATCGTGGGTCAAAGGGCCTGTTCTGTACTGTACTTTTCTATGTTCTATCTATGTTCTATGTCTTCGGGTGTGTTGCTGAACAAAGAGACCTTGGAGTGCAGGTTCATAGCTCCTTGAAAATAGAGTCGCAGGTAGATAGGATAGTGAAGAAGGCATTTGGTATGCTTTCTTTTATTGGTCAGAATAATGAGTACAGGAGTTGGGAGGTCATGTTGAGTTTGTACAGGACTTTGTTTAAGCCACTTTTGGAATATTGCATGCAATTCTGGTCTCCATCCTATTGGAAGGATGCTGTGAAACTTGAAAGGGTTCAGAAAAAGATTTACAGGAATATGGTCTGGGTTGGAGGATTTAAGCTATAGGCAGAGGTTGAAAAAGCTGGGACTGTTTTCCCTGGAGCTTCGAAGGCTGAGGGGAGACCTTATAGAGGTTCATACAGTCATGAAGGACATGGATAGGGTAAATAGACAAGGTCTTTTCCTGGGATGGGGGAGTCCAGAACTAGAGGGCATAGGTTTAGGGTGAGAGGGGAAATATACAAAAGAGACCTAAGGGGCAACTTTCTCACACAGAGGGTGGTGCGTGTGTGGAATGGGCTGCCAGAGGAAGTAATGGAGGCTAGCACAATTGCAACATTTAAAAGGCATCTGGATGAGTATATGAACAGGAAGGGTTTGGAGGGATATGGGCCAGTTGTTGGCAGGTGGGACTAGATTGAGTTGGGATATCTGGTTGGCATGGATAAGTTGGACCGAAGGGCCTGTTTCCATGCTGTACATCTCTATAACTCTATGACTTTAAGTCCAGCCAGTTTAGTTGAGCTCATCATTAGCTGCGCTATAACATTGTGGCATTTAAGGCCCCTTAGGACAGAGCAGAGCAGCACTAAATGTGTTAATCATAGTACATAGAATGTCAAAAATAGAACATAGAGTAGTATAGGCCCTTTGGCCCACGATGTTGTGACCTCTCTTCCTTCTTCTCTCCAGTGTGAAAAGCCCTACCTCACTCAACCTCTCTGCATAAGACAAGCCCTCTCATCCAGGCAGCATCCTGGTAAATTTCCTTTGCACCCTCTTTAAAGCATCTGCACCCTTCCTATAATGAGGCAACCAGAACTGGACACAATATTCCAAGTGTGGTCTAACCAGGGTTTTATAGAGCTGCAGCAAAACTCACAGCTCTTAAACTCAATCCCCCTGTTAATGAAAGCCAAAACACCATATGCTTTCTTAACAACCCTATCAACTTGGGTGGCAAATTTGAGGGATCTATGTACATGGACACAAAAATCCTACTGTTCCTCCACACTGCCAAGAATCCTGCCTTTAACCCTGTGTTCAGCATTCACATTTGACCTTCCAAAATGAATCACTTCACTTTTTTTTAGATTAGATTACTTACAGTGTGGAAACAGGCCCTTCGGCCCATCAAGTCCACACCGACCCACCGAAGCGCAACCCACCCAGACCCATTCCCCTACATTTACCCCTACACCTAACACTACGGGCAATTTAGCACGGCCAATTCACCTAACCTGCATATTTTTGGACTGTGGGAGGAAACCAGAGCACCCAGAGGAAACCCACGCAAACACGGGGAGAATGTGCAAACTCCACACAGTCAGTCGCCTGAGGTGGGAAGTGAACCTGGGTCTCTGGCGCTGTGCTAACCACTTTGCCACCATGCCGCCCACAAAGGTTGAACTCCATCTGCCACTTCTCAGCCCAGCTCTGCATCCTGTCAATGTCTTATTGTAACCTGCAACAGCCCTTGACACTATCTACAACACCACCAACCTTTGTGTCATTGGTAAACTTACTGATTCACCCTTCCACTTCTTTGTCCAGCTCATTTATAAAAACTACAAAGAGCAGAGGTCCAAGAACAGATCCCTGCAGGACACCACTAGTCACCGACCTCCAGGCAGAATACTTTCCATCCACTATCACTTGCTGTCTTCTTTTGGACAGCCAATTCTGTATCCAGACAGCCAAATGTCCCTGTATCCCATACCTTCTAACCTTCTCAATGAGCCTATCATGGGGAACCTTATCAAATGCCTTACTGAAATCCATATACACCACCTCCACTGCTCAACCTTCATCAACTTGTCTTATCACCTCATTAAAGAATTCAATAAGGCTTGTGAGGCATGATCTGCCCCTGACAAAGACATGCTGACTATCCTTAATCAAACTATGTTTTTCCAAATCCTATCTCTCAGAATCCTTTCCAGTACTTTGCTTACCACAGACGTAAGACTGACTGGTCTGTAATTCCCAGGTATTTCCCTATTCCCTTTCTTGAACAGAGGAACAACATTCACCTCCCTCCAATCAGTTGGTACTACTCTTGATCTTAATCAAATCTGGATCAGAGGGGTTTGCTGGGTGGGGGAAGCACACTACTCTTTGCCTTTGTGTTAAACTTGTTCACTTTGAAATTGGTGATGGGAGGTGGGTGGGGGTGGCTGGGGAATTTTCAGTGTTGAACCAAGCAATTTGAAACACTGAAAACGCTTGGTCACAAGATGTCTGACAACCATGTGATCATGGATCTGTATCTCTGACAGTGCCAATAGCGATCCATACACTAGTCAACAGCCATCTTATTTGTTACCATTAGTAAATGCTAGCGTTCATTCTGCCACGTTGTTTATATAAACAGTGTATGTCCCAGGTCAGACCCTGCAAAGCTTTAATGAACACTGCTATACTTAAAATCTGTTCAATCATTCAATGCACCACAGGTTCATTCTGCAAAAGTAATTTGGAAAATGCAGATATAATGAATTGTTTTGCTGGGGTGGCTTTCTTTTTCTTCAGGCCAAATGTGATTCTGATTCTCTTAAAAGAGTGAGCTGTCCAGACTGAGCCTTCATCTACAGTGTTTCTGGCTCTTTATGATGCTCAGCATCTGGGTTACAGTCAGGAGAGGTGCTGTCAGTTATAATACAGGCAATGCAACTAATTTGAAGGCAACACCTGAGACCCTTCTGAGTAGAAGCCTATTTATGCAAAATGGTTATGTTTGAATGCTTTGAACAAATCATTTTTGCTCTTTATTTTTTCCCCTTTTGTTTTGTTCATCTATCAGCTTCTTGTTAAACAGGCACCTTTTTGTATATAGTTTGTCTCTTTTATTATTCCCATTGAAATACAAAGTTAAGATTGATGCAAAAGATTAGGTTTATGCAAACTTTGTTTGTTATCAACCATGTAGAAGTTAGTATAGATCATCAAGGACCATATGTAATGTTAAAATTAACTTCAATTGCTTCTATCTGATACTAACACATCTTAGATTCATAATGAGAATGCATCTATAGATGTTAAAATGAGGTATTTATTATTTCAACTAATATCCATAATATAATCCAATAAAGTTATTCCAATTAGCATTGAGGAAATGTCACTAATAACCTTTCTCAAATCTGCAGATCTAAGAAAAGTTCAAACAGAACAAACCAGCTGACAGGAAATATAAGCAGAATACTGTGGATGCTGGAAATCTGAAATAAAACCAAAAGGGTATTGGAAACTCAAATGGTCTGGTAGCATCTGTGGAAGACATGTTAACATTTCAGATCCAAAATCTTTCATTAGAAGTGGAAGATATAGAGATTTAGCAGCTTTCAAGCACAGTTTTTATCACAATATTTAAAGAAGGATACATTTGCAATACAGGCTACAGAGCAAATGTTCATTCGAATGATTCCTGGGATGAGAAGATTGTCCTATGATGACAGGCTGAGCAGATTGGGTCAATGCTCTCTGGAAATGGTCTCATTGAAACATATATGATTCTACAGACTCTCAAGAGGGTAGACACTATGAGATTGTTTCCCTCTGACTAATGATAATTAACTTCAGGATAAGATCAATCATATAGAACTGAGATAATGAGAAATTTAGTCATGATCATTTGAATGGCAGAACTATCGAGGATGTGTATGGGCTACACTGGCTCCTAATTCTTATTTTGTAAGTAGGTCTTTATTGTTAATTTTATCAAAACTTGTTCATTCTACCTCTCAGGTCTGATGAAAGGTTATCAAGTTGAAATGTTAACTTTCTTTCTCCCAGTATTGATGTTGCCTGACCTGCTGAGTATTCCCAGCATTTTCTAGACAGAAATGGTACAATTTCAATTAGGACTGTGTTACTTCGGATTCAAGGAGTGGAATTTCAGAATGTAAGGTTTGGACATGACCTGTGGGCTGAGGTTATATACCATCTCCTTTGCTAATAGGTATTATAACTATATCATGCAGAATTAATTTTGATTTAATAAATTTCTTTCCAGATTGAACTCTTCGAGCTAATATATATAAGAGCTGAGAACTTAATATAAACTACTTAAGGATCTTTCTGCCCAGCAACTGCAGGAGTTCTGAAACAGAAGGAAGTTGCTTTTCAATTTATTTTATTTATCGGAGAATAATATTTTAAAAGAATGTTATCAAGCATTATTTTGCTTTTTTTGAAATTTACAGCAGAATATAATTTCTTGATGATATAATGCACCCTGTTTCCTGGTTATTGGCATATTTATAAAATTTGACTGTGTAATTTAACTATTCAAATTATCAGAATTTATAAGAGGTCATTTTGCAAAATTAATTTCACTGGCCCATGTAATTGTGTGCACCACCAGAAGGTGTGATGTGGAGGTGCCAGTGTTGGATTGGGATGGAAAAAGTCAGAAGTCACATGATACCAGTTTTGTCCAACAGGTTGATATGAAACCACAAGTTTTTGGAGCGCTGCTCCTTCATCAGGTGATGTTGACTATAACCAGGTGTCATGTGACTTCTGATGCTGTCCACCAGAAGTGGTGACCAACGTTACACATCCATACTACACAAAATGGCAAAGAATTGAAGAGACTTGCATCAATATTTTCTCTTTAAAGATACAATTCAACATACCAATGGCCTCACTGTAAAGCTATCAGAAAATATCATATCATAAACTGACCACTAAGATGTAATGTCAAAGTGAAGTGCATGCTAAATCTGTCAGTATCTTAAAAATAATGTTATACTAAATCAAGTCATGTTAAACAATGACTCTCATTTTTAAAGTATGTCTCATTTGCACTGCCTGTACTGTGATATACCCTAATAAACTATACCACAAAGAGCTGCCAGGGCTTCAAAATGGTTAATTCAATTAATAACATTTGTAAATTCCCATCCTTTCATCTCAAAAGAATTGCACCCCATCTGAGGAGGACACAAACTTAGCAAAGCAGTGTTGTGTCAAAATGAAAGTGTAAGAACATCTCAGGTTCACAAGTAACTGAATCACTATCAAGAAATCTATTCTGCAAAATATACACGTGCATATGCCACATAATGCAACAAGGGCAATTCTAACACTATTTCAAGGTTCTAAAGAACAATGTGTGTAGAGGAGGCCATTCAGCCACTTGATTCTTGTCAAGCACTCAATTCATTCACAGCTGATTTGTATCCTAATTCCAACCACCGACCTTGGCATCATTTTACAGTTTTGGTCAACAATAGTCTTTTGATCTCTAAACTAAAGGTACTAATTTACCTGTCAGATAATAATATGTTTTTTAAAAGAGAAAACATGGACGCTGATAAATTTTTGTAAACTCATGTTCAATGGGTTAGTTAGTTCAATGATGGTACGCAGTATTTGTGTTCCAATATCGGAATGGCATTTTGGAATCCATTGACAACTGAGGACATGGAACTAAACAATTAGTTCACACAAGACTTTGGTTCCACAGACCAACAGAACGTCGAGGGCCAAAGAGCCTGGACTGCGCTGTAATGTTCTAAGACGTCACAAACAGCAGGTGAGCTGAATGATCAGTTTGATGGTAAGACACAGAAGGAGAAATAGGCTATTCCGCCCATTAAATCTGCTCCACCATTCAATGAGGTCATAGCTGATCTTCAACTCCACTTTGCTGTCTTTTCCTCATAGCCCTTGTTCTCCTTATTTATTAAAAACCTGTCTATCTCAGCCTTGAATATACTTAATGACTCAACCTTAACCAGCCTCTGCAATAAAGGATTCTAGAGTGTTGTGTTGGTTGAGTGAACAATATTAATCAACCTAGTAACCTTTAACAATGTGATCATGAGTGTTCTTCATGAAACATTGTAGTCCAGTGTGGGAAAGGCCTTCCACAAAGATTTTCATTAAATAACCTATGACCTTTTACACATGAAGGAATGAGCTGTTCAATCAGGTGCTGAAGACATCAGACTGTTTCTCCCCAGTTGGGCATCCCTTGTAATGATCAGAAAAAAAAATATGCCTGGAAAAACAGAACCATCATTAGCAGAAGTTTGTGTTGAAATCTATATGTTGGCACCAACTCCATGTGTCTGTGCTGACATATAGAGCTGTAAACATGTGGCCAATCCGCACTGAACCCTACAATTACCAAATACAAATCAAATTTAAGCACATTGGAGTGGGATCCCTTTGAGGGGGGCAATGCACAGGATCTCAGATTTATAACACGAGGCTTGAATGAATTGTGAAGCTTAAAAAAAATGCAAGAGACAAGAAAGCATCCTGAGTTTGGAGCAAAGAAATTCCATAACTTGCAGCAATGATTGTCTGGATTATGAGTATTTTGAAATTTATTTTAGAGTACATAGAAATAGAGAAAATAGGGGCAGATTTAGACCATTCAGCCCATCAAGTCTGCTACACCATTCAATAGGATCATGGCTGATCATCAAGCTCAATCCCCTGTTCTTGTTTTCTCCCTATACTCTTCAATCCATTTTGCCCTAAGAACTATATTTAACAATTTCTTGAGAATATTTAATGTTTTGGCCTCAACTACTTTCTGTGGCGGAGAGTTCCACAGGCTCACCACTCTCTAGGAGAAATCTCTGCCTAAATGACCCTTGGTTCATATTAATGTGCTTCACTACCTAATCAAATTATTGTGATTCAATTGACCAGCTTTGAGATTGGCTGGATTGCTATAGTACAAAAGGCAGTAAGGTCTTTTGCTGATTTTTATCATTCTGATCTTTCTACTCAAAGGTAATGTGCAAGCATCATGGGTTATAATGAGAATCACTTGCCCACAAGGTCAGATTAAATCCCAGTCTCTCACCTGGTCTCCTGTCTTTTGGCAATGTATCCTACAGTTTCCTTCATATATACCTCCCAACCTCACCCCAATCCCTGAACTAACTCAGTTGCTACACAGTTTGTTTAGAGTCCAAGAGTCATAGAGATGTGCAGCACAGAAAAGACCCTTTGGTCCAAATCACCCATGCCAACCAGATGTCCTCAAATAATTTAGACCCATTTGCCAGCTCTTGGGCCCATATCCGTCCAAACCCTCCTATTCATATACCCATCCAAATGCCTCTTAAATGTTGCAATTGTACCAGCCTCCACCACTTCCTCTGGCAGCTCATTCCATACACGCACCACCCTCTGTGTGAAAATGTTGCCCCTTAGGTCTTTTTCATATTTTTCCCATCTTATTCTAAACCTATGCCCTCTAGTTCTGGACTCCCCCACCCCAGGAAAAAGATCTTACCTATTTATCCTATCTCTGCTCCTCATGATTTTATAGACCTCAATTAGGTCACTCCTCAGCCTCCAATGCACCAGGATGAACAGCCCCCAGCTGGGTCAGCCTTTGCTCAATGAATGTATCCAGCTTTGGATCTAACATAATGTCCAGTGGCTGGAGCAAGACCTAATACAACAAAACTCACTCTCTAAAATGTTCAACACGTTACACGTAACAACAGAATCTCCATCACAGAAACAGGCCACTCAGCCCTGCAGCTTCATGCAGGTCCCATGATCCCCCATCCATCCTCTGCTTCTCATAGGCCCCTTTTCTCCCCAAATGTTCATCCAGCCTCCCCTCAAACTGTATGTTCTATCAATCCCATATTCTCATTCTGAAGCAGAGTCATACCAGTCTGGAGAACTCTATTTCTCTGGCCACAGATGCTGCCAGGTCTGTTGAGTTTCTCCAGCTATGTATGCATTTGTTTCAGACACACCATATTGCTTTTATTCCACATTCTGACCTGAATCGGGGGAAGAATTATCTCCTGAATTCCCTCCTGGATTTATTTCTGACCCACCCTTGTGTGATGTCTGACTGAGGTTGCTGCAAAATTACACAGACCCTCAATTCCTCCCTTAACACAGCACATAGACCACGTGAGTTTATTTACTCACTATGTAAGTTAAAACTATCTCCTGTGTCCCTGGAGTAGGAGCACTTGGTGTCCACCAACACCCTCGAGATTTTCAGGGAGAGGTGGGCACTGCATGGGGTTGTGTTATTTCCCCCTCCAACTCTATTGTGATTTAATCCCTGCCCTCCCCCTCACTTTTGTTGATCAGCAACATTACCCTTTGATGTGAAGGGCGCTGCTTGTCAATGGCCACTCGGGTGTTTCCTTTTCTTCCTGGTGGTGGTATATAAATAAAGATTTAAACTTTTAAAAAAACATGAAACCATCTCTTGTTTGTTACTGTGGTTACTCAACATCCACCCAATCAGGAGATGACCAACGGAAATGTAAAGTAACCGGGCTTAAGCACTACCGCACTTAGGAAGAAAAAAAATTAACCGGGCTGTATTTCGCGGACCATGTTGTCCCTGGGTCTTAGCGCTTTGTTCTGTGTCCCGCCCTGATATCCCCACTCGCTGCGACCCAAATCAAATATTTCCCTTTCGATTTATATTTTTTAAAATCTTTACTCTCGCTCTGTTCCTCCGCACGAACACCCCTGAATTTATTAAACTGCGGGTTAATATTTCGGTTGACTATTTAAATGCGCAGTGACAATAAACTGCATTACTCTTAGCTTTATAGTTTATTACTTGAAGGTCCGAATGGACAGCTTTTTGTTTGGGTGGGCGGCGGGTGGACGGGTGTCCGAAGCGATTCTAGTTGATTCTAGGCGCAACTTGCTCGGAAAGCGATGAAGGTTGCGATTAAGCTTCCGACAGCATCTTCAAAGACACGCGTTCAGGATTTCCTGGGTATTTTTTCCTCACACGCAGGGATCCTGGATTTTGTAAAATAATTTAAAAAGTAATTGTGCTGAAGCCTCTGACACGTATTACATCCGAATATTCTTGGAGTTTGAATCAATGAGTATTGGATATACGTTTGAGTTTAACGAATTTTGGAGAGGATTTGAGACACTAGCGTGTTCGAACGGTCTTCTTTCATTTTGATCGGATAGATTCTGTCGCCGGCCCCGGTAAACGGGGATTCAGGCGGGTGAGATACATTGGTGTCTGAACATGTCGTGAAACGTATTAAACTAAAACAAGGAGCTGCCACTCTGAACAAAAACAAAAACAAATAAGAGTCATTGAACTCGAAACGTTAACTCTGTTTCTCTCTCTCTCTCTCCACTGATGCTGCCAGACCTGCTGAGTTTCTCCAGCAATTTCTGGTTTCGGTTCCGCCGAAAGGTATATCTTTTTGAACAAATCGTAACTAAAATGTACAAACGGTTCTGTAAGAGCCTGGCGCTCCCGCCCGAATGTAAACACATGACCAAACATCAGCAAGCAAAAGCTTCCGCTCCCGTGTAAAGAATTTACTCTCGCAAGATCAAACTGGTTTTATTTTGTTTACATATGTTACAAGGGAAACCTTTTACCTGACGCTTAGCGGGGAGTTGCAAACAGCTTGTGTGATTTTTGTTGTTGGATTTACGATCTGTCTGTTCTCCTGCTGCGAACAGAAGAAAGTGAGGACTGCAGATGCTGGAGATCAGAGTCTAGATTAGAGTGGTGCTGGAAAAGCACAGCAGGTCAGGCAGCATCCGAGGAGCAGGAGAATCGACGTTTCGTGCAAAAGCCCTTCGTCAGGAATCACCTTTTCCAGGGCAATTTAGGGAAGGGCAGGAAATGCTGGTCCAACCAGCGACAATCTTTTCCCTTTAATTAATAATAAAAACTTCATGAGACATAGCCTGTTATTGCATACTGACCCCCTTAACCGCATTAAAATATTAGATTAGATATTAGATGCATTTATATCGATTGGTTCGATGTAAAATTAATTTCTAATTTAAATAATTTGCAAATGAAAAAAGAATACATACAGTGTTGAATGCAGAACTGTATAAAATTGTAGAACAATATAGCGAGTAAGAGGCCATTTATAATCATCCTTTATTATATATAGACGCACAGTGCTTAGAAAATCAGGGTGACCATTTTCAGCTTGAATACTTTTAGCTGTTCATACGTTAGAAAAGAAAACTGTACAGTATTATTCACTTTATTCGATATAAATGCATTGAAATCGGCTCAATCAAGATTTACCAGACCAATCCCTGGAATGAGTGGATTGTTTTACGCGGGAAAGGTTGGACAGACTGGGCTTGTATCCACTGGAGTTTAGAAAGTGAGGGGTCAACATAAAAGGTTGAAACATAGAAGATCCTGGGCGACATTGTCAGGGAAAATGTGGAGAGGGTGTTTTCTCTTGTGTGGGCTATGTAGACCTGTGTAGGACACAGCTCAGTCTGATTCTCGCGGCAGTTCACCTCCCTCTGTCTCCGTTTTCAATCAGTTGCAGGTGCTGAAATGACAGTGGAACACGCCAAGAGTATGTTTAGAGTTTTCTTTCATGGTGTGTCTGTGAGCGTGAGGGTCGGTTGTACTGAACAAGTAGTGCCCCTCACTCAGAGCCAGGAGACGAGCATTCAAGTCCTATCTGCTCTAGAGGTACGTAATAACATCTCTGAACAGGGGAGGGGGTCAGAAAATATCCGTATCCCCACTGGTGTTCAAGTTTAAAGCTGCATCCGAATATAGTAAACACCTTCAGACGAAAGGTGTAGAAATATATATTGCATCTCTGTTATTGGTCGATCTTAACCATTTCGTTAGATTAAAGTGTTTGAGTTATGATTTCTAAACAGTAATACTTTCTTCTGAAATTTTGAAACGGATGTAAACATAATCCTATCAACCGGACTTGATCTGATTTTTAAATCCAGATACAGATCAAAAAATGTCTCTGGCTCTACCTCAATCGAGAATTTCAATTGTTCTGGGTTCTGTTTGCTATTTCTCATTTATTTCTAGTAAAAAAATTCACTGATTAAAATCCTCCGGCTCTATCAACAGCTTTCAACAGCAAGTGAAATGAAAATCTGAATTGCAAATGCTCCAAATATGGAAACAAAATTAAAACTCGATGTCCAAAATAAATGGAAGGTATCAGATTCCTGATTCCACACAATGCCTCTCACTCCCACCCAGGCTAAATGTCCAAAGGACAGGATACCAGTTTTCAACTAAGGTCTCAGCCTCCGTGTGTCTGATTTGAATTATTGTTGTCACATGTAGCCAAGTACAGTGAAAAGCTTCGTTTTGCGAGCATTAAAGGCAGATCAGAGCAAAGACATAGAAATCATAGGGTGTTTAGACAGAGCGAGGCATAGGTAACACTAAACAGGAGGGGTGCAAAACAAGAGCAGCATTAGATTTGAAATTAGAGAGGTCCATTCAGCAACCTAAATAAGCAGAAGAAGCTGTTCTTAAACCTGCCGGAGTGTGTGTGTTTAAGTGATGGAGCTCTCCCTCTCCCCCTCCTCACGCTCACCTCCCCCTCCTCAGTCCCAGTTCCGATTTGACCGGATCACCTTCGTGGTAAAAACAATGACTGCAGATGCTGGAAACCAGATTCTGGATTAGAGTGGTGCTGGAAGAGCACAGCAGTTCAGGCAGCATCCAAGGAGCAGCGAAATCGACGTTTCGGGCAAAAGCCCTTCATCTCGGTTTCAGCACCAGGGCCAGCGCCAGCGTGACTGTTTCAATTCCAGGCTGACGTTACCTTGGAACCGTTCAGAAGTCAAATTCCTCTCGAAACAGTAACCCTGTTCCTCTCTCCACAGATGCTGTCAAACCCGCTGAGTTTCTCCAGCATTGTCTGTTTTTGTTTCAGATTGCCAGCATTCGCAGTGTTTTGCTTTTATTGTTTGTTTTAAACGTTTGCGGCCGAATAGCACAAACATCCTGAACTCGATTTTTTTACACAAATTGCATATTAGTGACATGTCCAATTTATATTTCGTTTTGGTTGTAATTTATTAATTAATCTGTTGTGGTTACCGTTTAACCGCTCGCCGTCCCTCTCAATGAATCCCTGGCGCCTTCCTTCAGCGGGAGCTGGGGCGGACCCACGGCCGCTCCCAGACACCGGCTCTGGCCTTGGTGCTGAAACCGAGCTGAAGGCGATTCCTTCAAACCGGAACTAGGACTGAGGAGAATGAGGAGGGGAGAGGGAATCAGTCAGACACAAGGCAGCGAGCACCCTCGTGAAACCCAACACTTTTCTAAAAGAGACTGTCGTTACAAAGCACCTTCCCATAATGATTCTGAACCTGTACGTTCCTTTGGAAATGCAGCCACTGTCACTGTGACACTGGCTCAAAGCAACAGCATAGAAACAGGTGGGTGCTAACTTTGAAATTGCATTGTTTATTCTGGTATTTTACTTTCTGATCGAAAAGTCCTAATGAATCAGGCACCTCTTGAATATTCACCAGCTTATTATCTTACCGCAGTTGACGCATTGGGGCTTATCCTGTTCCGGATATCTGAATCCACCCACACACTTGCGTAAATTAGCAAATTTCCCGAATTAATTCACCCAAGGCCATTAAATAGCGCGTCCCCCGCACCCTAGACAAATCCAGCTCGGGCTATCGGGCTAATCCATGGGCTCTCACTAAGTTCTCCCGGATCGTTCGGTTTGGAAAGCGGCCTGAATGAAGACCGAGGTGTGTTCCCAGGCTGGGCCGGGGAAGAGAGACAGCCTGGTGGACGGTGCTCAGGCGGATGGGGAGCGGGACAGCTCGGTGCCGGAGTTGTCTGAGCATTTCATTCCGGACCGGGACGGAGACAGAGACCTGGTGACCGTCACTTTCTCCCTTCGAAACACCAAGAATTCCGGACTCTCACGCGCACTCAAGATCTTCGAGGTAGGCTGGTTTACTTTGATTTTTAAGAAGGGATTTCCGGGAAATGTATTTCTAACGAGTTCACCGGTCTCTGAGATCCACTGAGCCGTATAGAGGAGCAGAATTCCTCGCCCCTCAATGGGAAATCTGAGGTTCTGTTTTATTGCAATTTAGTACTCTTGAGAAAATGGAAAATTAAATAGACACAGAAAGATTCGGAAAGGTGTCGGGCAGCTCCGACCGAAAAAAAAGGCACCAACACAAAAGACAGATCCTACATCCACAGAGAGAGAGAAAAAGTTTAATGTGTCACATTCAAATCCCGAATCTGAACTGGATAAAGTTCTCTCCACCAGCTCTGAGGAAGGGTCATCCAGATCCGGAACATTAGCTTACTCTGTCTCTATAGATGCTGCCCGACCCGCTGTGATTTCCAGCATTTGTTGTCTTCAGAACAGATTCCAGCATCTTACAGAAACTTGTTCCTATCTTCTCTCCACTGAAGCGTCTCTCTCTCTCTCTCTCTCTCTCGGCAGATGCTGTCCAAGCCGTTGAGCAATCCCCAGGTTTTGAGTTTAGTTAGACCATAAGACCATATCGTTCTTGTGCATATTGGGAAAACCCTTATTCAGGGCTTCTGCCCGAAACGTCGATTCTCCTGCTCTTTTGATGCTTCCTGACCTGCTGCGCTTTTCCGGCAACACATTTTCAGCTCTGATCTCCAGCATCTGCAGTCCTCACTTTCTCCAGAAAGTCCCCAGGTGAACACTGGGGTTCAGTCCCACTCTGAAACGAGATGGTCCCAGCCTGGAGGTTCTCTCTGCGCTCTGAGGAACTGACACTCATTTTTTTTTGGGGGGGGGGGGGGGGTGGTCATTGGAAATGTGGCTGGATCAAAATTGTGCAACCTCTTCCTAACAGCACGACACCCCGGGATAATAGTGGTGCTAAGACAATTAGGGATGGGCAACTTATACTGGTCTGAGCGGGGGATTTTTTTAAAACATGTGACTGAAGGGGTTGGATGTAAATGTTGAATGGTAAAACTAACGCTGGAAATCACAGCGGGTCAGGCAACATGTAAAAATGTAATGGCAGTTCGATCTCAACATGTATCACCGCAATCCTCCCCCCCCCCCCCCCCCCCCCCCCACACACACATACACACACACTCAACCCACTGCTGTGGTAGTGAACACATTGCTGAATATTCACTCATTGTTTTCAATCTCCCTCCCAGTGGGTTCTATTGCCGACGTTTTGAAATTCGTCACGTCAATAAATCAGTAAAAAGAAGAAACGAAATCAGGGATTTCCAAAAAATGCAACCGTCCCATCAGGATGTCGAGGTCAAATCAGGATAATGTTGACTGTGTCCCACAGGGACAGGATTAACTCCAATTTCCTGTTTGTCTTCTCATCCACCGCGCCTCCCAATCTGTCCGTGTTTCCCCTGAGCTGTAACTCTCCCGGCCATCCTGGACTCTCCCAAAACATAAACTAACCGAATCACTGGAATAAATAAACAACATTTTTAAAAATACGTTATTTCGATTTGCTTTTAATTATTTATCTTATTCTTTGCATTCAAAAAGTCGACATGGAGCACAGCAGGGTGTAGATTATTATCTAAATAGCAATAGATCGGGAAAGGAAGAGGTGCGTTGACAGCTCGGGGCCCTTGTACACCAGTCTCTGAAAGTAAGCATGTGGAATAGTAGGCGGTGAAGGAGGTAAATGGTATGTTGGCTTCCTACGAGAGGATTTGAGCACAACAGCAGGGATGTCTTGCTGCAATGATACAAGGCCTTGGTGAGACCACATCCGGAGTATTGTGTGCAGGTTTGGTCTCCTTATCTGAGGATGGATGTTCTGACTGTGAATTGGAGATGCCGGTGTTGGACTGGGCTGGTCAAAGTTAAAAATCACACGACACCAGGTTTAATTGGAAACACTGGCTTTCAGAGCGCTGCTCCTCTATGAAGGGAGTGCAACAGAGGTTCACCAAACTGATCCCTGGAATAGTACAACGGATGCATGAAGAGAGACTGGATCAGTTAGGACCAATTCACTGAAATTTAGAAGAATGAGAGGCATCTCATAGAAACCTATACAATATTCCTAGAACCAAGGATCACAGTCAGAGGATATGGTGTGGGCCATTTAGGACTGAGATGAGGGGAGATTTCTTCTCGCAGAGAGTGATGACACTATGGAATTCTCTGCTACAAACAGTGGCGAAGACCCAAGATGTTTTCAAGAAGGGATTAGGTATAGTTCTTAGGGCTAACAGGATCAAAGGGTATTAGGGGGAAAGTGGAAACAGGGGACTGAGTTGGGTGATTAGCCATTATCATAGTGGATGGTGGAGCAGGCTCGAAGGGCTGAATGACCTACTCCTGCTCCTGTTTTTGATCTTTTTATGCTTCTATAAATGCTCCAGATGATTAAAAAAAACCCTCCAGAATTATGTTTGAACAGAACTGGGAACGTTTCTGTGGTGACTGCTTCGGATTTCAAATGGCCTCTATCCAGCCTGAAATGGCCAACTTGCTGATTTGGTTTTGTAGGCATTCGAAGCTCAAATCCATCATGTGGAAAGCAGGCCAAGCCGAAAGGGCAAGGTTGGGATAGATGACCTGGATTTCTTCATCAGGTGTGAGATCAACAATTCCGCTGTGAATTCACTGCTAAACTCTTTAAGAAGAGTGGCTGAAGATGTTTGTGCCAATAAGGAAGAGAAAGGTAAGCTTCCTCTATCATGGGTCACTCACTGCTCCACAATCTATCATAACAAGACCATAGGATACAGGAGCATAATTGGGCCATTTGGCCCATCATGTCTAAACTGCCTTTCGATTATGGCTATCTGCTTCTCAACACCGTTCTCCTGATTCCTATTGATAATCTTCAATCCCCATTCTAATCAATAACCTATCTATCTCTATCCAAAAAAACTTAATAATTTGGCCTCCAGAGCCTTCTGTGACAATGAGTTCCACAGATTCACCATCCTCTGGCTGTAGAAATTCCTTCTTATATCAATTCTAAAGGGTCATCGCTTCACTCTGAGGTTCTGCCCTCAGGTCCTAGTCTCTCCTATTAGTGAAAACATCTTCTCTATGTCCACTCTATTCAGGCCCTTAGTATTCTGTGAGTTTCAATGAGACCACCCCAAGTCCTTCTAAATTTCTAAACTAAGAATGAAGCTATCTGACAATTGTGTTTTTTATTATTATTATGGTGTGTGATAAAGCTGGATTTATATTGCAACATCAGCATTGCTGAGAGCTGTTTAGCTTCATTCTAGGACAGTGGTCAAAATAAGGGGTGCCCTATTTCAGACAGACATCAGGTTTTCATTAATCACATATCCTGTGTCATTAGAATTCTCTATCAAAATGCAGGGGAAGCAAAGTCTTTGAATATCTTCAAGGCTGAGAGAGGGAGAGTTTTGATCAACAAGATGGTGAAACACTCGGGGGTAGATGGAGTAAATAGATCAGCTATGATCTTACGAAACAGCCGAAGAAGTCCAAGGGTCTGAAGGGCCTGCTTCTGCTCCTGATACATCCATTCATTCATTCTGGAATAATAGCCTAATCTGACTCAGGGAGAGGCAGGTTCAATGAAGAGGCCATTGGATGATTCTTTGAGTGGAAGCTATGTGTTGAAGTACTTGGAGAAGGCAGAAGAATGGCAGTAAGTCATGATCGTCATTAGGAGAGCCAGTGTCAATGGGATGGACTGAATGGCCTCCTTCCCTACCTTAACATTTCTGAGATAGAGTGGAGTTGTTACCCAGAGAAATGATATGGGACTGGGTGAGCACATGAGGGATAGTTGTAGGCAGCCTCTGGATTCATCCTCCAGCCAGTAACCTGCTCGTCGGCAGTCTACTCCACTCCTGGAAAACTTGACAAAGCTGTAGTTGACACCAGGGGTGGGCAAGACCCTGATTCTAGATATAGTGGGCAATAGATTTAAAATGGACCACTCCAAACTAGGGAATCAGATCTAGACGAGGTTTGTAGACAGGACAGAATGACCTCCACCTCACGTTTTGCTGAGTCAAGATGTTTTATTCAGACATTGGTGGAGCAACCCGGCAAGTCTGGCAGCAGCTGTGCGGGCGCAAGAGAGAGAGAGATCGAGAGAGAAAGAGAGAGAGGGAGAGAGAGGGAGAGGGAGAGATGGAGAGAGAGAGAGAAAGAGGGAGGGAGAGAGAGAGGGGGAGAGGGGGAGAGGGAGAGAGAGGGATAGGGAGAGAGAGAGGGAGAGAGAGGGAGAGGGAGAGAGAGAGGGAGGGAGACAGAGAGAGAGGGAGAGAGAGGGTGGGGGGGGCAGAGAGACGGGGAGAGAGAGACAAAGAGAGAAAGATAGGGAGAGGGAGAGAGAGGGAGATTGAGAGAGAGGGAGAGAGAGGGAGAGAGAGAGGGAGTGAGGGAGAGAGAGTGGGAGAGAGAGAGAGGGAGAGGGAGAGGGAGAGAGAGAAAGGGAGTGGGAGAGAGAGGGAGAGGGAGAGAGAGAGCGGGAGAGAGAGAGGCAGGGAGACAGAGAGAGACAGAAAGGCAGAGAGAGAGGGAGAGGGAGAGAAAGAGAGAGAGGGAGAGAGAGGGAGAGAGAGGGAGAGAGAGAGAGGGAGAGGGAGAGGGAGAGGGAGAGGGAGAGGGAGAGAGAGAGAGAGGGAGAGAGAGAGAGAGGGAGGGAGAGGGGGAAAGAGAGAGGTAGAGAGAGAATGAGAGGGAGAGAGAGAAAGAGAGAGAGGGAGAGAGAGAGAGGGAGAGAAAGAGAGAGAGAGAGAGAGGTATTTCAGGTCTAGAGATCCTTCTTCCAAACTGGAGAACTTTAGTGACTGAAGAAAGGTCACTAGACTAGAAACGTTAAAGATGCTGCCAGACCTGCTGAGTTTCTCCAGCACTTTCTGTGTTTATTTTAGATCTCCACATCCATAGTACTTTGTTTTACCTTTGGATTTCATTCAGACTATCCAGGAAGAATGTCCAGGTCAGGAAAAAAAACTACAAAGAACTTCATCACAATTAAATCAGCCTAATTCTAAATATGTTTATAAATGTCATATCTCTCTCTTCCAGTCCCTTGGTTTCCCAGAAAGATACAGGACCTTGACAGATGTCACCACCTGATTACCAAATTTGAACCAGATCTGGACCAAGCTCATCCTGTGAGTGGGTTAGTGATATGGAGCCATGTGTACTGAAGAATCAGATTCCAGCATGAATATAAACCTCTACTGCTGGGGTCATGGTACTGATTGTGTCTTTTCCTCTTCCACTTTAAGGGTTACCAGGATCTGGAGTACAGGGAACGCAGGTCAAATGTTGCCAGGCTCGCATTTCATTATAAACAGTAAGTCTCCTTCTGACTTGGAGTGGTTGGTGATTTGAAACAGATAGAAATAGAAAGTTGTCCAAAATAAAAAATACACAGTGCATTTTAGTTTTACTTGATGAAGCTTTATGAGCTCTAAATGTGTTACAGTAAAGTGGACACAATGAATGAATCTTTAATTACGGATTGTAAGGTGATATTTTAAGGTAAAATTTGTCCTGTCTTTTGTGGTAGGGGGGAGTCGTTACCAAGGGTGGATTACACAACCGAAGAGAGAGCCACCTGGTAAGAACCTTTAAATTTGTGGTGTGCTATCATTCCCATCGGGGCTTTTGTACGAGAGGGTTACAGCTGGATATGAGATTATGACAACAGTGTTACAGAGATAGCAAATAGACAGTTGTCTATTCAAATAAACCACGAGAAAGTCAATAGATCTGGGCAATAGTTTGATTGATGCCAGAAAGATACTTGTAAAAAGCTGCTGAATGCTCATTAGAGTAGTGCATGTATGATGGGCCAAATGACCAACAAGTCTGAGATCCTATCACTTCCAATAATCTCAGTCATATTGTCCAAGAATCTGCAGTCCTTACTGTGTTTGGACCTGCTTATCAAAGGAAATTAAAAAGGAATTGGAGTCTATTCCCTCCACTCAACGAAATCACCTTTGATCTGAGCCTCAACTCCATTGATCCACTTTGTACTTACCCAAAGTTCTCGACATTTGCAGTGGCTAAATAAATAAATAAAATACACTCTTAACAGACAAAAATCTGCTGTTCTCAGCCTTCAAATGATAATCTAACATTTTGTGGGAGAGAGTTTCTGAGGCACTTTTCTGTACAGTTACACACAATGTCTGGCTTCCAGTAATATTAGATTAGATTAGACTACTTACAGTGTAGAAACAGGCCCTTCGGCCCAACAAGTCCACACCGCCCCGCCGAAGCGTAACCCACCCATACCCCTACATCTACATCTATATCTACCCCTTACCTAACACTACAGGCAATTTAGCATGGCCAATTCACCTGACCTGCACATTTTTGGACTGTGGGAGGAAACCGTGGCACCCGGAGGAAACCCACGCAGACACGGTAAAAGTAATGTAGCCGGTTTAATAAAAGAACTCAGAAACCTACCAGAATGGAAGGAGATGGGTAATACATGTCAACCTTTCCAATATTATCTATTCCCCAAGGGCAAAATAATTTTGTTTAGATCCTATGGTGATGTAGAAACATGAATCCAGAATTTGCACAAAAGCTGCTCAGACAGGTTCTCAAATCGAACTCAGATGATCTGCTCTCAATTTCACTCAAATAAACTCTGCAAATGATGGGATTTATTACTGTTTGAAACAATAATGCTAAACCTATTGTTTCCATTATTTTCTTCATGTCAATGCTTTGACCAATCAAAGTTGAAGTCACAACCAATCTGCAGATTTTTCTCCTGGAATATAAATTGCTCTGATTTGGAGATGCCGGTGTTGGACTGGGGAGTACAAAGTTAAAAATCACACAACACCAGGTTATAGTCCAACAGGTTTAATTGGAAGCACACTAGCTTTTGGAGCATCGTTCCTTCATCGGGTGGTAGTGGAGGGCTCAATCCTAACACATAGAATTTATAGCAAAAATTTGCAGTGTGATGTAACTGAAATTATACATTGAAAAATTGATTGTTAAGTCTTTCAACTGTTTGAATACTATGATAGTTTCACTTCTTTCATGTGTAAATCACAAAACCTTTTTTTAAAAGTTGCATTCTCGGGTTAGCTCACACAGGTACATCACACTGTAAATTTTTGCTATAAATTCTGTGTGTTAGGATTGAACCCTCCACTATCACCTGATGAAGGAGCGACGCTCCGAAAGCTAGTGTGCTTCCAATTAAACCTGTTGGACTATAACCTGGTGTTGTGATTTTTTTAACTTTATAAATTGCTATGATTGTTTGAAATCTGTCATTCTTGCATTGGTCCTGATGAATGTGAGACAAAAATAACTTGCAGTTTTTTTTGTCAACCCCATCAATGTTGAAAAGGTTATAGATCTTAGGAGGAAATGCCTAGGATTTTGGCTTTGACCTTATCATAACCTGCACTCCAATCAGATACTGATGACACCCTGTGCATTTAGAGTCTGAGGGTCATACAGATGCACAGCATGGAAACAGACCCTTCGGTCCAACTCGTCCATGCTAACCAGATAACCGAAATAAATCGAGTCCTATTTGCCAGCATTTGGCCCATATCCCTCTAAATCCTTCCTGTTCATATACCCATCCAGATACCTTTTAAATGTTACAACTGTAATTGTACCAGCCTCCACCACTTCCTCTGTCAGCTCATTCCATACATGCACCACTCTCTGCGTGAAAATGTTGCCCCTTAGGTCCCTTTTAATTCTTGCCCCTCTCAACCTTTAACCTATGCCCTCTAGTTTTCTCATCTTTTTGTATTATTTCCTTGTGTTTCCTTAATAAATTTCAAGATGTTTTCATTCTTTGTAAAATGTTTGAGACATCCAGTGGTTGTGAAAGATGCGATATAAACATAAACCTCATTTTTGTAATATAATTTTGGATTAAAGTGGCTTCATTATTTTGGTCTTTACTTTGAGAGGGTTGGAGAACAAGAGTGATGAGCAGCAACTGCAATGTTTTTTGGTGAGACCAAGCCTGGAGCACTGTGTGCAGTTTTTGGTCTCCGTACCTGAGCAAGTATACTCTTGCCTTAGATTAGGTGTCACAATATGTCACTGACTTCTAGGGTGTGAAGATTGTCCCATAAAGAAAGATTGAGTAGAATGGGCTAAAACTCTTCAGAAACAGTACAGAAGAATGAAACATGATCTCATTGCAACATTTGATTCGGAGAGGGGACGACAATATAGATGTCGAGACATTGGTTCCCTCCAGAGTCAGATTAGATAGAGTGTGGAACTGGAAAAAGCACAGCAGGTCAGACAGCATCTGAGGAGCAGGACAGTTGATGTTTCAGGCAGGACCCTTCATTAGCCCTGAGCTTACAGCATCTGCAGTACTCACTGTCTTCCTCTAGAGGCACTCTATAACTGGAATCATAGTCTCAGGATAAGTGGTCTGTCACTTATGAATGAACTGAGGAGAAATGCTGTGTGAGGCAAGTTTTTCACACAGAAGGTGGTGAGTGCCTGGAATGCGCTGCCAATGGAGGTGGTGGAAGCAGACACAGTAGCAGCATTCAAGAAGCACCTGGATGAATACTTGAATTGGAAGGGGATAGAGGTATATGGATCCTGTAAGTGAAGACAATTTTAGCATGAAAGGGCAAAATGTATTGGTACAGGCTCGGAGGGCTGAAAGGCCTATTCTTGTGCTGCATTGTTCTTTGCCGTTTGTACTAAATGTCTTCAGTCAGAGAGTGATGGGTCGGTAGAATTCTCTACATAGGTAAAGATGTTCAGTTACTGAATATAATAAAGGCTGGAGAGCACTAGATTTTTGGAGTCTACAGGAATCAAGGGGGTCAGACAGAAAAGTGGAGTTGAGGTCATTGATCAACTAAGGTCCTATTGAAAAGTAGGCTGGAGGGATCGAGTGACCAACTACATCTCCTAATCCTTACTTTCTTACTTCTTTTAATCAAGCTTCAGTGATGTGAATCTACCCATTTGATTGCAATTTATTTATTTTTCAATGCACCTTTTTATCAGCTAATGTAATTGCCACAAGTTCACCCTATTTTTCGTTTTAGTCTCCACAGAGATATGGTGATGAATTTCTCTTGTCTTGACTAATGAATGGGACAATGCTATTATAGATGTTACGTTGCCAGATGAGAAATTCTGAAAACATAAGTTTAAACTCCATGTGACAGCTCAAGAACTTGGATTCAGTTTAAAAGCTTGAAATGCAAAGTGAGGTAGTGCCACCAGAAACTTTTCATTAATATCTTTGAAGGAAGGAAACATACTTTCTTTACTTGATTTGCATTTATATGTGACTTCAGTGGCACATCGATTTGGTTAACTACTTAATATCCTCTGTCGGATCCTGATAAGCTACTCAAAGAGATTGGGGCTGAGCATTAAATATTGGCCTTGCCCACCGTGCTCACAGCCTGGGAATGAATCGAAATATTGGTATAAATGTGTATGCTTGTTATGCTAGGAAGGAGGTCTACACAAAGTTGTCCACATTATACCCAAGCCATGCCTGCAAGCAATTTCTGGATGCCTTTCATATTCTGGAGAAACACTGTGGTTACCAGGCTGACAACATCCCTCAGCTCCAGGATGTCTCCAATTTCTTGAAAGGTGAGTATTCCATCCCATTGGAGTTTCAGGCTTGTTCTTTCAGCACCTGCAGAGGAATAAAATTAATCCAATTACCAGTCCCAACCTGACTTGATTCTTTCTGTTTTCTAGAGAGGACAGGTTTCCGCCTGCACCCAACTGCAGGTCTCCTGTCGCCCAGGGATTTTTTAGCCAGCTTGGCATTCCGAGTTTTTCAATGCACTCAGTATATCCGTCATTCCTCATCACCAATGCATTCTCCTGAACCGTAAGCCTAACAGAAAAGTGTGTGTTCTCATGTGAGTGAGTGCTAGTGGGTGTCTGTGTGTGCCTTCATTTGAGCATGCATATTTGCCGTGTGTGAGAGAGAGAGAAAGAGAGTGCAATTGTCACACTCCTCGCAATTATTTCTTTCAAACATTTGTTTTAAGAAAATTAAGGAATGACATTAATGACAAATGGGAGATTGAGTATGGTAAAAAAAAGCAAGACAAATACAAATTCTTGTTAATTTTCTTTTATTTTCATTAATTGCATGTATATGCTGCATATTAATTGGGATTCTCTTGCGTTACACTTACCGACATTGTGATGTGGTTGTTAGGAGGTGGACACTTGCAAAGTTTCACTATGCGAATAAATATAAGACTGAATAAATGTTGACTCCAGTACTACCGTTTATCAAATGGCTTTTCAAATTAAAACAGGTCGTTCTTTGCTATTTCCAGATATTTTAATGCAGAAATTAAAGCAAATAGTGGTTTGCTACCTGTGCCATGTGCTAACGAGATGAGGCATAGAGAGAGAGAGCAATTGAACATGTGACTACAGGGATGGTGTAGGAGGGAGGAATTCAGATACCTGGATAATGGGGGCTCATTCTGGGTAGGTGGGACCACAATAAACAGAATGGTCTACACCTGAACCAGAGGGGTACCAATATCCTGGGGGAGAATATTGCTAGCGTTCTTCAGGAGGGTTTAAACAAGTTCAGCAGGGTGATGGGAATCTGAATTGTAGTTCCAGTGTCCAGGAGGTTTGAGAGTGATAAGGTTATGAATAAGGTTGTAAGGCCACAGGAGTGTAGCAGCAGGCAGGAAGGTGGTTTGAAGTGTGTCTACTTCAACGCCAGGAGCATCCAGACTATGGTGGGTGAACTTGGAGCATGGGTTGGTATCTGGGACTTTGATATTGTGGCCATTTTGGAGACATGGATAGAGCAGGGACAGGGATAGTTGTTGCAGGTTCCAGGATTTAGATGTTTCAGTAAGAACAGGGAAGGTGGTAAAAGAGAGGGAGGTGTGGCACTGTTAGTCAAGGACAGTATTATGGTTGCAGAAACAATGTTTGATGAGGACTTGCCTACTGAGGTAGTATGAGTTGAGGTTAGAAACAGGAAAGGAGAGGTCACCCTGTTAGGAGTTTTCCCTAGGCCTCTGAAAAGTTCCAGAGATATGGAGGAAGGGATTGCAAAGATAATTCTCAATAGGAGCGAAAGTAGCAGGGTAGTTGTTATGGGGGACTTTAACTTTCCAAATATTAATTGGAAATACCATAGTCCGAATACTTTAGATGGGTCCATTTTTGTCCAATGTGTGTGGGAGGGTTTCCTGACACAGTATATAGACAGGCCAACAAGGGGCGAGGCCACATTGGATTTGGTACTGGGGAATGAACCCAGCCAGGTGTTAGATTTGGAGGTAGGTGAACACTTTGGTGATATCCACCACAATTCAGTTATGGTTAATTTAGCGATGGAAAGGGATAAGTATATACTGCAGGGGCAAGAGTTATAGCTGGGGGAAAAGTAATTATGAGGCGATTAGACAAGATTTAGGATGTATAGGATAGGGAAGGAAACTGTAGGGGATGAGCACAACTGAAATGTGGAGCTTATTCAAGGAACAGCTACTGCGGGTCCTTGTTAAGTATGTACCTGTCAGAGAGGGAGGAAGCGGTCAAGCGAGGGAACTGTGGTTTACTAAAGAAATTGAATCTCTTGTCAAGAGGAAGAAGGAGGTTTATGTAGAGATGAGACATGAAGGCTCAGCTAGGGTGCTTGAAAGTTACAAGTTAGCCAGAAAGGATCTAAAGAGAGAGCTATGAAGAACCAGGAGGAGACATGAGAAGTCTTTGTCAGGTAGGGTCAAAGAAAACCCTATGTCAGGTATGTCAGGGATAAAAGAAAGACTAGAGTAAGGTTAGGGCCAGTCAAGGACAGTATTGGGAAGGTGTGCATGGAGTCCAAACAGACAGGAGAGGCGCTAAATGAATATTTTTCATTAGTATTCACACTGGAAAAAGACAATGTTGTCAAGGAGAATATTGAGATGCAGGGTATTAGACTGGATGGGATTGAAATTCATAAGGAGGAGGTGATAGCAATTTTGGAAAGTATGAAAATTGATAAGTCTCCTGGGCTGGGATGGGATTTTGGGAGGAGATTGCAGAGCCTTTGGCTTTGATCTTTATGTCATCACTCTCTACAGGAATAGTGCCAGAAGACTGGAGAATATCAAATGTTGTTCCCTTTTTCAAAAGGGGGAGTAGAGGCAACCCTGGTAATTATAGACCACTGAGCTTTACTTCGTTTGTGGGTAAAGTGTTGGAAAGGATTATAAGAGATAGGGTCTATAATCATCTAGAAAGGAAGAAATTGATTAGGGATAGTCAGCACAGTTTTGCGAAGGAGTGGTCATGCCTCACAAATCTTATTGAGTTCTTTGAGAAGGTGACCAAATAGGTGGATGAGGGTTAAGTGGTTGATGAATACTGGGCTAATAGTAAGATTCTTGGTTGTGTAGATGAGCAGAGAGATCTCACTGTCCATGTGCATAGATCCCTGAAAGTTGCCACTCAGGTTGATAGGTCCGTTAAGAAGACATATAGTGTGCTAGCTTTTATTGGTAGAGGGATTGAGTTTCGGAGACATGAGGTCATGTTGCAACTGTACAAAACTCTGGTGTGGCAGCACTTGGAGTATTGCATATAGTTCAAGTTGCCGCATTATAGGAAGGATGTGGAAACATTGGAAAGGGTGCAGAGGAGGTTAACTAGGATGTTGCCTGGTATGGATGGAAGGTTTTATGAGGAAAGGCTGAGGGATTTGAGACATCAGAGAGAAGAAGGTTAAGAGGTGACTTAATAGAGACATACAGATGATCAGAAGTTTAAAAAGGTTGGACAGTGAGAGCCTTTTTCCTCAGATGGTGATGGCTAGAACGAGGGGACATAGCTTTAAATTGAGGGGTGATAGATATAGGACAGGTGTCAGAGGAAGATTCTTTACTCAGAGAGAAGTGGGGGCGTGGATCACACTGTCTCAACAGTAGCAGACTTGCCAACTTTAGGGGCATTTAAATAAGCATTAGATAACGATATGGATGAAAGTGGAATAGTGCAGGTTAAATGGGCTTCAGATTGGTTCTGCAGGTCAGTGCATCATCTAGAGCTGAAGGGCTTGTACTGTGCTGTAATGTTCTATGTTCTATGTTCCATGATTTTTAAATTAACGTATTTATGATTTGACATTTCTACATCTGCAAATAAAGAAATTTTAGGTGAATCAAACTAGCCTTGCCCCAAGTCCAATGTACAATACATTGCCCAATGCAAAATTGAGGAATATTGAATGATCATTTTTGAAAGTGCCTTTTTAAAATTTTGACCATAATACGAACATGTGGGTAGACCATTCGGCCCCTCGAGCCTGCTCCAACATTCAATAGGATTCCTCACATTCACCTTCCTGCCCTTTCCCCATAACTCTTGATTCTCCAACTGATCAAGAATCTATCGATCTCAGCCTGAATGTATACACAAGGACTCTTCCCCCCACAGCTCTTGTGGCAAGGAATTCCAAAGAATCACAACTCTCTGAGAGGAGAGATTCCTCTTCATCTCAGCCTTAAATTGGTTCCCCTTTGTTTTGAGACTGTGCCCCTGATCCTAGACCCTCCCATGAGGGGAAACACCCTCTTAGCGTTGACCCTGTTAAAGCCCTTAAGATTTCAATATATTTCAATGAGATCACCTCTCATTCTTCTAAACTCCAGTGAGGAGAATCTCAGCCTATTTAACCTTTGCTCATAAGACAATGTCCCTAAGTCCCTTTGTGTTGCAGCTTTCTGCAGGTTTGCTCCATTTAAATAATACACACTATTGTCTCAGGTTCAGCAACACAAGACTGTGCCCTAATGAACAGCAACCTTAATGGACTGAATGGCCTGTGCTGCTTCTACTATACATAAAGTTCATAAAACCTGATCAGTCAGGAGTGAGTGGTCAGACAGGAGTGTATGGTCAGACAGGAGTGAGCGGTCAGACAGGAGCAAGTGGACAGTCAAGAGTGAATGGTCAGTCAGGAGTGAATGGACAGTCAGGAGTGAGTGGTCAGTCAAGAGTGTGTGGTCAGACAGGAGTGAGTGGTCAGTCAGGAGAGAATGGTCAGACAGGAGTGAGTGGTCAGACAGGAGTGAATGGTCAGTAAAGAGTGAGTGGTCAGTGAGGAGTGAGTGTTCAGAAAGAGTGTGTGGTCAGTCAGGAGTGAGTGGTCAGACAGGAGAGAATGGTCAGACAGGAGTGAGTGGTCAGTCGAGAGTAAGTGGTCAGTGAGGAGTGAGTGTTCAGAAAGAGTGTGTGGTCAGACAGGAGAGCGTGGTCAGTCAGGAGTGAGTAGTCAGAGAGGAGTGAGTGGTCAGTCAGGAGTGAGTGGTCAGAGAGGAGTGAGTGGTCAGTCGGGAGTGAGTGGTCAGACGGGAGTGAGTGGTCAGTCAGGAGTGAGTGGTCAGAGAGTAGTGAGTGGTCAGAGAGGAGTAAGTGGTCAGTCGAGAGTGAGTGGTCAGTCGGGAGTGAGTGGTCAGACAGGAGTGAGTGGTCAGACAGGTGTGTGTGTGTGTGTGTGTGTGTGTGGCCAGTCGAGAATGAGTGGTCAGTCAGGAGTGAATGGTCGGACAGGAGTGAGTGGTCAGACAGGAGTGTATGGTCAGAGAGTAGTGTGTGGTCAGTTGAGAGTGAGTGGTCAGATAGGAGTGAGTGGTCAGTTGAGAGTGAGGGGTCAGTCAAGAGTGAGTGGTCAAACAGTAGCAAGTGGTCAGTCAAGAGTGAATGGTCAGATAGGAGTGGTCAGTCAAGAGTAAGTGGTCAGAACAGGGGTGAGTGGTCAGACAGGAGTGTGTGGTCTGTCAGGAGAGTGTGGCCAGACAGGTTTGAGTGGTCAGACAGGAGTGTGTGGTCAGTTGGGAATGAGTGGTCAGACAAGAGTCAGTGGTCAGCTAGGAGTGTATGGTCAGTTGGGAGTGAGTGGTCAGAGAGGAGTGTGTAGTCAGTCTGGAGTGTGTGGTCAGTCAGGAGTGAGTGGTTAATCGGGAGTGTGTGGTCAGTCGGAAGTGTGTGGTCAGTCTGGAGTGAGTGGTTAATCAGGAGTGTGTGGTCAGTCGGGAGTGTGTGGTCAGTCGGGAGTGTGTGGTCAGTTGGGAGTGTGTGGTCAGTCGGGAGTGTGTGGTCAGTTGGGAGTGTGTGGTTAATCAGGAGTGTGTGGTCAGTCGGGAGTGTGTGGTCAGTCGGGAGTGTGTGGGCAGTCTGGAGTGAGTGGTTAATCAGGAGTGAGTGGTTAATCAGGAGTGTGTGGTCAGTCGGGAGTGTGTGGGCAGTCGGGAGTGAGTGATTAATCGGGAGTGTGTGGTCAGTCGGGAGTGTGTGGTCAGTCGGGAGTGTGTGGTTAATCGGGAGTGTGTGGTCAGTCGGGAGTGTGTGGGCAAGTCTGGAGTGAGTGGTTAATCAGGAGTGTGTGGTCAGTCGGGAGTGTGTGGTCAGTCGGGAGGGTGTGGTCAGTCTGGAGTGAGTGATTAATCGGGAGTGTGTGGTCAGTCGGGAGGGTGTGGTCAGTCTGGAGTGAGTGATTAATCGGGAGCGTGTGGTCAGTCGGGAGGGTGTGATTAATCGGGAGTGTGTGGTCAGTCGGGGTGAGTGATTAGACGCGAGGTGCTGCCTACGAAAGAACATAAAATGATTAGTGGTGTTGTCATCCTTTTTCACAGGGATTGCTGTCATGAGCTATTGGGACACATTCCTATGTTGGCCGACAAACAGTTTGCACAATTTTCACAGGCAAGGACTCACTGTTCACTGGTATCTTTATTTTGTTTAAGCTTTTAATGATCTTTAATTTTACTTAATGTTCACACCCTGCCATTCCTCTCCTTGGGATTGTGGTTTCTGTATGATCTTTACATTAAATAATTAGGAGCAGATTCATTAACCTATTTTATTTTTTCTTGTGTGGGTAAGAAGGAGACAGGAACCTGTTTGGTGCTGCAAACAACAATTTGCATTTACATAGCACCTTTATGTCAGTAAAACATTGCATGATGTATAATAGAGCGATTAGCAACTAAAATTCACATCAAAGAAAAGTGCATTGGGGGAGGAGATCAAAGCTTGGTCAAAGAGGAGCTTTAAAGAAAGACAGTGAGGTAGAGAGAGAAAGAGGTTTAAGCAGAAAGGAGTGAAAATATTTTGAGCTGTTGGACAAAGTAATCTTTGATATTGCAAGAATGTGTGATTCCATCTCTGTTAGATGATGCTTGTGGCTTAATATTAGCAAGGCAAAAGTGAGGACTCTGGAAACTAGAGTCTAGATTAGAGTGGTGCTGGAAAAGCACAGCAGGTCAGGCAGCATCTGAAGAGTAGGAAAATCGACGTTTCAGGCAAAAGCCCTTCATCAGGAATGGAGACAGGGATCCTCCAGGGTGGAGAGCCTTGGATGCTGCTGACCTGCTGTGCTTTTCTAGCACCACTTTAATGTAGCTTAATGTTAGCATTCAAGCCTCAGAACCAGAAATATTTGGTTCAAACCCTGCTCCAACAATTTAATTGTATTATGCAGGCTGCTGTTTTAGAAAGTCAAGAGTGCTGGTCTGTCAGCAACATTGCTGCTGAGAGGTTCTGGACATGCCAATCAGCATTAATGACACATTTACCTCCAAAATCAAAGGCACAGAGTTTGGTAGGTCGCATAGCAGAGAAGAAAATTGCAGGTGAAGTTGCCTGCCAGGAGCTGTGTTTGGACTGAAATCTTGAACTGAGGTCCTGTCTGCTCTCTCAGACAGATCTCAAAGATGCCAAAACACTAGTCAAGGAAAGGCGAGGAAGCATTCTCCGTCTCCATGTCAACACTTAAATCTCAACCAAGTCACCGAAGCAAACCACATAATCCTTTAGCTAATTGCAAGAGTGTAGAAGTCAACTGGTGCCTTTAGTACAACAGTGACCTCACTTAGGAAGTGTTGTGAAGATTTTGACCTATCCGAAGATGTAAATGTTGCTATATAAATGCAAGTTTAGATGCTTTCATGCACCTTCATGGACAGTATAATAACTCCATTTCTAAAAAGTTAATTCATGTCATGTGTGTGCCACTGGCCAGATCAGCACTTTATTGCCCATCACTAATTGATCAGATGGCAGTTCAACGTCAACGACTTTGCTGTGAGTCTGGAGTCACGTGTAAGTCAGACCGGGTAAAGATGGCAGATGCCCCCCCCCCCTCCCCAACAAAACCAACAGCGGTTTCTTCGTCATTGTTAAACTCTTAACTCTGTATTTTTATTGGATTCAAATTCCACCATGGCACCCTAGCCTAGGTCTCTGAGTTAATATAAAAAACAAGAACAGCAGATGAAATCTGAAATAAAAACAGGAAATATTAGAGAAAGTGAGCAGGTCTGGCAGCATCTGTGCAGAGAAAAAAAAGAGTTAATGTTTCGAGTCCAATGACCCTTCTTCAGAACCTGTTCAGTAATGTGACACTGTATGTGTTAACTGCCTTGCACTTCATTATAGATGATTAGATTACTAACAGTGTGGAAACAGGCCCTTCGGCCCAACAAGTCCACACCGACCTGCCGAAGCGCAACCCACCCATACATTTACCCCTTACCTAACATTACGGGCAATTTAGCATGGCCAATTCACCTGACCTGCACATCTTTGGACTGTGGGAGGAAACCGGAGCACCCGGAGGAAACTCACGCAGACACGGGGAGAACGTGCAAACTCCACACAGACAGTCGGCCGAGGTGGGAATTGAACCCGGGTCTCTGGCGCTGTGAGGCAGCAGTGCTAACCACTGTGGTGCCGTGCCGCCCTTGAATTAGGATCAGAACGATAAGATTAATAGTTCTTCAATCAGCAGAGATGAGCAGTAAGGCAGTTCTGGCTTCACCACCTTAGGATTGATGCAAAGTGCATTCCCTTTAGCAAGTGATCTCACTAACAGAGAGTAGGATTACTTTAGAACAGGGCTTCTACTTGTCTCTGTGATCCCAGCTGATCCCTGCTGATCCCTGCTGATCCCTGCTGATCCCTGCTGATCCCAGCCAAGGTCCCACTGCCAAAGCAATATAAATACACCTGATTCGGAGATGCCAGTATTGGACTGGGGTGTACAAAGTTAAAAATCACACAACACCAGGTTATAGTCCAACAGGTTCAATTGGAAGCACACTAGCTTTCGGAGCGACGCTCCTTCATCAGGTGATAGTGGAGGACACAATTCTATCACTATCACCTGATGAAGGAGCGTCGCTCCGAAAGCTAGTGTGCTTCCAATTGAACCTGTTGGACTATAACCTGGTGTTGTGTGATTTTTAACTAAATACACATGGATGAATTCCCACAGTATTCCTGCCTCTGCTGAGGAGTCGGAATCAGCAGTCAGGGATCAATCACAGCAGTTGGCTGCCTGAACCCAACCATGATATGAAATGTCCTGAGGGAAACTGAACATGAGTATTTTGTTTTTCATTTGACCTGAAGGTCAACTCTGTTCCAGTCATTACAGTTTGAATACGCAAGATACGTGTGTTTTTTTTTTCGTTTTTGACAATGTTTGTAGAATGTGTATTTGATAGAAATGGTCCCATTGTTTGCAATAAAGGTTTACAGGATATGAGAATCAACATCATTTATTATCTATCCGAGTTGACTGGAGATGGTGACGATTGGCCTTCTAGAGCTTTGTTAGAATGAGTGACTTATAAAGCCACTGCAGGTGATGGTAGTGTGATGGTAATGTCACTACACTAGCAAGCCTCAGGCACCATCCGAGGAGCAGGAGAATTGGGAATGAAGTCAGGGAGCCTTCGGGGTGGGGAGATAAATCTCTCCACCCTGGGGCCTCCCTGCCTTCATTCCTGATGAATGGCTTGTGCCCAAAACACAAGATTTTCCTGCTCCGCGGATGCTGCCTGACCTGCAGTGCTTTTCCAGCACCATTCTAATCTTGACTCTGATCCCCAGCATCTGCAGTCCTCACTTTTGCCTAGCAAGCCTCAGGCCTGTTAATACACTGGGTTCAAATCCCAACATGATACCGGCTAAAATAGGAAACCAACAAATAAGTCTGGAATTAAAAGTCTTTCTTAGTAATGGTGACTATAGCAATTAATGTTGATTATCATTTATTTTTCGTATATCTTCAGGAACTTGGCCTTGCTTCATTAGGAGCTTCAGATGAGGATATTGAAAAACTATCAACAGTGAGTAATTAAGAAACAGAATTGATCATAAAGAATGAAAGTAAAGGTAATGTTGCCATAGTCCTTCCAGACCAGAGGGCTGCTGTTTCATTAGAGAGAGAGAGAGAGAGATGACTGGTGGTGGTTTAATCTGAGAGCCACCACGCCTCAAGAGAGGGACAAGGGTGAGAAGGAGAGTCTGTCACGGTTACCACAGCCAGTGCATGAATTGAACCCACTCTGCATCACAAACCAGCCATCCAGCCAACTGGGCTCACCAATCCTGTTTACACTCTAAATCTTCTGACAAAATCAAGATGACTAACTAAGCAGAACAAATCTCAATTTCCATCTAATACTGAATGAATAGTACTAAAATATAGTTTGTATTGTATAATATATATTTTTTAATATCTAGTTTCCAAATTTATTTCAACATTGCTGTTGACCTTATGCTAAATAGTTGGAAATGTGTATCCAAAACACCTTAATCACATTTAAACACCTTAATCACATTTAAACACCTTAATCACATTTTTAGGCACAATTTAGACTATGATCTATTCTACAATTAATACTATCAGTATTGTTGGGCATTGTTTTTGTTACAATAATAGTGTTGTTGCAATAACCATTGAGGTGACTTTTATAATAAGGAGCTTGTTAAAACTTACAGACTATGTTTGACCAAAAATTGGCTAAGTGGCAATTCAGGAGGTTTTGTGAATATTTCTCTCTATGACCCTTAGTGACCTTTCTTACAAAGTTTTACATTGATCACCTCATTATGTACATACCTTCCCTCTCTGGTACTACACCCATGTTATTTAGCACTCACCAGCAGCTGAAATGTTCCCCAGTACAAGGACCTTCGGGGATTCCTCCCCAGTACAAAGACCTTCTGGGACTTCTGACATCTCCACCATATTTCAAACCTAGCTGTGCTCAAGGTCAAGTACAGCTGCAAAGATCAACTTTTATTGAGCAGTAGAAAACATAAAGAAAAAAAAAAGCAAAAAAAAAACCAATTTGTTTCTGGGATCAGAAACCTCTGAGCTTTTCTAATGCCTTTACACTCCTCTTGTCATGTGATGCACTGGATGGCGTAAAAATGTTCACCTCACTCCTAACCAGTGACTTTCTTATTAAAAGTTCATTCATTGACAGTGGGTGTTTCTGGGACAGTGAACATTTATTACATATTCCCAAATCTCTAAAATTCTAGATTGTTCTGGTTGCTTTGAACTTAGTATGATACCATTAAAGCTTCTGATAGAATATTTTGGGGGAGTTCCATATTTCAGGAAAGATATGAAGATTGTTGTTGTCAGCATTATTGTTGTGTACTATTGAAACTGCTGCTGCTGCATGATATAGCTGACTGTCTGGTCAAACAGGATTAATTTAATCTCTTTCCTGGATACAATTCTACCTGTTACAAACAGGGAGCCAGACATTTTCACTTGCCTTTTGAAATATAACTTATAACCATCTATAATTTGGTGTAATTTCTAAAGGACTATAGAGTCATACAGCATGTAAACAATCCAACTAATTCATGCCAAACATAATCCCAAACTAAACTAGTCCCACCTACCCTGCTTCTAGCCCATATCCCTCCAAACCTTTCCTATTCATGAACTTATCCAAATGTCTTTTAAAAGGTGTAACTGTACCCACACCCACCATTTTCTCAGGAGGTTCATTCCACATGCGAACCACACTCTGTAAAATCTTTGCCTCTCATATTTTTTAAAAATCTCTCTCCTTTTACCTTAAAAATGTGTCCCTAGTCTTGAAATCCCCCACCCTAGGGAAATGACAACTCTCACTAACCCTATCTATATCCCTCAGTAGATCAGAGTTTTAGATTACATTAGATTAGATTACTTACAGTGTGGAAACAGGTCCTTCGGCCCGACAAGTCCACGCCAACCCGCCAAAGCACACCCACCCAAACCCATTCCCCTACACTACGGGCAATTTAGCATGGCCAATTCACCTAGCCTGCACATCTTTGGACTGTGGGAGGAAACCAGAGCACCTGGAGGAAACCCACACAGACACGGGGAGAATGTGCAAACTCCACACAGCCAGTCGCCTGAGGCAGGAAGTGAACCCAGGTCTCTGGCACTGTGAGGCAACAGTGAGTTAAGAAACAGCTCAAGAGTGTAATTGAATAATGGAACCAGTCTGAGAAGACAGATCTATGTGCCTTGAATAATTTGCTGTTTGTTTCTATAGCTTTACTGGTTTACGATAGAATTCGGGTTGTGCAAACAGAATGGAGTTTTGAAAGCTTATGGAGCTGGTCTACTTTCCTCATACGGGGAACTTATGGTAAGAACCCAATAGTGCACAAATGCACAAACAGTGGCAATTCCTTTCTGCTGTTGGAAGCAGCATTACAGTAAGTGCTTCACAAACGTGTCTGTAGTTTCACTATTCATTCATCCATTCATTCATACGTGCTCTGTCTGAAGATAGCTCCTTCACCCATTGGCTGCTGATGCTTCATTCTCAACCCTTTCCTTGACAGGTTTTGTTGGGCCCAGTTTGCTGTTGCCTTCCATTTGAAAGGCGGGTGAGGATGTAGCTATCAAGTCTATCTCAGCTGGAAAAGCAAACTAATTGCCTTATACTGAACTACACGTTAGCTGTCTGACCAACTGAGCTAACTGGCCCCACAATTTCTCTATAACAAATGTAAAAAGTTGCATTTTTATGATGTCTTATCCTATATCACTAGAGCATAAGACGATAAAACATAAGAACCGAAATTACCCATCAAGTCTGCTCTACCATTCAATCATGGCTGATAGGTTTTTCAACCCCATTTTCCCACTTTCTCCCCATAACCTTTGACCCCCTTGGCAACCACGAAGAGACAATGACATTCTGATCATACCACTGGATCAGTAATCCAGGTAACCTGTGGCTGCATACCATCCCTTTACACATTCAATTTTTAAAAATTCATTTGTGGTATGGTGTCACTGACTGGGGGAGCATTTTATTGCCTTGTCGCTAGTTGCCCTTGAGAAGGTGGTGGTGAGCCACCTTCTTAAATTGCTGCAGTCCATGTGCTGTGGGTCGACCCACAATGCCCTTATGGAGGGAATTCCAGGATTTAGATTCAGCAACACTGAAGGAACAGCGGTATATTTCCAAGTCAGGATGTGCGTGGCTTGGAGGAGAACTTGAAGATGGTGGTGTTCCCATGTATCTACTGCCCTTGTTGTTCCAAATGGAAGCGGCTGTGGGTTTGGAAGGTGCTGCCTCAGGATCTTTGGTGAACGTCTGCAGTGCATCTTGTAGATAGTAAACACTGCTGCTACTGAGCGTCGGTGGTGGAGGGAGTGGATGCTTGTGGATGTAGTGCCAATCAAGTGGGCTGCTTTGTCCTGGATGGTGTCAAGTTTTTTGAGTGTTGTTAGAGTTGCACCCATCCAGGCAAGTGGGAAGTATTCCATCACACTGCTGCCTTGTGCCTTGTAGATGGTGGGCATGCTTTGAGGAGTCGGGAGGTGAGTTTCTCACTACAATATTCCAAGCCTCTGACCTGTTCTTGCAGCCACAGTGTTTATGTGGTGGATCCAGTTGAAATTCTGATAACCCCCAGGATGTTGATAGTGGGGGATTCAGTGATGTAACACCTTTGAATGCCAAAGGGCAGGGGTTAGATTGTCTCTGATTGGAGATGACCATAGCCTGGAATTTGTGTGGCACGAAGGTGGCTTGCCAGTTGTCAGCCTGGATATTGTCCAGATCTTGTTGCATTTGAATATGGGCTGCTTCAGTATGCCTTACTTGGGTTTATTGTTTATCTAAGGCATGATGCTGAGTGATTACATGACAGTTTTTCATGTCAATACAGAAATGAACTTTGCTGAAAGTCTCTGTATCAGTAAATATAGGGTTAACTATGTGTGTAGGAGAAAGTGAGGACTGCAGATGCTGGGGATCAGAGCTTAAAAATGTGTTGCTGGAAAAACGCAGCAGGTCAGGCAGCATCCAAGGAGAAGGACAATCGACGTTTCGGGCATAAGCCCTTCTCCAGGAAGAAGGGCTTATGCCCGAAACGTCGATTCTCCTTCTCCTTTGATGCTGCCTGACCTGCTGCGCTTTTCCAGCAACACATTTTTAACCATGTGTGTGACATGAACAGTTTGGAAATAAGATCAGATATTCTATTTGTATTTTATATTGCCTTTGAAATGAGTATTAATGAGACAATTACAGTGAGTTGATATATTAAACTGGCAAATTACAGTATGCAAGGTGATGGCCTGATGGTATTATCACTAGACAGTTAAGCCAGAGACATGGATAATGTTCTGGTGACTTGGGTTTGAGGCTCAGCATGGTGGAATTTGAATTCAACTTTTAAAAATCTGGAATTTAGAGTGAATTCATTGTCGATTGTTTGAAAAACCACCTGCTTCACTAATGTCCTTTAGGGAAGGAAACTGCCATCCTGACCTGGTCTGGACTACATGTGACTCCAGACCTACAGCAATGGGGTTGACTCTTAACTGCCCTCTGGGTAATTAGGGATGGGCAATAAAGGCTGCCCTAGCCAGCGACACCCACATCACATGACTGAATAAAGAAAAAAAATCATTGTTAACATATTAAGCTGATAAATTACAATATCTAACAGGTGTGGCACATTAATCTAGCTATTAACAGTATATAACAGAAAACATTAAGCTAGTAAAATAACTTCACAGAAGCAACTTGTGTGTTGATTTCTTAAATTTGGTTACAAGGTGTGGAGGTTGCTAGCAAGACCATTTACTGCCAATCCTGAATTGTCCACAAGAGGATGTCAATGAACCCTCTTCTTAATATCTGACTGATTTGTGGAGTCATAGAGTCATAGAGTCAAAGAGATGTACAGCATGGAAACAGACCCTTCGGTTCAAACCATCCATGCCGACCAGATATCCCAACCCAATCTAGTCCCACCTGCCAGCACATGGCCCATATCCCTCCAAACCCTTCCTATTCGTATACCCATCCAAATGTATTGTAAACATTGCAATTGTACCAGCTTCCACTACTTTCTCTGGCAGCTCATTCTATACACGTACCATCCTCTGCGTGAAAAAATTGCCCCTTAGGTCTGTTTTATATCTTTCCCCCTCACCTTAAACCTATGCCCTCTAGTTCTGGATTCCCCCACCCCAGGGAAAAGACTTTGTCTATTTAGCCTATCCATGTCCCTCATAATTTTGTAAACCTCTATGAGGTCACCCCTCAGCCTCCGACACTCTAGGGAAAACAGCCCCAGCCTGTTCAGCGTCTCCTTATAGCTCAAATCCTCCAACCCTGGCAACATCCTTGTAAATCTTTTCTGAACCCTTTCAAGTTTCACAACATCTTTCCAATAGGAAGGAGACCAGAACTGCATGCAATATTCCAACAGTGGCCTAACCAATGACCTGAAAAATGTGTTGCTGGAAAAGCGCAGCAGGTCAGGCAGCATCCAAGGAGCAGGAGAATCGACATTTCAGGCATATGCCCGAAACGTTGATTCTCCTGCTCCTTGGATGCTGCCTGACCTGCTGCACTTTTCCAGCAACACATTTTTCAACTCTGATCTCCAGCATCTGCAGTCTTCACTTTCTCCTAACCAATGACCTATACAGCCGCAACATGACCTCCCAACTCAATACTCTGACCAATAAAGGAAAGCATACCAAATGCCTTCTTCATTATCCTTTCTACCTGCGACTCCACTTTCAAGGATCTATGAACTTGCTTTCCAAGGTCTCTTTGTTCAGCAACACTCCCTCAGACCTTAACATTAAGTGTATAAGTTATGCTAAGATTTGCTTTCCCAAAATGGAGCACTTTGCATTTATCTGAATTAAACTCCATCTGCCATGTCTCAGCCCATTGATCCATCTGGTTAAGGTCCAGTTGTAATCTGAGGTAACCCTCTTCGCTGTCCACTACACCTCCAATTTTGGTGTCACCTGCAAACTTACTAACTGTTCCCCTTATGCTCGCATCCAAATCATTCATATAAATGACAAAAAGTAGAGGATCAAACATTGATCCTTATGACACTCCACTGGTCACAGGCCTCTAGTCTGAAAAACAACCCACCACCACTACCCTCTGTCTTCTACCTTTGAGCCAGTTCTGTATCCAAATGGCTAGTTCTCTCTGTATTCCGTGAGATCTAACCTTGCTAATCAGTCTCCCATGGGGACCCTTGTCGAAAGTCTTACTGAAGTCCATGTAGATCATGTCCACTGCTCTGCCCTCATCAATCCTCTTTGTTACAGCTTCAAAAATCTCCATCAAGTTTTGTGAGACATGATTTCCCACGCACAAAACCATGTTGACTATCCCTAATCAGTCCTTGCCTTTCCAAATACATGTACATCCTGTCCCTCAGGATTCCCTCCAACAACTTGCCCACCACCGACATCAGGCTCACTGGTCTATAGTTCCCTGGCTTGTCCTTACTGCCCTTCTTAAACAGTGGCACCACGTTAGCCAACCTCCAGTCTTCTGCCACCTCACCTGTGACTATTGATGATACAAATATCTCAGCAAGATGTCCAGCAATCACTTCTCTAGCTTCCCACAGAGTTCGCGGGTACACCTGATCAGGTCCTGGGGATTTATCTACCTTTATGCATTTCAAGAAATCCAGCACTTCCTCCTCTGTAATATGGACATTTTTCAAGATGTCACCATCTATTTCCCTACATTCTATAGCTTCCATAGTATATACTGATGCAAAATACTCGTTTAGTATATCCCCCATTTTCTGCGGCTCCGCACAAATGCCGCCTTGCTGAGATTTGAGGAGCCCTATTCTCTCCCTAGTTACCCTTTTGTCCTTAATGTATTTGTAAAAACCTTTTGGATTCTCCTTAACACTATTTGCCAAAGCTATTTCATGTCCCCATTTTGCCCTCCTGATTTCCCTCTTAAGTAAACACCTACTGCCTTTATACTCTTCTAAGGATTCACTCGATCTATCCTGTGTATACCTGACATATGCTTCCTTCTTTTTCTTAACCAAACCCTCAATTTCTTTAGTCATCCAATATTCCCTATACCTACCAGCCTTTCTTTTAACCCAGACAGGAATATACTTTCTCTGGATTCTCGTTATCTCATTTCTGAAGGCTTCCCATTTTCCAGCCGTCCCTTTACCTGCGAACATCTGCCCCCAGTCAGTTTTTGAAAGTTCTTGCCTCATACTGTTAAAATTGGCCTTTCTCCAATTTAGAACTTCAACTTTTAGATCTGGTCAATTCTTTTTCATCACTATTTTAAATCTAATAGAATTATGGTCGCTGGCCCCAAAGTGCTCCCCCACTGACACCTCAGTCACCTGCCGTGCCTTATTTCCCAAGAGTAGGTCAAGTTTTACACCTTCTCAAGTAGGTACATCTACATATTGAATCAGAAAATTGTCTTGTACACACTTAACAAATTCCTCCCCACCTATACCCGTAACACTATGGCAGTCCAAGTCTATGTTTGGAAAGTTAAAATCCCCTACAATAACTACCCTATTATTCTTACAGATAGCTGAGATCTCCTTACAAGTTTGTTTCGCATTTTCCCTCTTACAATTAGGGGGTCTATAATATAATCCCAATAAGGTGATCATCCCTTTCTTATTTCTCAGTTCCACCCAAATAACTTCCCTGGGAGTATTTCTGGGAATATCCTCCCTCAGCACAGCTGTAATGCTATCCCTTATCAAAAATGCCAGTCCCCCTCCTCTCTTGCCTCCCTTTCTATCCTTCCTGTAGCATTTGTATCCTGCAATATTAAGCTGCCAGTCCTGCCCACCACTGAGTCATGTTTATGTAATTGCTATGATATCCCAGTCACATGTTCCTAACCATGCCCTGAGTTCATCTGCCTTCCCTGTTAGGCCCCTTCCATTGAAATAAATGCAGTTTAATTTATTAGTCCTACCTTGTCCCTTCCTGCCCTGACTGTTTGAGTCGCTTCTGTTGTCAACTGTATCAGTGTCAGATTGATCTCTTTCCTCACTATCTCCCTGAGTCCCACCACCCCCACTCCCCCACCCCCCCATCCCCACCCCCTCTGCCCCCCACTTTACTAGTTTAAATTCTCCCGAGCAGCTCTAGCAAACCTCCCTGCCAGTATAGTAATCCCCTTCCAATGTAGGTGCAATCTGTCTTCCTTGTACAGGTCATTCCAACCCCAAAAGAGATTCCAATGATCCAAAAATGTGAATCCTTCTCCCATTTACCAGCTCCTCAGCCATGCATTCATCTGCTCTATCCTCCTATTCCTGCCCTCACTAGCTCGTAGCACCGGGAGTAATTCAGAATTATTACTCTCGAAGACCTCCTTTCTAAATTCCTGCCTAACTCTCTGTAATCTCCCTTCAGAATCTCAACCTTTTCCCTTCCTGTGTCATTGGTTCCAATGCGGACAATGACCTCCTGCTAGTCCCTCTCGCCCTTGAGAATATTCTGCACCCTCTCTGAGACACCCTTGATCCTGTCACCAGGGAGGCAACACACCATTCTGATTTTTCTCTGCTGCCACAGAAACGTCTATCTGTACCTCGGACTCTTGGAACCTGACGAACCCCTCGTTGCATTAGACCAGTCTCAATACCAGAAACTTGGCTTTTCAAAGGGCAGTTAAGAGTTTACCCCATTGCTCTGGGTCTGGAATTACAAACAGTCCTGACTGGATAAGGACAGCAGATTTCCGTACTGAGATTATATGAGTGAACCAGTGAGAAAGTGAGGACTACAGATACTGGAGGTCAGAGTTGAGAGTGTGGTGCTGGAAAAGCACAGCAAGTCAGGCAACATCAAAGGAGCAGGAGAATTGATATTTTGGGCAAAAGCCCTTCATCAGGAATATTGTGGGCTAAGGAGGTGGAGAGATAAATGTTAGGGGTGTCGGGCTGGAGGCAATGTAGCTGAGTAGCTGAGAGTGCGATAGGTAGATGAAGGTGGGGTAATGGTGACAGGTCAGAGAGGAGGATGGAGAAGATAGATGGGAAGGAAAATGGACAGGTAGGACAGGTCATACGGGCGGTACCAAGTTGGAGGGTTGGATCTGGGATAAGGGGGGTGAAGGGGAGATCATGAACTGGTGAAATTAACATTGATGCTGTGTGTTTGAAGTTTTCCGAGGCGGAAGATGAGGCATTCTTCCTCCAGGCGTCGGGTTGCTAGGGATTGGCGATGGAGGAATCCCTTAGACCTGCATGTCCTTGGTGGAGTGGGAGGGGGAGTTGAAGTGTTTGGCCACGGGGCGGTGGGGTTGGTTGGTGCAGGTGTCCCAGTGATGTTCTCAGAAGCATTTTGCAAGTAGGTGTCCTGTCTCCCCAATGTAGAGGAGACCGCATCAGGAGCAACGGATACAGTAAATGACGTGTTAGATGTGTAGGTAAAACTCTGATGGATGTGGAAGGTCCTTCAGGGCCTTGCACAGAGGTGAGGGGGGAGGTGTGGGTGCAGATTTTGCAATTCCTGCGGTGGCAGGGGAAGGTGCCAGGAGAAGAGGGTGGGTTGGTGGGGGGAATGGACCTGACAAGGGAGTCATGGAGGGAATGGTTTTTACGGAAAGCGGATAAGGGGAGGGAAATATATCTCTGGTGGTGGGTCTGACTGTATTTGGCAGAAATGATATATCCGGAGGTTGGTGAAGTGGAAGGTGAGGACCGGGGGGTTCTGTCCTTGTTGCAGTTGGAGGGGTGGGGTTTGAGGGTGGAGGTGCGGGAAGTGGAGGAGATACGCTGGAGGGCATCATCGACTACATGGAAGGGAAAAAATTGCGGTCTTTGAAGAAGGTGGCCATCTGGTGTGTTTTGTGGTGGAACTGGTCCTCCTGGGAGCAGATGCGGTGGAGGCAAAGGAATTCGGAATAAAGGATAGAATATTTACAGAAGGCAGGGCATTTGGAGACATAATCCAGATAGCTGTGGCAATCGGTGTGTTTGTACAAAATGTCCGTGTTGAGTCGGTCACCATTGATGGAGATGGAAGTGGAGAGGCCCAGGAAGGGGAAGGAGGTGTCCAAGATGGTGCAGGTGAACTTGAGGCCGGGGTGGAATGTGTTGGTGAAGTTGATGAACTGCTCGACCTCATCGTGGGAGCACAAGGTAGCGCCGATGCAGTCATCAATGTAGCGAAGGAAAAGGTATGGAGTGGCACCGGTGTAATTGCAGAAGATGGACTGTTCCACATACCCGGTGAAAAGACAGGCGTAGCTGGGGCCCATGCGTGTGCCCATGGCTACCTCCTTCATCTGGAGGAAGTGTGAGGATTCAAAGGAGAAATTATTGAGGGTGAAGACCAATTCAGCCAATCGAATGAGAGTGTCAGTGAAAGAATACTGGTGGGGACGTCGGGAGAGCAAGAAACAGAGGGGCTTGGAGGCCCTGGTCATGGCGGATAGTTATGTATAGGGACTGGATGTCCATGGTGAAGATGAGGCATTGGGGGCCAGAGAAATGAAAGTCTCAGAGGAGGTGGAGGGCGTGGGTAGTGTCCCGAATGTATGTGGGGAGTTCCTGGACAGGGGGGATAGGACAGTATCAAGATATGTGGAGATGAGTTTGGTGGGTCAGGAGCAGGCTGAGAAGATAGGTCGGCCGGGGCAGACAGGCTTGTGGATCTTGGGTAGAAGGTAGAACCGGACAGTGCAGGGTTCATGGACTATGAGGTTGGAGGCTGTGGGTTGATGAGGTTGTATACAGAACAGATGGATTTTTATGACAATCTAGTGGTTTACATTACTGAGACTAACTTTTTATTTCAGATGGATTGAATTAACTCAATTTAAATTCCCCAGATGCTGTGATGGGGTTCAAACTAATATATAGGCAAAAGTGAATACTGCAGATGCTGGAGATTAGAGCCAAGATTTGAGTAGTGCTGGAAGAGCCAAGATTAGGGTAGCCCAATTCCTGATGAAGGGCTTTTGCCCGAAACATCGATTTTCCTGCTCCTCGGATGCTGCCTGACCTGCTGTGCTTTTCCAGCACCACTCTAACCTTGACTTTCAAACTAACATGAGCAGATTATTAGCTGAGGCCTCTAAATAATTACAGTCATTGGTTGCTCATGCAAAAGGGATGACCATGGGTTGGCAGACAGTTTCATACTGCAGTGAATTCAATAATAATAAAAATTGGAAGAGATCGAATGAGCTATAAATTCACTCTCAGCCGCTTTCCACGGATTCTAAGTTCTAGAATTCCTTTCCTAAAACTCTCCATCTCTCTCTCACTCTCATTCCACCCCCAAAGAAAGCATCTTCAATCTGACCACTGTCCTTTGACCAAGCCCCTATCTTGTGTGTCACAGAGTTAAGTTTTGTTTGATAACGTTTCTGTTAAGAGACTTTGGGCATCTTGCAATATGAAAAGTGCCATACAGATTCAAGTTGTTGTGATTTTCCTACAGATTTGGGCTTTAAACTTACACACGTTCTTTTCATAAATATGAGTGGTCTCCTTCCTATCGGAAAGATGTTGTGAAACTTGAAAGGGTTCAGAAAAAATTTACAAGGATGATTTACAAAGATTTAAGACAGATATCGGAGGCAGGTTCTTTACACAGAGTGGTAAGGGCAGGGAATGCCCTACCTGCCAATGTAGTCAATGCAGCCACATTAGGGGCATTTATACTGTCCTTAGATAAGCACATGGATGATGATGGGATAGTGGTGGGATGGGCTTAGATTAGTTCACAGGTCGGCACAACATTGAGGGCCGAAGGGCCAGTTCTGCGCTGTAATGTTCTCTGGTCTATAAGATATGCCTTTAATCAGCAATAATAATATTTACTGAAAATTAAATACTGGTGAGGGCACCTGTCCTAATTTCACTCATGATACCGAAAGAACTGTGAATGCTGTAAATCAGAAACAAAAACAGAAATTGTTGGAAAAGCTCAGAAGGCCTGGCAGTATCTGTGGAGAGAAACCAAGTTTAACATTTCAGGTCCAGTGACCCTTCCTCAAAACCTTCATTTTGGGGTCAGTTCTGAGGAAGGGTCCCTGGACCTGAAATGTTAACTCTGGTTTCTCTCCACAGATGCTGCCAGACCTGCTGGGTTTTTGATTTCACTTGTGGTTGTGCCAAGAGAGTTTTTATGTCCCTCTTAACAGGGAGGCATGGCCTCAATTTCACGCCTCATCTGAAAAGCAGCACCTCTGATGATTAGATTAGATTAGTTTACTTACAGTGTGGAAACAGGCCCTTCGGCCCAACACCGCCCCGCCGAAGCGCAACCCACCCATACCCCTACATCTACCCCTTACCTAACATTACGGGCAATTTAGCATGGCCAATTCACCTGACCTGCACATCTTTGGACTGTGGGAGGAAACCGGAGCACCCGGAGGAAACCCACGCAGACATGGGGAGGATGTGCAAACTCCACACAGTCAGTCGCCTGAGGCAGGAATTGAACCCAGGTCTCTGGCGCTGTGAGGCAGCAGTGCTAACCACTGTGCCACCTTGCTGCCCACAAATGTAGCAATCCTTCAGCACTGCACTCAACCGTGTTGTTCTGGATTAAGGTCTCACACATTGAGGAACAAAGAGTTCCCAGAAGAATGGGAAGAAGGTGATTCGGATGAAAATGAACATAGTCTGCCAGGGAGAGTTGAACACTTAATTATATTTGGTCAGCTTTGCCTGTCTGAAATTGATTCTCGATAAAGATAAGCTTTGTTCAGGCTTTCCAGCTAATTAAAGGCAAGTCCTTCACTGCAATACTATCTGGGCCTATAATAAGTCTTGCATACTCATGTGAACAGGCGAACAGAATTTCACACATTGTCTGCCAGCATTAGATGAAGAGTAGGCTTCACACTTTGGAGTTTAATTACAAAAGGCCATATGTAAGTTAACTTGCAGTGAAAGAGTGACTAAAAGAAACTTTCTGTCATTCATAGTATTCCTTATCGGGAGAACCACAATACAAAGCTTTCGATCCTGAGGTCACGGCAATGCAAACCTATCAAGACCAGACCTTCCAACCAGTTTACTTTGTGTCTGAGAGTTTTGAAGATGCGAAATCCAAACTCTGGTAAGAGCACAGATCAAATACAGGGTACTGCATCTCTCAATCAAACATATGAACTAATGATCATGAACATAAGGGAAGTGATACAGGATCTTGACCAGATGGGCCAATGGGCTGAGAAGTGGGCTGAGAATTCAGATAAATGCGAGGTGCTCCATTTTGGGAAAGCAAATCGTAGCAGGACTTATACACTTATTGGTAAGGTCCTAGGGAGTGTTGCTGAACAAAGAGACCTTGGAGTGCAGGTTCATAGCTCCTTGAAAGTGGAGTCACAGTTAGATAGGATAGTGAAGAAGGTGTTTAGTATGCTTTCCTTTATTGGTCAGAGTATTGAGTACAGGAGTTGGGAGGTCATGTTGTGGCTGTACAGGACATTGGTTAGGCCACTGTTGGAATATTGCATGCAATTCTGGTCTCCTTCCTATTGGAAGGATATTGTGAAACTTGAAAGAGTTCAGAAAAGATTGAAGGATGTCGCCAGGGTTGGAGGATTTGAGCTATAGGGAGAGGCTGAACAGGCTGGGGCTGTTTTCCCTGGAGTGTCGGAGGCTAAGGGGTGACCTCATAGAGGTTTACAAAATTATGAGGGGCATGGATAGGGTAAATAGGCAAAGTCTTTTCCCTGGGGTCGGGGAGTCCAGAACTAGAGGGCATAGGTTTAGGGTGAGAGGGGAAAGATGTAAAGGAAACCTAAGGGGCAACTTTTTCACGCAGAGGGTGGGACGTGGATGGAATGAGCTGCCAGAGGAAGTGGTGGAGGCTGGTACAATTACAACATTTAAGAGGCATTTGGATGGGTATATGAATAGGAAGTGTTTGGAGGGATATGGGCCGGGTGCTGGCAGGTGGGACTAGATTGGGTTGGGATATCTGGTCGGCATGGACAGATTGGATTAAATGGTCTGTAAATCGCTATGACTCTATGACTCTATGTCAGCAAAAAAGATAATTCATTTCCTTTGAAATCATTTAGCTCAGTACATTTAAATGTTCAAACAATGGTAGCCATGATGTGTATGATCTAATGTTGCACTGGGGTGGAAAAAGTCAAAAATCACACGACACAGGGTTATAGTCCAACAAGTTTATTTGAAACCACAAGCTTCCGGAGCCCTGCTCCTTTTTCAGGTGGCTAGTGAGACAGAATACATCATACATAGAATTTATATGTAAAAGATCAAAGGGTCAGAGAACTGATGTGAATGTATTGATCAAACCTAGATAGATTTTATAGAATCCCTACAGTGTGGAAACAGGCCCACCAGCCCAACAAGTCCACACCAACCCTCCAAAGAGTAACCCACCCAGACCCATTCCCCCTACCTTATATTTATCCCAGACTAATGCACCTAACCTACACATCCCTGAACACTATGGGCAATTTAGCAAGGCCAATTCACTCTAACCTGCACGTCTTTGGACTGTGGGTGGAAGCCAGAGCACCTGAGGAAACCCAAACAGATATGGGGAGATTGTGCAAACTGTACACAGACTGTCACCCGAGGTCCCTGGCAGTGCTAACCATTGAGCCACCGTGCCACCCATAGCTGTTAATTCTTTAATCAGTTAGAATGGAGATGTAGGTTTCATTTGATTACTATGGAAAACCAGAATTTCTTTCAAATCACTGCCCTAAGATAACCGTAATTATCTTGTCTCAGTTTAGACAATACATTTTAGGTGTGAGGCCTTGTTTCAAATCTGACTGTGTCTTAACCTGGAGTCAGACTGGTTTTATTTCAAGCAATGGACCTCGGATGCTGCCTGAACTGCTGTGCTTTTCCAGCAGCACTCTAATCTAGACTCTGGTTTCCAGCATCTGCAGTCATTGCTTTTACCTGTTTTTATCTTATTTCAAGCAATGGCAGTTTAACTTTAATTAAGTCTTATTCAATCATTCCATCCAGAACAGTGAAGACATTAGACCATAAGACATGGGTGGAAAAGTAGGCCATTCAGCCCATCAAATCTGCTCTGCCATTCAATTTGATCATGGTTGATCTGATCATTTTTAACTCCACTCTTCTGCCTTTACTCCATAAACCTTGATTCCTTTACTGATTAAACATCTATCTATCTCAGCCTTGAATATAAATAATGACCCAGCATCTCCAGCTCTTTGTGTTGAAGAATTCCACAAAGTCACTAGCTGGCCCTGATGAGATGCATCTGAGGATATTAAAGGAGGTAGCTACAGGAATGATGGATGCACTGGTAGTAATCTTCCTGGAATCTCTGGATTCTGAAAAATTAATTTCCCAATTAACTGGAAAACTGCCAGTGTAATACCTCTATCTAAAACGAGAGGGAGACAGAAAAACAGGCCAATCAGCTTAATGTCTGTGATAGATTATCGAACATTACAGCGCAGTACAGGCCCTTTGGCCCTCGATGCTGTGCTGACCTGAAACTATTCTGAAGCTCATCTATCCTACACTATTCCATTTTCAACCATATGTTTATCCAATGACCATTTAAGTGCCCTTAAAGTTGGCGAGTCTACTATCGAGAAAATGTTAAAGTTTATGATAAAGGCTATAATAGCAGAGCTTTTAGAAATGTAAAATATGTTCAAGCAGCCAACATGGCTCCATGAAGAGGAAATCATGCCTGACAGATTCTTTGAGGAGGTATCAAACAGGGTAGATGTAGGGGAAGTAGTCAATGTAATATCCTTGGATTTTTAGTTGGTGTTCGATAAGGTCTCACACATTAGGTCACTGAATAAGATCAGAGCCCATAATGGCGGATAGTATATGAGCATGGATTGAGGATTAGATTACTTACAGTGTGGAAACAGGCCCTTCAGCCCAACAAGTCCATATCGACCCTCACAAGTGCAATTCACCCAGACCCATTCCCCTAAATTTACCCCTTCACCTAACACTACAGGCAATTCTAGCATGGCCAATTCACCTAACCTGCACATTTTTGGACTGTGGGAGGAAACCAGAGCACCCAGGGGAAATCCACACAGACACGGGGAGAATGTACAAACTCCACACAGTCAGTCGCCTGAGGCAGGAATTGAACCTGGGTGTCTGGTGCTGTGAGGCAGCAGTGCTAACCACTGTGCCACATAGCTAATGGAAGACACAGAATGGGGCTAAGCGGGGCATTTTCAGATTTGCATCCTGTGGAGTGCCACAGGAATCAGTGCTGGGGCCATAATCATTTATTAACTTAAATGGGGAAATTGAATGTATGACAGACGTGTGCTTGTGGATGATACACAAATAGGTGGGAAGGCAAGTAATGAGGATGGCACTAAGACTCTGCAGAGGGATATGGACAGGTTAAGTGAATGGACAGACAACTGGCAGATGAAATATAACTTATGTAATTGTGAGTTCAAGGGCCTTACTGGCAGGAAGAATGGAGGAACTGGATATTATTTAATGGGAGAAAAACTATAGAAAGGTACTGAACAGAGAGATTTTGGATTCCTTGTACATCAGTCACAAAAAAGCTGACATCCAAGTTCAGTGCGTAATAGGGAAAGAAAATTGAATGTTGGCCTTTATTTCAGAAAGAGATAAAATAGGGACTATATTAAAAAAAACTGTACATGGCACTAATCAGACCACAGCCAGAATACTGTGAACAGTTTTGGGACCTTTGTCTAAGGAAAGATAGACTGGCCTTGGAGACAGTCCAAAGAAGGTTCACTCAGGTAGGGAGGGAATGCCCAATGTGGAGAAGTTAAGTATCTTGGGCTTATAGTTATTAGAGTTTAGTAGAATGAGAGGTGATCTTGTTGAGGCATACAAGATTCTCCGGGGTCTTGACAGGGGAGATGTGGAGAGGTTGTTTCCCTTTGTAAGAGACAGCATCATCTCAGAATAAAGGGTTGCATATTTAAGACAGAGACGAGGAGGAATGTCTTCTATTGGAGGGGAGTGAATCTGTGGAATTCTTTACCACAGAGGACTGTTGAGGCTGGGTCATTAAGTATATTCATGGCTGAGACAGACAGATTTTAATCAGTAAGGGAACAAAACGTTATGGGAAAAAGAAAAGAAAGTGAAGTTGAGGATGATCAGATCAGCCATGTTCTCATGAAATGGCAGTGCTGACTCAATGGGCTGAATGGTCTACTTCTGTTCCTATGTCTTTTGATCTTAATCACTCCCTTACCACCTCTCATTGGGGTGTGTTGGAAGAAATTACAAGTGATACTCTATCTGATTTCCAATTTTCCTTGGCCATCCAGTCCTGGTGTGGGACCTGACCCTGGGGCTTCTAGCTCAGAGGCAGGAACACTACTCAATGCACCACATCGTTTTGGGTTGTAATGATTGTTTTCTTCTTTCTTTCTGAACAGGATGTATGCGTGTAAAATCAGGAGGCCTTTTTCACTCCGTTATGACCCACTGACCTGCAGTGTCGATTTGTTGGACAAACCACACAAGATCAAGAAAGCTCTTACCCAGATCGCCGATGAGCTGAAAAATCTCTGTTTTGCTCTGGATAAACTTTCTTAGACAAGGCTTCCCCACGCTAACTTAAAACAGAAGGTTTCCCACAGGCCTGTGACCTTGAAGAAAGTTCCACAGAAAACCTGGAGAGTTGGCAGTTGATCTGGAGAAACCTGGGAATAACTCAATCCCAATCAATCTCAATAAGAATCCTGAAACTAGACCCTAAATAGTTGAGCTACAATTGTACAACATGATTGTTAAATTGCTGTGTCTGTGTGTGCATGCTGGTGTTTATAGGGTGGTGGTTGGCTCGATTGGCTGGATGGCTGGTTCACGATGCAAAGTGATACTAAACAGCATTAGTTCAATATCTGTACCAACTGAAGTCAACATGAAGGCCGGCCTCTCACCTGAGATGTAGTAACCCTCAATGAAACTCACCACCAGTCACCCCTCTCTAATGAGAGAACAGCCTGTCACCCTCTGGAACTCTAGTGACTTCCAGTAGTTTCTGAGTCTGTGCAGGTGTGTGATGACACATTCTGAATCATTAGTTAAGAATTAGAATAGATGAGCAAATAATTAGGAGAAAATGAGAGTAAAATACTGCGGATGCTGAAAATCTAAAAGACAAATAGCAAAGATTGGAGAAACTCATCTGGTCTGGCAGCATTGACAGTGTAAGCACTGTGTTTTTCAAACCATACACTGGAATGAGAAGGAACTGTTTAAAAATACCAGCGTTTAAATAGACAGTTGCAGGGTTAGAAAACAAATAACCTGACAGTCTTGGAAAAGCTGTTTGTACAGCCATTTGACAATTATTGAAGTGGCCGCAGATGAGTTGGAGCCAAAGAGTTCTGTATACAGATATAGCTCTGATTGGTTTATGGACTAGTGACCAGTTACTGATGACAAGGGTCTTTTGCTTGCTAGTTTCTGTGTGATTTGTTGTCCAGTAACTCAACAGCTTGGAACTAGGAATAAGACATGGAGAAGTGTTTTGATCTCCACCAGCTCAGGAGAGACAATGTGTGAGAGACTGAGAATGAGAGAGAGAGTGAGAGTGTGTGTGAGAGAGAGAGAGAGAGAGAGAGAGAGACTGAGAGACTCTCTGTTCTCTGCAATCAAACCCACTGTAACCTTGAAGAAGACTAGTTCATCATTGCTTCAGCAGTTGTTGTGAGCTGTGACATTTAAATGATAAATCAGAGTGAACTTGCAAGTGAACAAGCCACCCTGTACCTTTTATAAATAAGCAGAAGAATTTGGAAAGGGAAGCCAGGAAGAAACTTTCAGATCATCAAGAACCGACTCAACAGTATTTGTGAACAAGACTACCAAACTCAAAAAGTGTGGTGCTGGAAGAGCACAGCTGGTCAGGCAGCATCCGAGGAGCAGAACAATCAATGTTTTGAGCATAAACTCTTTATTAGGAATGTGGGGGGAGTTGGGGTGGGGTGGGTGATGAGGGGGAGGGGGTAGTGGTGCCCAAGGTTTGGTGGAAGATCCAGGAAGGGGAGGGAGGTGTCCGAGATGGTCGAGGTGAACTTGAGGTCAGGGTGGAAGGTGTTCATGAAGTTAATGACCAGTTCAACCTCCTCATGGGAGAATGAGGTGGCGCCAATGCAGTCATCAAAATAGCAGAAGAAAAGGTGCAGACTGTACCCAAAAGGCATAGCTGGGACCCATGCAGGTGCCCATGGCTACCCCTTTAGTCTGAAGAAAGTGGGAGGATTTGAAGGAGACATTGTTGAGGGTGAGGACCAGTTTAGCAAATCAAATAAGTGTGTTGGTGGAAGGGTACCATTTGGGTCAGCTGGAGAGGAAGAAATGGAGAACTTGGAGGCTTTCATTATGGTGGATGGATGTGTACACGGATTGGATGACCATGGTGAAGATGAGGAGTTGGGTGCCGGGGAAGCAAAACTCTTGGAGGAAGTAGAGGCCGTGGGTGGTGTCCTGAACGTATGTGGGGAGATCCTGAACCAAGGGGGATAGGGCGGTGTCAAGGTATGCAGAGATAGGTCTGTTGGGGCAGGAGCAGGCTGGGATGCTGGGTCAACTGGGACAGTCAGCTTTTGTGAATTTTGGGTACGATATAGAACCAGGCGGTGCGGGGTTCTTGGATGATGAGGTTGGAGGCTGTGAACAGGAGGTCTCCTGAGGTGATGAGGTTGTGGATGGTCCATGAGATAATGATTTGGTGATGAGAAGTGAGGTCTGGTCAAGGGGTAATAGGAGATGGGGTCGGCAAGTTGCCACCTGGTTTCAGCGGTGTACAGGTCGGTGTGCCAAACTACAACAGCACTATACCCTCCACTCCCACTCCCCCACCCAACCCTTGTGATCAGGGTGGAAGGTGTTCATGAAGTTAATGACCTGTTCAATCTCTTCATGAGGCGGTCAATATCATGGTGGCAGTTGGAGATGAAGTGATTGAAGGCAAGTAATAGACCAGCACCATGTATCCAAGTGGATGGGGTGTGTTGGTGGTGGGAGAAGGGGTCCTTGGAGGGTTGGTGGGAGTCCTGATGGAAAAAGTAAGAACAGAGGCAGAGCAAGAAAAATTTGATGTTACAACGCATGTTGAATTCATTGATGTGGGAGTGTAGTGGGATGAAGGCGAGGGTTTTACTGAGGACTAGCTCCCAGCTCCCTTCCCCAGAACCCCAACCCCCTCCCATTTATCTCTCAGCCCCCTTGGGCCCACTCCACATTCCTGAATGAAGAGCTTATGCTTGAAATGTTGACTCTCCTGCTCCTCGGATGCTGCCTGACTGGCTGTGTTTTTCCAGCACCACACTTTTCGACTCTGATCTCCAGCATCTGCAGTCCTCACTTTCTCCTAAAAGACTATGTAACTGTCTAATCAGTTTTTCCTCTCCATCCATTTGTTGTTTCCCTGTCTGTATGTGTCTATTGTGACAATGCTGTGGCTTTAAAAGGTGTATTTTGTCCTTTTATTGAAGGACAGGTTTTAAGGCAGAGATGCCCTGCCTTCCAGACCTCAGAGGTAAACAAGCTTGTGAGGCCTTGGGCTTTTGTTCAAGTTGGAACAATAGAAGCAGCCTGAATGGGTTTGGCCAACTCCCATAGACCAGGAATTCTAGCTTTAGTTCTTTTAACTTTGAGATTCAGCTGCTGCTTTTGTCAGCTTGAAGAAGTGGAAACTATTTTTCCCTTTCTCAATCATAGCCAAAAGCTGGAGGTTCACTTTCTAGGCTGCTAGAGACAAAATCTGTTTTTTCTGAATTTGTCTGTTTTGTTTATAGGATGTTACTATATTGGAACAGTTAATTAGTAATAGTTACTGTACCTGTTATTCTGTAGAGCTACGTTATTCTAAGCTCTTCTTTCTTTTAATATGCTCTAACCGTAGTGTTGAAATGAATTATGTTTTGCTTAAAGTTTAGTAGTTTGCCAATTGAATTACATCTGGAACACAGCACTTTACATTAGCCTTTAAAATAAGAAAACATTAGGATTTAGGTTACTTACTTAAAATGTTTTGAGGGGGTCTGTTCTTGTCCATAGCGTGTGTGTGTGTGTGTGTCTGGAAGGAAATTGCAGTGAAATTCTGATGGTTTTGTAACTGTTTACTTGTAGCTAGAGTCTAATTAACCATAAGATCTGGTCCGTGCATTCTTTCAACCTGGTCTGAATTTGGAGAATTTTGTGTCCTTATTTTAAAATCTTTAACTTTTTGTGATGAATTTGAAAATGTTGGAGCCTGATTATCTCTGTGCTACTCCACTGGCTGTGGAGAGAGAAACAGAGTTAACATTTCAGCTTGATAAGAACTGGAGGGTGAATGTATTCTGAAAAAGGATCATTGTTTTTTCTTTCTCTGCTGTTGCTTACTGACCTGCGAATGAGTCCTTTCCTATTTCAAGTTTGCTTCAGTAATTATTTCACCATTGGAAAATCTTCATTGGCTATTGCAATTATAATAAATATCATCAACAATAACAATCTGTTGCTTCAATTTATTTCACCACATGAATGTGATTGATATATTGTAATAAATTTATTGCTGATCCCTAGTTGCCCTGAAGAGGGTGTTGGTGAGCTTCCTTCTTGAACCTCTGTAGTCCATATTGTGTAGCCAGACCCACAATGCTGTTGGGGTATGAGTCCTTGAACTTTGAGCTAGTGACAATAAATTTATATGTCTCAGCTGGGATGGTATGTGTCTTGGAGAGGGACTTGGAGTTCAAATACAGAGGAAATAACCAGACATTAACTGTTGGACAAATTGTAGAGTGAGCAATGAGAAAAAAATCTAGCCCTGGGGTCTCTCGGCTGAGCAAATATTGCCCGAAAAATTAGATTCCAGACTTTCTAGAGTGAATTAACACATGAAAATGTGATATAGGATGAGGAGCAGGCCATTTGATCCTTTAAGTCTGCTCTGCCATTCAAGAAGATCATGGATGGCCTTTAATCACCGTTTGCCATTATGGAGACATGGTTGCAGGGTGACCAGAACTGGGAATTGAATAACAGTAGGAATTCAACATTCAGGAAGTAGAAAGGAACAGGAGGTAGGGGAGCTTTGTTAGTGAAAGATTAAATGAGAGTAGTAGAATAAAGCTATTGTTGTCAGAAAGTGAGATATGAAATCAGCCTAGATAGAGCTGAGAAAGAACAAGGGCTGGAAAACATCAATGGGAGTTGTCTGTAAACTGGTCTATTGTGAAATCATGACTGATCTGTGCATCCTCAACTCTACTTTCCTGCCTTTTCCCCATCACTGTTGATACCCTTACTAATTAAAAATCTATCTCAGCCTTGAATATACTTAACAAACCAGCCTCAACAGCTCTCTATTGTAAAGAATTTGACAGATACACTACCCCTTGAGATGGTGATAGAGAACTGGAGGAGACATTTAACATTACACCATTGTTTCAGAGGGGAGGAAGGTCCCCAGAGAGACTTATCCCAGCTTTGGATATATCATTGATAAAAATTCAGAGGAACCAAATAAATCATTATCTAGAAAGGCAAAGATCAATCACACACGGAGTTGTAAGGCAAGGTCATGCCTGACTCAGTGAGAACTTTGTGGAGATGACAATGTGGTTAAACTGTGGCTTTAACCCAGATGGTTGTGGAGGCAGGGTCATTTGTATATTCACTGCTGAGATAAAGAGATTTTTACTCTGTGAAAGATCATGGGGAAAAGGCAGGAAAGTGGAGTTGAGGATTATAAGATCAGCTATGATCTCATTGAATGTGTTATGGACTAGGCCAGGCCACTTAAAATATCCTTAAGTAGGAAGCCACAGTCCATAACTTTGCAATTTGTTTCAGTCAATGTACAGTGAAAATTACCCGGAATAAGTTAGCTAGGTTGACTACTAAATTTTAAAACAAACAAAAATTTATTCACAAAATTACACTATGAAACACAAAGAATAGAATAAAGAACCCCTACAGAACTCAGCCTGTCCAATTAGACTTAGTTATGCTTTTCCCAATATACACAACAATCCCAATAAGCAATCTCCCTTTAAAAACCAGTATAAATGGAATACATGCTTACAGGTTGAAGTTTAAGGGCAGAAAGAGAGAGAGAGAAAGAGTTTCCACACAGCTCCCTGTTGAACTTCTGACCAGCTCAAGGTGAACTAAAACTGCTCAGCTCAGCTAGAGAGCTGACCACTCCCCTTTCATTATACAGGTCACATCTAAAACATGACCACTTTAGCCTAAAGTCTCATCTGTTTACATATAAACAAAAGGCCTCTCCAAATCCTTTTATGTCTGTACCAAACCAGTCTGGTTTATTGTCCCTCTGAAAAAAATCAAGGACAGAGTCTCCTTGAGCCAAGGAACAGCTTTTAGAAAAAAAAGGAACTAGCTTTGTGACAAATTGCAGAGCAGAATTGATGGGCTGAATGGCCTATTTATGCTCTTGCATCTTATGGTCACACGTGGATATCTTCAAGGGTGGCTAAAAAAGTTAAAGCTCTTGAAATCCAGAGTAGATATTGGGAAGATGTTTCAATTGGTAGGAAAGACTAGGACCCAAGGGCATAGCCTTAGAGTAAAGGGAAGGTCTTTTAGAATGGAGATAAGGAGAAACTTCTTCAGCCAGAGAGTGGGGAATCTGTGGAATTCATTGTCACAGAAGGCTGTGGAGACCAGGTCATTGGGTATATGTAAACTAAGATAGATTGGCTCCTGAGTATCAAGGGGATCAAGTGTTACAGGGAGAAAGCGGGAAAATGGGATTGAGAAACTTATCAGCCAGGATTGAATGGTGGAGCAGACTGAATGGGCTTCATGGCCTAATTTCTGCTCCTATGTTTTATGGTCTGATGGTCTCACAAGTAACATGTTAAATCCAAAATGGGTTCAAGGCTGGGATCAAAGATTGATAATCGATGGATGTTTTTGTCATTGGAAGACAATCTCCAGTAGGGTTCCTCAGAGCTCAGTGCTGGGTCCCTTACTGGTCATGGTAAATATCAATGTTTCAGATTCAAAAATACGGGCCACATTTAAGAATTGACTGTGTGATTGGCAGCAATGCAACAATTCTGTCGTTTTTAAAAGGTTATTCTATCCTTGTTTTTTTTAAGAGGGGGTAAAGGCCGAGGTACCATGGAGTCTAGTTTAACTATGGAAGGGGAGTGGCCAGTTATACAATGGAAGGGGAGTGGCCAGTTCTCCCAGTTCAGGTTTTTTCTAGTTGTTTTTTTAGCTGTAGCAGTCATAACATGTGAGAGTCCAAGGGAGTTGCAAGCTTCACTAAAGGATTGCTCTCACTCTCTGAAATCTCTCTCTGGATGTTGTTCCCTCCCGCCTGTAAGAATCTGTCTTTGAATTTGGCTTTTTGCCAAGGGGTATGTTTATGGGATGTTACTGTATTGGAGTGGTTAATTCGTGTTTTTCTTTATTCATTCACAGGATGAGGGCATCACTGGCTAGGGAGCATTCATTGCTCAGCCCTAAATTAAGAGTCCACCACATTGCTGTGGGTCTGGAGTCACATGTAGGTCAGTTCAGGTAGGGATAGCAGTTTCCTTATCTAAAGAATATTAGTGAACCAGACAGGTTTTCCTGTACAATCAGCAATGGATTCATGATAATCATTAGACCCCTAATTCCAGATTTTTTTTATTGAATTCAAATTCCACCATCTCCCATGGCAGGATTTGAATCCAGGTTCCCAGAACATTACCTGGGTCACTGGATTAACAGCCCAGTGATAAAGCCATTAGGCCAGTGCCTCCTGCTAAGTTGTTACTGTGTTGGGTTGATTTCCAATAGTTAAGTTATTCTAAATTCTGTTTTTTTTATTTGTGTTTCAGCTGTAGTGTGTAAATAAATTCTGTTTTGCTTAAAGCCGAGTGGTTTGACCAGCTGCGTCACACCTGGAATATCCACATCTCATCTGCCTTTAAAATAAGAAAAAGCTAGTGTCTAGACCACCTTCTGGAAATATTTTGTAGGGGGTCTGGCCTGGTCCATGACAGTGAAGAAGGAGGCTGTCGGCTGCAGGAGGATATCACTGTGGCAAATGGAGAGATGTGAGGTGATGCATGAGAGTAGGGCAAACACATCAAATGCATACATGGTAAAGGGGGAGATACCGAGGTGGAGAGGAAATGAGGAACATTGGAGTGAATGTCCACCGATCGTAGAAGTTGGCAGATAAGGTAGGTAAGTTAAGAATCCCTCCAGGATACTTTAATAGAAGGTACTGCAGCCGCTAGACATCAGAAATAAAACAGAATGTGCTGGGGAAGCTCAGCAGGTCTGGTACCATTTGTGAAGGGAGGAAGAGAGTTAACAATGCAACCTTCAGAGATAAAAGAATTATTCCGGACTTGAAATGTTGACGCTGCTTCTCTCTCCACAATGCTGCTGAGTTTCTCCAGCAACTTTTACTTTTATTACAAGATTCTTTAAATTATTGAGTGAGGTTTAGATTATAAAAGTGAGGAGATAATGCTGGAACTGTATAAAACACTCATTAGACTGTGGCTTAGGCAAGTGCATTCAGTTTTGGTCACCGTTTTACAGGAAAAATGTTACCTGGAATGGGAAATATTAACAATGAGGTAAGATTCGATACTCTATCGTTGTTCCTTTGGCGCACAAGAGGCTGAGGGGTGTTTTAGCTGAGCTGCAACAAATGATGAGGGGTCCTGATGGAGTGGAGAGGAAAGACCCATTCACTTAATAAAGAGGTCAATTAAAAAAAAGCGTCAAGTTCCTGGGCATGACAATAACCAACAATCAATCCCGGTCCACTCACATTGATTTGATGGTCAAGAAAGTACAACAACGCCTCTTCTTCCTCAGGAGCTAAGGAAACTCAGCATGTCCATAAGGACCTTCACAACATTTGCCGATGCATCATAGAAAACATTCTATTCGGAACAGCAACTTCTCTGCCCAGGACTGTAAGAAACTACAGAGCCCAGTCCCTCACAGAAATCAACCACCCATCCGTTGACTCCATATACACTTCTTGTTGCTGCAGAAAGGCAGAAAACATCATCAAAGACCCCTCCCACCGTGGTTATAATCTCTTCCAACTTCTTCCAGAGGATACAAAAGTGTGAACACATGTAGCAACAGGTTCAAAAACAGCTTCTTCCGTGCCGTAATTAGACTGCTGAATAAACGTCTCTAACTTAAAATAATGTTGATCTTGCACATGTTGATCTTGTTTTGTGAATCTCCTGTGCAGCTGTAAGCTTGGGTGCCTCATTCTGTCTAAGCACCCTATGATCTGTATATCCTTGTTTGCTATGATCTGCCTGTACTGCACGCAAAACAAAGCTTTTCACTGTACTTCAGTATGTTGACAATAATAAGTCAAATCAATTCAGAATATAAACTTAAAACAATTGGTTAAAGGATCAGGAGGAATGAGGAGACAGGTTATTTTCACACTGCAGGTGTAGGTAGAGGGAGTACTCATCACTCACAATGTTAGAGGCAGAACCTTTATTCCGTTTAGGAGCTATGTGGTTGCAGATTTGAAAAGCTATAACCTACAGGCCTGTGGATCAAAAGTTAGGATTTGATGCAGTTTTTTGACTGTCAGAACCAATGATCATTGTCAATGCCATAAATTTCTACGATTCATGTAAACATATAAAATAGGAGCAGAAGTAAGCCATTCGGCCCCTTAAGCCCCTGCTACATTCAATATGAATGATCTTTTTTTTCTAAATTCTATATTCCCACCTTCCCCCAATCACCTCGCCTTTCCCTGCCAAACAAGAATCTATTCCTTAAAAATACTCAATGACCCGTCTCCACTACCTTCTGAGACAGAAAGTTTCAAAGCTGCACAATCTTCTGAAAGAAATAAATTCCTTTCATTTCCTGTGTGACTGCCCCACAAGAGGAAACATCCTTTCCCCATCCACCTTGTTAAGCCCATTCAGGATCTGATACACTTCAATCAACTCACTCCCTCACTCTCTAAACTCCAGGGGAAACAAACCCAGTCTGTCCAACCTTTCCTCATCACACAACCCACTCATTCCAAGTATAATTCAAGTAAACTTACTTTAAATTGCCTCCAATGCATTTACATCTTGCCTTATATAAGGAAACTAGAACTGTACATGGTATTAAAGATGTGGTCACACCAACGCCCAAAGCATAACCTCCTTACTTTTGTGTCAATTCCTCTTGTAATGGATTAGATAGACAGATTATTAATCTCTAAGGAACCAAGGGTCATGGGAAATGACAGGAAAGTGGAGTTGAGGATTATCAGATCATGATCTCATTGAGTGCACAGAGGACCTAACAGGCTGAATGCCATACTTCTGTGCCTACGTCTTACAGTCTTCTGAAAATATGGAATATTAATTGCTTTCTTAGTTCCATGCTGTATCTGCAAATTAACTTCTTGTGACTCACAGACTTGAACACCTAGATTCCTCTGCACCCTGTGACCTATCAGGTAAAAGATTCCATGGCAGTATTTCCAAAAGAGAACTGGTGTTCTCTCTATAGTCTTGCCAAATATTTATTCAACATCATTAAAATCATTAGATGTATCAGGTGCTAACGCTTTTCTGATTGTGGGAACTGACTGTGTTTTACATTGCTGCTATACTACACTCTATAATAACACTTCTAAAGTGCTTCAGTTGCTATGAAGCCTGTTGTGATGTCTTGAGGTGCTGTCGAGATGTTATACTTGTTTTTATTACTTTTTAAAATATATATTGATTTCTCCATTGATAGATTTCGATGCTGGCATGCTTAATTGTTCCTGATTTGACCACAAGGTGGCAGCCATAGATCAATTTTCATGTCTGTTTCTGCCTGATTGAGCAGACCTGAGAAATTTGAGGGGATAAAGAATAAAGACAGGGCCATGGTCAATTTTAATTTGCTTTATTCCCATTTATGGTAATGTTGTGCAGGATTCATGAACTCGACCCCATTTTACTGAACATTAATGTCACACATTACACCCTTCATAAACTTGAGTTATTCCAAACTTTGTTTTCCGTTTCCGAACTTGTCTTTGGTTGTTCAGTGCTTGTTTAGTAGCCAAACTGATCCTCACTGTTCGTAATCATCTATCATTTTGCTTGTTGCTAAGCAGTCATGGCCTGCTGAGCTGAATGATTACCGAACAGCTGCCCTAACATTGATATTGTTTTAATTAGATTGTGTCACAGAGCCTCCTTGATCCCCTCGTTCCACATATCAATAGGTTAAAGGTTGTTAAATTACCTCTTGAGACAGCGAATGATGCTGTTCCATCTTGTCCAGCTGATGCAGCAGCACATGGGAATTACGTTAGCACAAGTCTGCGGCTTGAGGTACCATGCAAATATTTGAAGTCTTTGAAAAATTGAACAACCTACTCCCTTACTTTGGGTCTTTCCCATAGAATAGAATCCCTACAGTGTGGAAGTAGGCCATTTGGCCCATCAAGTCCACAGTGACCCTCCCTTTCCCTGTAACCCTGCATTGTCCATGGCTAACCTACCTAGCCTGCACACCCCTGGATACAATGGGCAATTTAGCATGGCCAATCCACCTATCCTATACATCTTCAGACTATTAGAGGGAACTGCAGCACCCAGAGGAAACCCACACAGACACAGGGAGAATGTGCAAACTCAACACATACAGTTGCCAAAGCCATAATTGAACCCGGGTCCCTGGCGCTGTGAAGCAGCACTGCTAACCACTGAGCCACAATGCCACCCTAGTCAGTGATGTCCTTCACAACAAGACCCAACTGGTATTAGTTTAATGTTCTACGTTTCTGAAATTGACTCAGGGTACATATTAACAAATGCTGGATCTCCTCAGGACTTGGCACTGTCAACTGTAGTGTCATAGAGTCATACAGCACAGAAACAGACCCTTCGGTCCCACCAGTTCATGCCGACCATAATCCCTAATGAAACTAGTCCCACCTGCCTGTGTTTGGCCCATATCCCTCCAAACATTTCTTATTCATGTCCTTATCTAATTGTCTTATAACATTGTAACTGTACTCCCATCCACCACTTCCTCTGGAAGTTCATTACACACACAAACCACTCTCTGTGTAATATAATTGCCCCTCAGTCTTTTTAAAATCTTTCTCCTCACACCTTACAAATAGGCCCCCTAGCCATGAAATGCCCACCCTTGATGAGAAAACACCTGCTATTCACCTTATCTATACCCCTCATAACTATATAAACCTTTATAAGGTCACCGCTTAACCTCCAGCTTTTCATCCTCTATGGGAATGATCGCCACTATCTCAGCAGCATTTATTGTCCATCCCTAATTACCCAGAGGGCAGTTAAGAGTCAACCTCCTGCTGTAATTGTTGAGGGTCTGGAATCCCATGTAGGCCTTAAGTGGGTTAAGGACTGCAGTTTCCTTCCCTTAAGGATATTACTGAAAAAGATGGATTTTTCCAACATTGTCATCATTAGACTTAATTCCAGATTATTCTTGATTTCAAATTTCACCATCTGCCGTGGAGAATTTGAATCCAGTTCCTCAGAACACTATTTAAGTCTCTGGATTACTACTCTAGTAACAATACCACAAGGCCATCCCCTTCCCATAATTCTGTAAACTGAATGAAAACCAGATGAAAGAAGGCATGATAGACTTTAAGAAAAGTCCTGCTCCTTGGATGCTGCCTGACCTGCTGCACTTTTCCAGCAACACATTATCATCTCTGATCTCCAGCATCTGCAGTCCTCACTTTCTCCTTTAAGAAAAAAGCCAGTTAAATGACATTGTTGCACTGAAAATTCATGATGTGGGACATTGAAGAGGTTACTAGTGTCCAGGTGTCAAAGTAGACGATGCGTTGAATTGGAAGGAACATTGTAGACACAATGGCGGAAAAAGTTACATAATTATACAACCTCAGAAATTAAATTTAATTTGAGTAGATCCTACGGTCATGAAACTCTGCTATGTGGTTCTCGTTGAGATTGCTATCTTTTTGGATGTTTCACCTGATGTGGTTGTTATAGGAAAGTAAACTCTATAAGAGTGTTGGGATCTATAGACCAGTAGGAAAGGGTACTTAGGAGATCTTTTCTCAAAGCATGTTGATGAAACTGGAGTGTCATTAACAATGAGAATCACCCTTTGTCTCAGTAAAAGGCAAAGTTGCCATAGTCCTCCCCAACCATGGGGCTATGACACTCAAGGAAAAGAGTCGAGAGTGTGGTGCTGGAAAAGCACAGCAGGTCAGGCAGCATTTGAGGAGCAGAAGAATCAACGTTTTGGGCACAAGCCCTTCACTAGGAATGACCAGCTGTGCTTTTCCAGCAAGACTCTGATCTCCAGCATCTGCAGTACTTACTTTCTCCTTACACTCAGGGAAAAGGTTAGAATCCCTGAGACACAGGAACAATCCGTTCCTGAACTCAGTTGTGTCCTCCTCCAGAAGAATATTGAATGGTATCTGATGGATGCAGGTTATGTGGTTGGGGTGGGACTCACTGACTGAGAGACTCACTGTCTCTCCATGACAACTAGTGAAATTTGAATTTGAGCAAAATATTTTGGAATGAAAATGCTGGCCTAATTGTATCAATTGTTGTAAAACCCAATTGGCTCATTATCCCTTTTTGGGAAGGAAATCTGCCATCTTTACCAAGTCTGGCCTACACGCAACCCTGGATGCACGGTGGCACAGTGGTTAGCACTGCTGCCTCACAGCACCAGAGACCCGGGTTCAATTCCTGCCTCAGGCGACTCTCTGTGTGGAGTTTGCACATTCTCCCGTGTCTGCGTGGGTTTCCTCCGGGTGCTCTAGCTTCCTCCCACAATCCAAAAATGTGCAGGTTAGGTGGATTGGCCACGCTAAATTGCCCATAGTGTTAGGAGTAGGGGAATGGGTCTGGGTGGCAGGTCGGTGTGGACTTGTTTGGCCGAAGGGCCTGTTTCCACACTAGAAGTAACCTATCCTAACATGTGTGACTCATAACTGCCCTCTGGGCAATAAATGCTATTCCAGCCAGCGATGCCTATATCCCATGAACGAATATAAAAAAGAATATAAAATATAAAAAAGAGCTGTAATGTTTGAAGTGCAGGTTTGCAGGGCACAATACAATGTGTATGCTGAAAGAGAAGTGAAGGAAATTCAAGGCACTTTGAGGAGTTCACAATTAGAAAGAAAAAGACTCCAATGAGTCATCAAATTCCCAGACAGTGGATTTAATTAAATGGACTGAGGGCACCTTGTGATAGGAGATGATGACTGGGTGATGAAGGGGGAGAATGAGGGCTGGAAATATAGAACTGTTCCAACTTCTAGGGAAGGCAGGAGGAGAAAATGTACAATCCCCAGATAAAAATGGATCAATGTGTAGAATGGAAGGGGAGTCCAAAACTCAGGGAGTTGGGGATGGGACCTCTTTCCTCCTGTTTTATGATAACTAAGACTGGAGGTGAAGGCAGCAGTTGTATTGGGAGATTTTAAAGGAGGGAGATAGAGTCATAGAGATGAACAGCACAGGAACAGACCCTTCAGTCCAAATCATCAATGCTGACCAGATATTTTAAATTAATCTAGTTCCATGTGTCAGCATTTGGCCCACATCCCTCTAAATCCTTCCTATTCATATGCCCATCCAGATGTTGTAATTGTACCAGTCTCTATCACTTCCTCTGGCAGCTCATTCCATCCACACATCACTCTCTAATGTGAAAATGTTGCCCTTAGGTTCCTTTTAAATGTTTCTTCTCTCATCTTAAACCCATGCCCTCTACTTTTTGACTCGTCTATCTTGAAAAGACTTTGTCTATTTATTCTATTCATGCCCCTCATGATTATATAAACCTCTCTAAGGTCACCCCTCAGCCTCTGACACTCCAGGGAAAATAGCCCCAGCCTATTTAACATTTTCCTATTGCTCAAACTCTCCAACCCTCAGAATCCTCTCTAACTACTTACTCACCACTGATGTCACGCTCTCCGGTTTATAGTTCCCTGGCTTTTCCTTACCACCTTTCCTAAATAATGGCACTATGTTAGCTAACCTCTCGTCTTGTGGCAACTCACCTGTGACTATCGATGATGCCATTATCTCAGCAAGGGGCCCAGCAATCACTTCCCTAGCTTCCCTCAGAGTTTAAAGGGACATTTGATCAGGTTTTGTGGATTTATCCATCCTCTAGCCAAACCTGAATTTTGGTGCAACATTGGGCGCCTGGTCTGAGTCACTGCTCTCTGTCTCCCTCTGGCCACGACCAGTGGTACTGACAAGAGTCCAATGTCATTGAACCAGGCCTGGGCTGTACTGGTGTGTTCTTGGGGGAATAGATGGAGGATCTGCCTCAGCAGGGCACTTGAGATGCCAGCAGCATTGAAGATATTTTGAGCCAAGCTGTTCTGACCTATCTCTGGGGCAGGAACACTGGCCCTAGAACAGATGTAACTGTCCCATTGAGAAGGCAGACAGTCAGTTACAAACTGCCCAGCCGAGGTCTAAACCAATCCTGGGTTTTTATTAAAACCCCAGTCTCTCTCAAACCCCAAACCATAATAGTCGGTTCCTGCACAGCCTGCACCCACCTCAATCTCCCGGCAAAATTACCCAAATCCCTAACCGCGTGCTCACATTTCTTAAGAAAGTTGCATTAAGATTGGAACTTATAGAGTTTATATATCGATATATATATATATGGCATTTTAATAAACTCACAAAATCCAGAAGCTAGTTGTGATTTTAAACTGTGCTGAGTTTATGAGCGTCTCCTGGTATTTTTATGCAGAAGTGTGCGGGGTGAGGGGGTTAAATTCACAAAGTGAAGGGAATTGGGCGCAAGGTTTAATTCGCTGTGTGGAAGAAGCGAACTCGCAAAATCACTTGTTCAAAGTGTTTGATTGCAACGTAGGGTTTTGGGAAGGGAAAGCTGACGTGTGTGTGTGTGAGAGAGCGAGAGTCAGATCGAGGGGAATCTCTTTAAATGAAATCCCTCTGTCCTTGAAATGGGCGCAGATTTTTTTTTATAAACTGCGCAATCGATCAACATTCTCCCAGCTCTTGAGTGTGAAAGAGCCAGCGATGTAAACTCAGACTCCGGAACTGACTTTGCCGCTGGATTTGCCAGGCTGGAAGTGAGGGCACTGAATGGGGAGCTCAGCAGTGACACAAGTGATGGAGGAGACTCAGAAATCAGCTCAGACACCCAACTGCCGCCTCGCACACGTCTTTCAGGTGATTTTTTTGCCCGCTCTCTCTCATCTTTGGTGTGTATTGGAACTCCAGCCGCGCTGCTGAAACTGAGACAGATCCTAGTATGTGTGTGTGTAAACCTCACCTTCCGAAGGGTAGAATGTCGGACAAATTAACCTTTAAATTCCAGGGACTCAACGATTGGAGGTAGCATTTAATGAATTGTTTGCATCCAGGAATCTCAGCTTGTGTAGAGACTGTAGCCACAGCTAAAGCTCACCTCTTACCCTTCATACTACAGGTAGGTTTCTGGGGGGGACATTAGTTTATATTTCAAGAAACACTCAAAAATCAAGTATAATTATTGCAGTTTGAGACGATTTTCACATCTTAACCCAATTTTTGTGACAGTTATCTTGAAATGTACTTAATGTGGCAGAATTTGGGGTTAAGTGGCATTTGTGGGAAATGGTATACACAGTAAACAGGAATTCCAAATACTGCTGTCTAAATTGTGCTATTCTGCTTCCAGCTTCATGAAGGTGGCATTTGACTGACTGTTTCACCATTGAAATTCATTGAACTGTCTGAAGTTTGTGTTTTTGTGCAGTGGATACCAACTTAACTCGACAGAAAGTTAAGTCTTGTCAGTACTAGTTTAAGTATAGTAAAGGTAAACTCGCCATTGCGCTGTTCCCTCATTAGCGAGAGGGAGAGATCAGACTGGTGGTAGTTTAACCTGAGAGTCACCACACCTCAGGTGAGGGGCAAAGTTGAGAAGGAGAGTCCTTCACGGTAATCTCAGTTGGTGCAAGAATTGTAGTCATGCTGTTGGTACATCTGCGCATTACAAATCAGCAGCCATTTTGCTAACAGACGCTTGTCCAAGTAGCTAAGGTGATAATTATTAATTACACCTGATCACCATCTCTGGCACTGAAAATTAACAAACACAGGTGTAGAGTTTCACATTGTTGTCAGAGATTTTAATAACTTGAGTTTTAAAATTTTCTTCAATTCCATCTCATCTTTTCTCCCTCCTCTTAACCCACCCTCTCTCTGTTTCACTTTCTGTACCCAATTCAGCTCCAATTCACCAGGTTTAATTTGCACTTCCATCTCAAGCTTTATTCCGAGCAGTATGATTGTTGAAGGAGATACCTCTTGTTGGTTATTCTCTTCACTGGGGTTGTGGTTTCCACATGCTGCAATACTAACACCTCTCACACTCAGTAGTGTGTAATACAAAACATGTCAAAACCTCAACGTGCCAGGGACAAGCTTAAATAGCGGCAGCTGCTTTTAAATGTCGTGTTGCAGCAAACTCTAGGCTAATAATGGTCTTTACCGATGTAAATGTGATACAACAAAATCAGGTAAGAGTTTTCTAAACAACAACAAATGGACTTAAAGTGATGTCAAAACAAAGCAAGAGTAACCTTTGGAAAAGCTTTTACACTCAGCGAAGTAATTAGGGTATGGAATGCATCACCTGGGAAGGTGGTTCAACAGAGACATTCAAAAGTGCATTAGATGATTATTTGATAGAAATAATATGCAAGGATATGGGGGACAAAGTGGGAGATTGGCACTAGGTAATAGAGCTGGTACAGCCGTGATGGGCTGAATGGTCTCCTTCTGCACCATAATAATTCTGTGATTCTGTGAGGTGAGGCCTTAGTGAAAGTGCTAAGCTCTTTAATTTTGAATATACATTTTTTCCCTGTACGTTCCTCCACCCAGGAAGGTGAACGTGTCCAAATTGGGATTCATGGGAGATGGACTTTGCGTTGTTTGTCTTACTGCTAATGGGTCTTTGTTAAACAGGTCGATGTACGTGAAGGGATGAGAGAAACCTGCGTTCACAATCGATCCATGTTACATGGCTGAAGGCAATATGGTTGACTTCCTCCGGGAATCTCATTTGCCAGTTTGGATGCCTTTGGTGTGAAATCCCAACCAGCTGGGTACCCACAGCATGGTGGGGTTGCCAAGAACTGCTAATGTTGGCCTACTTGAGTCACTACTGACACGTGAAGCTACAAAGCTCTGGCACAATGCTATTCACCGAGCTGCAACCAACGTCCTATCAGGGCTGTTAGTGTGGGGAGAGAAACATTAAGGAAGGCTGACTGACTTGGTGGCGCAGATTTCAATAGCAATTATCTCTCCTTCCTTCTGCAGGTTGTCAGGATTAGTCTTGTCTCCTACCCTCACCTCTTCTACCTGATGCTGTGTGTGCTGACATTGAGTGGGGTGGATGCCAGCACGGAGACACTGTGTGGGGCAGAGCTGGTGGATGCTCTCCAGTTTGTGTGTGGCGACCGAGGCTTCTATTTCAGTAAGTTTACTGCCATCCTTTCTTTGCTGTGTCAGATTCTGAAGTGATTGAGCAGGGGGATTTTAAGATTGTTTCCAGTGCTCTGCCATTTCACCACTATCTTTCTTCAAACCTGTGTAGAGAATTGGTAAGACCACACCTGGAGTATTGGGTGCCGTCGAGGTCCCTTTATCTGAGGAAGGATACACTGACCAAAGAGAGAAAGAGAGGATTACCAGACAGATTCCTAGAAAGATAGATTGGGATAGTCCACTAAGGAGAAATGAGAAGACTGGGCCTGGATTTTCTTCGAGTTTTGAAGAATAAGAGGTGGTGTCATTGAAATATATTATAATTTTCGAAGGGTGAACAGTGTAGATGCTGAAAGGATGTTTCCCCATCTGAGGTGAGAGGAGAGAGATTTAAAGACTTGAGGGGCAAATTTTTTACAGAGGGTGGTTTGCATGTGGAATGAACTTCCTGAGGAAGTAGTGAACATGGGCACAATTACAATGTTTAACAGTCATTTGGATAAGTACATGAATAGGAGAGGTTTGGAGGGATAGGGGTAAGGAGCAGGCAGGTGGGACTAGTTTCTTTTGGGATTATGTACAGTATAGACTGGTTGAACTGAAGAGTCTGTTCCCGTGTTGTACGACTCTATGTTCGGGTCTACAGCCAGGGAAGTAGCCTCTGGATAAAGAGACTGAAGTGAAGAGGAATTTTCTCAATCAGAGTCTAGTAGATCATTGTGACCCTCTATGGAAGCTCATTGAGCAAGTTCAAGACAAAGATCAATGGATTTCAAGTTACTTATGGCATTAAGGGATATTGGGATAGTGTGTTGAGGTAGATGATGAACTATCATCTAGAATAATGGAGCATGCTCAAAGCGATTGAATGGCTTCCTCCTGTTCCTGTATTTATAACTGCACAGTGACACAGTCTTGTTTGGACTGAGATGAGAACAAAATACTTAGGAACATAGAGAGTGGAGTAGGCCATTCAGCCACTCAAGCCTGTTCCAACTTTCAATGAGATCATGGCTGATCTGTGGCCTAACTCCATATATCTGCCTTTGGCCCATATCCCTTAATATTATGCTTAACAAAAGTTTATCTATCCCAGATTTAAAACTAATAACTCATCCAGTCTCCTCTATCATTTGTGAGAGCTCAAACCTCTCCCACCTTGTGAGTTTCCTAACATCTCTCCTGAACGCTCTGGCCATAATCCTGGGGAGAGGGCAGAAAGTAGAGTCTAAGCCCAAGATCAGACACAATCAAATCCAATGACAGTATCACACTCAGTGGGCTGAACGGTCTCCTCTTGCTCCTATTTCTTATGTTCGTTCACTGAGATCAATCATCCCCTTCTGTGAGTGAATGGTTCAGACTGCAATTGATATCAGAACCATGCTGCATTGGTATGAGATCATCATAATAATACCAGGAGGTTTGAATTTAGGAGAAATTAATGCTAATTGTGTTGACAGAGATAATGATAAGGATTGGGTAACGTTGAGACCTCTGGTTCTCAAAGCTCCCATCCAGAGAGTTTCCTCAATTCATGTCTGGGTCTGTTGTAGACTCATCCAATTGATCACATGATTCATTCTCATTGTATCATGTGATCACCAAGATGCGAGAAGGTGAACAAAGTGGACATGGGTCTGTTATCATTCACATTTCACCATTGAATCTTACAACAATGAGGCAGGTTATTTAGCCAACCCCATCCACCTCCAGCCTCACAAGTGCCAGTCTTCAGCCTCATTATTTTACCCCATGTGATATCAGGAAACAGTTGGAGACTGTGGATACTGCAAAGGCTACGGGCCCTGACAACACTCTGGCAATAGTACTGAAGGCTTGTGCTCCAGAACTTCCCTAGCCAAATGTTTCAGTACAGTTACAACACTGACATCTATGTCACAATGTGGAAAATTACCCAGGTATGTCCTGTATATAAAAAGCAGAACAAATCCAACTTGGTCAATTACCACCCCATTAGTCCACTCTCAATGATCAGTAAAGTGATGGAAGGGGTCATCAACAGTGCTATCAAGCAGCACCTGCTCAATGATGCTCAGTTTGGGTTCCCCCCAGGGCCACTCAGCTCCTGACCTCATTACAGTCTTGGTTCAAACATGGACAAAATGGCTGAATTCCAGAGGGGAGGGGAGAGTGACAGCCTTTGACATCAAGGTTGCATTCAACTGAGTGTGGCATCAAGGAGCCCGAGCAAAACTAGAGTCAATGGGGGCAAACTCTCTGCTAGTTGGAGTCAAACCTGGCACACAGGAAGAACTTGTGCAGAACATTTCTGCACAAGTTCCTCAGGGTAATATTCCCCCATCCACCTTCAGCTGCTTCATCAGTGACCTTCCCTCCATCATAAGGTCAGAAGTGGAGATATTTGCTGATGATTGCATGATGTTCAGCACCATTCACCACTTCTCACATGTCCAAATACAGAAAGACATAGACAATATCCAGCGTTAAGCTGACAATGTCCAATAATTCGCACACCACATAAGTGCCAAGTGAAGATTATCGCCAACAAGAGAGAATCAAACTATCATCCCATGACATTCAATGTCTTAATTCTCCACAGTGAATATCCTGGAGATTACCATTGACTAGAAACTCAACTGGACTGGCCATATAAATACTGTGGCTGCAAAAGCAGGTCAGAAGTTATGAATTCTGGAGTGAGTAACCCATCTCCAGATTTCCCCAAATCTTACCCACAATCTTCAAGGCACAAGCCAGGAGTGTGACCCTCCACTTGCCTGGATGAGTGCAGCTCCAACAACACTCAATACCATATAGGAAGCGGGAGATGGGACTACCTGACAGCACACAAAGAGGGCATTAGGAAAGATGGGAGAGAAAGTAGGGAAAGATGTAAGTTTAAGGCAAGGACAACAGAGAGCTTTGGAATAAGTCTGGCCCAGTGGCTAGGGAAACAGACGATCTGCTGGTGGATAGTTCTAATCTTTGTGATGTGGAAAAGCAGAGGCTCATCACCTTTTTTGTTGGGACTGGAGGAGACAGGGAAAATTATTGAAGAGTTCTGAAGAAGGATCACTGGACTCAAAATGTTGACTGTGTTTCTATTTCCACATGTGCTGTCAGACCTGCTGAGTCTTTTCCAGCAATTTCTGTTTTTAAGAGGATGGTTTAGAGTTGAAGGGAAGTTGGGGATATCTTTACATTCTAGGTTGATCCTGGACTAGTGTGTGGTTTTGGCAGAGAGGAGTGGGACCTGAGAGTGTTGTATATGGTCAGCCAGACCTGGCAGGGAATGGTTAAACCAGTTGTTCATCATATCTTCAGCCCTTTTCGAAGTGGATGAACGAACATATCTGAAACTTTGACAAAAGCACACATTTCCTTTCCAACATTAGATTTTGTACAACACAGCATTTCTCCTGCCAAATGTATTTTTTTTGGCACTGATCATTCTGCTTGAGACTTCAAGCCCATGGATTCTGGCAAAGTTCTGAGCCTGTGTGTTATGGCCAGGGGCTCAGATGATGCATCAAATCATTAGGATTACTGGGTTTCCAAATATCAGCTGGGTCAGGGAAACTTTCCTTCCTCAATGTGAAAATATAAGCATTATAAATATTACACATAAATTTATACAAGTACAGAACTGCATTGAGTCTTTACCAGAGAAACAGTCCACATGACTCCTTCCACCTATTTCAGACTCTTTCCACATATTTCATCTTATCCCATCCCCACATCCTTCATCTTCCTTTCTTCAGCTTTCCGTTCGATGTTTATAGACACACAAGTTAAGAGCAGGAGTAGGCCATTTGGCCCATTCAGCCTGATCCACCATTCAACAAGATGTTGATCCACATTTTGCCGACCCCCCCAATAACATTTCACTTCATTTCTTACTTATTCTTCGCTGCCTTAAAAATACGCCACCACTTTTTGTGGAAGACAGTTCCAAAAACTCATGACCCTCTGCAGGGGAGCAAATTTCTCCTCATCTCTGTTTCAAATCGATGATCTCTTATTTATAATTATTACCCCCTAGCCTCAGTTGACTACAAGAGGAAATATCCTTTCCACTCGCATTCCCAGCGGATCTATACTGTCCCCTCAACCAATCCCCAAGGGAGCAAGTTCCATCTTCTCACTGTTCTCTGTGAAAAGAAGATTCTCCTGAATTCTGTTATGACACGGGGTAAACCCCTCTGCTAACCTAAACCAGCAACACAGAAAAGATTCACCTCATGCAGTAATCTGTTAAGTTCGAGGCAAAGAGCTATCCCAGAGGTCTCTATCTAAAGCAAAAATTAACATTTTTTTAAAAGTCTAACAGAGAATATTAACCAACAACTATTTACAACTCCTTTCTCTTAAACCTATCTTTAATTCCCCTTCTAAAATACTAGCCCGATTTTTAAAAACCTGATTACGATTTACAGAAAAATAATCCCATTTCAAAACCAGTCAGCTTTGCCAACTTTCCAATGTAGATTTTTCTCTGTAGATTCTCTCTCCAGGTCAGCCTCAATGTTCTGCTACGCAGTCTTCATCCACAGACAGGTACCTCTCAGCGAGCTTTTAAACTTGCAGCCTACACCTGTTGGTGGCTTGGCAGTTTTCCTTCTGACTAACTATTCAAAATGTCTGATGTTTATACCCCAAAACATTGAATTGTTTCATTGGTTTTACTATTATCAAAATATTAAATTCAAACTTGATTGGAGTTTGGTATCTTGGGGCATAATTTAAACTGATTGGCCGAATTTGACTTTGCTTTTGTCTCATACCAACCCAGCTACTGCTTGCTTTTTGACCAAATGTTACACTGTTAACTTGTTCAGGACACTTTGAGCTAGCCAGAAATTTCAGCTCCCTTAAAGGTACAGTACACCCGCAACTTCATAACAATTCCTATTGGATTTGTCAATGATTATCTTATTTATTGTTCTTTGACATTGTTCTCCCTCACAAGTGGGAACAGCACCTCTCTGTCTAGCCCAGTGACCTCCTTCATTATGTTAAATATGTTTTTCAGCTTAACAAAACCAAAATATGAGTGTTCCATTTTTAAAAGATAGTTCCTCTAAGCCGGTGAGAGGGTTTCCTGGTAAATATATGAGCTTTCTATTCTGTTGTCACAGTTGTGAATCAGTTTTTCACCTTCTTTATGGTCTCGGCAGCCTGGTGATCACATGGAGAGCAGGACTAAATGAAAGTATTTTTGCTCACACAGACAAACCCACAGGCTACAGGTCAAGTGTTAGGCGGCCACACAGAGGGATTGTGGATGAGTGCTGCTTCCAGAGTTGTGACCTCAAGTTGCTCGAGATGTACTGTGCAAAGCCTCAGCGAGCAACTGGCCCCGTACGTATCCAACATCACACTGAGAAAGGACAGAGGGTAAGGAAAGGTCATATCCTACCCATCGCCCTCACCCCTGCACCACAGACCTCACAGGATCCTGCACACCCATTGTCTCAAATGTAAGAAACCACTGTTTTTAGTCCCCATCACAAACTTGGGAGTGATTTCACTCCCTGATCCCAACTTAGACTCTGAATTCCCACCTCCACAATCACAAAAGCAAATATCTCCACCTCTGTTGTACCACAACCCTCAGTTCTTCTGAAACTCTAGCCTCAATGATTCCAATGCCACTTTGGAAGATCAAACATCTCCCACCCACTTGAAAACCAATCTTAACCCCCTCCCCAAATGTTTGTTGATTTACATTGGCTCCTGAGCAACCAACCCTTAATGTTTAAATTCTCACCCCCCTATTCACTGGCCTCCATTGATCTGCCTCGTGATGTGGTCACATTGATAAACCTGTATAACCTCGACAGATGTTTCTCTACCTCCTGCCTCTTGCAAATCCCCGAACTGTTATGTTCCATCTTTGGCAGCTATTTGTACCCCAAGCTCTGAAAAATTCTGCCTAGGCCCCTTTACATCTCTCTCCTCTATTAAGGTGTTCCTTAGCAACCGAACATTTTGACCAGGTTTTTATTTACCTCTACTTGTATCATTTCCTTCAAACTCTCCCTTTCTCTTGGCTAATGTCTCCTTGAAGCACTTTAATGCTCACGGTTGTTTTTGAACCTCAGAATAAATGCGCCTCAGTGATCAACGCTTTAGGTTTCACAACTCAATGTTATTTTTCTCTTGCTCTGTTGCAGGAGAATGTGTGGAGGAACCCCAACCGGGCTAATGCCAGCAGTATCCAGCGAAATTCCCGGATCTGAGAGAGTAGGCAATGAAGGGATCAGAGGCGAACCTGTTCCAGGATAACACTGGTGTGGGCTCACTGCATAGCGAAACACCGTTCAACAATCAAGAGTCACACACTGGTCACAACAAGAGAGATCTGTTATTGGGTGAACACTTCGTATGGAAAGCACAAATCCTCTGTTGCCTTGTCAGAATTCCCAGGTTTTCTTTGGAGGGGGGGGGGGATATATAGAAGGTTTTTTGAATGGATGCTACTACCAGAGAACAATGTCTTTCTCAGCAGGTGTGTTACATCCAAATGTCCATAGCCAACGATGAGTTAATCAACTGCATTTGTGTGGACCATTGGAGTGCCAGAGACTAAGAAACAGGTTTCATTTTAACTTGCAACCAAAGATTGTGACATATGTCCTTTTTAAGAAGCTAATTGTAATCATAGATGGCGCTGGATTCATGGTTGACTGTGCAGGACACTAAATTACACATAAGTAACAGGTTTGCAAAATCAAAAGAAAATGCATTCTATTTACATTGGGCTGCAGCAAATTAATCCTTCTGTTTTCGCCCAGGATCGGCCATACTAGGGAGGGGAGGGCAAGTGATGGTGATGGGTTGAGGCAGAGGCTTGGATTGCAACATTTATGCAGTTGTGGCATGGATCCATGGCAATATGGTAATTGGGCTATATATCAAAAGTGCAAGCCAAGTTACAGGTACTTTCAATATTTGCACACTTTAGCGTGTTGATTTTTGTAACTGCAAATACCATAAGATTACGGAATACAATCTGATGCAGTTTCACTGATAACCCAGGATTTCAATCAGTACAATAAGGTCTCTGACCCCTCGGTATTTTGTTGCTAAGCAACTGTAATGTGTTAAACTTGAAGTTTACACAAGGATCACACTATTCTAAATCACCCCTATGATTTCGTAGTTTCATCTCCAACTTGTGCACTATTTTAGCAAGGCTGCATTTTAAGAGCAGAACTTCACCCTGCTACCCTTAAGTCTGACAATGATAATGTTTAAATGAACTGCTTCTTCCAACTTTTATCTGAAGAATAGATTACATTGAGTTTCCAGCACAGAAACAGACCATATGGAGTTAGTTAGCTCAGTTGGCTGGGCAGCATGGGTTTAATTCCCACACCAGCTGAGGTTTCCATTAAGGATTCTCCTTCTCACCCTCTTCCCCTCAACTGAGACATGGTGACCCTCAGGTTAAACCACCACTAGTTGTCTCTCTCTAATGAGAGAGCAGCCCTATGGTCTGGTAGGACTTGGTGACATAATTGTGCGACAGATGCAGGAATGGAAGTGGAGATGGTTAGATTTTCTATGTGGTTGGAAATGGTCCTTACTCAGAACAGAGGAACCTCGATTATCCGAAGGACACGGACGGGGAGTATTTCATTTGGTTAATCAAATAACGGATGATCAAATGTCAGATAACATAGTTTAGTCAAACTTCAGGACCTTGTGATTTTGCCTGATAATCTGATTTTCAGATAATCGAATGCCGGATAATTGAGCTTCCTCCATATTTGAGTGATGCAAATGTTATTTACCATTTATAAGCCTAAGTCTGAATATTGCCCAGGTCTTACACCAACAGGGACACAGACTGCTTCGGATAACCTTCTGATGAAAAGAATAAGGAAAAGATACGGGAGCGGGACAAGTTGGAAGCGAGCACGGAGACGATGGCCTGAATCATCTCATTCTCGTTCTGTGTTTTATTATCTGAGAAGTTGTGAATGCAACTGAACATTGTGTAACCATAAACAAACAGCCCCACTTCTGACCTTATGATGGAGGGAAAGTCATTTATGAAGCAGCTGAAGATAGTTGGGCCTAGGACACTAACCTGAGGAACTCTTGCAGAGATGTCCTGGAGATGAGCCTTTGACAACTGTAACCATCTTTCTTGGTGCTAGGCAGGAGTCAAAATAGTCTTCTCTGGGGGCCTTTCTTGAGAATTTGTTCATGGCTTTTAATTTTTGAGGGCTTTTTTTTGTTTTCAGGGACTTCTCATCTGTTCTCTCCAATTCATTTATTAGGTGATGGAGTCAAGTAGTAATATTATTCTCTGAATTTGTTTTAACATCTGCCTATTTGTACTCACAGAAGCAATATTACAAAATATCAACAACACTCTAATTATCAACCTTTATTCAAATTAAAGCCACAACATGCAAGGGAAGCATTAATTTCCAGCACACTGCAAACAAGAGTCAACAATATTGCTGTGGGATGGGAGTCGCATATAGGTCCAAACTAGGCAAGGACAGCAGACTTCCTTCCTGAAAGGAGATGAGTGAATCAGATGGGATTTTACAATAATTTATGATTATTGTCACTAAGACTATTTTATTACTCCAGATTTATTTAATCAATTGAATTTTCACTCACTAGTTGACATGGTGGGATTTGAATTCACTTCATTAGTCCAGGCTTCTGGAGAACTCCAGTCCCATTATGCTTCTACATTCACGGCAAAACTTGGGTGTGTGTCCAGTTTGGGGTTTGGATATAAAGTTGCTGTGTGAAGGACAGCTGTAATTAGTTAACAAAAATAGTAATTGGACAACCTACCATTTTACACAGTGTGTAACCACTGGCTCATTGCAATCCCACTTTACAACATTTGGTAACCATCCCTTTTCATCCTTGATATCCTTCCCATGATTTCAACAAGCTTCTCACTACATATTAGTCACTTTGCAACCTCAGTGACCTCCACTATTCATTGTAGGTTGTCAATGTAGAATGTATCTGCAGATCACACTATTCTGAATTGTATTTCTGTATTATCATTCAGTTTACTACACAAGAGACATCTTAATTAGATATTCTTTATGGTTACTTACAGTAATTATAGCTTAGAGAGCAGCAGACATGGCATAACCTAGTGAGGAACATGTGAGGACTAAATGAGCAGAGAACTTAAGACAATGTGGTGATCTCTTAACTACCCTCTGAAATGGCCACTCAGTTCCAGGGCAATTAGGAATGGGCAACAGTTGCTGGCCTTACCCACATCTTGTTTAAGAATAAACAAGAAACACCACAACTGACAACTTTGAAATTGAAGTTCAAGTAAATGATTTAATAGTTTTCATTGTTGGCCCATGTGGGTGATTTCACATTTAAACTTAACTGTTTTACATGGGGCTGGGGGTATACTTTATTTACAAGGGGTTACATACAAAGTACGTTCAGTACAAAGGTGCTATTGTGTTGTTTATTTACCAAGTACTTGTCCTTAAATTTTGTGTAACAAACCAGCCAACTTCTTCTGAGAACACATGCAGTAAATGTAGTTTTGACAGTGAGTAATTTTGGCCAATGTTGTCTTATTACCTGGATCTTACACTCAGGCAGAACTGCAAAGAAAAATAAGCTTCTACATTATCTCAGAATCCTCCATTAAAACTGCAACTATCCTATTTTAGGAATTCTTTCCTGGATATTGTCCTTCCCTAATACATGTACTTTTATTTTCCCAATTGGTTCTTATGTTCCGGGTACTGCTAGCGGAAGCCTTTATCCCTTGAACTGCGGCTGACTTAAAACTGTGACAGTCCAAAACTGTATGATGCGCAGAAGCAAGTGTGTCATTTTGCCATGCTTCTCTCAGATAATTTCCTCATCAGAGATTATGCAGCTCTGGAGCAGGTGGGACTTGAGCCCAGGCCTCCTGGTTCACAGGTGTGGACATTACCACTGCACCACAAGAGCCCAGTAAGTGCTTGTCTTATTGCAACAGAGTCATTAGAAATACAATTCTTGGAGTGTTTGATGAAAAGAGTCGCTGGAACAGTCAATCAATGAGTGAACCCTCATATTATTATCCAAGGAGAATGTGTGAAAATAAAACAGCAACTAGATTACTGCCCTTTCTGTGACAATGAAGATCTACCACAATATGTAACTTGTTTCATTGATTTGCAATGCCATCTATTGACCCTCACAATCCAATACATGTAAGGTTCTTCATTTGTTTTGCTGTAGTAAATCTTGTTTAAGCAGAACATAAATCTTCACTGTCAGTATAATTTACTTCTGATTTCACAGTGAGAAGAAAATTAATTTTAAAAAATATTTTGGGTTTCAGATTACTCACCTAAAAACATGTTAATGTTTTATCCATTGAAACTTACTTCAGTTAAATGTGTGATCTGGGAACTGACACTAAGGGAGTATTTGAGAATCGTAAAATTTTTGGATTTCTATAAAATACCAGTGAATTCACTGCCGTGCTTCAGAAAAGACAACTAATTGTCCTTTTCTGGGTTGGTTCATAAGTGTCTCTGGTTTCTTTGAAAATGCCCTAACAATCCACAAAATCAAGAAATAGACCTATTACCACATCTATCAAGGACAAGGAGTATGCTGTACCATCCACAGCCTGGGAACAACTTCCAAAAACAGAATCCTGCCTGCCACATGACCACAGTTTTCAAAGGAGACACTGAGTTGCGTTATCTACAATCTGTAATTGTCGCCTCTGTGAGGTCGGTTAAATAAAGCTCTTCAAACTGTTATCAAAATAGTGTGCATCTTGTTTTGCTTTCATATACAACTAAGTAAACAAATCAGCTCTTGCTGCACAGTAATCTACGGAGGGTCAGTGTGCAGATTCAATGGGCTGAATGGCCTCTGTCTGCACTGTACTGTAGGGATTCTATGATTCCAAGATCCCACAAGCAGAGTTACGCCTGATAACAATGAAAAGCTATTAGAGTTGGTTGAAAGAAGCTTGTTTTTCAATGGAGAAGCTCTCTGAGCAGTCCTGCGTAATCCTTAATTCAGTACACGCAATTGGGTAGCCTTGGTCTGTAGTTCACGTCTCTGAAAGTAGCTCAATCTACACCATACATCCCACAACATTCTGCAAGGCCACAGACTGAGCTAGACACTGCCTCTTGCCCAAAGTGCAGGAACTAAACCCTTTATACCACCGAATGCAAATTCTGTGTTATGTTATTAATTAAATGATTTAATATCATTATGTACAAAACATTTTGCCAACAAACCAATAAATTTTGTAAAAACAGAATAGTGAAGTTTTGTTATTGAATAACTGAAGCCACAGAAAGTTTGATGAGGTGAAGTTCAATGCAGTTAAAATGATATTGAAGTGATTAGATATTGCAGCCAAGGGTTAAAATGTAATCAAACTGGGAATATTCATAATTAATTAATAAAGTTTAATGAACTATTAGTTTTCAGTAAACTACATGTATTAACAATAAGAACAAAATATCATGTGTTATGTTCTTAGGTTATGTTACTACTGGACAATTCAGGTCCCAGGATTAAATCTATTTTTTAACTTGTAGTTAATGTGGTTATTCACTGAAACATAATCACATGAGGCTGCAGAGTCTCTCAAACACAATAGAAATTTATTTCAGAAAAGATTTTTTAAAAACTAAGCTATTTAGATTCAGAAGACATCTGAGACAAAATGTAAACACAATCTTTTTAACGTATTTCCCAATGCCATTAATTTACAGAGATCCAAGTTCAGAGAAATACCCCTCTCAAATCTTTAGGTTCTATTTAACTATTTCTCCAGAGTTTCTTTCCTGTGAAGTCTTAGGAACATAGAAAATAGGTGCAGGAGTAGGCCATTTGACCTTTCAAGCCTGCACCACCATTCAATATGATCATGGCTGATCATGATCATGGCTCAGTGTCCCATTCCTGCCCTCTCTCCATACCCCTTGATCCCTTTAGCCACAAGAGCCATGCCCAGCTCCCTCTTGAATATATCTAATGAACTGACCCCAACAGCTTAGAATTCCACAGGTTACAAGTCTCTGGTTGAAGAAATTCTTCCTGATCTCAGTTCTCAGGCTTACTTCTTATTGTTAGACTATGCCCCCAAGTTCTGGACTTTGGCGCAGCATGGTGGCTCAGTGGTTACCACTGCTGCCTCATAGCACTAGGGATCTGGGTTCGATTCCACCCTCAGGTGACTGTCTGTGTAGAGTTTGCACATTCTCCCTGTGTCTGTGTTGGTTTCCTCCTACAGTGCAAAGATATGCAGGCTAGGTGAATTGGCCATGCTAAATTACTCGTAGTGTGCAGGGATGTGTAGGTTAGGTGGATTAGCCAAGGGAAATGCAGGGTTATAGGGTAGCGGGGAGAGGTGGTCTTTGGAGAGTTGGTGTAGTCTCACTGGGCCGAATAGCCTGTTCCCATACAGTAGGGATTCTTCTATGAAATCCCCCAAAAATCGAGAACATTCTTCTTACGTAAATACTCACAAAACCAAATGTTTAAATTTTCTTGGGTTCTAATAAGCTTCAGATTTTAGGCTCTTTTAGATAGGATAATGGTTAATGAGGAAGGTTTAATAAATAATCTCAGACTAAAAGAACCCCAAAGAAACAGTGACCATAACATGGTGGACTTTCACTTTCAGTTTGCAAGTGAGTAACTTGGGCAAGAAATAACTATGTTAAATGTAATTAAGGATAATGTCAAAGTGATGAGGGCAGAGTTGTCTGAGGTGGATTGAGGAAGGAGTTTAGCAGAACAGACAGTTAAAGAGCAATTAGGAGAAAGTGGGGACTGCAGATGCTGGAATTCAGAAATGAAAATGTGTTGCTGGAAAAACGCAGCAGGTCAGGCAGCATCCGAGGAGTGAGTCGACGTTTTGATCATAAGCCCTTCATCAGGACTGTCGGGGCAGCGGCTCAAGGCGGTAGGGAGATAGATGGGAGGGGGTGGGGCTGGGGAGGGGGCTGAGAATGCAATAGGTAGATGAAGGTGGGGATGATAGTTTATCTACCTATCGCATTCCTAGCTACCTTTCCCCCAGCCCCACCCAACCCCCTCCCATTTATCTCTCTACCCTCTTGAGCTACTCTCCCCCCCCCCCCCCCATTCCTGATGAAGGGCTTATCATTGAAATGTTGACTCTCCTGCTCCTCGGATACTGCCTGACCGGCTGTGCTTTTCCAGCATCACACTTTTTGACAGTTAAAGAGTAATGTCATACATTTAAAAAATAATTCACGATTCACAACAAAGATACATCCCAATGAGGATGAAAAAGTCAAGGAAAGGGATCTACTAACAGGGTTAATCAAGGAAATTCAGCATAGTATTGAATTGAAAGAAGACAATAAACGATAGACAATAGACAATAGATGCAGGACTAGGCCATTTGACCCTTCGAGCCAGCACCAACCATTCATTATGATCATGGCTGATCATCCACAATCAGTATCCTGTTCCTACCTTATCCCCATAACCCTTGATTCCACTATCTCTGAGAGCTCTATCCATCTCTTTCGAGAAAATATCAAGAGACTTGGCCTCCACTGCCTTCTGGGGCAGAGCATTCCATTGACGTAAAAGCTGCGGTCAGTGTGATAGGTTGAAATGTACCCATTTTAATGCAAGAAATGTCAGGAATAAGGGTGATGAATTTAGAGCATGAATCAGTACTTGGAACTATGATATTGTAGCCATTACAGAGACTTGGATGACATAGGGGCAGGGATGGTTGTTGGACGTTCCAGGGTTTAGATGTTTCAAAAGGAATAGGGAGGGAGGTAAGAGAAGTGGGAAAGTAGCATTGTTAATCAGGGATAGTAGGACAGTTGCAGAAAGGGAGTCTGTCCCTAGTTCAAATGGTTTGGATGGAGCTGTTTTTGTCAGGAAAGGTTCCTGAGTAAATAGGCTGACCAGCTGAGAGGCCATGTTGGATTTGGTGCTTGGCAACAAATACAGGTCAGATATCAGATCTCTCAGTGGTCACAACTCCCTGACCTTTACTATAGTTGTGGAGAGGGATAGGAGCAGATGGTATTGGAAAGCATTTAATTGGGGGAGGGGAATTGCAATGCTATTAGGCAGTAACTGGGGCGCCTAAATTGGGAACAGATGTTCTCAGGGAAATACATGACAGAAATGTGTAGGTTGTTTAGGAAGCGCTTGCTAATAGTGCAGGATAGGTTTGTCCCACTGAGGCATGGAGGGGATGATAGGGTGAAGGAATCTTGGGTGATAAGGGATGTGGAACATCTAGTCAAGAGAAAGAAGGAAGCTTACTTAAGGCTGAGGAAGCAAGGATCCCCACCTCTTCCTCCGCTACATTGATGACTGCATTGGCGCCACCTTGTGCTCCCGCGAGGAGGTTGAGCAATTCATCAACTTCACCAACACATTCCACCCTGACCTTAAATTTACCTGGACCATCTCTGACACCTCCCTCCCCTTCCTGGACCTCTCCATCTCCATTAAGGATGATCGACTTGACACCAACATCTTTTACAAACCCACTGACTCCCACAGCTACCTGGATTACACCTCTTCCCACCCTACCTCCTGCAAGAATGCCATCCCATATTCCCAATTCCTCCGCCTCCGCCGTATCTGCTCCCAGGAGGACCAGTTCCACCACAGAACACACCAGATGGCCTCCTTCTTTAGAGACCGCAATTTCCCTTCCCACATGGTGAAAGATGCCCTCCAATGCATCTTGTCCACATCTCGCACCTCAGACCCCACCCCTCCAACCGTAACAAGGACAGAACCCCCGGTGCTCACCTTCCACCCTACCAACCTTCGCATAAACCAAATCATCCGCCGACATTTCTGCCACCTCCAAACAGACACAACCACCAGGGATATATTTCCCTCCCCACCCCTTTCCACCTTCCGCAAAGATCGTTCCCTCCGTGACTACCTAGTCAGGCCCAAGCCCCCCAACAACCCACCTTCCTGTCCTGGCACCTTCCCCTGCCACCGCAGGAACTGTAAAACCTGCGCCCACACCTCCTCCTTCACCTCCATCCAAGGCCCCAAAGGAGTCGTCCACATCCAAAGTTTTAGCTGCACATCCGCCAATATAATTTATTGTATCCGTTGCTCCTGATGCGGCCTCCTCTACATTGGGGAGACTGGATGGCACCTAGCAGAAGCTTTAGAGAACATCTCTTTGACACCCACACCAATCAACCACATTGCCCTATGGCCCAACATTTCAACTCCCCTTCCCACTCAGCCTAGGACATGGAGGTCCTGGGCCTCCTTCACCGCCGCTCCCTCACCACCAGATGCCTGGAGGAAGAACGCCTCATCTTCCGCCTTGGAACACTTCAACCCCAGAGCATCAATGTGGACTTCACCAGTTTCCTCATTTCCCCTTCCCTCACCTCACCCTAGTTCCAAACTTCCAGCTCAGCACTGTCCCCATGACTTGTCCTACCTGCCTATCTTCCTTTCCACCTATCCACTCCACCCTCCTCTTTAACCTAACACCTTCATCCCACCCCCACTCACCCATTGTACTCTTTGCTACCTTCCCCACCCTCCTCTCTGACCTATCACCTTCATCCCCACCCCCACTCACCTATTGTACTCTATGCTACTTTCTCCCCACCCCCACCCTCCTCTCATTTATCTCTCCACCCTTCAGGCACTCTGCCTCTATTCCTGATTAAGGACTTTTGCCCAAAACGTCGATTTTCCTGCTCTTCGGATGCTGCCTGAACTGCTGTTCTTTTCCAGCACCACTTTAATCCAGAATCTGGTTTCCAGCGTCTGCAGTCATTGTTTTTACTGAAGCAAGGATCAGACAGGGCTCTAGAGGGTTACAAAGTAGCCAGGAAGGAACTGAAGAATGGACTTAGGAGAGCTAGAAGGGGGCATGAAAAAGCCTTGGAGGGTAGGATTAAGGAAAACCCCAAGGTGTTCTACACTTATATGAGGAACAAGCGGATGGCCAGAGTGAGGGTAGGACTGATCAGGGATAGTGGAGGGAACTTGTCCGTGGAGTTGGAGGAAGTAGGGGAGGTCCTTAATGAATACTTTGCTTCAGTATTCACTGCTGAGAGGGACCTTGTCATTTGTGAGGACAGTGTGAAACTGACTGATATGCTCAAACAGGTTGATGTTAAGAAGAAGGACATGCTGAATATTTTGAAAAACATAAGGATAGCTAAGTCCCCTGGGCCAGATAGAATATACCCAAGGTTACTACAGGAAGCGCGGGAAGAGATTGCTGCACCTTTGGCGATGATCTTTGCACCCACACTGTCCACTGGAGTAGTGCCAGATGATTGGAGGATGGTAAATGTTATTCGCTTGTTCAAGAAAGAGAATAAAGGTAATCCTGGGAATTACAGACCAGTCAGTCTTTTGCCTGTGGTGAACAAATTACTGGAGAGGATTTTGAGAGACAGGATTTATGATTATTTGGAAAACCATGGTATGATTAGAGATAGTCAGCATGGCTTTTGTGAGGGGCACCTCATGCCTCATAAGCCTTACTAAATTCTTTTGGATGTGACAAAACATGTTGATGAAGGTAGAGCAATGGATATGGAATACTTGGATTTAGCAAGGCATTTGATAAGGTTCCCCATAGTAGGCTCATTCAGAAAGTATGGAGGCATGGGATACAGGGAAATTTGGCTGTCTGGATACAGTATTGGCTGGCCCATAGAAGACAGAGGGTGGTAGAGTCATAGAGTTGTACAGCACGGAAACAGACCCTTCAGTCCAACTTATCCATGCTGATCAAGTATCTTAAATTAACCTAGTTCCATTTTCCACACTTGGAATATTGTGTTGAGTTCTGGTTGCCTCATTATTGGAAGAATGTGGAAGCTTTAGAGAGGTTGCAGAGGAGATTTATCAGGATGCTGCCCGGACTGGAGGGCATGTCTTACAAAGAAATGTTGAAGAAGCTAGGGCTTTTCACATTGGAGTGAAGAAGGGTGAGAGGCAACTTTGAAAGAAGTGTGCAAGGTGATGAGAGGCATAGACAGAGTGAGTGTATAGTCAGAGACTTTTTCCCATGGCAGAAATGGCTATCATGAGATGACATAATTTTAAGGTGATTGGAGGAAGGTTTAGGGGAGAGGTCAGGGGTAGGTTCTTTACACAGAGAGTGATGGGTGTGTGGAATGCATTGCCAGCTGTCGTAGTAGAGTCAGATACATTATGGACATCTTGGATACACACATGGATGATAGTAAAATGAAGGGTATGCAGGTTAGTTTGATCTTAAGAGTAGGATAAAAGGTCAGCACGACATCGGGGCTGAAGGGCCTGTAATATTCTGTTTTCTATGTTCTAAAATGTGGAAGAGATAGTGGTAGAGGTTTGGAAAAGTTTTAAAAGTGAACAGAAGATGAACAAAAAGCGATAAAGATGGAGAAAGTAAACAACGGAAGCAAGCGAGCAAATAGTATAAAAATGAATAGTAAAACCTTATTTGAACGTACAAAAGGAAAAGTGAAGCTGAACCTAAATGCAGATTCCTTAGAGAGAGTGGTGATAGAACAAGCAAATGGTATGGCAGTTAATACTTTGCATCAGTTTTCGTGGTATAGGACACTAACAGAATTCAAAATCTACTAAATAATCGAGGGGTTATGGGGAAGAGGCAAATCTGAAATAAACAAAAAAAAAAATCAATAATTAGGGTTTTCAGAGAAAGCAAGAGTGAATCTAATAAGAACAATGCATGAGAAGTCCTGTGGACTACTGGGCCTTAATCCTAGGATTTTAAAAAAAGTAACAAAGATAGTTACTGCACTGATGGTAATCCTCTAAGAATCCTTAGAGTCTTCCAGAATAGTGAAAACTGCCAATGTAACGTCTTTATTTAAATGTTAGGGAGCCAAAAGACAGGCACGTAAATGTTAGTCATCTTAACATCTATTATTAGAAAGCTGCTCAAGTCAAATATAAAGGATGTAGTAGTGAATCATTCAAAAGAAATACACAATATGGCTCAATCAGATTCAAAATGGCTCTATCAAGAGGAAATCATGCCTGACCAATCTATTCTTTGGGGAGCTAACAAACAGGATAGATAAAGGGGAAAACACTAAATGTAGTACATTTGGCATTTGATAAGGTACCACACATAAACCTATTCAACCAGGTCAGAGCCAAAGTTGTTGGGAGTCGTCTATTAGCAAAGATGGTGTTGGCTAACTAATAGAAGACAGCAAGTTGAGCATTTCAGATAGCAACCTGTAACTAATAGAGTCCCACAAGCATGAATGCCAAGGGCACAATTATTTACAATAAACATTAATGAGTTGGATGAGGAAAGTGAATGTACTATTAACAAATCTACAGATGACCCAAAAATACATGGGAAAACAAGTAGTGAGTAAAATACAAAGGATCTTGGTAGATGTGGGGAAATTTCAGAAAGCTGCAGTGTAGAGGAATTTGAGAATCTTTGAGCATAATCACAAAAAACTAGCAGCTGAGTTCATTGGGTATTGGGAAGGCAAATGGAAAGCTCTCATTCATTTCAAAGAGAGTGAAATATAAGAGTAGGAGTCTAACTAAAACTATACAAGGCACTAGTCAGAGACCTCTAAAATACTGTGGTCTGTTTTGGGCCCTTTAGCTAAGAATTTTTTATGAAGTAAGGTTGAGCTTGTGCTCATTGGTGTTTAGGAGAATGAGAAACACAAGATTCTTAGGGGGACTTGACAGTGTGGATGTGGAGAAGTTGTTTCAACTCGTGAGAGTTTAGGGATCAGAGAACATATTTTCAGAATAAGGGGGTGGACATTTAAGACAGAGATGAGGAGGAATTTCATCTCTGAGGGTTGTTAAATTGTGGAATTGTTTACCACAGACAGCTGTTGAGGTTGGGTCATGATGTATATTCAGTGCTGATTTTTAAACAGTAAGGGAATCAAACGTTATGGGGAAGAGGCAGGAAAGTGGAAGTGGAAGTGATTATTAGATCAGCCATGATCCCATTGAATGGTGGAGCAGAATCAATGGGCTGAATGGCCTACTGCTGCTCCTATATGTTATGGTCTTTTCAATTGATGTATCAAGCAAAGATATTTTCCATTGCAGTTGATCTGGATTATTGGTATGAGTGTTCTTAACTACAATCTCCTTTATTTACTGCCTCAGGTTTGGAATCATTCCTGTCATCCAGCATTTACATTGATTCCTGTGTTGTCTTAATCCTAGATTCAGGAAGAAGTTTTAGACTTGAAATTATCATTAAATCACTAAGTATCTTTGGAACATCTGGACATTAAGGACCCTTCCAGCAGACTCCTGCTCGTTGACTACAGCTCCACCTTCACTGTTATCCCCTCCAGGCTGATCTCAAACTGTGACCTTGGTCTCGGCTCCGGCCCCTGCAATTGGATCCCCAGCTTCCTGACCCACAGACAGCAATCAGTGAAGGTGGTAACTGCACCTCCTCCACAATAACACTCAACACTGGGACCCCACCCCCCTCCAAGGATGTGTCCTCAGCCCCTACTGCACTACCTACACATCCATGACTGTGTTGCCAAATTCCAAATGAATACCATCTACAGGTTTGCTGCCAACACCACCATAGTGGGACAGATACCTAACAATGACGAGTCACAATACAAAAGGGAGAGAGGGCTTGGTGACCTGGTGCAATGGGAACAACCTCTCTCTCAACATCAGCAAAACTAAAGAACTGATCATTGACTTTAAAAATAGATTTCTTACAGTGTGTAAACACCGACCCTCCGAAGAGCAACCCACCCAGACCCATTCCCCTACATTTACCCCTTCACCTAACACTATGGACAATTTTGCATGGCCAATCCACCTGACCTGCACATTTTTGGACTGTGGGAAGAAACTGGAGCACCCGGAGGAAACCCACGCAGACAGGGGGAGAATGTGCAAACTCCACACAGACAGTTGCCCAAGGCAGGAATTGAACCTGGGTCTCTGGCGCTGTGAGGCAGTAGTGCTAACCACTGTGCCACCGTGTTGCCCAGGAGAATATGCCCCCATCTACATCAACAGAGCGGAGGTTGAGAGGGTGGAGAGCATTAAGTTCCTCAGAGTGATGATAACCAACAACCTGTCCTGGGGTTCCCACGTAGATGCAACATTCAAGAAGGCACAACATCTCTTCTTCCTCAGGCAACCCGACATGTTCATAAGGACCCTCACGAATTTCTACAGATGCACCATAGAAAGCATACTGTCCGAGCTAATACCTTCTTTATAATGTCTATGATACTCACTATCCATTCAAGATAAAAGGGAATAGGATGCATTTTCTTCAAGGACAGTGAAATCTCCCACCCAGAGTGCAATGTGGACCTTTGTCACCCTCAATACTTCCTGCAAGTGTCATTCAACATGGAGTACCAATTCCTCAGCCGAGGGGGGATGGCACATGGTAATTAGAAGGAGATTTCCTTGCCCATGTTTAACCTGATGCTATGAGACTTCATGGAGTCCAAAGTCAATGTTGAGGACTCCCAAGACAATTTCCTCTCAACTATATACCACTCTGTCACACCTCTACTGGGCCTGTTCCACTGGTGTCCTGCCTCTGTTACTACCTGTCTGGATGCATTCAGGGATCTGTGGATGTACACACCATGGTTCCTCTTATCCTGCATACTTCCTAGAATCCTAACATTCACATGTACTCTCTTGCCTTGTCAGTCCTCCCATCACCTCAAACAATCTGTTTACAAAATGGTCCATTATACAAAAGGTTATTGTTCTGGTTTGAAATAAAAGAATCAAAACTCTGATTTATTTATATATCGAAACCATACAAATAAATAAATCTGAAATTAGTTACCATCTCTAAATAATCACCTTGTAAAGTCAAATTTAGTCATGGCACAAACCAGTTCCAGATGTGACTTCTCACATTAAAGGAACCAATTGTCAATATTCAATGTTGAAAATATTTCCAACATTGCAGCAGAGCAGCAACTTAGCTAATGAATTTTTAAAATCAATTTTTAAAGTTTTATTAAGTTCTTTATTTTTTACCTTCAGAAGTTTTATAGATAAAAAGTACTTCTTCAAAACACTTAAAAATAAATCTTCCAGGGATTAGCAAGATTTCATAATGAAACTTACATTCTTTGTCCAATTGATAATGTCTGTGATATTCAAGATAAAAGGGAACAGGATGGATTTTCTTCAAGTATCTTTTAAAGCTGGTGTTGTAAATTGGATATGTTAATGTGTCACTCTTTAGACAAAAGCATAACCTTCCTTTTTGGCTTTATGGATCCCATTCTATTCATTAAGACTGCTGCTGATTTAGATATCTGAAGGCTACAATTGAAAGAAACTCATTAGGGATTTAGATTGAAGAAAATGATCAGTCCACCTCTTGGGGTGATAAATCAGCTTCCAAATCTTTCAGATATGACATATCTGGTCCGCTAGATGGGTTTCTGCAGGAGGCCGATTAATGAAGTTAAAAAGGATAAAAAGGGAGACTTGTCTCCTCTCAGGTGCCTCAGGTTCTGTCCACAAAACGCCTTTAGCTTGAGGCAGGACTAGTGCAAGAATGAATGCCTCCGTTTACATAGCTCTGTTTATTTCTGTGTTGTTCTCCGTAGAACTCACCATTTCATCTGCTGTGGGACAGTTGGAAGAAAGCAAGGTGCTGCAGAATGACTTTAACCAAGAAATGTTGGCAAACACTGGTCTACCAAAGCAACCGAGGTCTTCAGGCTTGTTCAAACCCTATCAGCTCCTGCAGCCGGACAAAGTAAACTCAGAAGTATGACTTATTACAGTAAACTCTTGCTTAAAATATTTAACTGATTCTTTCATTATCAGAAGGAAAATGTGTTCAATTAACCTTAAAATGTTTTAACATAAGTTGTTAATGTTTATTTGCTCCTTCAGCCTTCAAGGACACATCAGGAAGTTATTTGGGAGATTGAGCAGCTCCCTCTTGTTTGAGGAGTAGTCTTAATGGGGCAAATAAGGAAAACCAGTTTCCACTGCCAGAGGGTTATTTGGTTCATTGTGTAGTATTTAACAAATTCTCTTTTTATAGTTCCTATTGTATCGGTTTCTACTACCTTTATAGGCAAAACATGCCAGCTCACAATATTTTCTCAGCTCCTGCACTCTATCTAATAGCAATTACCTTAAATCTGTGCCCCCTAGTTACTGATCTTCTGGAAACAACTTCTTGTTACATATTCTATGAAATGCTTGCAACTTTGTTCACCACCATTATTACTTTAAGCTTTCTCTATTGTGAGAAGAGTTCCAGTTACTCTAGACTTGCCTCATCCCACTATCTACCTTTATAGCTCCCTCTCTGATAGTTCTCCACTTGTCCCTTTGTTAAACTTGAAAGGGTTCAGAAAAGACTTACAAGGATGTTGCTAGGGTTGCATAGTTGACAGACTGAGTAGGCTGGGGCTGTTTTCCCTCGAGTGTCGGAGGCCGAGGGGTGACCCTATAGTAGTTTATAAAATCACGAGGGGCATGGATAGGGTAAATATACAAGGTCTTTTGCTTGGGGTGAGGGTGCCCAGAACTAGTGGGTTCTTCAGCATCAAGACTGAGCAGGGAAAGATTTAAATGGGACCATAAGGGACAATGTTTTCATGCAGAAGGTAGTGTGTGTATGGAATGAGCTGCCAGAGGAAGTGATGGAGGCTGGTACAATTACAGCTTTTAAAAGGCACCTAGATGGGTATTTGAATAGGAAGGGTTTACAGGGATATGGGCCAATGCTAGCAATTGGGACTAGATTAATTTAGGATATCTGGTCAGCATGGAAGAGTTGGAGCGAAGGGTCTGTTTCTATGTTGCATATCTCTACGACTCTGTGTTAAAGTCAGTGTCACAGATCACAATTGTTTTGCCTACTATAAGGTCTCTATCTTTGGATTGATGTTCAGTTTGCCCTCTTTACAATCCTTTGAAATGACCTCGGTGTTCTATCCACACAGGATATGCTAGAACAATGCAAGTTTTTGTTGTTGCAAAAATCACTCTTGTCTTTGGTCTAGGATTTAGGTTTTGGAATGGACCCCAAAATTATTCAACCACCTTTTATGGCTGCTGGCCAGAGATTTTTTAAACGACTTTTCACCTTGCATGAGCCAATGAAAAAGCCTCTGTACCTCTCAGCCAAGAGGATGGATGCTCCCGAAAACTCCAATCAACTGGAACAGTTTGAGATGTTAGAGGCACATCGAGCCAATAACGATGGAGAAAATGGAGCTCTGCTTCCTGTGGGCAGGAGAGATTTTGACAGTAAGTGGCATGCTGAAATGGCTGTTGAGTTGATATACCGGGGGAAGATGGGCAAGTTGCAGAATATTATTAATTGAGCAATCTGCATCGGTTTTAATTTTGATTCACACGAATTTGCTTCATTTTCCAAAGCTTCTGTAGCTGGTGGATACATTATTCAGTAGTTTTATCTCCTGTGGTGACTGACCCCAGAATGTCACTTTTCTAGATGAATCCAGTCTGTCCAAAACTGCAAATGGCCAGAAACTGTTTACCCCATACCAGTATGTAGACTAGCTTACAAACACCAATCACATCATCTTTTGTGTCATTTTGGCACCCACACAAGAATCAGGGAGGGGTGGGGAGCTCAAAACCTGGTGTTGAACGTAGGAATATGAATAGGATTTTATTTGATTTGATGTATTACTGTCAGCTGTACAGAGGTACAGTGCAAAGTATTGTCTTATGTGCTTCACAGGAAGTTAGTACCATAAAAAAGTGCAACAGGGTAGCAGAACAAAGTGCAGGATACAACGGTTGAGTAGGCCATTCAGCCCATCAAATCCACCTTGTCATTCAACATAATGGCCAAATAAATACCTCTTTTACACACCTATCCCCATTCCTTAGGCACGGGACCGCAGTCAATGAGGCAACACAGTACTGAGGGAGTGCTGCACACTAGCAGGTTCACCTTTCAGATGAGAAATTAAAATCAAAGTCTGGCAGCATTATATTCAAGCTCAGTATATTTAAGAGGGAGCTGGACATGGCCCGTACAGCTAAAGGGATCATGGAGTATGGAGGGAAAATGGGAATGGGATACTGAAACTGTGTGACCAGCCATGATCAAACTTGATAATGGTGAAAGTTCAAAATGGCCTAACCCTGCACCTATTTTCTATATCAGTCCCAGGTCAAAATTTAACTGACTGTTTACCATCCTGGCAGTTGTAAAACACAAATGTTGGAAATCTGGCTCCCACATATATCTGCACAGCAGTGGGACTGAAAATTCAAAATTATACCATTAAGAGAGTTGATGAAAGAGCATAGCTCTTTGTATCCATAATAGGGCTTTCCAAAATCAACTCTCATCAATACTGTTACAGCATCAAACAAAAACTGCAATGTCTCACAACATTTTGTGTCTGTTACTCTAAGTTGTGTTGGGCAGGTCACCAGACAGAAATTGCTTGTTTTTTTTTCCAAAATACTGCCTTGGGATTGCCAGCATCTAATGTGTGGTTCAGGGCCTTGATTTAATATCTCTTATATGAAAGATGTTACCTCCAAAAGCAGAGCACTGGGACAAGAGGAAGCCATTTCAGCCCCTCAAGTTAGTGGTCATTCATTTTGATTACAGTTGGTATGTATCTGGACTCCATCTACCACTCCAGTAAAACCTAGATCCAAATATCTAAGGTTTTATTTTGAAAATTTCAATTGATTTACCCACGCTCTCCCCCGCCATCCCCGCACTACAACCCACTCAGTTTCAAGAGATTGTTGGAGGGTTAAAGAGAGTGTTCCAGATCCCCACAACTCCTTTTGTAAAGGGAGTGCTTCCTGACTGTAGTTCCAAATGGCTTTCATTTTAAAATTAAAGTGCCTTGTTTTGCTTTATGTAGGTGGTTCTAGATTGATTCCCTGCCTACTCAGAATCTAAAAAGGTTACAGGAGAGATAGACAAGAACGAGCATCCAATACACAAGCAAATCCACCACGGTCTTATTGACTAGCAGAGCATGGTGGAGGGCTGAATGGCCTATTCCTCTTCCCAATTTAGACGTTTAGACTCTCCCAGGCACCCACAACCAGGGGAAAGAGTGTTTCTACCCATAGATTCCGTTTTTTTTTTGTAAAAAAGGTAACCCACCACCAAATCACCCAAATAATCTATTCACCAAATCAACAATTAACAAGCACTGTACCAGGGGCAAAGCAACAACAAAAGTGAAGGCAGAGAAGGATGAGACGAAGAAGACTAAATTAAAATGGTGTTAGCAGGGGAAGAGAACGCACACCAGCCCTTATGGTGCCCATCTCTAATGGTCTTACAGGCACTGGATGCTCCCTCCCATGCCTGGGCACCCAGGCACAAACATATACTCTGAAGAATCTTAGAGTCCCTACAGTCTGGAAATAGGCCATTCAACCCAATGAGCCCACAGTGGCCCTCCGAAAAGCATCCCACCCAGACCCATCCCTCTACCCTATCTCTGTAACCCTGCATTTCCCTACAGCCTATGCACAATCTACAAATCCCTGAACATTATGGGGTAATGCAGCATGGCCAATCCACCCTAACCTGCACATCTTTGGACTGTAGGAGGAAACCGAAAGAAACCCTCGCAGACACAGGAAGAACATGCGACAGATTCCACCTGAGGGTGGAATCTAACCCAGGTCCCTGGTGCTGAGGCAACAGTGCTGACCACCAAGCCACCCTCAAGAGGGGCAGATAGTAGGGAATGACTCTCCCCTGCACGGCCTAATGCCTAGATCAGTTGACTACTTTAACTAGGCCCAGGAGCAGGCTTAAAATGCATTAAAAATCAACCACATTAATTCGTTCACCCCTTTATCTAAACGCAAGAATGTACAAATCCATAACTGTGGCCTTATAACATTCCCTTGAGAGACAGTATCATTTGGAAGGGTCTAACTGTATTGGAGAAAAAGCCTCGAGGATTGCAACTTCATCGGACTCAGGAGACCTGGGGTTCAAGTCCCAATTCAAAAAAGGTATAAACAAGCTGCAGTCCAGGATCTCATTCTCAACTCTTTCTATTTTCTTTCCTCTATCACAGTGCTCCGTTGCATGCTGGGAAGAGTTTATCGACCCTGCTGGCAAAACTGACCGCCTGGTTACAGCCTCAATATTTGGTGAAACTTTAACACCCCGTTATCAGACTGTGACTGTGCATTCATAAGTGATTGAAACCGTGCACTTAGACTTGTGATTTATTCTGCATCTTTTAAACAGTGAAAGCTTTAAAGCTGAAATTGTTATTGAACTGGTTAGTGTATTTAAAAAAATAAAATTTTGAACATCCTATGTTCATAATCACAAGAGAGTGTTGCCTGTGTACTGCATTTTGAAAACAAGTAAGTTCACACAAATTACACAACTGATCAATGACTTTTGACATTTGAAAATCTCATCTAGTTTTGAAAAGAGGACAGAAAAAAAAATCCTAAACCCGAAAGAAATTGGTGAGTTTTGATTGTCCAGCAATTAACTTATTCTTGGCCTTAGTTCGGACAGTCTTTGTAGTCTTCCCCATTTTCCTCTCCAGTGAGGCAGGGGGACAGTTAGGTAGTTCATTTTCACAGCCCATATCATTATCAAATTCCATGCATTTCCACTTTGACACCTTCCTGCTGCCTTTCCGATTTCCAACTTCCTCATTCCTAGCTTTCCCGAGAATTGCTTCATATCCTCGTTTCCTTGGTAATTCCAACTGCCCTGCCGATGGTGGTAATATTTGAGAGGATTCAACTTGAAGGGAACAGAGAAGAGGAGGGAAATCTTAAAATTAGACAATGCCAGGCAAGTTCCAAATTTTAAATTATAAAGTAAATTACTCAACATTTCTCCAGTGTATTTAAGGATGGGGAATAAACACTGGCTAAACCAACAACAGCCATATCCCACTGATATAGCCCTGCAAAATTCTATATCTTTACGCAAAATTCCAGGTTGTAACAACTTGCTGCCTGAAAGCCATAATATTCTATATAGGAGCAGAAGTAGGCCATTCAGCCCATTGAGTTCAGTCCATTATTCAATGAGATTTGGGGTGATAGAACATTACAACGCAGTACAGGCCCTTCAGCCCTCAATGTTGCACCGACCTTGAAACCAATCTGAAGCCCATCTCACCTACACTATTCCATTGTCATCCATATGTTTATCCAATGACCATTTAAATGCCCTTAAAGTTAATGAGTCTACTACTGTTGCAAGCACTGCATTCCATGCCCTTAGTACTCAGAGTAAAGAAACTACCTCTGATATCTGTCCTATATCTATCACCCCTCAATTTAAAGCCATGTCCCCTCATGTTAGCCTTCATCTGAGGAAAGGCTCTCACTGTCCACCTTATCTAACCCTCTGATTATCTTAGATGTCTCTAAGAAGTCACCTTTCAACCTTCTTTTAATGAAAACAGCCTCAAGTCCTTCAACCTTTCCTCGTAAGACCTTCTCTCCACATCCTAGTAAATCTCCTCTGAACCCTTTCCAAAGCTTCCATATCCTTCCTATAATGCAGTGAAAAGAACTGTATGCAATACTTTAAGTGCAGATCTGATCACCCACAACTCCACTTTCCTGCCTTTCCCCCATAACCCTGGATTCTTTCCCGATTAAAAATCTCAGCCTTGAATAGATTTAAATGGCGCAGCCCAGTCAGCCTTCTACAGTAAAGAATTCCACAGCTTATTTTGCTTAAGATCTGGAATTCCTGACCCAAACCTCTAACTCTCACCCTTTAGTACTTTATTCACTGGAATTTAGAAGAATGAGGGAAGATCAAAATGAGGTATTCCAGATGATAAAAAGGTGTGGATAAAATAGATGTGGAGCAGATGCTTTCTCTTGTGGGCATTCTCAGGTGAGAAGTCATAGCCTTAGGATAAGGGTAACAAATTTAAAACAGAGGGTTGCGAATCTGTGGAATTTGCAACCCCAAAGTGGGTTGGATGCTGGGACAGGGAGTACATTTAAGGAGTTGGATTTTTCATTGGTATTCGGTTGAAGGGTTATGGGGAGAAGGCAGGAAAATGGGGGTGAGAAATATATCAGCCATGATCGAAAGGTAGAGCAGTCTCAATGGGCTGAATGGCCTCATTCTGCTCCTACATCTTATGAACTTCTGAAAAATCCATCTCTTTACCAAAAACTTCTGGTCACCTGCCTTAAAGTCTGCTTCTGTGGCTCAGACTTTTTTCCTTTTCCCTGAAAACTCTCCTGAAGAACCTTGGGATGTTTGACCAATCTAAAGGTGCTGCATCAATCCAAGTTGTTGTTGTGTCCTCTGCTTCCCGACACTCCTGCTGGTGGAAATCATTTCCAAACAGCCAATCAAATAGCTTCTGAGGAGTGTGACATGACCCCACAGAGGAGATTATCCCACAGTGTTAAATAACTCCTGCATGAAGGAGGACTTCCTAACAGCAGACCTTAACTGGTTTTCCATCAACTGTTGTCCCACATTCTCTTGCATGAGGTGAAGTTTAACCATTCCATTTTCATACATCTCTATTGGGGAGCTCTCACCCACTGTCTAAGGCTGTAAGGTTTAACACCCTGTCCTCCTGTATTTCAGCTCTAATACTAAGACTTGCACTACTTAGCTATTTACCGATGTTCGGGAAAACTAACACCCGTGTATTCCAAAATTACTTCCCAAAAAAGTTGCATATTTGAGATCATTAATTACTTCGTTAGCTCCTACATTGTGTGGGGGGAGTTAGAAAGTAGAATGGATGGAAATGGGCAATCCACTCCCATGGAATTGTCACTTTGGGGAGATGCAGGTGTGTGTGTACACACGTATGCTTGCAATCAGTTTCATGCAGCAGTTATACATCATAGTAGCTGCCTCACACCCACAATTGTTCTATTTCCATTTCCACCATGGCTGGAAAATTTTGAATTTATTAAAATTCAGGAATATAAAGCTACTCTAATGATGACCTATTTAAAACCCATCTGATTCATTGGAAACCTCCAGGCAAGGAAATCTGCCATCCTTACCTGGTCTGATCTAACTGGACTCCAGTCACACAGCAATGGGTTTGACCATCTGGATAGTAGGAATGGGCAATAAATGGTGGCCCAGCCAGACTGTTTAAGGATGACAGATCTCCTTCTCTGGAGGGTTTCAGTCAATCAGATTTTGTTTTTTTTTAAAAACGATTGATGGTCATCATTAAAATACCTTTCTCTTCTAGAATTTTATTAAGTTCAAATTTAACCAGCCATGAGTAAATATAATAAAAACTTCATCAACATATTCTTTTTCTTTCTCCTTGGTGTTTATTCAGCTTCCCCTTAAAATGTATCTATTCTAACAAAGGATCAGGAGTAGACCATCCAGTCCCTAAAGACTGTTCCACTATTCAATTTGATCATGGTGGATCAGATTTCCCCCCCATTCACGTTCTACCCCTGATATTCTTGATAAGCAAGGCAGTCAAAGGTTGCGTCTACGTTTTCAAACATTTCCAAAAGATTCACCACACACAGAAAAAATCCTCACCTGTCTTAAACAGAGACCCAACTTATTTTGAAACAGCAATCTTTGGTTCAAGGCTCCCCCACAAGAGGGGATCTCTTTACCACATCCAGTCAAAATGGGAGGACCTTTTCTGTTTCAATTAAATCAGTTTTTACTCCGGTGGACACCTGTCCAACCTTGCCTCAGACATACAGCCCTTTCCAATTGCTGTTTACTCAACCACTCCTCATCCTCATCCCACTTTGGCTCTAAAAGGCATTCTAGTTTTTGGATTTAACAGCAATCAATGCTGGACTACAGCAACACTAAACCAACAGGCCACAGGTCTCCTAGAAACGGAAAAGGAAAGCTGGAAGTAATATGCAACAGTCCCTTTAAAAGCTAAATCGTTGCGTGCAGCCAATTTTGTCAAGGAATTTAAAACGTTTTGCACGATATTTGTCATGTGTGTACACAGCCCCACAATAGGAAAGAGCAGAGATAGCAAACATCAAAACATTTTGCATCACACAAAGACCTGCAACTTTACAATAGTACAGTAATATGGGCCTCGAAGATCACAGCTGTAAATTCTCTATGGGGTTTCTCCACAGTCAATTGATTAACGAGTTGCTTTGGGCATAAGTTGCTGTGAAGAGAATGTTAACCCTGTAGGGTTTTCCAGTGGTCAAAATTTGCAACTGCACTGTGACCGTTGACATAGGAGAATTGAAAGGAAGGTATTGGCATAGTAACTGACAATAGTCAGTGTTGACATAAAGAAGCTGACAAGCAAAGATTGTGGACAAAGTTTTCAACCTGGTGATTTTTGGCTTAAGTAAAAAAAAAAAAGTAGATTTATGATGCTATCCCTTTACCTTCAATAGATTCATCACAGAAGATCGTGACAGCTGGTCTTGGCGCAGGTTGGACACAAGTTGGAGCCTGACCAAAGCTGAGATCATTACGATGTTTGATATTTGCTGCAGATTCATCTTTATATGTACAAGCAAACTGTGACTTAATTAAAGTATGCTTCACCTGAAATATTCAAATAAAATCTCATTAGCGGCACTGAGCACATAGCTGTCCCATGTTGTGGGGAAGACAAAACCCCCTCAATATTTTAAGATAGCCTAGAACCCAACCTTTTATTTTTTTTAAAAGGCAACTGTAAAGCATTGTGTTCCAGATATAAATCAATTGGTCAAACTGCCTGGCTTAAAGTAAAACATACTTTATTCTTATGCTAAGATACAAACAAAAGAAATAAGAATTGGACCTAGCTAACTCTATTGGAAAACTTAGCAAACTAATAAATTTTTTAATGACTAAACAGTAAATGTTGTAATATAGTAACAATTGCATAATCAAACCCTTGGCAAAGGCAAATTCAATAAAATAGATTCTCTCACATACAATTCTCTAGTTCAAGACAGAGTATTAAGAGAAAACTCAGAGACCGAGAACTGAAGTGCTTTTCTGCAGCAAGGAGAAATGTATAGCAGCTTCCAAACCCCAACAGCTACTGAATGTCAAACTAAAATCCTGGTTCTGTGGGAGCTTGACTCCACCCTTTCTTGCTGCTTCTATTGTTCCAACTTTTTTTTTAAAACCTAAAGCTAGCTGCATTATTAGGCTCGGAGCAGACAGTTTGGCTCCTAGTTTACAAAATTTCCTTTCAAAAGGAAGGAAGCAGAACAAATCTTTCTTAAAGGCACATCTCATAACACTTTCCCCCAACCTTAAGAAAAAAAAAATCAACCATCAATATACAAAGATGACTTCATTTGTACATGATTGCCAGGAATGCTTCACATTTACGAAAGGATGGAATAGGCTTGATAGTAGCAATTCAGGCAAGGCAGTGACAACAGCACTAACCCTCCATCAGCACCACAGTCCCTCAGCACTGCACTGCCAGTCTAGTTTACATATCCCAATCTCTGCCCTGGGTCTTGACCCATGGTCTCCAGATGCTGGCAGACAAGTTGTAGAAAGCAAGGAGGAATAATGTCCCACAATAGCAGCCAGAAAAGAGTATCACTGGTGACAGACAAGACCACCTTAGCTCTGGAGAAAATGTCCTATTCACTTTGGATTGCAGACAAAGAATTCAATAAAATAAACCCAAGGAGCCTGATTAAATAGATCTTCTGTAAAAGTACAGTAAGGTCTGCCCAAGAACTGCTGGCAAAAGCTTTAAAAAAAAGAAAAAAAAGTCTCCCCTTACACTTGGGATGAGTAAAATCACAGAAATATTCCTATTTGTTTTTAGAAAATGACATTAAGATGAATCAATGATAGTGCGCAGCAGGATTTCATAATTGAAAATTATGATCATTGCTGTAATGTAATCAACGATATTAGCTTAATGTAGGAAAGTTTAACAGTACCTTGGCAAGTCTCTCTTTCTGAATTCTTTTCTGAACGCGATGGCACAAAGGTTTTGGCAATAAGCCGCTTGATTGAGTTGGAGACCTAGAATAGAGATGATTTGAAAGGATTAACCGCAGAGGGGTTAGTGAGGTGGCATTCTGTGATCCTGAGTCCACCATCAAGGTGCCAACTCACAGCCACAATGCAAAATGAGAGAAGCTAAATGAGGAGCATACTCACTGACAGTTTCAGGAAACATTAATATGGAGAGTAGAATATTGCAATTAAAGCAAGGTTTGGTCAAAAGGTCGGTCTCAAGACATTAAGGGAAAGGAAGAGATACTCATCCCTAGTTGCCCTTAAGGTGCTGGTGAGCTGCCTTCTTGAACTGCTGCTGTCCACGTGCAGTGGGTACAGTTTTGACCCAGTTACACTAAACAAATGGTGATATATTTCCAAGTTAGGATGGTATGGGGGCTCAGGGAGGAACTCCCATTGATGAATGGTCGAGTGGTACAGACTTCTGTTCTTTTTATCAACTGTAAAATGCCAACTGTGCCTCCAAGTCAGTTCAGAGTCAGAGAATTTGGGGTCCAACTCCATTCCCAAAACATGAGCATACAATCCACCCTCAGACTGCACAGTCAGAGGTACAACTATCAGCTGCAAACAAAAACATTTCTGCTTTTCTGGGTGGATGTGAAAGAGTCAGCGACAATACCTTGAAGAACAAAAAAGGTCACCCTGGTATCCTGGACAATGGTCATCCCTCAATCAACATAATCGGGTTAGTAGTGGAGAGCTTGCTTTGTGCTAATGACGCTGTTTCTGTATTTTATATATTACAAAAGGTGGCAGCATTTCAGAACTACTTATCTGGCAGTTCTTTCCTTATTAATAAATGTTAACTGAAATATAAAGCAGCATCATACCTGAACAGGGTCAGCATGCATGGAACGCCAAAGATGCTGTCATGTTGTTCAGTGCCATAGAGCAGCTCAGCCTTGCCTTCACTTGGAGGCCGAGCTGCTTCTTCATCCAGCAGTGCTATCAAAGCTTTCACCGTTCTCCGACCACCGTATGCTGTGGCATGGTTGATAGCATAAACCTTGGGCTAACAAAAGTATTTACCAAAGGAAAGAATAAGGACCAATTGTTTCTTTCTTTTCATTTTACAAACAAACATTCAGGCAACCACATGTGTACTGGCTCTTTGCTGGAACTGTCCTAATGAGTCCCACCCACAGAGCTCTGCAAAAGTTTGCTTTTCATGTATTTAATCAATTCCCTTTAATACCGAAACCACTCCCACTGGCTTTCTAAGGCAGCAAATTCCAGTTTCATAAATTGAGAAGTTATGCAAACTTACAAAATAGGAGGAAGGCTATTCTGCCCCGCGAGTCTGTTCGACTGTTCTGTAAGATTATGGCTGATCTGTATGGCATTTTTTATTTCACTCATGGGAATCCCTAACTGGGCCAACACTTGTTACCCATCCCTAGTTGAGAGATGGTTATTGAGGGCAAGCTGCCTTCCAGAACTGTGCTATAGTCCATGTGCTGTGGACAGACCCACAATCCTATTAGGGAGGGAGTGTGCTGACTTCTACACTCCCACCCGGCCTCAATAACCTTCGAATCTCCTGCCAACAGAAATTATGCACCTTTTAAAAATATCTCCACAAACTCTAAACATTGGACCATCTTTTGGAGTAACTGGAACCAGGGCCACGTGGATCTCTGATGATGAGATCACTGATTGGGACTGTTAACCTGGGCTAATCAGGGAGCCCTGGCTGACAGATATAAACAGGCGCTTTCCCTTGTAAAATTGCTGTTAAATACAGCTGTAAATGTTAACTGTTTTTGGTAAACTTTTGTAATTTGTTTAATAAAAAAAAAAGAGATTCAGAGTCTCCTCAGTTTAAAAAAAAATAAACAGGAGCTTCAGGTGGTCTCCTCAGTTTAGGGGCTGGCTTTGAGCTGGCTGGTCACAGCCCAAGTTCACTGCACACATAAATAAAGGGTGACTTAGTGACAGGATACCAGCCTCTGTGCAATTATTTCACCTTCCATACATTTCCATTTGCTCATCATACTCATTCCTTTTCTTGTTTCAGAGCATGTAGTAGGGAGCAGTTTTGTAGGCAGCTTCAGCTGGTACAGGTATATGTCAACATTGTTTGTCTGTAGCTAGAATCTATTGATTTGTAATTCTTGTTAAGTATGTAGTCCCAGTTTGTGTTTCCTGCCAACCTGGATCTAAAAGACAGGGAAGTTGGAGAATGCGGTGTTCTTTTTTAAAACTTTAACTTGACAACAGGAATAGTGGGGATTGGGAACTTCATTCCCAGTGTACGAGCCCAGTGAGGTGTTACAGTACAACAGATTTAAGATGGGGAGTAAGGAATCCTTTCCTTACTGCACTGAACCACTCCTAAGTTCCTGCCCACTTACACAGCCACCTGATCATTCTGTCAACTGCAATAAAATCCCAGCAGGTTTCATAAAAGATTGGTGCTTTCAGATTGAAATTTACCTCACCCTATTTCCTCTCAATTACTAACTTCATAAAATTTCAATTTACAATGCAAAAATTAAAAAAAAAGCAAAATCAAAGATCAGTTTGTAACATCCAAGACTGGAGGCTTCAAGATTTAAATGCACTTTGGAAAAAAAGTGATTTAAGAGGAGTAAAATGTTTCAGCCAGTAGTTGAGAAGTATCTGACAGATAATTTGAAAGTCAAAGAGAGACCTTCTGCACAGAAATGAGACCTGTTGCTAAGTGATTTTAAATCAGTAAGCTCATCCTTTGTTGCATAAATATTGAATACATTTATCCAAAAAGTCAGGCTGTGCTATTAATCCAGGGATTAACTAGAATCCCTGGGAGATATGTCATAATAAGGAAATTTGCCTGAAGCAACACAATGGGAGGTTGATCAGAAAGGGCTATTACCCGAGCAGGGCTGATGCCAGTCACCATTTCATCTGTGCACTCATGCTGATGGTTGACGACATTATTAATCCTCATCGTTAGATCTTCTGAGACCTCCTCAGTGGCCAGACAGAATGAACTCTTGCTGCTTTTACCCTTCAACAGCCGCCTTTTGATGCAGGATAGGATCTGACCAGCTGCAACACTAAAAAAAAAGACAGTTATCCTCTGGTTGTCCTATCACTAAGTTAGTGGCCAGTCTGCCTTCCATCAGAACTCCTCCAAAATGCTACTACCTATGTTCTAATATGCAACAAGTCCCAGTTAGCCATCATCTAGGCACTGACTAACCTGGATTGGCTACCAATTGATAAACATCTTGATTTCAAAATTCCAGTCCAGTTTTCAAACACCCTCGCTCCTCCCTATCGCTGTAATGCCAACCCTCTGCAATCACTGTTTCTCCAACTCTCCCCTCTTTGGCACCTCCCCTACAGGAAAAGGGCAACATGACTTGACTAATGTCTTGAAATCCCAGCAAAAGCTGCTGGCAATTTAGACTACATCTGGAATTTAAAAGAAAAAGCTTTGGTTCAATGGAGAGTGCAGGAGGGCATGCCAGGGGCAGCATCTGATATCGCATTTTGAGGTATGCCTATGTGTTGAAGCTACCAAACAGGACTACTTGTGAGCCAATAGCATAAGCAGCAAGGGATAGACAGAGCTAAGTGATTCCATAGGCCAGATTTGAGCTCTGCAGTCCTGCCACACTCCATCATGAATGGCAATGGACAAGTAAACAGCCAGTGTAAACTCGAGGCCCGTAAAAGCAGGACAAACCCTACTACCAATTACTGCCTCTTCAGCTTATGCTCTGTCAGCAAAACTGATGAAAGGATCACTTATTCAACAATAACCAACTGACAAATACACTTTCTACATACTGTGAGAAAGAGAGAATAAAAGGGGGAAAGCTCTCGGTAAAATGCAGGTGTTAACTGAATCGACTCTGAATTGGAGATTGATGGGTTGTTGATACCCAAGAGCATAGAAAGCTGGAGCCAAGTTTGATGGATGGAGTTTGGATACAGATCAACCATGACCTCACCTGAACATCAGGACAGGCCAGAGGGGCTGAACGGCCTTCCACGCTCTAAAAGCTTTCTGAATTCAGTTAATTTTATTCTGATTTCTATCATTGCATTTCTAAAGTAATGCAAATACACTGAAATTACTCTGCAATTGGCAACACAGCAGACAGACCGAGAAAGAGACACACACCCAGGGACAGAGTGAGAGCGACACACACGAGGAGACAAAAACCAGGCGACAAATAGAAAGTGAATCTATGGAACCATTCTATAATGTTAGACAGAGCTCCTTATCCAGTGAATGCTGATCAGGTTCAACATGGCAATAACCAATTCAAAGCTTTTTTTTAAAAGTCCTGTCTCATCACCAGAAAATCAGTCTGATGATAAGAATTTAACAGTTGTCCATTGTCGGATTTGTTGATTTAGGAATATCTGCTACCCGTTAGCCAGTTTTGATCTTCAGACCCACACCAACATGACCAGCCTGTGAATAGGCCTCCTCTGGGTAACATACAATAACTCTGAACACTTCAATTTCAACAGCCAACACAATTAACTGAGAATTTTGTCTTTCAGATAGGTCATCTCTCAATCTAAACTCCAGAGGATGGAACTTACTGATTCCAAGCAAGATCTACTCATGCCAAGAATAAACTTGGTCAAGAGATTATCTGATCAAAATCACATGGCCATGGTGGATCTTGCTGTGCCTCCTACACTGATCGAAGCTCATTGGAATGCACAGGGGGTTTGAAAGACACTACACAAACATAAAAGTCATAAATGCAAAGGAATTATCTAAATGACAGGAAAATGCACACACTGACTTGCTCACTGCAATTTACACTAATGCAGAGAAAACTTTGATAAAATAACGATACTTAAAAAACAAAATTAAAAAATGGATGTTTGCAGGATTAAAATTTTGTTGCTTTACATGTAGGGGACTGTGAAAGTGGTGCTTGGTTTTGGGAAAGGACATGATGTTACAACCTGGTAGAGCTCAACCCTGACCTCATAACAGTGAAGCTATTTGAGCAATTCCAAATTGTATAATAATTGACAGTTTATAAAAAAACTGAATGCAAGGTGCACTCGGATTCTGCAGCTGTCCCTCAGCTTTACTAGGAATTCAGGGTACTGTCACAGTTCTGATCATTTAAAGAGAAATGCAAATAGAACCAGAGTTGCCAAGCAAAACAGTAATGTGGAAGATGGGCTCAGCTATTCCTCTTTACCAGCTGCTTGTATTGGACTCCTGGCACAAGCCATTAGAGTCACTTGCAAAGATACTGCTTTGAAAAAGAGTCACATTCATATAGCACCTTTCACATCTCAAATTGTGACAAAGTACAGCCAATAAAGTATAGTCATAATACACAACCCAATTTGCACACCGCAAACTCCCACAAACAACTAGTTAACAATGGCCATTACTTTAGTAGTAACTTCAGAGGGATAACTATTGACCAGGACTCCAGGGAGAATGTCCCTCCTATGCTTGTGTCATTGGTCTCCTATATCTACCTGAAGGATGTCACCTGACAAAGGAGCAGCACTCCAAAAGCTTGTGATACCAAGTAAACTTGGACTGGAATGGACAAACTCAAGTCACATGACACCAGGTTATAGTCCAACACCAGCACCTCCACGTCTAACAATAAACTCAAAACGTGGAGTCAGAGATGTACAGCATGGAAACAGACGCTTTGGTCTAACCCATCCATACCAACCAGATATCTTAAATTAATCTAGTCCCATCTGCTAGCACTTGGCACATATCCCTCTAAACCCTTCCTAATCATTTAGCCTCTAGATGTCTTTTAAATGTTGCAATTGTACCAGCCTCCACCATCTCCTCTGGCAGCTCATTCCATACATGCACCACTCTGTGTGAAAAAGTTGCCCCTTAGTCCCTTTTAAATCTTTCCCCTCTCACCCAAAACCTATGCCCTCTAGTTCTGGACTCCCCCCACCCCTGGGGAAAAGAAAAAAAGACTTGTCTATTTACCCTACCCATGCCCTTTATTTTATAAACCTCTGGAAGGTCACACCTCAGCCTCACCTGATAATCATTTCAGACCTTAACTTTGTTAATCAGAGATCAGTTGTTGATAATAATTCTTCTGTCACCATTCACACTTCTTTTAGCCCCATCTTTTTTATTTATCCCATTTCTGCTTCACATCTTGGTTGTTCAACTTTTTTAACCCTCAGCCCTATTACAGATGCTGCCAGGAAACTGGCAAGGGTCGAATACGATCAGTGCTTGCAGCCTGTCTCACCTCTGACTGCCTCTACATGCTTCCAGCTATTCAGCAGTGGTAGGCACATCACCCTGCATCACATCCACTGGTATGCTGTCCTATCCCTTCATGGTAACATGGCACAATGGACATGAATGAAGCAAAGCAGTATCAGAGATTGTCTGCACCTGTGTCTGATGCCTACATGATGGAAAATGGGGAGCCTTCAGAAATGAGATAATGAGAATCCAGAGAAAGTATATTCCTGTCAGGGTGAAAGGAAAGGCTGGTAGGTATAGGGAATGCTGGATGACTAAAGAAATTTAGGGCTTGGTTAAGAAAAAGGAGGAAGCACATGTCAGATATAGACAGGATAGATCGAGTGAATCCTTAGAAGAGTATAAAGGCAGTAGGAGTACACTGAAGAGGGAAATCAGGAGGGCAAAAAGGGGACATGAGATAGCTTTGGCAAATAGAATTAAGGAGAATTCAAAGGGTTTTTAACAAATGCATTAAGTACAAAAGGGTAACTAGGGAGAGGATAGGGTCCCTCAAAAGATCAGCAAGGTGGCCTTTGTGTGGAGCAACAGAAAATGGGGGAGATACTAAACGAGTATTTTGCATCAGTATTGACTGTGGAAAAGGACATGGAAGATATAGAATGTGGGGAAATAGATGGTGACATCTTGAAAAATATCCATATTACAGAGGAAGTGTTGGATGTCTTGAAATGCAGAAAGGTGGATAAATCCTCCAGGACTTGATCAGGTGTACCCTAGAACTCTGTGGGAAGCTAGGGAGTGATTGCTGGGATACTTGTATCATCCATAGTCACAGGTGAGGTGCCAGAAGACAGGAGGTTGGTTAACGTGATGATGCTGCAGCTGTACAGGACATTGGTTCAGCCACTGTTGGAATATTGCGTGCAATTCTGGTCTCCTTCCTATCGGTTCAGAAAAAAGATTTACAAGGATGTTGCCAGGGTTGGAGGACTTGAGCTATGTGGAGAGGCTGAACAGGTTGGGGCTGTTTTCCCTGGAGCATCGGAGACTGAGGGGTGACTTTAGAGGTTTACAAAATTATGAGGGGCATGGATAGGATAAATAGACAAAGTCTTTTCCCTGGGGTGGGGGAATCCAGAACTAGAGGGCATAGGTTTAAGGTGAGAGGGGAAAAGATATAAAAAGGGATCGAAGGGGCAACTTTTTCATGCAGAGGGTGGTAGGTGTATGGAATGAGCTGCCAGAGGAAGTGGTGGAGGCTGGTACAATTGCAACATTTAAGAGGCATTTGGATGGGTGTATGAATAGAAAGGTTTTGGAGGGATATGGGCCAGGTGCTGGCAGGTGGGACTAGGTTGGGTTAGGATATCTGGTCGTTATGGAAATGTTGGACCGAAGGGTCTGTTTCCATGCTGTACATCTCTATGACTCTGACTAGTCGGTGAGATAGCTCCCCCAATTTTGCTCTCGCTCCCCCAAATAGTGAAAAAGGAGTTGACGGAACTGAATATGCCACTGTTGTTTCCAGTGCCTGTGTCAATACCAGAGTCCATCTGGTTTAATTCTGTAGTTTAGGCTTCATAAATATTAAACACAACCTAGTGGTTTGTGAACCACATTTAAAGGGAGAGTAAGAATCCACAGCACGAGTCTGGAATCACACAGAGGTGTACAGTCATAGAGGTGTACAGCACGGAAACAGACCATTCGGTCTAAAGCGTCCATACCAACCAGTTATTCTAACCCAATCTAGTCCCACCTGCCAACACCCGGCCCACATCCCTCCAAACCCTTCCTATTCATATACCCATCCAAATGCCTCTTAAAATGTTGCAATTGTACCAGCCTCCACCACTTCCTCTGGCAGCTCATTCCATACACGTACCACCCTCTGTGAAAAAGTACGCTTTTGCCCAAAACATCGATTTTCCTGCTCCTCGGATGCTGCCTGACCTCCTGTGCTTTTCCAGCACCACTCTAATCTAGACTCTGGTTTCCAGCATCTGCAGTCCTCACTTTTGCCTAGATCCTGTTGTAATCTGGAGGTGACCTTCTTTGCTATCCACCACACCTCCAATTTTGGTCTCATCTGCAAATGTACTAACTATACCTCTAATGCTCACATCCAAATCATTTATGTAAATGATAACAAGTAGTGGACCTAGCAGTGATCCTTGTGGCACTCCACCAGTCACAGGCTTCCAGTCTGAAAAACAACCCTCCACCACCAACCTGTCTTCTATCTTTGAGCAAGTTCTGCATCCAAATGGCTAGTTTAGATTATATTAGATTACTTACAGTGTGGAAACAGGCCCTTCAGCCCAACAAGTCCACACCGCCCAGCCGAAGCGCAACCCACCCATACCCCTACCTAACACTACGGGTAATTTAGCATGGCCAATTCACCTGACCTGCACATCTTTGGATTGTGGGAGGAAACCGGAGCACCCGGAGGAAACCCACGCAGACACAGGGAGAACGTGCAAACTCCACACAGTCAGTCGCCTGAGGCAGGAATTTAACCCAGGTCTCTGGCGCTGTGAGGCAGCAGTGCTAACCACTGTGCCACCGTGCCGCCCACAGTTCTCCCTGTATTCCATGAGATCTAACCTTGCTAACCAATCTCCCATGGGGAACCTTGTCACACACCTTACTGAAGTCCATGTCGATCACATCTACCGCTATGCCCTCATCAATCCTGTTACTTCTTCAAAAACCTCAAATCAAGTTTGTGAGACATGATTTCCCACGCACAAAGCCATGTTGACTATCCCTAATAAGTCCTTGCCTTTCCAAATACATATACATATACATCCTGTCCCTCAGGATTCCCTTCAACAACTTGCCCACCACCAGTGTCAAGCTCACTGGTCAATAGTTCCCTGGCTTGTCTTTACCACCCTTAAACAGTGGCACCATGTTTGCCAACCTCCAGTCTTCCGGCACCTCACCTGTGACTATCGATGATACAAATATCTCAGCAAGAGGCCCAGCAATCACTTCTCTAGCTTCCCAGAGTGTTCTCGGATACACCTGATCAGGTCCTGGGGATTTATCCACCTTTATGCATTTCAAGGCATGCAGCACTTCCTCCTATTTTGCAAGGTGTCAGCACCTATTTCCCTACATTCTATATCTTCCAAGTCCTTTTCCACAGTCAATACAGATTAAGAATACTCATTTAGTATCTCCCCCATTTTCTGCGGTTCCACACAAAGGCCGCCTTGTTGATCTTTGAGGGACCCTATTCTCTCCCTAGTTACCCTTTTGTCCTTAATATATTTGTAAAAACCCTTTGGATTCTCCTTAATTCTATTTGCCAAAGCTATCTCATGTCCCCTCTATGCCCTCCTGATTTCCCTCTTAAGTATACTCCTACTGCCTTTATACTCTAAGGATTCACTCGATCTATCCTGTCTATACCTGACATATGCTTCCATCTTTTTCTTAACCAAACCCTCAATTTCTTTAGTCATCCAGCATTCCCTATACATACCAGCCTTTCCTTTCACCCTGACAGGAATATACTTTCTCTGGATTCTCGTTATCTCATTTCTGAAGGCTTCCCATTTTCCAGCTGTCCCTTTACCTGCGAACATCTGCCTCCAATCAGCTTTTGAATGTTCTTGCCTAATACTGTCAATATTAGCCTTTCTCCAATTTAGAGCATCAATTTTTAGATCTGGTCGATCTTATTCCATCATTATTTTTAAATCTAATAGAATTATGGTCGCTGGCCCCAAAGTGCTCCCCCACTGACACCTCAGTCACCTGAGCTGCTTTATTTCCCAAGAGTAGGTCAAGTTTTACACCTTCTCTAGTAGGTACATCTACATACTGAATCAGAAAATTGTCTTGTACATACTTAAATTCCTCTCCATCTAAACCCTTAACACTATTGCAATCCAAGTCGATGTTTGGAAAGTTAAAATCCCCTACCATAACCACCCTATTATTCTTACAGATAGCTGAGATCTCCTTACAAGTTTGCTTCTCAATTTCCCTCCGATTATTAGGGTTCTATAATACAATCCCAATAAGATGATCATCCTTTCTTATTTCTCAGTTCTACCCAAATAACTTCCCAGGATGTATTTCCAGGAATATCCTCCCTCAGCACAGCTGTAATGCTATCCCTTATCAAAAAGGCCACTTCCCCTCCTCTCTTGCCTCCCTTTCCATCCTTCCTGTAGCATTTGTATTCTGGAACACTAAGCTGCCAGTCCTGCCCATCCCTGAGCAATGTTTCTGTAATTGATAGGCTCTCAGTCCCATATTTCTCATCATGCCCAGAGTTCAACTGCCTTCCCCGTTAGGCCCCTTGCAGTTTAATTTATTAGTCCTACCTTGCCCCTGCCTGTTTGACTCTCTTCTGTTCTCAACTGCACCAGTCTCAGATTGACCTCTCTCATCACTATCTCCCTGGGTCCCACCCCCCCACCTTACTAATTTAAACCTCCCAAGCAGCTCTCAAATCTCCCAGCCTGTATATTAGCCCCCTTCAAGCAACAACCAGACATAGCCACACTCAGAATCGTACCTGATATCACCATCGCTATCCCTAAGCGAAAGCGAGGACTGCAGATGCTGGAGATCAGAGTCAAGATTAGAAAGGTGCTGGAGAAGCACAGCTCAGGCAGCATCAGAGGAGTAGGAAAACTGACGTTTTGGGCTGGAACCCTTCATCAGGGTTCCTACCTGAAATGTGGATTTCCCTGCTCCTCAGATGCTGCCTGACCTGCTGTGCTTTTCCAGCACTCTAATCACGATACCTGGGTCTGGCAGGACAAACCTAGCAGAAGCGGTGGCACAGTGATATACACAGTCAGGAGGAAGTTGACCTGGCAGTCCTCAACATTGTCTCAAGATCCCACAAAGACACTACAACCTGTCAGTTTCCCTCAAAGTCACTCATGGTCCGGATTTGGAAATATACCATCAATCGTTGAGTCAAACTTCTGTCACCCCTTACCGAACTGTGCTGTGGGGCTGTCCATGCCACAAGATTTGGAATGGTTCAAGAAGGTGGTTCATCAACACCCTCAAAGGGCAATTACGGATGGATAATAAGTGTTGGCCCAGACAGATGTCTGAACCCCAAGAACAAAGTAAAAGGAAAATCAGGGTGCAGATTGAATGTGCTGCTATGTTGCTTCCTTATGCCCTATCTCAGCCTAAAGGACACCATTATCCTGCCCTTTGGTATGATGGGGCAAGCCGATGGTGATGCTATGGGCCTCCTGTTTCCTATATCATTTACCTTTCCCTATACCAACTTTCTCCTTCCAATTTCCTCCTGCCAGGTTTCCTCAAGAATTGCTGCCTTCTACAACAGCCCACTTATCAGGGCAGTTAGCAGGAGTACTGATATAAAAAGAGAAAATAAAGTTTCTATCATGCAAGAGGGTGGTGTGGATTGGTTGGTAAGTGGATTCTGATTGGCTGTGGTGTTGCCCAGGATATTGGCTAAATCAGCATTGATCGCCCACCCCCAACTGGCCTGGAGAAAGGGTTAATAAGTCACATTCTTGAACCACTGCCATGGAAACTGCTCAGAGAGTTAATTACATGCGAGTCAAGTGCCTGGTCCTTTAAATAACACTGATGCAGGTCTCTGCTCATTGTTTGCCAAGGGAGCAATGAGCAGGTTAACCAAATGTTCATTGACCAAACCCAGAACTTGGCGTCACACCAGGCAACTGGAAGCGGTCAGGATGGCATCCATTCAAGGTCCTATGGCACACAACAGGAGCACACGTCTTTCCTATCCAGCAATGCTGCTTGGACTGACAATGCCATACAAACTGGTTGCAATTGCATACCCAACTATTTGGCCCTTCAGAGACTTTGCCCGAGCTACTGAACAGTTCTATCGTGGTGTGTGTATTCTTTTACTTTTGTAAAGTCAGGTTTCCAGCATCCACAGCATTCCACTACTCACTGAGCGGTTCTGTCTTTCCTCCCATGTGTCAGCTCCTTTGTTCCAACAGGCGACCCACCCCTATCTAGACCCTCACACGGAGGGAGCTGGGGCCCAAAGAGTGTGAAGCTCACAGCCAGATCTGTAGCAGTCCTGGCAGAACACAGTCCAAAGTGCAGCTGCAACAGCTGCCAAATCCTCCCTAGAGCTTGGTCAGCTGGACGTACTCAAATCTTCGAATGTAAATTGAAAGAAAGAGGCAACGGAACAGAATTACATAATCTAGTCTCTTTAAAGAGCCTAACTTACTGTCACTCAGATTTGTTTCCATTATTTCCCCGTGAGCTGTCTGTGTACTGTGACCATGACACAGCTAACTGATTAAGCACATGGTCATTTATGAATATTAGGGAATAAAGGGAACTGGATTAAACTGAACAGCTGTGCAGTGCTCATTCCCAGAATGAGACACAACTTGATGTTCCAGTCAATGCAAAGTCAGCATTTTTCACTTTGGCAATTCAATGTATAAAATCTGACGAGTTTCACTAAGTTTCCTTCTTCTTCATTCGTGCAGTTCAAGTTTATTTCTGATTAAGTCTTGCTTTGAACGGTTTATGTTTTTTAACAACATCTATTGTGTTTCAGTGAAAAATCACAGAAGTTTACCAATGCCCTGCCATTGCACTTGTGTTAGCTCTTTGAAAGAGATGCTGAGTTTAATAGAGATAAAAGTTACCTTTTTCCCTGAATTGAGAATAATTAGAGCTTTCAGCTTTAAAATGTCAAGACAAAAATCAAAAATTGATGCTCTTATCTTGTACAAGTTGCTGCAATAATCAAATCAGTCACACTGTAAAGAATCATATTTTTCTTCCTGATTTGGCTCCCTGTATTAGTTTGTAGGCCTGAATTTCATTAGGATAAAAGTACATGGAGGAACAGGATGGATATATGTGTGAGACAGAGAGAGACAGAGAGAGAGACAGAGACAGAGACAGAGACAGAGAGAGAGAGAGAGACAGAGAGAGAGAGAGAGAGAGAGAGAGAGAGAGAGAGAGAGAGAGACAGTCGAGGTGAAAGGTCTGTCTTGTTACTGTAGGATTTTGTTGCACTTACTCAATTACTGTAAAATAAAGAGTTCTTCTTCCCAACACCCTTCATTCCCATACACTCCCCATTCCAGCTCATCAGCCCCACCAATTAGGAGAAAGTGAGGATTTCAGATGCTGGAGATCAGAGTCGAAAGTGTGGTGCTGGAAAAGCACAGCTGGTCAGGCAACATTGGAGGAGCAGGAGGATTGATGTTCTGGGCGAAAGCCCTTCATCAGGAATGAGCTTTAGCCCGAAACGGCAATTCTCCTGCTCTCAGATGCTGCCTGACTTGCTGTACTTTACCAGCACCATATTCTCGACTCCCCACTCATAGCCATAGGCCCTCATACCTACCATTGCTTTGCATACTTCTCATGACCCTTTATAGCTTTCATGTCAACTCATGACATGAACCCTCACTCATCACCCTTTGTTCCTTTTACCAACTTCCTCCATGAGCAGACCTTGGGATCTATGCTGAGATTAATCAAGGTCAAGTTTCAACCATGCCTTGATTCAGTTATTACTGAAGAAAAACGCTTGGATTAAACAAAAAAATCATGACATTGCCTTAAATGGCTTCCTGCCACATCTTTTAATCTTGAACAATTCCACAGGACCTGAAGAGGTGATGACCTAGTGCTTATAATGCTAGACTATTAATCCAGAAACCCTGGCAATATTCTGGGGGCCTGGGCTCAAATCAGAATTCAATAAATATCTGGAATTAAGAGTCTAATGATGACCATGAATCCATTGCGGATTGTTGGGGGGGGAAAAAAAATCCATCTGGTTCACTAATGCCCTTTAGGGAAGGAAACTGCCATCCTTACCTGGTCTGGCTAACATGTGACCAGACCAACAGCAATGTGATTGACACTTAGTGCAATGAAGGAAAAGTAGTGACACCCTAGCTAGTGACACCCATATCCTGCAAATGAATAAAAGAAAAGGTTGACATAGTTATCCCATTCTGGAGTTGGGGGTCCTGAGGTGATTAAACATTCTGATGCTGGAGCCCCACGATACACTGGAGGAGCTTGAATGGGACACTGTTTTTCACACACACCTTCCTCTGTTTGCTCTTGGCCTCTGTCTGAGCCCAGAGATGTTCACAAGGTTGGCACCTTCGAGATCTATCTTCTCCAGTTCAGGTAGTTTTGGGTGAGACATTCTAGTTTGTCGGGGAAAAATAACTGCAGTTTCTCAAAGCTTTAAGGATGTCCTCAAAGCATGCACTTGCAAGGTAAACCTCCTGGGGTTAGACCATGGTGCAAAAGGGGCTTACCATCTCCAGAGCCTCCACATCCTTCCTATAACGTGACAACCATAACTGCACACAATGCCTAAAAGTAGCCTAACTAAAGTTTTATCAAGCTGTATCAATGCCCTGACCAATAAAGTCAAACAGTGTGGTGCTGGAAAAGCACAGACAGTCAGGCAACATCCGAGGAGCACGAGAGTCTGCCTGACCTGCTGTGCTTTTCCAGCGCCACACACTTCAACTCTGATCTCCAGCCCTCATTTTCTCTTCCCTGAAGAATGAATGCAAGCATGCCATATGCCTTCTTTACCACCTTAACCATTTGTGTTGCAACTTTCAGGGAGCTATGGACACAAGTCCCAAGATCCCTCTGTATATCAATGTTCTAAGATTCCTGCCTTTCATTGTATACTTTCCTCTTGCATTTGACCTCCCAAAACACAACACCTCCTCCTTGTGTGGAATAAAGTCCATCTGCCAATTCTCCACCTAACTTTCAGCTGATCTATACCTTGCTGCATTCTTTGACAACCCTCCTCACCATCCATAATTCAACCAATTTTTATGTAGTCTGAAAGCTTACAAGTCAGACCAACTACATTTTCATCCAAATCATTTCTACATAACAAAACAGCAGAGGTCCCAGCATTTCTTTTTGCAGAATGCCACTGGTCACTGACTTCCAGTCAGAAAGTCCCCCATCACCTTCCTCCACCTCAAAAAATTAGCTTGGCTATAGGCAGTCATTAAGTCCAACTTACCATGAATCCCATGTACTTAACCTTCCAGACCAGCCTATCATGAGGGACCTGGTCAAACATTTCAGTCAAGTCCACGTAGCCAACATCCACTGCCCTATCCCCAAATCATCTTCATCAAACACTCAACCAAATCTGAGAGACAATAACGTGCAGATGCCAGTGTTGGACTGGGGTGGACAAAGTCAAAAGTCAACTCATGACAGAGTGCTCCGAAAGCTTGGGATTTTAATTAAATCTGTTGGACTTTAACCTGGTGGCGAGTGACTTTTGACATTGAGAGACAAGACCTTCACCTGCACAGCCATACTGACTATCCTTACTAAGTCCATTCTTTTCTAAACGACAAAAAGTCCTGTCCCTATGAATCTTCTCCAATAATTTCCCTACCACTGATGTATGGCCCGTTTGCACTATAATTTCCTGGATTATCCCTGTTGCCCATGTTAAACAAAGGAACAACATTGACTATTCCAGTTATTCTGGGCCTCACCTGTGGCTAATAAAGGACACAAAGATCCTGGTCACAACAGCAGCAATCTTCTCCCTTGCCTCCCTCAGTATCTTGGATTAGAGTGATGCTGGAAAAGCATAGCAGTTCAGGCAGCATCCGAGGAGCAGGAAAAAAAAAATGATGTTTCAGGCAAAAGCCCTTCATCAGGAATAGAGGCAGAGTGCATGCAGGGTGGAGAGAGCTCAGTATCTTAGAGATAGACCCCATCAGACCCTGGGGACTGAACTTCCTTAAAATGTTTTTCAAGGCACCCAACACCTCCTCATATTGAAAATGCCCTAGAATATAAACATAACCCTCTCTATTCAGTCCATCATACATGTCCTCTGCTTTGAGGAATACAGATGTGAATTACTCATGAAGGATCTCCTCCATTTCCTCTGGCTCCACACACAAATTCCCTCCTTTGTCCTTTCCCTAGTTACCCTCTTGCTCCTAATACATGAATAAAATGCCTAGGGATTCTCCTTAAATCCTACTTGTCAAGGATATTCATCTTTCTAAAAGAGCTTTTCCTTCTTCTGTCCCCTGGTGTTACAGGAGATCATGCTGCTAGGCACAGCACAAATTTTTTTTCTTCTACTCCACTTTCTAAAGCGCTGAACGGTTCAGAAGTTTTCTCAAAGGTTCATTTAAGTGCATATAAACATATTTCCAGACAACCTACTGCCACTCTGAACTCAAATTGAAAGTAAAACTACATCTTTCTATTCTTAGCTCAGCGTAGAAACACATGACAAACTTAAAGGTACATGGTTTTGTCCACCCACCGCCCAAAGTTTCAAAAATAACAACAAATCAAGAGGCTTCCTCCCACCTCCCCCATTGTTACATGCATGGTGTGTATTGTTGGAAAATAGAGGCAATTCCAGGCACCACACTTCAGGAAGGATATCAAAGTAATGGAGAAGGCCAGAGAAGAGATTGGTTTGGAAGGTATTGGGGGTAAAGAGTTCAAATTATGTGGATTGGAGAAGATCGGAGAGATTTCACAGGGCTGCTTGGAATCATGAGATTGTTATGACAGAACAACCAGTAACCGGAGGTCACAGAATTTAACAAAGAGTTAATGGATGAAAGAGGCAGATTAGAACTTATCATTTCATAAAACACAAAGCAAAAAGTGATGATTGGAATGTGAGCCTGAGTTTGGGGTGGGCGGGGGGGGGGGGGGGGGAGAGAGAAAAGAGGTGGGAGCATATTTAATAACTTTTAAAAGAGGTGGGAGAAACAGAAAAAAGTGGAACTTTGCAGCAGGTCAGGCAGCCTCTAAGGAGCACGAAAGTCGATGTTTCGGGCATAAGGCCTTCATCCGAAATATGGGCGGGGGGGGGGGGGGGGCGGGTGCTGAGAGAGAAATAGGTGGGGGCGGGGAAGAAAGGTACGAGGGAAGACAATAGGTAGATACAGGTTGGGGGGCGGGGGGGGTGATGGGTCAGAGGGGATGGTGGAGCAGATAGGTGGGAAGGAAGATGGACAGGTAGAACAGTTCAAGAGGGCAGTGCAGAGTTGGAGGGTTGGATCTGGGTGTTCTTGTACACCAGTCAATGAAGGTAAGCATGCAGGTACAGCAGGTGCTGAAGAAGGCCAATAGCATGCTGGCCTTCATAACAAGAGGGATTGAGTATAGAACAAAGAGGTGCTTCTGCAGCTGTACAGGGCCCTGGTGAGACCACACTTGGAGTACTGTGTGCAGTTCTGGTCTCCATATTTGAGGAAAGACATTCTGGCTATTGAGGGAGTGCAGCGTAGGTTCACGAGGTCAATTCCTGGAATGGCAGGACTACCTTACGCTGAAAGACTGGAGCGACTGGGCTTGTATACCCTTGAGTTTAGAAGACTGAGAGGGGATCTGATTGAGACATATAAGATTATGAAAGGATTCGACACTCTGGACGCAGGAAACATGTTTCCGCTGATGGGTGAGTGCCAAACCAGAGGACACAGCTTAAAAATACAGGGTAGACCATTTAGGACAGAGATGAGGAGAAACTTCTTCACCCAGAGAGTGGTGGCTGTGGGGAATGCTCTGCCCCAGAGGGCAGTGGAGGCCCAGTCTCTGGATTCATTTAAGAAAGAGTTGGATAGAGCTCTCAAGGATAGTGGAATCAAAGGCTATGGAGATAAGGCAGGAATAGGATATTGATTAAGGATGATCAGCCATAATCATATTGAATAGTGGTGCAGGCTCGAAGAGCAGAATGGCCTACGCCTGCACCTATTGTCTCTCTGGGATGAGGTGGGGGGAGGGAAAAATGAGGAATCTGGTGAAATCAGTGTTGATGCCATGTGGTTGGAGGGTCCCAAGCTTGAATGGACAGCTCTAAAGAGCCAGCACAGGAACTATGGGCCAAATGGCATCCTTCTGCACTATTAGATTCAATGAAATCAATGCTGTGCAGGAGAATGCAAGAACTAGAAGCTGGAGTGGATAATTCAGTCCTGTGAGTACCTGCTCTTCCATTCAATACAATCATGGCTGATCTCAGCTCGACCTCAACGCCACTCTCCTGCCTGCTCGCCATAACCCTTTACTAATTGAAAATCTCTCACAATTTAATCAGTGTCCCAGCCTCCACCAGGATTCCACAAATTCATTAAGACTTAGAGAAATAATTCCTCCTCACCTCAGTTTTCAATCTCCACCCCTCAGTCTAAAACCACTACTTCTTGTTCTAAGAGGAAACATCTTTTATCTACTTTGCCTATCCCCTTGAGCATCTCATATCAAATTATTGAATCATACAGAATGGGAGCAGGCCATTCAGCCCATCAAGTCCACACCAACCCTCCAAAGAGCATCCCAGCCAGACCCAGCCCTCTATCCTGTAACCCCTACATTTCCCATGGCTAATCTACCTAGCCTGCACATCTCTGGACACTACAGGATGATTTAGCATGGCTAATCCATCCATCTTTGGACTGTGGGAGGAAACTGGGACACCTAGAGGAAACCCACGCAAAACACTGGGAGAATGTCTGCATAGAGTTTGCACCATCACCCAAGGCTGAAATCAAACCCAAACCCCCTGGTGCTGTGAGGCAGCAGTGTGAACCACGGAGCCATCATGCTACCTGAACTGATCTCTTCTCATTCCCAAGCTTTAGCAACCATAAAAACACAGGGTAGACTAATATAAAACTAATATAAAACTAAACTAATATAAAAGCAAATATAAAGGCTTTGTCTCCCATTCAAAATTTACACCAGTGTCATTAGAAAATTTATGGGAAAAAAAATTGCTATGTTTCATTCAATCCATGAGCCACTAAAGAAAGTTCACTTACCTGGAATCTGGGGTCTCTCCAATTATTTCTTGCAATTTATCTATGAAATGCACCAAATCTAGAAGCCCTTTGACGTGTTGCATCAGTGGGTCCTTGTCTGAAGGAGCATAGCTTTTTCCACCAAGTTCTAAACACCTAACAAAGGATGTCGCAGCCTTGGAGGAGGCAAGCAAACACACACACCGTTAAAATATGCAGTAGAAAGGAGTACAAACACAAAGGATAAAGTGATCTTTAGCAATCTCTTTACAAGATTCACATGCATCGCAATGTCAACAGTCAAAGATTGGTTCTGGGCTGTAGCTTTAGTGGAAAAGAAACGATCCAACCCAAAGTAAGGGAATCAATTAAAACTTGTTTAGATCGCTTCACCATTGTAAAAACTCAAAGGTGGTCCGCAGGAGGGAACGTCATTAAAAAGTAGATAGATATTTTAGGCAGAAAGACAAAAAGGTTGGTCATAGAGGTTGATATTAAGGAGAGTCTTAAAAAGAGAGAAGAGGAGATTAAGAGATGTAGGGAGAGAATTCCCAATCCCAAGGGTCTCAGCATGACAATTATTGAAGGATCAATTGAAATTGGCTAGATGTTTGAGACTAGAATTAGACAAATGGAGATATTTCAGAAGAGTGCAGAATTTGAAGACATTACAGGAAGTAACCAGGAGCAAGAGGTAAGTATATGAAAACAATTTTAAAAATCAATGCACTATTTAGCCAGGAGCCAATGAAGGTCAGAAAACAGTAGTGATGAATGAATGGAACTTGCTATTAAAGTTTGGATAAACGCAGCAGAAGTTCAGATGGCTTTAAGTTTGTCAGGCAGTGGAGGATGGGAGACTGGCCAGGAATGTGTTTCAATTGTCTCAAAATATCAGGCAATGAGAGGATGATGAGAAATCTATTCCAGCTCCTATAATGTTCTGAATAGCTCTGTCCCTATTTACGTAATTGAATAGTACTCTGGCAGCTATTATTAAAAAAAAAATCTGATTTTATTGCTGAAAATTACAATCAAGTGAATGCTTTGTGTCAAATAATGCTTAAAAGAGGTCAACAAGCTAAAGAACTTGCATTTATATAGCACCTTTCAAAATCTCAGAATGTTCCAATCTGCATTACAGATATTGAAGTATTTTTGAGGTGTTGTAATTATAAAACTATAGCACAAATGGTGCCTTTTCCTTGATAGTGCTATGCAATATTTCAAATAACCTGCATTTTCCCCATGGCTCTGTAATTCTTTTATCCCAATTCCCTTTTGAATCTGACCATTGAATCTGCTTCCACTGCCCTTTGAAGGAGCACATTCCAAATCATAACGCATGGCAATAGGGCAATCCCATTGTGCTACCAGTTCTTTAGTCAAATACCTCAAGTCAACATCTTCTTGTTACTGACCCTTCTGGCAGTGGAAACTGTTTCTTTTTATTTACTTCTCCAAAACCCTTCATGACTTTGAAGATATAGATGAAATCACCATCTAGCCTTCTCTGCTCTATGTAGAACTCTCCTTGTTGTGGTACAGAATCTCTGCCTATGAAGTACCTCCTTCAATAGAATTGTCAATACAGCAACAAAGGGAAGGTTTTCATTTTGTTTATTCATGGGATGAGGCTGGACCAGAGTTTGGTGCACATCTCTAAATGCACTCGAGATGGGGGCAAATTGTCTTCGAGAAGTTTGGATTGACATGTAATAAGAGCAAAATACTACTGATGCTGGAAATATGAAATTTAAAAAGTGTTAGAGATACTCAGCAATTGTGGCAGAAAATTGTGCAGTTATCATTAAGTCCAACAATGCTTCTGAGCTGTTAAGAAAAACGGTCTTTGAACTCAAAACATTAGGCCTGTCCCTTGCTCCACTGATGCTGCCAAACCTACCGAGTTTCTGTTCAGAAACCAGATGACCTGCTTAAGTGACGTTATTTTAGGAATTTATTTTGGCAAAGGACAACAGGCAAAACTCCCCTATTCTTAGCCCGGACACGAGTGATTTTTTTTTTTTTTAAATTCATGGATGGGAAAATGGGCAAGGATTTAAATTTATCTCTCGACATGCCAAGTTTCTGAGTGCGGTGCATCCCAGAGTCCTCTGCATCAGAGATGAGAGCACTACTGCTGGGTCACAGTTGAGGTGAAAAGCAAGAGAGTCAGAGTCAGATGTACAGCACGGAAACAGACCCTTTGGTCCAACCCATCCATGCTGACCAGATATCCCAATCCAATCTAGTCCCACCTGCCAGAACCTGGCCCATATCCCTCCAAACCCTTCCTATTCATATACCCATCCAAATGCCTCTTAAATGTTGCAATTGTACCAGCTTCCACCAAAGTTGCCCTGACCCCAGGGAAAAGACTGCCTATTTACCCTATCCATGCCCCTCAATTTTATAAACCTCTACAAGGTCACCCCTCAGCCTCCGACGCGCCAGGGAAAACAGCCCCAGCCTGTTCAACCTCTCCCTATAGCTCAAATCTTCCAATCCTGGCAACATCCTTCAATCTTTTCTGAACCCTTTCAAGTTTCACAACTTCTTTCCAATAGGAAGGAGACCAGAATTGCACGCAATATTCCAACAGTGGCCGAACCAATGGCCTGTACAGCCGCAACATGACCTCCCAACTCCTGTACTCAATATTCTGAGCAATAAAAGAAAGCATACCAAATGCCTTCTTCACTATCCTATCTTACTGTGATTCCACTTTCAAGGAGCTATGAACCTGCACTCCAAGGTCTCTTTGTTCAGCAACACTCCCTCGGACCTTATCATTAAGTGTATACGTCCTGCTAAGATTTGCTTTCCCAAAATTCAGCACCTTGCATTTATCCGAATTAAACTCCATCTGCCACTTCTCAGCCCATTGGCCCATCTGGTCAAGAACCTGTTGTAATCGGAGGTAACCCTCTCCACTGTCCACTACACCTCCAATTTTGGTGTCATCTTCAAACTTACTAACTGTACCTCTTATGTAAATGACAAAAAGTAGAGGGCCCAGCACCGATCCTTGTGGCACTCCGCTGGTCTCAGGCCTCCAGTCTGAAAAACAACCCACCACCACCACCCCCCTCTGTCTTCTACCTTTGAGCCAGTTCTGTATCCAAATGGCTAGTTCTCACTGCATTCCGTGAGATCTAACCTTGTTAATCAGTCTCCCACGGGGAATCTTGTCAAACGCCTTACTGAAGTCCATATAGATCACATGTACACCTCTGCCCTCTTCAATCCTCTTTGTTACTTCCTTAAAAAAGTCTAAAATTTGAGACTTTAAACGGTTTCTTGAAAACAGTGCAATTTTTTTTATTTATCTTTACCCTTTGAGAGAAGATATATGTAAAATGTGTGGGAGAGCAGTGGTGTAGTGGCAGTTTTGTTAGATAAAAATCCAGAGTGCCAGGCTCATGGTCTGGGATATGTTCAAATATCACTGCTGCTTTGCATAACTTAATTTATGCAAAGTTATTCTCAGTGTTGGTGACGGTGAAGCTGTCACTGACTACAGTAAAAATCCATTGGGTTCACTATTGCTCTTACCTGGTCTGGCCCGCATGTGACTCCAGACCTACAGCAATGTGGTTCACTTTTAACCCCCCTCTGAAATAGCCTGAGGAAGGCACTCAATTCAAGGGCTATGAGGTATGGGCAATTAATGCTGGCCTTGCCAACGACATCAAACATTCCACGAAAGAACAACAACACAAAGTTCATACACTCGCACAAAGTCCTGTTCACATAATCACACACTGACCTACATCAGCTCATGGTCCAACAAAATCTCGATTTTAAAATTCTTTAACATTCAATCCTCCTCAAAGCCTCGCCCCTCCCTCGCTCTGTATCACTCTCCAATCAAAAGGGTTTCCAATGTTAGCGAGTTTGGAGAATATTTGTAGCTCAGGTTGAGGTTCTGGATACAAGTTTGCTCGCTGAGCTAGAAGGCTCATTTTCAGACAGACATTCATCAACACAGGAAATGACATCACCTATCCAAGGAAACCTAAACCTAAATAGAAAGTGGGCCATAATACCAGCACTTCACCGGAGGGCCATTGATGTTACCTAGTATGGTGATTAAACGTCTGAAAACGAACCTTCCAGCTTAATCCAGAGTTTTCAATGCCCCTACACTCCACTAAGTCTAGCCTCTTGCATATTCTGCATGGAGACTACCTTCAGCCACTTCGTGGCTAATCCTCACTAAAGCTTGTGATAACTCTAAAAGCTACCTCCTCAAAACAAACTTTTGACCACCTTTCCTACACGGCCGCCTGAGTGCTGTAAAATTCTCTAATGATCCTATTGTTTTTGGGCAGATTACACTTCAGTGAGGGCGGAGTTTGACTATGTTACAGGCGACATAGGATTGGGAGGTGTTGATCAAAGATAAAAATCACAACACCAGGTCATAGTCCAACAGGTTTAATTGGAAGCACACTAGCTTTCGGAGTGACGCTCCATCAGGAGACAGACACGTGCTGCAACCGACAGGGTACCCCTTGTTGTTCAGTATTTCCCAGGAGCTGAAAGATTGCGCCATGTTCTTCGTGACCTGCAGCACATTATCAATGAGGATGAGCACCTCACCAACACCTTCCCCACACCTCCACTACTTGCCTTTAAACAACCGCCAAACCTCAAACAGATCGTTATTCGTAGCAAGCTGCCCAGCTCAGGACAACTCCATACAACCCTGTCACAGTAGGCACTGCAAGCCGTGTCAGAGTGTGGACATAGATACCACCATTATGCGTGGGGACACCTCCCATCTTGTACATGGCAGGTACTCATGTGATTCAGCCAACATTGTCTACCTTATATGCTGCAGGCAAGGATACCCGGAGGCATGGTACATTGTCGTAGTCTTTGCTCGGTTTCCCCAACAGATGAATGGGCACCGCACAATCAACAGACAGGAGGGTTCCCTCCCTATTGGGGAACACTTCAGTGGTCCAGGACATTCAGCCTCGGACTTTCAGGTGACCATCCTCCAAGGTGAACTTTGGGACAGGCAGCAGAGAAAAGTAGCCAAGCAGAGGCTGATAGCTAAGTTCGGTACCCGTAGGGAGGGCCTCAACCGGGACCTTGGGTTCATGTCACATTACAGGTGACCACCATATCTCACACACATTTTGTGGGGTGAATTTGAACTTGCAGGGTTACATTGTACTTGGCTCAAAAACTGCATGCATTCATGTAGATATCAGTTATCTCACTTTTTAGATTAGAATCAATCTAAATATCATGGCATAGACAGAACACAGGGGGCCAACACCTTCAACATATTGTCTAGCTATCACCATTGTTAATAGCTAACCCAAGAATGCAACTTTTTAAAAAGAAGGTTTTGTGATTTACACATGAAAGAAGTGAAACTATCACTGTATTCTAACAGATGAAAGGCTTAACAGAATCAATTTTTCAATGTACAATTTCAGTTACGCACTGTAAATGTTTGCTATAAATTCTGTGTGTTAGGATTGAGCCCTCCACTACCACCTGATGAAGGAGCATCACTCCAGAAGCTAGTGCTTCCAATTAAACCTGTTGGACTATAACCTGGTGTTGTGTGATTTTTAAACTTTGCACACCCCAGTCCAACACCGGCATCTCCAAATCTTGATCAAAGATGATATCAACTTAAGTACGATTGAAAGCATTGTTCGTTTACCAGGTAACATGATGTTTGCTTGTTGCGTGCTGCATGTCTCAGATCAGTGAAGGCAGTTTTTCCAAACCCTCGCTCAGGAACGTTGAAGATACATGCCAGAGCAAGGTCACTCTTCGAGTTCACCAGTAAGTGAAAATAGTCACAAAGGAGCTTCCTCAAAACCGGTGCCAACTGCAGTTTGGATCACAGCAATGTTAACAAAAAAAAAAATTAACAACAGTTGCACAATCAGAAAACAGACTGTCTTCAGAATAAATAGCTGCCAGAATTATACTGTGCAATAAATTGTAAAGCTAAGGAATGTTATTTAGAACTTTAAGAAACATGGTTAGAGGATGAAAAGATCTGTATTCAAAAAGGTTGAAACTCTTGTGTAATCTGGGTCTCAGTGGTAAGGTCCTCGGGACTGCTGCTAAACAAAGTCCTTGGAGTGCAGGTTCATAGCTCCTTGAAAGTGGAGTTACAGGAAGATAGGATAGTGAAGGTGGCATTTGGTATGCTTTCCTTTATTGGTCAGAGTATGGAGTACAGGAGTTGGAAGGTCATGTTGCAGTTGTTCAGGACATTAGTTAGGTCACTATTGGAATATTGAATGCAATTCTGGTCTCCTTCCTATCGGAAGGATGTTGTGAAACTTGAAAGAGTTCAGAAAAAAATTTAACGATGTTGCCAGGGTTGGAGGATTTGAGCTATAGGGAGAGGTGAATAGGCTGGGGCTGTTTTCCCTGGAGCAGAGGCTGAGGGGTGACCTTATAGAGGTTTATAAAATCAAGAGGGGCATGGATAGGATAAATAGACAAAATCTTTTCCCTGGGATGGAGGAGTCCAGAACTAGAGGGCATAGGTTTAGGGCGAGAGGGGAAAGATAAAAGAGACCTAAGGGGCAACTTTTTCATGTGGCGGGGTGGTGGTGAGGTGGTGTATGTGTATGGAATGAGCTACCAGAGGAAGTGGAGGAGGCTGGTACAATTGCAAGATTTAAAAGGCATCCAGAAGGGCATACTAATAGGAAGGGTTTGGAGGGATATGGGCCGGGTGCTGGCAGGTGGGACTAGATTAGGTTAGGATATCTGGTCGGCATGGACGAGTTGGACCGAAGGGTCTGTTTCCGTGCTGTACATCTCTATGACTCTAATACGTTGGGACTATCAAAAGCTGCCAAAGGAGTCGACAATACCCATTTGATGCCTCACCTGAGAAGTGAATTGTGACATCATGTGTATTCGAGTGCAGTGACAAACTGTTCGCGAACAGTACATGCAGATCATAGCAAGCAAGGACATACAGATCACAAGATGAAAAAGCTTGAACTGATTAAGGCATATAGGTTGCACTGCTATGGCAAGAAATATCATTATTTGAAGTTAGAGAGTCCATCAATCAGGAAGTAATGGCGGAAGAAGCTGTTTTTTGAACCTGGTGAGGTGTTCAAGTTTCTGTTAAGAAGGTACACAGAGTGTTAGGTTTCATTCGTAGAGGGATGGAGTTCCAGAGCCGCAATATCATGCTGCAACCACACAAAATGCTGGTGCAGCCACACTTGGAATATTGTGTACAGTTCTGGTCCCCATATTTCAGGAAGGATGTGGAAGCTTTTGAAAAGGTGCAGAAGAGATTTACCAGAATGTTGCCTGGTCTGGAGGGAAGGTCTTATGAGGAAAGGCTGAGAGACTTGGGTCTGTTCTCATTGGAAAGGCGGCAGCTAAGTGGGGATTTGATAGAGACATTCAAGATGATCAGAGGATTAGATAGAGTAGAAGGTGAAAATCTTTTTCCTAGGATGATGACGTCAGCTTGTACGAGGGGGCATAACTACAAATTGAGGGGTGATAGATTTAAGACAGATGACAGAGGCAGGTTCTTTACACAGAGTGGCAAGGGCGTGGAATGCCCTACCTGCTAATGTAGTCAACTCAGCCACATTAGGGAGATTTAAACAATCCTTAGATAAGCACATAGATGATTTTGGGATAGTGTAGGGGGATGAGGTGAGAATAGTTCACAGGTCAGCAAAACAGAGTGCCTGTTGTGTGCTGTATCATGCTATGATCTATATCTTCTGCTTGATGGCAGAGATTGTAGGAGAGTATTACCAGGATGGGATGAGTCTTTGATGATATTGACAGCCTTTCCACAGCAACAAGACATGTAAGTGGAGGGGACGTTAGCTTCTCTGATGGTGTGGGCTGTGCACACCACATGCTGCAGTTTCTCATGATCCTGGGCAGATCAGTTGCTGCACTGGGCTGTTACGCAGCCGGACAGTTCGCTTTCAATGGTGCATCTGTAAAAGTTGGTGAGGGTTTTATGAGCTACCTGAGAAAGCGATGTTGTTGTGCCCTCTTGACTATTGCATCTACAAGGGAAGTCCAAGACAGGCTGTTGGGTATCGTTACTCCAAGGAACTTGATGCTATTAACATTTGCTCCATTGATGTGGATAGGGGCATGTTCTCATCTTGTCTTGTCTTGTCATCAGTGCAATATCCAAGTGTTAGCCTTGGTTAGGAGTTTCTAACTCAGGAAAGTCAGCTGAGTCAAGGACACACTGGCAAGTCATCAACTTTCATTTGGTTACTATTCATCACTAACATTTTGTCCCTAGAATATTCTCAACTTTATCTAACAACGGATTCCCACCTCATCCTCCCTTTGACCTGAATCCCCCACTCATTTCTCTTGTATTTTTTGTCAACCATGAAAAATGTTCTCAGTTGCAAGATGACCATTAAGCTGAAATAAAGTCTAAGAAAAAAAAGGTTTGTTTCTCAAATAATGTTACTGTCACCTTAGCAATGGTCTGATGACTCTCATTGGCTGGAGAAGTGGGAACTGGAGAAAGGGAATTCTCCGATGGCTTTGCAGTACCCAACAGGAAATTCAACAGCTCCATCTGAAAACAATTGCAATGAATTACTTACCCATTAAAAAAGTTAGCAAAAAATCAGAAATAAAGATAATTAATCCCTCTCTGCTGCTTTTTTCCACACAGCCCAGCTATTTTCATTTCACCTTTCAATTGTTTTATTAAATGATCCAAAATTAACAACCATTCAACACTTTCCAGGGAAATAGTGGAAAAGTGATCAACTTCAAACGTTTCAGCAAAATAGCTGCGGTTCAATTCTTGTCAGTCAGGGGAGGCAATGGCATAGCGAAAACTATTAGCCTAGTAATCCAGAGGTCCAGGCTCTTGCTCACAGGTTCAAATCTCATCACAGGAGCAGTAGAATTCAAAAGGATTCAATTCATCAATCTGGAATATGGTCTAGTCTCAGGAATAGTGAAAAAAAATAGGATTATTGTCATCAACACTTGCCAGGTCTGCATGTGATTCCAGATTCACAGCAGGATAGCTGACTACTACCCGCTGTCGGGTGATCTCACAAGCCACTCAGCTCAAGGGCATTTTGAAATGGCCAGAAATGCTGGCTTTGGCAACACCAAGGAAAATTCGGGTGCATTGAGGTTTAATGTTAATTTGGGAATTGCATGCTAGTCCAGTTAACCTGTTCATCTGGATGTTTGCATAGCCCCTTGAGACACCTAGGACATTCCTAAGTGTTTTACTGCTAAAGTACTGACAAACAGTAACATTACAATGGGCTGTTTTAATTGGGTTTATGGAGATTGTGAATCTTAACCAAGAAATCTGCCATATTTAGAATGAGACATTAAACTGAGATCCCAACTGCCCCCTTCAATGGATGTAAAAGATCCTGTCACTTTTTAAAAATATATTTTGTTAATTTCACTTGTTGTGACAGGGCATTGCTGCATTCTTGAACCACTGTAGAGCAAATGCTGTAGGTAAGGTAAAATGCACTTAGGGAGTGAATTCCAGGAATTTAACCCAGTGACAGTGAAGGAACTGTGGTATATTTCCAAGTCAGGATGGTGAGTACTTCGAGGGGGAACTTTCACGGGGTGGTGTTCCCATGTATCTGCTGCCCTTGCCCTTTGAGATGGGAGTGGTCATGCTGTCTTGAGGAGCCTTGCTGAATTACTTCAGTGCATCTTGTAGATAACATACTGCTGTTAGTGAGCATCAGTGGTTACTATATTGAACAAGACCATGAAGGTTTGCGATGTCCTGATCAATGTTCATACTTCAACAAAAAAAAACTATTTTACACAGAAACAGTCCATTGGGATCAAAAACTTCCACAGCAGCTACTTATGTTCCACACACATCTCCTTCCAAACTCACCCAATTAGCTTGTTTACCTCATTCCTTTCTCTAAGTCTCTCAGCTTACCTTTGACAATATTGCTGCAGGATCACTTTCAGGTTTTAAGTTGGCACAAATCTTGTAGACATCAATCAGGTCCACAGAGTTATTTTTGCTCAGAAAAGCCTCATATGTTTCTCGGACTTTCTTGTACCCATCTGGTGCCACATCAAGCTCACTCAGCAACTCCAGTTTCTCCCGAAGTAAGTGTTTCCAAGACAGGAGCAGTTCACTCAAGGTAACGCTGAATTCCCCATAGGACTAAGGAGTCAGTGGAAAACAAGGCATAAACAGAAATTATAAGCATGATGTTAAAAACAAGAGGAAAATGATTCAAAGAAAGTTAATAAATTGAAGAGGAGGAGGAGGATCAACAAACAAATGTTGTTTAATCCCAGATAACTGGAGCACGATCCAATTTGTGGGAATCTTTCAATGTTAAATTGGGAATTGCTGCTAGGAGAAAGTGAGGACTGCAGATGCTGGGGATCAGAGCTTAACAATATGTTGCTGGAAGAGCGCAGGTCAGGCAGCATCAAAGGAGGAGAATCAACATTTCGGGCATAAGCCCTTCTTCAGGAAATTGCATGCTAGCCTAGTTTACCTGTTCACAGCTGTCAGCAATGGCTTATTGGGTCCTGTCCTTGCTGAGTCAGAAGGCTGAAGTCTCAAGATCCCCTACAATGACTTAAGTACATAATCCATATTGATGCTGCACTACCAAATGAGCCACCTTTTGAATGAGGTGTTGAATGGTGACTCTACCTACCACCTAGGACAGAAGTCTAACAACCACAACATTACCTGAAAGAGAGGGTGTTCCGAGCAATAACTGCCTCTCAACCAATGACAAAGCACATTGCGGTTCATGGAATCTTGCTGCATCTAAATTAGTTGTATCATGTCATTAAAATATTGATGGCACAAGCAGTACTTAATTGACTGTACATGAGAACTAGGAGCAGGAGTAGGCCATCTGGTCCTTCAAGCCTGCTCCACAATTCAATACAATCATGGCCTCAGCTCCTGCCCTCATCAGAACCCTTAAATTCTTTCATTGTTCAAAAAGAAAACCTATCTTGGCTTTAAAGACATTTACTAAAGTAGCATCAACTACTTCACTGGGCAGGGAATTCCATACTGTAAACTGTTGAGACATTCTGAAATGCACTATACAAATGCAAATCTTTCTTTAAAGAGGACTCTGATAAACAACCCCACAAACAGTAGTCAGTTTAGACCAGTGAAACCTGATCAGCGGTCCTGACTCCTGTTTTCAAAATGTCTGAATTACAAAAAGATAAAAGGGAAGTTTACTTTTCAGGTTTGAAAGGGAATAAGAGGTTATTTAACAATTTAAATATTAAAACAGAATTGAATACTGAGTTGACACAGAATTTGAGCGACCTGCATGGATACAACTCCAGGTTGCTTTAACCTTCTAGATACTGCCCATCATGAGGCTTTGGAGTTAGAGTTTGGAGCTTTCTGGGGGTCACTGTAGAAGTCACTGTCTTACATAAAGGCAATTCTTGTCTCAGTGCCAATAAACTCATCTGTTCACAGATATTGTAAAGAATATTGATCACTACCACAGCTCCCCATCCGCTGATAAGAACGCAAGAACTAGGAGCAGGAATAGGCCATCTGATCCTTCGAGCCTGCTCTGCTATTCAATAAGATCATGGTTGATCTTTTCATGGATTCAGTTTCACTTACTCATCTGCTCACCACAATGCTTAAATTTATTTTCTGCTCAAACATTAGATTAGATTAGATTAGATTAGATTACGTACAGTGTGGAAACAGGCCCTTCGGCCCAACAAGTCCACACCGCCCCGCCGAAGCGTAACCCACCCATACCCCCTACATCTATATTACCTAACACTACGGGCAATTTAGCATGGCCAATTCACCTGACCTACACATCTTTGGACTGTGGGAGGAAACCGGAGCACCCGGAGGAAACCCACGCAGACACGGGGAGAACGTGCAAACTCCACACAGTCAGTCGCCTGAGGCGGGAATTGAACCCGGGTCTCCGGCGCTGTGAGGCTAACCACTGTGCCACCGTGCCACCCATCTATCTTTGTCTTAAAAATAGTCAACAAGGTAGCCTCAACTGCTTCACTGGGCAGAGAATTCCACAGATTCACAACTCTTTGGGTGAAGAAGTTCCTCCTCAACTCAGTCCAAAATTGGGTCCCCCTTATTTTCAGGCTATGCCCCTAGTTCTAGTTTCACCCAGTGGAAACCACTTCCCTGCTTCTTCCTCATCCATTCCCTTCATAATTTTATAAGATTTCCCCCTCTCTTTTTACTAAATTCCAGTGAGCATAGTTCCAGTATACTCAGTCTCTCCTCATAAGTCAACCCTTTCAACCTAGTGGACCTCCTCGGCACTCGCTCTAGTGTCATTATGTTGCCTTCTCAAGTTGGGAGACTAAAACTGTATACAGTACTCCAAGTGTGGCCTCACCAGCACCCTATACAGCTGTGGTATAACTTCCCTGGTTTTAAACTTCTCCATCTCTCTCGCAATGAAGGACAATATTCCATTTGCCTTCTTAATCACTTGATGCACCTGCAAACCTTTTGTGATTCATGCACAAGAATACCCAGGTCCCTCTGCACAGCAGCATGTTGCAAATTTTCATTGTTTAAACAATAGCCCATTTTGCTGTCATTCCAACCAAAACAAATGACCTCATATTTACCAATATTATAGTCCATCTACCCCAGACCCATGTCCATTCACATAACCTATCTATATCCCTGTACAGACTCAGTGTCCTCTGCACACTTTGCTCTACAACTCTTCCTAGTGTCATCTGCAAACTTTGGCACACTACATGTGGTCCTCACCTCCATGTCATAGAGTCATAGAAATGTACAGGATGGAAACAGACCCTTCGGTCCAACCCATCCATACCGACCAGATATCCCAACCCAATCTAGTCCCACCTGCCATCTTAGTAAATTGTAAACAATTGCAGTCCCAACACTGATCTGAGGCACATCACTAGCCACTGTTTGCTAACCAGAAAAACATACATATATTACTTTTTGCTCTCCAGTGTCTTGATTGAACATCAATCACGTACTATGTTACACCATTGCGTAGATCATCATGTCATTAACATATTTATTCTCGAATACAGTTCTGCAAGTGACCATTTTGCCTTCATGCCAGTGCCAACTCTTTAAAAAAAAGAGCTATCAAAATTGCCCTACTCACTACATCTGCCTCCAGAACCACATAATGCCTTCCTTTTCTCCCTTGAAAGCCCACATTTTTGGAGGCTCCCAGCCCTGGCACCATCCTGACCACTTCTACAGTTCATAGAGGTCTTGATGCCCTTCTTTTGAATTCTGTTATCATCCAGAATCTAATGGGAGTAGATTCAGTGGTATTTTCCAAAACGCAACACTTGGTGTCAATAGTATCTTTTAATTTGGGTTTGGGTTTCACCTGGTCTATAAAATCCTTTAACCCCACACCCCACTTGCCCCTAATTGCCCAAACAGTCAAATATTGAACCAATGCCTTAAATTGCCTCATACCGTGTGCCTTTCTCAACAAGTCATTCAACATATTCACTATACTGGACATAAATTATTTCGTTGTGAATTGCCCGTGTACTGACACTACTTCCTCAATCAATGTCAATCTCAAATGATTATTAATGGGATATAGAAGGGAGATTTGATTGATATTTTGTAACTTTAAAAAAGGAGTTGATTAGATAGCCGGAGATTGTTTCTTAGTCCTTGGTTTGTAGAGTCTCAGACTTAGCTTTAAAATCAGGTTGAGCTATTCAGAATAGTATTGAGATTCTCAATCACAGAACTATTATGATGCATAGAGAGACCATTTCACCCATTATGTTTGCAACAACTCTCTTATCTATCAATCAATCATAGAGGGCAGGAAATCAGCACGGTCTCGAAATCCTAGCACACAGTTTGGATCCAAAACACCAAAGTCCTCTTGAATGATTCAATTGAACCTGACTCCGCCACATTTCCAGGCAGCACATTCCAGACCCTAACTATTCTGCTGTATGAAAAAGTTTTTCTCACAACCCTTTGAACGTATGCCCTCTCGTTCTTGTTTCTTTTACTCTATCCAGACTGCCAGGAATAGGGTTCACTTTAAATTTCACCAGCGACCCTAGAGGGATTTGAATCCATAGCCTCAGCATGCTATTCTGTTTGAAGGCCTAGAATATTACACTGCAGTACAGGCCCTTTGGCCCTCGATGGTTCCACAGGTCAGTGTAACAATCTGAAGCCCATCTAACCCACACATTCCATTTTCATCCATATGCTTACCCAATGACCATTTAAATACCCTTAAAGTTGGCGAGTTTACTACTTCTGCAGGCAAGGCATTCCACGTACTTACTACTCTGAATAAAGAAACTACCTCTGACATCTGTCCTATATTGATCACCCCTCAATTTAAAGCTATGTCCCCTCGTGCTAGCCATCACCATCCGAGGAAAATGGCTCTCACTGTCCACCCTATCTAACCCTCTGCTCATCTTCTGTCTCAATGAAGTCACCTCTCAATCTTCTTCTCTATAACCAAAACAGCCTCAAGCCCCTCAGTCTGTCCTCATAAAACCTTCCCTCCATACCAGGCAACATCCTGGTAAATGTCCTCTGCATCTTTCCAATGCTTCCACATTCTTCCAAAATGCGGTGACCAGAACTGTACACAATACACTAAATGCGGCTGCACCAGAGTTTTGTACAGCTGCAGCATGACCTCATGGTTCTGAAATTCAATCACTCTACCAATAAAAGTTAACAGACCATATGCCTTCTTAACAACCCTATCAACCTGGGTGGCAACTTTCAGGGATCTATGTGGACTTTGGCTAATCCATCTAGTAACATTACCACCAAATAGGAGATATATCTTTGCACACGGGGTGGTAGAAATGTGGAATTCTGTTAGCAAATGCAACATGCACGAGCTCAATTGATACTCCCAAATTGGAGAGGGAAATGCTTTTCCAAGCCATGGTTTCAAAAGGCTACATAGAGACGTACAGCACGGAAACAGACCATTCAGTCCAACCCATCCATGCCGACCAGATATCCCAACCCAATCTAGTCCCACCTGCCAGCACCCAGCCAATATCCCTCCAAACCCTTCCTATTCATATACCCATCCAGATGCCTTTTAAATGTTGCAATTACACCAGCCTCCACCGCTTCCTCTGGCAGCTCATTCCATACCTGTACTACCGTCTGTGTGAAAAAGTTGCCCCTTAGGTCTCTTATATCTTTCCCCTCTCACCCTAAACCTATGCCCTCCAGTTCTGAACTCCCCAACCCCAGGAAAAAGACTTTGCCTATTTACCCTATGCAAGCCCTTCATAATTTTGCAAACTTCTATAAGATCACCCCTCAGCCTCTGACACTCCAGGGAAAACAGCCCCAGCCTGTTCAAGACAAGATGGATAGATGGATTGTGCATCCAGTCAGCCAAGACTTTATTGGCAGGAGGATTAAATGGCTTCCTCTATTGTAGTTCTATTCTATTAATGATTTCAACTCACCTCTTTGTTTATTTCAGCTAAAGCAAGCTGCAGAACCACCAGCATATTATCGGCACCACAAATGATCATTCTCTCACGCTCCAGTAACTGGCACCATCCTTTCCGGAATTTCCTTATCAACTGTAATACTTGCTGCTGAAGAGAATCCATGTCTCTGTGTGACAGTGAACAAACACCAGGATAAATTATGCAAACATCTAGAAACTCAAGACACCGTTTAAGATGTTCGGAGTTCATTTTTAATTTACTCGAGATGTGGGGATCACTAACTAGGCCAGCATTTATTGGTTATCCCCAGTTGCCTAAAGGCAGAGAGGCATCAAGCGTATTGCTGTTGGCCTGGAGTCACATGTAGGCCAGATTGGGTTGGGATTGGAGATTTCTTTCCCTGAAGATGATTAATGAAGCAGATGTGTTTCATGACTAATGATTTTGTGGTCATCATTAGTTATCGAGTTGAAGAATTAATGTTGTGACAGGCATATCACAGGGGTATGTTGGAGTATTTTATTTAAATATTTGGTTTTTATGCACAAAACAATTATTTTCTAGAATGGGATTGTAGAAACATTAACCAACCAATTAAAAAGCCAGAAACTGCATTTAACAGGAAAATTTGCCATTAGACATTTGCAAGAGGAAACAGCTTGCATTTATATAGCATTTTTAAGGCAGTTAAAGTAAGATAATAAGTAAGTGTTAACAGATGGAGACAGGATCAGTTCAATTCTCCTTTTCATCAGCATGAATGAAAAACAGAAATTTTCACATTACATATAGCTAGCTAATCTCCAGTGGCATTGGTCGCAATCAATCTGAAGCTATGCTTAAAACTGTAATAGGAATTAAACATGACACTTGCAGAAATTTGAAGCTAAATTCCAGCCTTGTAATACTGTACGTTATTGGCAAGTTTCCCATGGTGTCAAACCCTGTTTTATAATAAAATCAACAAAATACAAACTGGGAAAAGAGTTACGCAAAGCAAATGTGACACTTACCAGAAGTTAATTCTAACAAAACTTTGATCGTATGGAAGAATGAGAAATATTATATAGTTTCCTTCCCCATGTGCTGTAGTCTATTTGGCATATCATACATTGCCTGGCTGTTTTGAAAGAACAATCCACTTAGTCTTCAACAGAAAGGACAATTGGCAGTGCATACATTTCTTTTGAACTTTTCTGTTAAATCTGTGGTGCATATGACATCAAGCTAGAAACCAAGAGATCACCATCATGATCCAAAGATGTGGGCTCAGGTTCCAACAGAGCCAAAGAAAACCATTCAATTCAATTAACTAAATAAATCAGGGATCAAAAAGGTTAATCTTATTGACTATCAGATTGCCAGACTCCCATCTGGTTCACTAATGTCCTTAGGGAAGGAAATCTGTCGTCCTTCCTCAGTCTGATCTGTGTGACTTCAGACCAAAAGCAACGCAATTGACTCTTAAGTGCCCTCTGAAATGCACTAGGAAGTTCAATGTGAATTTGAGACCAATGACAAATACTCTGATTGCTACAATCCATGAACAGAGTTTCAGTAAATCACTGCCACCTAGCATGCTCAATGAGTTTTAGATCAATTTAGAACTTTTACATCCTTCTCGGTGTACAGTTTCTCAAAACCAACACTGACTGGATGATAAGGTAAACAAAACAAAAAGGGGTGGGATATTATTGAACTTGATGAAAGAACTGAGGCAGGTTTGGCATAAAGAACCTACTTTCCTGCAAGGATTTTGCTTCTACCCTGCTTGGAAGGCATCATATTACATAACGTGACATTTCTAACCCTGGATCAGAGGAAATAACCCACTGCCTGTAAGGATGGTAGAGGCAGAAACCTTCATAACATTTAAGAGATACTTAAATATGTACTTGTGATACCAAGTTATACAAGGCTATGGGCCAAGAGTTGGAAAATGGGATTTGAATTGTTAGGTGGCTGCTTTTGACCATGAGCAGCTGAGGGGCTTTGTTGTAGATCTCCACAACTACAATTAATTCAGTACCGTCAGGTAGTATCATTGTTATTTTATACAACATGCAAGATTTTACAGGAAACTGTTCTAAACTGTCACAGGTCGTCATCCTGGTGTAACGCAGACCCCAATTTCATCCTAATCTATGGCATCAGTTCAGGGACCTGCTTTAGGGACCTGGTCTAGTTTTAATCTCTACTGTTCCAGGAATGCAAATTCTGGCAGACTAAGATGGATCTGTGACCTCAATCCACCAGGAGGGCGAGGTTAAAAGAACATGTATATAAGTCAGGCCTTGCACATCCCCATTGCCAACTGGTGACTGGACTGACACTTTGTGCAGGTTCCAGATCCAGAAGGTGCACAGGCAACTTAAGCAACTACTCAACAGCAAGGGGAACACGTTAAATTAATCCACCACGAGTGGAGGACCTGTTGTATCAATCCTCAGCAATAATTCTCATCAGCAACGGAAAGAGTAAGATAAACTCTCCACCCACACTTTCAGGAGATTCTTCAGCACTGGAGCAGTTGAGAGTGGAGGAGCCAGAAGAGATGTGGAAATGGCGATAAAGCTTGGAATTTTATATTTCTCGGCCAAGGTCAGAATTTATTTTCCACTCTTGGTGACTCTCCATGAACCACAGCAGTATATCATAATGGTGCTCCCAAAGCAACTTTAGGAAATTAATTCCAGGATACTGCACGGGAACCAGATTGAAATTTGCACCATACAGAGGTGCCTGAATGGAATGGAGAAGATGTTTCCGCTTATACGAGACATCAGGATCGGAGGGCACAGTCTCAGAGCAAAGGAATGACACTTTAGGAACTAGATGAGGACGTGTTTTTTCAGCCAGAGAATGGTGAAGCTGTGGAACTCATTGCTGCAGAGGCCAAGGCATTCAGTGTCTTTAAGACAGGTTCTTGACTAGTAAGGGGACCAAGGGTTTATGGGGAGAAGGTAGGAGAGGGATAGTGAACATGGCTTGATGCATGGGAAATCACGTCTCACACACTTGATTGAGTTTTTTGAAGTAACGAAGAGGATGGATGAAGGCAAAGCAGTAGACGTGATCTATATGGACTTCAGTAAGACATTCGACAATGTTCCCCTGGGAGACTGGTTAGATCTCATGAATTACAAGAGCAACTAGCCATTTGGATACAGAACGGGCTCAAAAGGTAGAAGACAGAGGGTTGTTTTTCAGACTGGAGGCCTGTGACCAGTGGAGTGCCACAAGGATCAGTGCTGGGTCCAATATTTTTTGTCATTTATATTAATGAGTTGGAAGTGAGCTTAAGAGGAATAGTTAATAAATTTGCAGATAACACCAAAATTGGAGGTTTAGTGGACAGCAAAGAAGGTTACCTCAGATTGCAATGGCATCTTGGTCAGATGAACCAATGGGGTGAGGTGTGGCAGATGGAGTTTAATTTAGATAAATGCAAAGTGTTGCATTATGGGAAATCAAATCTTAGCAGGACTTATACATTTAATGATAAGGTCCTAGGGACTGTTGCTGAAAGGTTCTAGCTCCTTGAAAGTAGAGTCACAGGTAGATAGGATAGTGAAGGCGTTTGGTATGCTTTCGTTTATTGGTCAGAGTATTGAGTACAGGAATTGGGAGATCATATTGCAACTGTACAGGACATTGGTTAGGCCACTGTTGGAATACCACATGCAATTCTGGTCTCCTTACTATTGGAAGGAAATTGTGAAACTTGAAAGGGTTCAGAAAAGATTTAGAAGGATGTTGGCAGGGTTGGAAGATTTGAGCTAAAGGGAGAGGCTGAACAGGCTGGGGCTGTTTTCCCTGGAGAGTTGGAGGCTGAGGGGTGACCTTATAAGAGATTTATAAAATCATGAGGGGCATGGATACAGTAAATAGACAAGGTCTTTCCTCTGGGATGGGGGAGTTGAGAACTAGAGGGCATAGGTTTAGGGTGAGGAGGAAAAATAAAAGAGACCCAAGGGGCAAAGTTGGTGCATGTGTGACATGGGCTGCCAGAGGAAGTGGTGGAAGCTAGTACAATTGCAACATTAAAAATGCATCTGGATGGGTATACAAATAGGAAGAGTTTGGAAGGATAAGCCAGGTGGGACTAGATTGGGTTGAGATATCTATTCGGCATGGATGGGTTGGGCCGAAGGGTCTGTTTCCGTGCTGTACATCTCTGACTCTATAATGGGGCTGAGAAACATACCAGCTGTGATCAAATGGCAAAATAGACCGGATGGACCAAATGGCCTCATTCTGCTCCAATGCCTTGTTGCCTTACACTGCATAGTGAGAATACATTTAAAGCTGAGAATACTGAAGGGAGAAACTGGCATCAGACTTGGCAAGGAGTTTGGATAGAAGTGGGAAAAGTCAAGATAAAAAGGAAAGAGTAGAAGCACCGTTATGCTGCCCATTCCTTGGGGACATGAAGGCACAGCAGGTCATCTGGAACTGGAGTAATGTATATGCCAGGCCCAGTAAGGACATAGCTTCTCTGGCCTTTGGGACTTAAAAACAAAATCTAACCATTTCCCCCTATACCATTATGATAAGCCATTTTATCAAGCCTGTAAGTTTTTTTAATTTACTTAATGAATTGCCAACACAAAAAAGTGTGGCAAAAGTAGATTTAATAACTTTTTAAAAAGTAATTGGGATTACATGCCATTATAAACCTACAAAATCAGTATGTACTATTTATAAGGCACACAGCAGCAGGTCAACAAGACCCTCCCACAATATTGTCCAAACCATGACCTCGACCACCTGGAAGGCCAGGGGCAACAATTCACGGGAACACCAGTGCCTGCAAATCGTAGATTTTTAACAGCATGGAAACATGCCTTCCAGCCAGTCATCAGGCATCTAATCCCTGTCGTTCCACTTGAAGCCACATTCCAACTTCTCTTGGAACAATGATCATCGTCAATGGAACAGTGTTATCCTACAGTATACAAATAAAAGTACAATCCCATTAACCGTTCACCAACGTGGATACGTTTCTGAATAGGAAACTCTTTCCCAGAGAAAGATGTATATAAGAGGCCAGGTGTCCCCCAGCCTCGTAGAGGGGGGAAACGTCGGGCGGTCTCAAACTTGAGGAGTTCCCAAAGGTTCAGGGGTACGTTTCAAAATTTGATGGCGACCAATAAACTAAAGGATAGTAACAGTTTTTAAAATAAATTACCCACCCAGAACTGAAACACACAACCTTTCCCGCGAAACAATAAACAGTCAAGCTGAATAGCGTTTAAAAATACTTCATTCACTATAGTTTAAAGACTATACGGAAGGAGGAGAACATGGGTGTTTTGCCATTTGCCACGTTTATCCAAGTCAAACGTGTTGTTCTGAGTTTTTGAGGCTGACAGTCGAAAGCGGGCAACTCCTTAGTTCTTGAACTTACCAACTGTCACTTGTGTACAGTTACTCCCAATCTAGGCAGACAGGTAGGTTATTCACCAAAAGCCCTGCCTAAAGAAGTCAGCACGAACAGTACACCTTGTTTTGCGAGTAAATCTTTTCTCTTCTCTCTCCCCTTTTTCCCCCTCCCCCTATTTCTCGGCTTAAAGGTAAAGAAAGATCCCAGCCAGCCTTATTCCCCCCACAGCGAGCTCCAGGACAATTTAAAAGTCCCGGGCCGGACCCGCTGTAACCAATCAGAGCGCCGCCGCTACAATGTTGCACTTTCCTCCCGGAAGCGAAGCGGTGGCAGCCAATCAGCGGCGCGCGGCTGTGTCTCAACGTTCCATCGAGTCTGAGAGTTCCATCGGGGATTCCGTCCCATTCCCCCGGGATCCGCGACCCGATTTGGGAGAGATGATGGTTAACGAGGCTGGGTCGCGGGGCGCCACGCACACGGTGCCCACCGAGGAGACGGTGCACGTGGTGGAGCTTAACCCTTTCGAGGACGGCGGCGCCGGCAGCCTGATCGCTTACGGAGGCGACAACTACATCGTGGTGGGCAGCTGCCGCTTCCAGGTGGGCGGCCCGGGCAGGTCCTTCCAGGGAGCGTGTGATTGTTCTGGGGAGGGGGAGGTGGTGAGGAAGGGATAAGGAAGACAAGTGAGTAGGAACAGCCCCATCCAAGCACACAAAAAACAAAGCTTCACCCCCAACAAGAAGGGTTTCTTCAACTAACTGACTCATTGCTACATTTCTTGCAAAGTTAAAAATCACACGACATCAGGTTAAAGTCCAACAGGTTTAATTGGAAGCACTAGCTTTCGGAGCGACGCTCCTTCATCAGGTGATATCAGGTGAAAGCTAGTGCTTCCAATTAAACCTGTTGGACTATAACCTGATGTCGTGTGATTTTTAACTTTGTACACCCCAGTCCAACAGCGGCATCACCAAATCATGACATTTCTTGCAGGTATGCTCACCTTGAAGAAGCACTCCACTCTCTCAGGATTTCTGAGCTGATTTTTTTTCTTATTCAGCTATTGATTCTCCCAGGCTGACCTATACTCATTCGTTTGTCTGTCCGACTATGTTTTCTCTCTCTCTGGGTTCCCTCTCCAATCATCGTTTATTTCGCCATTCCCCCACTCCATCTTCAGCATATTGCATATACTTGCCGAGCTTACATCAGTTCTGATGAAGAGTCAGTGGAGGCGAAATGTTGAATGAATGAATTATCTTTATTGTCTTTCCCCGTACATGCTGTCAGATCTGTTGAAAATTTTTTCCAGCAGTTTCTGATTTCCAGCATCTACAGTTTTTTGGGGTTTTTATCTTCAACTAAGTTCAGTGATGTTGCATGCAGATCAATTGAGCTGATCCAAAAAAAGGTGTGGATGCAGTGCTCCCTAGGCACTTTACAGGCAATGAATCTTTTTTTTGGTTTCCAGGATTTGCTGAATTTTATTAATCCTCCCTCAAACTGAGTGGCTTACTAGGCCATGTCAGAGGGCAGTTAAGAGTCAACCACATGCTTGCTTTGTTAGTCAAGACATTGAATACAACAGCAGGGAGTTTATGATGGAGCTGAATGTAACATCACTTAGGCCACAGAGGGAGTACTGTGTGCAGTTCTGGTGCCACGTTATAGAAAGGATATGATTGAACTAGAGAGGGTCCAGAGAAGATGTGTCTGGGCTGAAATGATTCAGTTATGAAGAGAGGCTGGATAGGCTGATATTGTTTTCCTCCGAGCAGAGAGGCTGAGGGGGGACCTGATTGAATTGCAGAAAGTTAAGAGGGGCAAGGACAGGGTTGATACAGGGAAACATTTCCTTCTAGTGTAGGAGTCAATAACCAGGGCTCATAGTTTTAAGGTAGGAAGCGGGAGCTTTAGATGAGATTTGAGGAAATAATTTTAGAACATAGAAAGTTGTGCCGAGACTTAATCCTAATGTAAAATATTGTAACTTAACCTACACACCCCTCAACTCACTGCTCTCCATGTGCATGTCCAGCAGTCGCTTAAATGTCCCTAATGACTCTGCTTCCACCACCACAGCTGGCAACGCATTCCATGCATTCACAACTCTCTGCGTAAAGAACCTACCTCTGATGTCTCCTTTATACCTTCCTCCTAATATCTTCAAACTATGACTTCTTGTACCAGTCAATCCTGCCCTGGGGAAAAGTCTCTGGCTATTGACTCTATCTATTCCTCTCATTATTTTGTACACCTCAATCAGGTCTCCCCTCTTCCTCCTTCTCTCCAGAGAGAAAAGTCTGAGATTATTCAACCTTTCTTCATAAGGCAAGCCCTCCAGTCCAGGCAGCATCCTGGTAAACCTTCTTTGCACCCTCTCCAAAGCCTATGTATCTTTCCTATAGTAGGGCGACCAGAACTGGACACAATATTCCAAGTGTGATCTCACCAGGGACTTGTTGAGCTATAGCAAAACCTCGTGGCTCTTAAACTCGATCCCCCTGTTAATGAAAGCCAAAATACCATATGCTTTCTTAACAACCCTATCTACTTGGGTGGCAACTTTGAGGAATCTATGTACTTGCACACCCGGATCCCTCTGTTCCTCCACACTGCCAAGAATCCTATCTTTAATCCTATATTCAGCATTCAAGTTTGACCTTCCAAAGTGCATCACTTCGCATTTATCCAGGTTGAACTCCATCTGCCATTTCTCAGCCCAGCTCTGCTTCCTGTCTATGTCGCGCTGCAGCCTGCAGTAGCCCTCTCTCTATACTATCGACGACACCTCCAACCTTTGGCCCACAGGGGAGATGGGTATCTTGAACTCACTACCTAAAATGTTGGTGAAGTTGGGAACCCTCAAGGTATTTTTAAAAAGTACTTAGATGAGCCCTTGAAACACTGTAGCATACAAGGTCAAGTGTTGGAAAATGGAATTGGAATAGATGGATATTTGATGACTGGCACGGACACAATGGGCTGAAGGGTCTTTTTGACCATATGATCTGCCTTAATCTCATTGAGCGGTGGAGTAGGCTCAATGGGCTGAATGTTTCAATGTTATTGCTGGACTTGTAATCCAGAGGCTGAGGCACATGCTCTGGGACACAGGTTCAAATCCCATCAGAGCACTGGGGGAAATTAAATTCAGTTAATAAATCCTGGCTTACAAACTAACCTTAGCATAGGTGACCATGTAAATATCTGGTTCACGAATGTCCCTTAGGGAAGGAAATGTGGCGTTGACATGTGACTCCAGGCCCACAGCAATGTGATTGACTCTGACTCTTAGCTGCCCTCTGAAATGGCCCAGCAACCACTCGGTTAAGGGGTAACATCTGAACCCAGCACCTTTTGATTCAGAGGCTAGGACGCTATTAACTCAGGGCTGAATTTATTTGTGAATATTATGGGTATTCCATTGTAATATCTTTTAGGAAGAAGATGCGGAAATAAGAGGTATGGAATTCAAGACACTTCAGACATTTAATCGAGGAATTCGGGTAGATTCGATCGCATGGAGCCCAGAAACTAAGATGGACACACTGACACAACTGATCCAGTAAGGGATACGATTACTTTCTAATTCATTGTAAGAATGTAGATGTCACTGGGAAGGCTGGTATTGATTATCTTTGTCATTGAGAAGGTTATGATGGATCCTTCACTTTTGACTTCACGCGGCAGATTCAACACAACTGAGTATCACTCTGGGCCACTGCAAACGCCACTCAAGAGTCAACCGCATTGCTGTGGGTCTGGAATAGGTCCACCCTGGGTAAAAGTGGCAGATTTAATTACCTCAAGGCCCTGATGAATTTTTATGGTAATCAGCATTGTGTCAACGTCATCTTTCCCGATACCAACATCTTATTTTGCAGATTTTTTGATTAGATTCCCTACAGTGTGGAAACAGGCCCTTCAGCCTAACAAGTCCACACCGACCCTCCGAAGAGTAACCCATTTCCCTCTGACTAATGCACCTAACACTGGGTAATTTAACATGGCCAATCCACCTGATCTGCACATCTTTGGATTGTGGGAGGAAACCAGAGCAACAGAAGAAACCCACGCAGACATGGGAGAATGTGCAAACTCCACACAGACAATCATCCAAGGCTGGGATCAAACCTGGGTCCCTGGCGCTGTGAGGCTGCAGTGCTAACCACTCAGCCATTGTGCCGCCTGTAAAACTGAATTGGAATTGTGACTGCAAAGATGGGATTTCAGTTTTCTGGATTATTAGCCCTGACCTTTTGGATGACAATCTCAGGAATGTAAACAGTACCTTAGTGTACTTCTGTATTAAAACAGGCTAATAGACTGGCGACAACACAGAGGAAACCATTCAGCCTTCACATCCATGCATGCTCTCGACAAAGACAATTCAACTCGTCCCACTACTATGCCCTTTCTGTGTAGCCCTGCAAGCCTTCCTCTTCAAATAATTATCTAGTTCCTATTTGATAGCCACAATGGAGCATGTCTCCATCACAGTCTCAGACGGTACATCCACTGTATATTAACAGTTTTACTTATGTTACCTCTGCTTTTTTTTCCCCTTTACTCTTAAACAATGCCTTGTTTTTGATCCTTCTGATAATGGCACTGGTTTCTCCCCATCTGCTCTGTATTAACCACTCATGATTTTGAACACTTGTAGTAGTTGATGGTGATGAATGATGCCTATATGATGCCTATATGAATGACGGTACTCACATTTTGCTTTATGATATTCTATAAAAGGCTATTTTATTCTGTTAGATTTGCAGTTGAGTTTTCCATTAAAGTTTGCAAGTTTTGTTGACAGGTATTAAATCTGAAAAAACTTTTTTATTGAGATAGAGGTATTGCTCTATTGATTGATTTTAAATATATCTAATGCAGTGGATAATGTGCTTGATTGTCGCTATGTAAATACAGGCTGATGTCAGTTAGCGATAAATTATATGAAATATTACAGACTACAATGTGCTCATTACTTCCAGCTTATAAATGAGAAGCACTTTAGAGGCTTTTCAATTTGTTTTTCAGTGTAGTTAGAATTTGTACTACCAGTTAAGGGATACTTCCAGCCACCGTGTTGGTTTGTGATACTCTGTGTTTTGGCCAGGCCTCAGTGGCTGTGTCTGTTTCTGAGTCAGAATGTTGTATATACCAATCCCGCTGCAGAGATTTGAGACCTAGGCTGGCGTCTCCCGTGCAGTACTGAGGGAGTGCTGCACTGTCGGAGGTGTTGAATTTTGGATGAAATGTCAAACAGAAGTCCCACCTGCTGTCATAAAGAATACTTTAACAGACAGTACAGCGGAACTGAATGTTACTTTAATGGACAAATACTGCAGAAAGCTACAGCACTGGGGGATTTGGGAGTCCTCATGCATGAATCATAAAGTGTTAGTGTCTAAGTTCAGCAGGTAATAGGGACAGCATAAAAATAGGAAAGCCTTGCTTAAAAATAATACAAGGCGTTGGTCAGGTGATAACTGGAATATGAACTATTTTTAGGCCCTTTGTCACAGGGAAGATGTACCAGCACTGGGGGTAGTCCTAAGAATGTTCACTCAGTTGATCACAGGTCTGAAGAGACTGTCTGATAAGGAGAGGTTGAGTAGATTGGGCATGTACTCATTGGAGTTTAGAATAATGAGGAGCAACCTTATTGAAGCATTTAAAACTCTTAGGGAACTTGACAGGGTAGATGTGGAAAGTTTGCTTCCCTTCTTGAGAGAGTCTAGTTCATAGTCTCAAAGTAAGCAATTATCATTTAAGACAGATATGAGGAGGAATTTCTTCTCTCAGAGAACAGTGAATCTGTGAAATTCTTTACTGCAGAGGGCTTTGAAAGCTGGGCCGTTATGTATATTCAAGGCTGAGACAGATTTTAATCAATCAGGGGATCAAGGGTTATGGGAAAAAGGCAGGAAAGTGGAGTTGAAGATTGTTAGATCAGCCATGATCTCATTGAATAGTGGAGCAAATCTGAGGGACTGAATGGTCTACTCTAGCTCATGCATCTTATATCATTATGGCCTTGTCTGAACCTACTTTACCCTTGCGCTGACATCTCCTGGGTACACCATGAACCCAGGAACTTCTAACCTGTACATGTATCATGGTCTATAATGGAAAGAATAAAGATCAGCTTTATTTTAAGAGCTCTGATGCATTGGCCTCTCACCTTTACATTGGCAAGATCAAACGCAGACTGAGTGCTTATCCTATGTTCCCCCTGCGAACCCCCAAAGAGCTTGTCTTGCATATTTTACTCACTGTCTCCCTATCACACCTGAATTTAAACCCATTTTAGTTACCCATTTTACATCTCTTTTGCTCTTTCTCCACAATTAATTACCTCTTTGTCTTGTGCACTGTCTTATCTACTCCCTTTGCACCTTCTCCTCTTCCATTAAAAGTATAAAAGAACCCACTTTGAACCACTTCCAAGTCCAAAGAAGAGTCACACTGAACGTGAAACAGTAACTGTTTCTGTCCACAGATGGTGCCAGACTTGAGGAATTTCTCCAGATTTCCAACATGCACAGTATTTTGCTTTTAAGTAAATAGTGCTTCCTTTGAGGTTTTCTTACTTTAATTTGGTTTAATTGTTGCAGGTTTTGCACTGCAGACGCTGACAGAAAGTTGAGGCTGCTAACATCTGATCTCAAGGAAGACACCAGGTGGCAGGTACATCTTCTAAGCAGGACTGCTTCACAAAATACATCATTAATTGTGAAAGGCACTATAGAAATGAAATTTATATCAGTTATCCACTGAAGAGAACGAACAATGCTGCATTTGAGTAGCATCTTTCGTATTCCAAACTGTTTTATGACTAATGAAGTATTACTCTTGCAATGTAAGAAACATGGCAAGTAATTTGTATACAGCCAGATCTCACAGACATTAACTAATGATTGACCTGTTGCAATCTGGACTGAGGGATAAACAGTGGCCTGACCAAGCAGTGAGAGCATGTGTTTACTAAATCTTGAATATCTGGGACATTAGATGCACTTACCGCACAATGACAAAATAAAACACACATCTCCCTCAATTATAATATACTAAGAAGTTGCAGCAGCAGAAGGATCATTCGTCCAAGTTCAAGACGATTGTGAATTATCTTGTGACCTTCACTGAAATTTTCTGTCTGTCTCCTATAATCTGTGACTCACTTGTAAATCGAAAAAACACTAAATCAGCTTTGAATAAATTGAGTGACTTAGCCTCCATTGATCACTGGGAGAGATAATTACAAAGATTAACAATCATCTGTGAGAAAAAAAAAATCCTCCTCTCCATGTTATATAAGAGACCCCTTATTTTTAAACTGTGTTAATCTCCCTCCATCCAGCAAGGAGGGTAATGCAGTCAACTCATTACCCTCCTTGCTGATGCACTCCGATTTCCTGATTGTGATCAGAATCGGTAACACCTCTTTGATGTAACTTTTTTACAAGACCTTGAGATCTTGTTTGGATAATCCAAAATTCGGATATTTGATGTTCGGGTAACTGAGGTTGTTCTGTATTTATAAATGTATTTTAAACATTGTAACAGTACCTGCATCATCATCTAGTGTAGGTCCATCCCTCAAGTAAGGAGACAAAAATGTGCAAAGAACTCCAGGTACAGTTCACTAAGGCTCTGTAACAGAAGGTGCAAGACATCCTTCCTTTTATACTCCATCCTTATTGCTATAAAAGCTAACATTCCATTCTCCTTCCTAACCTCTTGCTGCACACACAAGCTGTACCTTTTGTGATTCATGTTAATGATACCCAGGACCCTCAGTACTGCAGCAATCTGCAGTCTCTCTCCATTAAATAATATTCTTCTTTTCTGTTCTTTCTGCCACAGTGGATATCTTCAGATTTTCTTACATCTGTCTCCCAGATATTTCCCATATACACTTGGCATGTCTATATCTCGTTGCAAATCTTTGTATCTTCCTTTCTTACATCCTTTCAGCTGGGGGCTTCCTCTGGCCCCTCTCTAGTTGAAATTTCTAGTTGAAGAAGGGTAGGGGAGCTTTACCCTCGTATTTATGACCAATATTTACCCTGCAACCAACATCATCAAAATACATGTTATCTGCTCGTTATCACATTGCTGTTTTGATAAGCTTGCTGTGAACAAATTTACTGCTGTTTTCCCCTGCATGACAATTATTACCTGCCTGTTGTGTTGAGATAAGCTAAGGGACATGAGGGAGTGTTTTATTAGTGGTTATTCCTTTCTTAAAAATACAAAATTCAGATTCCCCAGTGGTTCAGTTCCTGAAATATACAGACCCTGATTTTTAAAGCCTAATTCATTTGAAGTGATAAATCGTAAGAAAGGAGGCATTTCAATCAGTCAGGATGTTCTGGAGAAAGTTAAAAATCATGCAAACCAGGTTATGGTCCAGCAAGTTTATTTGGAAGCACTAGCTTTCAAAGCACTGCTCCTTCATCAGGTAGTTGTGAAGCAGGATCATAAAACAGAATTTATGACAAAAGATTACAGTGTCATGCAGCTGAAATGATATATTGAACAAACCTAGATTAAGTCTTTCATCTTTGAGAATGGGTTCATTAATATGTAAATCCCAGAACTTCCTTTAAGTCACATTCTCAAAATAACTTCAGGTTTTATAACAAAAGGTGCCATCTCAGCTCAGACAATGCATTAAAGGTGGGAGGTTAAAGTTTGTCTGTATCCCAATCTTGAGTCAGACTGGATCTATTTCTAAGGTGGAATTTACAAGATATTACATGGATTGACTGCCTGTAGGTTATGTATTTCTTGAGCAAAATAGAATGTATATGCAAATATAATTCTGCAAATATGAAGTCACCCCATTATGTGTGAATGTGTGTGCGCGCAGGCGTGCGCAGGAGAGAGACAGACAGACAGACAGTAAGTGTATGAGTGCATGTGAGCGAGTGTGTGCTTGTGTGTGTGCAAGCCTGGTAAAGTGTGTGCCTGTGTGTGAGATGGGGTATAAGCCTGTGAGAAGACATAACAAACAATCCAGGTCTTTTTCAATGTATAATTTCATTTACTGTAAACGTTTGCTATAAATTCTGTGTCTTACGTTCTGATTCTCCACAATCACCTGATGAAGGGGCAGTGCTCCGAAAGCTAGTGCTTCCAAATAAACCTGTTGGACTATAACCTGGTGTTGTGTGATTTTTAACTTTGTACACCCCAGTTCAACACCGGCATCTCCAATTTGAAATTAGCAAACCCATTCTAAAAGATGAAAGGCTTAATCTAGGTTTGTTCAATATAACATTTCAGCTGCATGACACTGTAATCTTTTGCTATAAATTCTGTGTCTAATGATCCTGCTTCACAACCACCTGTTGAAGGAGCAGCGCTTCGAAAGCTAGTGTTTCCAGATAAACCTATTGGACTATAACCTGATGTTGTGTGTGTGTTTTTTTTAATGCTGTCCAACACAGGCTTCTCCAAATGAAGGATATTTTAGAGTGAAGTGTTCACCCCCGTTAGTTCTCCCTGGGTGTCAGAAGAGCATGGCCATTGTACCAGTTCTGGAATGAACCCATTGTTGACACTTTGTCAGACCTGCAGTTGAATAAAGATCCCCTAAGTTGTAAGAATTGTGTCTAAGCAAGGAGTTAATGAGTTCAGGAGATGAGGAAACAGGATTCAGAGCAAGGAATACTCGTGAAACTTAACTACACACAGGACTTGCTGATGATACTCCAGCATATCATGTAGTTTCTGTGAAATTTGGCAATATTATGCCATTCTGTTTGAGTATTGTGGAATCTGACAGGATAGAGAGGGACCGTGGTGAAACATCATCAAAACACTTTATCTGGTTTTATTGCATGGGTGTTTTGGGGAGCTAGCTGTGGACAAAATGAATGTTGTGTTTTCCTGTGTCACAACGATGAGGACATCTCAAAAGGTACTTTGTTGGTTGTATGGTTTTGAGATAAAGTGCCAATGTCCACCGATTTTTTTTTTTTCCCCCACCCCGATCTTTTCCATGCTCCTGAACATATCTTCTTTTGAGGTATTTTCTCTCAAAGGTTCCTATTGAATGTGATTCCATCACCCTCGCAGGCAGCATGCCCCAGGTCACAACAGCTCACAGAATTAAGAAGGATTTCTCTTCATCTCCACCTCCCCAGGGCTGTACTGCCAAAGATCTTAAATGTTCTCTGATTGCTGCCAATAGGAACAGCTTCTCCTGATTTGCTCTTTAAAAAGTCTCCATAATTTTGAACACCTCGATTAAAATTCCACTCTTCCTTTTCTGCTGTCCAGACAAAATCCCAGTTTCTTCAGTCTCTTTCTGAACTTCGATGTTCCTCATCCCAGACACTAGTTTAGTAAATCTCCTTGCAAAGCTTTGATATCCTCCCTAAGGTAGGGTTAACCTCATCCAAACACGAGTGCAATTGATAAATTACAAGTTAGATGATTTGGTTCTGAGCTATCTGTATGCTATTCAGTGGCAGCAGTTAAGGTAATCATTTTGCAGTGAGTTCTCTGCTCAGCCAATGTGTTGTGCTGGACTTAAATGAACTGTCTACGTCAGTTAGTTCCAAGTACTGAAATATTAATGAAATGTGACATCGAACCAGCTGAGTTGAAATAAGGCCATTGTTCAAATTTAGATTTCCACTGAAGTGTCCTGATTTATTATTCCATGTAGGTAATAGAAGGTCATACTGATTACATCAATGATGTAGTATTTGACCCCAACACTGGGAAACAAATCGCAAGTGTTAGTGATGATCACACATGCCGGTAGGTACAGGATTTATTATCCATATTTTCAGGTTTAAGCTGTAAAACTCTATTCGCCTGCAAACAAACTTTCTTGTGTGGGAAAAGGGGAAGTGCTTTGTTTCTTTCACAGTTAACGTAAGGGAAAAGTTGGTTAATTCTGTCTTTCTCCATTGATTTTCTTTTTTCTCTGCTACCCGTTGCCAGATTAAATAAACTGTTGCCAAGGCAAACTTTGATATTTTGATTTCTCGGCATACTGACTTGGCAGAGATGGCTTTGGATGATATTGTTGTTGAGGACACCAGAGCCATGGTTGCCACTGCTCGAAAAGCTCCCAGGCTTAAAGCAGCCTCTTACTTATATTGAAAGCTGAGCAAAACATAATGCCAGTTATATTACAGCCAGTTTGGAAGTTGCTGGTTACAGTGTGTGAAGTAGTCCTTTTATTTCAAGCAGAAATAGCTGTGATTGCTCAATATACTTATATAATGATTTTTAAAAAAAGTCATGCTTGGTCCATGAGATGTTAACCTAAGGTTCTGGCTTTCCTCTTGAGTGGATTTAAATGATTCCATGGTATTTAATTCAAAGAAACATGGGAGCTGAACCCTCATTTGCTTGTTTCATTCATCCCTCGAGCAACATCACTAATGTGTAAATTTCTATGTGTAAAATGTATGGGATTGGGGGTAGTGCAGAGAGATGGGCAGAAATTTGTTTTGCAGACAGTAAACAGAATAGCAATGAATGAGTCTTTTTCTAAATGGCAGACACTGACTAGTTAGGTACTTTAGGGATTAGTACTAGAACCCCACTTATTAACAATATATGTTAATGATTTAATTGAGGGAACTAAATGTACTGTCTCAAAATCTGCAGATGACCCAAAGCTGGGCGGGAGACTAATGCAGTGTGATCTCGAGTCATAGAGATGTACAGCATGGAAACAGACCCTTTGGTCCAACCCGTCCATGTCGACCAGATATCCCAACCCAATCTAGTCCCACCTGCCAGCACCTGACCCATATCCCTCCAAACCCTTCCTGTTCATATACCCATCCAAATGCCTCTTAAATGTTGCAATTGTACCAACCTCCACCACATCCTCTGGCAGCTCATTCCATACACATACCACCCTCTGTGTGAAAATGTTGCCCCTTAGGTCTCTTTTATATCTTTCCCCTCTCACCCTAAACCTATGCCCTCTAGTTCTGGACTCCCCGACCCCAGGGAAAAGACTTTGTCTATTTATCCTATCCATGCCCCTCATAATTTTGTAAACCTCTATAAAATCGCCCCTCAGCCTCCGATGCTCCAGGGAAAACAGCCCCAGCCTGTTCAGCCTCTCCCTGTAGCTCAGATCCTCCAACCCTGGCAACATCCTTGTAAATCTTTTCTGAACCCTATCAAGTTTCACAACATCTTTCCGATAGGAAGGAGACCAGAATTGCACACAATATTCCAACAGTGGCCTAACCAATGTCCTGTACAGCCGCAACATGACCTCCCAACTCCTGTACTCAATACCCTGACCAATAAAGGAAAGCATACCAAACACCTTCTTCACTATCCTATCTACCTGAGACTCCACTTTCAAGGAGTTATGAACCTGCACTCCAAGGTCTCTTTGTTCAGCAACACTCCCTAGGACCTTACCATTAAGTGTATAAGTCCTGCTAAGATTTGTTTTCCCAAAATACAGCACCTCGCATTTATCTGAATTAAACTCCATCTGCTACTTCTCAGCCCATTGGCCCATCTGGTCCAGATCCTGTTGTAATCTTCGCTGTCCACTACATCTCCAATTTTGGTGTCATCTGCAAACTTAGTAACTGTACCTCTTATGCTCACATCCAAATCATTTATCTAAATGACAACAAGTAGAGGGCTCAGCACCGATCCTTGTGGAACTCCACTGGTCACAGGCCTCCAGTCTGAAAAACAACCCTCCACCACCACCCTCTGTTTTCTACCTTTGAGCCAGTTCTCTATCCAAATGGCTAGTTCTCCCTATATTCCATGAGATCTAACCTCGCTAATCAGTCTCCCATGGGGAACCTTGTCGAGTGTCTTACTGAAGTCCATATAGATCACATCTACTGCCCTGCCCTTATCAATCTTCTTTGTTACTTCTTAAAAAAACTCAATCAAGTTTGTGAGACATGATTTCCCACTATGTTGACTATCCCGAATCAGTCCTTGCCTTTCCAAATACATGTACACCCTCTCCCTCAGGATTCCCTCCAACAACTTGCCCACCACCGAGGTCAGGGTCACTGGTCTATAGTTCCCTGGCTTGTCCTTACCACCCTTCTTAAACAGTGGTACCACGTTTGCCAACCTCCAGTCTTCCGGCACCTCACCTGTGACTATCGATGATACAAATATCTCAGCAAGAGGCCCAGCAATCACTTCTCTAGCTTCCCACAGAGTTCTCGGGTACACCTGATGAGGACCTGGGGATTTATCCACCTTTAACCGTTTCAAGACATCCAGCACTTCCTCCTCTGTAATCTGGACATTTTGCAAGGTGTCACCATCTATTTCCCTACAGTCTATATCTTCCATATCCTTTTCCTCAGTAAGTACTGAATCAAAATATTTATTTAGTATCTCCCCCATTTTCTGTTGCTCCACATAAAGGCCGCCTTGCTGATCTTTGAGGGGCCCTATTCTCTCCCTTGTTATCCTTTTGTCCTTAATATATTTGTAAAAACCCTTTGGATTCTCCTTAATTCTATTTGCCAAAGCTATCTCATGTCCCCGTTTTGCCCTACTGACTTCCCTCTTAAGTATACTCCTACTTTCTTTATACTCTTCTAAGGATTCACTCGATCTATCCTGTCTATACCTGACATATGCTTCCTCAATTTCTTTAGTCATCCACCATTCCCTATATCTACCAGCCTTCCCTTTCACCCTGACAGGAATATACTTTCTCTAGATTCTTGTTATCTCATTTCTGAAGGCTCCCCATTTTCCAGCCATCCCTTTACCTGCGAACATCTGCCTCCAATCAGCTTTCAAAGGTTCTTGCTGAATACCGTCAAAATTGGCCTTTCTCCAATTTAGAACTTCAACTTTTAGATCTAGTCTATCCTTTTCCATCACTATTTTAAAACGAATAGAATTATGGTTTCTGGCCCCAAGGTGCTCCCCACTGACACCTCAGTCACTTGCCCTGCCTTATTTCGCCAAGAGTAGGTCAAGTTTTGCACCTTCTCTAGTAGGTACATCCACATACTGAATCAGAAAATTGTCTTGTACACACTTAAGAAATTCCTCTCCATCTAAACTTTTAACACTATGGCAGTCCCAGTTGATGTTTGGAAAGTTTAAAAACCCCTACCATAACTACCCTATTATTCTTACAGATAACTGAGATCTCCTTACAAGATAGTTTCTCAATTTCCCTCTGACTATTAGGGGGTCTATAATACAATCCCAATAATGTGATCATCCCTTTCTTATTTCTCAGTTCCACCCAAATAACCTCCCTGGATGTATTTCTGGGAATATCCTCCCTCAGCACAGCTGTAATGCTATCCCTTATCAAAAATGACAGTCCCCCTCCTCTCTTGCCTCCCTTTCCATCCTTCCTGTAGTATTTGTATCCTGCAACATTAAGCTGCCAGTCCTGCCCATCCCTGAGCCATGTTTCTGTAATTGCTATGATATCTCAGTCCCATGTTCCTAACCATGCCCTGAGTTCATCTGCCTTCCCTGTTAGGCCCTTTGCATTGAAATAAATGCAGTTTAATTTATTAGTCCTACCTTGTCCCTGCCTGCCCTGACTGTTTGACTCACTTCTGTTCTCAACTGTACCCGTTTCAGACTGATCTCTTTCCTCACTATCTCCAAGTGAAGCAAAGCTGTTATCTCCTGCTTTCTATTTATATCTTTCTCCTGGATGCGGTTCCTGAGGTTTGTGGTGATGTCATTTCCTGTTCGTTTTCTGAGGGGTTGACAGATGGTATCTAGATCTATGTGTTTGTTTATGGCGTTGTGGTTGGAGTGCCAGGCCTCTAGGAATTCTCTGGCATGCCTTTGCTTAGTCTGTCCCAGGATAGATGTGTTGTCCCAGTCGACTGTCCCAAGCAAAGACAAACCCCAGGAACCCCATCCAGGACAAACATATAAATAGAAAGCAGGAGACAGCAGCTTCGCTTCACTTGGAGGTCACCACTGATGATGTTACCGAGCCAGGTAACGAAACGTCTGGATATCAAACCTACAGCTCAGCGAGCAAACCTACACCCTAAATCTCAACCTGAGCTACAAACCTTCACAAACCTTGCAACATCATATGTTTTCTTAACAACCCTTTCCACCTGGTTGGCAACTTTGAGGGATCTATGCACTTGAACACCAAGATTCCTCTGTTCCTCCACACTGCCAAGAATCCTGTCTTTAATCCTATATTCAGCATTCGAGTTCGATCTTCCAAAATGCATCACCTCACATTTATCCAGGTTGAACTCCATCTGCCATTTCTCAGTCCAGCTCTGCATCTTGTCTATGTTGTGCTGCAGCCTGCAACATCCCTCGATACTATCGACGGCACCTCCAACCTTTGTGTCATCAGCAAATTTACTAACCCACCCCTCAACTTCCTCATCCAAGTCATTTATAAAATCCACAAAGAGCAGAGGGCCAAGAACAGAGCCCTGCGGGACCCCACTCAATACTGACCTCTAGGCAGTTCTTTCCACCTATAACCACTCTCTGCCTTCTGTCAGCCAACCAATTCTGAATCCAGAGAGCCAAATTCCCTGTATCCACTACCTGAATTGAGATTATTGTCATGTGTACAGAGGCACAGTGAAAAGCTTTGTCTTGTGAGCAATACAGGCAGATCACAAAGTTAAGTAGCATAGATAGTGAATAATAGGTAAACAGCGGCAAAAAGAAAAACACAGCTACAGGCGAATGTTAAGAGTTTGAGAGTCCATTCAGTATTCTAACAACAGCCGGGTAGAAACTGTTTTGAAACCGGCTGGTGCGTGTGTTCAGGCTTCTGTACCTTCTCCCCGATGGTAAAGCTGTAGAAAAACATTGCCAGGGTGGGATGGATCTTTGAGAATGCTGGCGGCCTTTCCTTGACAGTGGGCCTGGTAGATGGATTCTATAGATGGGAGGTTGGCCTTTGTGATTGCCCGGACCGAGTTCATCACTTTCTGTAACCGTCTCCGAGATCTGACACCTGTCCTGGCTCATTGTTGAGCGCCAAATCAAAAATGGCCTCTCCCCTCGTCGGTCTGTCTACATACTGAGTAAGGAAATCCTCCTGAACACACCTGACAAAAACAGCTCCATCCAAACCATCTGCACTAAGGAGGTTCTAGTCAGTATTGGGAAGGTTGAAGTCACCCATAATAAGAACTCTGCTACATCTGCATTTTTCCAAAATCTGCTGGCCTATGAGATCTTCAATCTCTCTACTGCTATTAGGTGGTCTATAGAAAACCCCCAATGAGGTGGCTGCTCCCTTGCTGTTCCTAACTTCCACCCATACTGACTCAGTAGACAAACCTTCCTCAACAACCTTCATTTCTGTAGCTGTGATGCACTTTCTGATTAGCGATGCTGCACCCTGTCCCTTTTTCCCCCCTCCCTGTTCTTTTTAAATGTTCTAAACCCTGGAACATCTAGCAACCATTCCTGCCCTGTGAAACCCACATCTCCATTATGGCCACAACATCGTATCCATCCTCTAAGTTCGTCACTCTTATTTCTGACACTCCTTGTGTTAAAGTTGACACACGTTAACGGATCCTTTTTGTTCCATCACGTGAAAAACCTTCCCGATAGATTCACTACATCCTGTCACTGCCCCATCTACAACTACCCCCCTGTCAGATATGTAGCTATGGTTCCCACCCCTGTCAAACTAGTTTAAACCCTCAGGAACCACGTGAGCAAATCTCCCACCCAGGACATTTGTGCCCCTCCAGTTCAGGTGCAACCCATCCTTCATGTCCCACCTTCCCCAGAAGGCATCCCAATGGTCTAAGTATCTGAAGCCCTCCCTCCTGCACCAGCCTCGCAACCACGTGTTAAGCTGCACTCATTGACTGTTCCTCACCTCGCTATCTCATGGCGCCGGTAGCAAACTCGTCTTGCTCTTCAGCTTCAAACAGGGGCGGCACAGTGGCTCAGTAGTTAGCACTGCGGCCTCTCAGCGCCAGGGACCAGGGTTCACTTCCAGCCTTGGGTGACTGTCTGTGTGGCTTTTGCACATTCTCCCCGCGTCTGCATGGGCTTCTTCCAGGTGCTCCAGTTTCCTCCCACAGTCCAAAGATGTGCAGGTCAGGTGAATTGGCCTTGCTAAATTGCCCATAGTGTTAGGTGCATTAGTCAGGAGTAAATTTAGGGGAATGGGTTACTCTTCGGACGGTTGGTGAGGACTTGTTGGGCCGAAGGGCTTGTTTCCATACTGTAGGGACTCTAATCTAGCTCTCTGTAGTCACTATTCAGATCCTCAATCCCTTTCCTGGCTATATCATTGGTGCCAATATGTACCACGATTTCTGGCTGCTCACCCTCCCCCTTCAGAATCTTGTAAACCCGATCGGCGACATCCTGGACCCTGGCACCGGGGACGCAACATATCTTCCAAGAGTCCCGTTCCTGACCACAAAATCTCCTGTCAATCTGTCTAACTATTGAGTCCCCTACCACTAGCACTTTTCTATTCTCCCCCCTTCCCTTCTGAGCCTCCGTGCCAAAGACCTGACAACTATGGCTTTCCCCAGTAGGCTGTCCCCATTAGCAGTATTCAAAACGATATACTTATTGCTGAGGGGAATGGCCACAGAGGATCCCTGCTCTGACCGTTGGTTCCCTTTCCTCTCCCTGACTGTAACCCAGCTTATCCTGTGTCTGAGAAGTGACCACCTCCCTGTACATCCTCCCAATTTCCCTCTCAGCCTCCTGGATGATCCGCAGTTCATCCAGCTCCAGTTCCCCAACTCGGTTTTCGAGGAGCTAGAGTTGGGAGCACTTTCCGCAGATGTGATCGGCAGAGACATGTGTCCTGTCCCTCACCTGCCACATTCTGCAGGAGGAACATGCAACTGCCCTATCAGCCGTACCCTGCTACTCTGAAAGCCCACATGGGATTAAAGAAGGAAGAGGGAAGAAAAGAAAACCTGAAGAACTTACCAAATTTACAGGCTATTATTAAGGTTAGAGGTGGTGGGTGGGAGGGAGACCCTACGGTGTTTAGATCTTGCCCAAAATAAAAAGCAATCACTTACCCTTCCTGGCAGCCCTCGCTTCTCAGCCCTTTCTCCTCACCCCACTCTGTAAAAAATGGAAGGGGAGCAGGCAAAGGCCTTGCAGATGCTGTATAATGTGATTAAATGATACCTTATCCATTTAGGTAGCAAAAATAGGAAGGCAGATTATTATTTTAATGGCTATAAATTGAGAGGGGTGAAATGTTCAGTGAGATCTAGGTGTCCTCATGCATCAGTTGCTCAAAGTAAGCATGCAAGTGCAACAGGTAGTAAAGAAGACAAACTGAATATTGGCCCCTTGATGAGAGGATTTGAGTACAGGAACTCAAATGTGTTGCTGCAAATAGACAGCACGTCAGTGAGGTCACATCTGGAATATTACATGCAGTTTTAGTCTCATCATTTAAGTGAGAAAAGATGTTCTTGCTATAGAGGGAATTCAGCAAAGTTTACTCATGTCAATCATGCCATTGTAGGAATTAATTATGAGGTCAGATGCAGTTGGTTAGGATTGTATTCTGTGGAGTTTAGAAGAATCAGGAAGGTAGTCTCATAGAAACCTACAAAATTCTAACAGAAAAGACAGATTATCAACAAGAACATTCTTCCTGTATTTAGAGTCATGGAGATATGCAGCACGAAAACAGACCCTTTGGTCCAACTCATCCAGGCCGACCAGATATCCTAACCTAACCTATTCCTAGTTGCCAGCAGTTGGCCCATATCCTTCTAAACCCTTCCTATTCATATACCCATCCAGATGCCTTTTAAATATTGTAATTATACCAGCCTCGACCATTTCCTCTGGTGGCTCATTCCATACACGCACCACCCTCTGCGAGTCCAAAACAAAGTTTAAGGAAAAAGGGTAAAGTTACAACCACTTCAATATAAAAGGTGAAAGGGAGAAGATACCTTGGGAACGCAACCACCTGCAAGTGCTTCTCCAAACCACTCACCATCCTGACTTGGAAACATATCACCATTCCTTCATTGATGCTCAATCAAAACTCCTGGGATTCCCTTCCTTGCAGCATTGTGAGTCTGTTTACATCACGTGGACTGCAGCAGTTCAAGATGGCAGCTCACCTCCACCTTCACAAGGGGCAACTGGAGACAGGTAATAAATGCTGGTTGGCCAGCTACACCCACGTCCCACAAGTGAATAAAAAAAATTGCTTAAAACCCTGCACTTACACACTCTTTGTTCCCAAAGTGTTTATCCAATTCTCTGCTAAAAGCTACTTTGATTGTGTGTTCCTCAGGTAACCCAATCTGTCATCTTAACCACTTGTTGTGTAAAAAGACTGTTCTTCAGTTGCCTTTGGTTATTTTGTCAATTCTTTTAAAGCTGTAGCCTGTAACTATTAGCTGTTTGGCCTTGACAGCCCATTTGATGCGGGATGTCCTGGTGCTTGCCTCAGTTGGAGCAATGAAATGAATGGAAGTGATCAGGATTTCTAATCTGGAAAACCATTATAATGAACCAGATCTGATATTGTTTGCAAATCAATTATCTTCATCTCTTTGCACTTGGATTCAGATCAAAGACTCATATATTTCAAATGTTGCTTTTTGTACATTTAGATCAACAATGTAGGGAACCTTTTATAGACATCTTCTAGTATTGAGTAATAACTTCTGTGAGAATGAAGTAATTTGAGCATTTCACAGTTTTAGCAACAGAAATGTCAAGGCCCAACTTTAAAGTCGGCTGACTGTCAACTTGTATAGATTCGAGTGGTGCTGAAACAGCACAGCAGGTCAGGCAGCATCCAAGGAGCAGGAAAATCAATGTTTCAGGCAGGAGCCCTTCATCAACTCCTCATTCCTGATGAAGGGCTCCAGCCTGAAACATTGATTTTCCTGCTCCTGTGATGCTGCCTGACCTGCTGTGCTTTTCCAGCACCACTCTAATCTTGACACTAATCTCCAGCCCTCACTTTCGTCTTGTCAACTTGTATAAGCAACTCGTAAGCCAATTAATTCAACCTCTGGCTCTGTCAGGTGACTCTTAGAATCCCCACAGTGTGGGAACAGGCCAATAGGTCCAACAAGTCCCCACTAACCCCCGAACAGTAGCCCACCCAGACCCATTCCCCTACCCTATTACTCTACATTTATCCCTGACTAATGCACCTAACCCACACATCCTTGAACACTGTCTGCAATTTAACATGGCTGATTCACCTAACCTGCACATCTTTGGACTGGGAGGAAACCGGAGCACCCAGAGGAAACACACACACAGACACAAGGAGAACGTGCAAACTCCACACAGACAGTCGTCAGAGGCTGGAATTGAACCCGGGTCCCTGGCGCTGTGAGGCAGCAGTGCTAACCACTGAGCCACTGTGTTACCCAAGCTATGGTTTAGTTGGTGCACTGACCTTTCACTGAGAAATAGAAATCCCTTTGCAGGTCTTCTCAGCACACAACTCCAGGCTGACACTCCGGTGCCAGAAGTTGGGGGGGCTGTTGCACAGACAGTTGTGCAGTCTTTCGGATGAGACATTAAACTAAAACTCCACATGCTTGCTGAAAATATAAAGAGCTCTATGGCATCATTTTGAAAAAGAATGCGGTTTGTTATTAAAAATATTTTTCATACCTCAACAAAAAAACAAATTATCTGGCTATTATCACATTACTGTTGTGGGAGATTGCTGTGCACACTGCACCATCACAAGAGGGTACAAATAACCTCCCAGAACTGTTTGGAAACCAAGGGTCTAGTGAAACAGGAATTAAAAGAAATCATAATGAGTAAGAAAATTGTCCTGGGGATATTAATGATGATTGAAGGCTGATAATTCACTCATGCCTGATAATCCATATCTCAGAGTACTAAAGGAAGCTGCCATGGAAATATTGATTGCAATGGTGGTCACCTTCCAAAATCCTATAGACTCTGGAACAGGTCTAACAGACTGAAAGTTGGCAAATATAACTGCACTATTTGAAAAGGGAGGGGGATAAAACACAGAATTACAGACCACTTAGTCTAACCTAGAAAATGCTGGAATCTAACATTTAAAAAATGATAAACATTTGGAAAGCATTGATGGGACTGGCCAAAGCCAGCATGGGTTTATAAAAGGCAAATCATGCTTCACAAATCGACTGGAGGTTTTTGAGGATGTAACTAGTAGAATAGATATGAGAGAACCAGTGGATGTGGTATATTTAGATTTTCAGAAGGCTATTGAAGAGGCCCCTCCATTAGAGGGTAGTGGGGCAAAGTTAAAGCACATGAGACAGCAGGTAACATTTTGCCACGGATCAGGAACTGGTTGTCAGACAGGAAGCAATGTGGGAATAAATTGATCTATTTCCCATTGGCAGGCAGTGACCAATGGGGTATCGCAAGGATCAGTGTTTGGGATGCCAGCTGTTCATGATATATAAAGTCAGAGAGTCATTCAGCACGGAAACAGACCCTTTGGTCCAACAAGTCCACGTTGACCAATTTTCCAAACTAACTAATCCCATTTGGCCCATATCCCTCTACATGTTTTCTCTTCATGTACGTGTCCAAAAGTCTTTTAAATGTTGTAACTGTATCTGCATCTACCACTTCCTCTTGTAGTTCATTCCACATATGAGCTACCCTCTGTGTGAAAACGTTGCCCCTCCTGTCCTTTTTAAATCTTTCTCCTCTCACCTTAAAAATGTGCCCTCTAATTTTGAACTTTCCCACCCAAGGGTAAAGACCTTGCTTTTCATCTTATCTATGTCCCTCATGATTTTATAAACCTGTATAAGGTCATCCCTCAACCTCCTATAGTCCAGTGAAAAATATCCCAGTCTATCCAGCCTCTCCTTAAAACTCAGACCCTCCATTCCTAGCAACATCCTGGTAAGTCTTTTCTGAACCCTGTCCAGCCTAATAATATCCATCCTATAGCAGGTTGAACAGAACTGTACACAGTATTCTAAAAGTGGCTATAAAAGGACCTGAGTGAAGGAACAACATTCAATCTTTCCTCGGGGTTGTGAGGACGATTCAAGGTGATTTGCACAAGTTGAGTGAGTGGGAAAACACATCCCAGTTGCATGAAAATATGGCTAAATATGAAATTATACACTTCATTGTTTAAAAAAATGCATTGATATATTGGGAAGCGTGTGCACAAAGGTATATGGGTGTTCTTGTACATTAGTCAGTGAAAATAGACAGGCATACAGCAAGCAATTAGGAAGGTAAATGGTTTATTGGCCTTCATTGCAAGGGGATTTGGGTTCAGAAGTAGGGATGTCTTACTGCAGTTATGCAAGGCCTTAAAGAGATCACAGCTGAAGTACAGCATGAAACTTTGGCTTCTTAAACAACAAACCCAAACAAGAAGACACAACACACCCAGAGACTCCAGCCACACTACCATACATCAAAGACAGCTCAGAGATGACTACCAGACTACTCCAACCCTTGGCATCATGGTAGCCCACAAACCTACTAACACACTGAAACAGCAGCTGATGAACCAAAGGGTCCTGTACCAACAAGTAGCAAAACAAATGTCATTTACAAAGTACCCTACAAGGACTGCAACAAACACTACATCGGACAGACAGGCGGGAAACTAGCCACCAAAATGCACAAACACCAACGAGCCACCCAAAGACAAGACCAGCTATCACTAGTATCGTTACATACAGGTGAGGAAGGACACCACTTTGACTGGGACAACACATCCATCTTCGGACAGGTTAAACAGAGATATGCACAGGAAATCCTATTCAAACCAAACTCCATCAAGAAACACGTCGATTTGGACCCCATTTACCAACCTCTGAGAAATAGGACCAGAAATGATAACACCCACCTTAACAGACCAAGGCACATAAATAGAAAGTAGGACAGAATACCAGTGCTTCACTGGAGGCTCACTGATGATGTTACCTGGCATGATGGTGAAACATCGAAGAACAAACCTACCAGCTCAGCAAGCAAACTTACAACCCCAGCTACCACTCTTTATGTGTAGAAGTGCTTCCACACATCTCACCTGCATGGTCTGGCCCTGATTTTCACACTATGCCCATCATTCTAGGATCCCCAGCTAGTGGAAATAGTTTATCTGTATCTACCCTGTACCCTGACCTACCTGCAAATTGGTCACTGACAAAATAGGAAGGCATATGTGAAAAGACAAATATTGGGGCATTGAATAGCATAGATCCCCTATAAAAGGAATGAGAGAGAGCCAGCTGAAGTGAACTGGGAAAGGGATTTAGCATTAAATGTGGATTGGGAACAATGATAGACATTGAAGAAAACATGACTTACCACGTGCATATTCCAGTGAGAAAGAAGCTTTCACGCAAGGGACAAGTTGGCTGTGGTTAATAAGGGAAATTAATGATAGCATGAACAGAAATGAAAAAAGCAGACAATGTGCCAAAGGTAAAGGTAAGCCAGAGAATTGGGAAAGTTTTAAAAACTGGGAAAGTTTTAAAAAGCATTTCAGTCATTCACAATTGTTATTAAGTACGTTCAAGACTGAGGTGGAGATACAGAATTTTAATCAGTAAGGGTATCGGGAAAGTGGGGTTGAGGATTATCAGATTAGATATGATCCCATTGAATGGTGGAGGAGACTTGAAGAACTGTATGTTCCTGGGCAATATGCTCCTGAACCACTACCTCTGGTGACCTGAAGGGTTTACTCAGTGGTCTTGCCAATTCTGTTCTGCTACATCACCAGAAACCGTGCATGAGTTTTCAGATAGTGCCTTGTGGATTCCCTGCTCTGTAATAGCATCAGCTTCAGTCTTCTCTGCCTCAGAATTATTCAGACTATATCTCCAGCATCCAGTCCACAGTCAGCAGAAATCCCCTCCAACTAAGTGTTGAAGAAACCAAAGTTGCTGTCTTCATTCCCCAGGATAAATTAGCTACTGACTGAAATTCTACTCTCTGGAAAGTGGGGGAAGCAAAACTAGACTGTTTGCTACTTAGTGCCATGTTTGACCCTGAGATGAACTTTGTGCTAACCTTTGTTCCTAGGCAGGCCCAAGATGCCACCACCCCCTGCATGTTTCTCTTTGAGCCAATCACTATCAAGGCTTATATGGAGACATAGAAAATAGGAGCAGGAATAGGCCATTCTGCCCTTCAAGCCTGCTGCACCATTCAATATAGTCACAGCTCATCATCCAGCTCACTCCCTTGTTTCTGCTTTTTCCCCATACCCTTTGATCCCTTTTGCTGTAAGAACTGTGTCTAATTCCTTCTCGAAAACATTTAATGTTTTGATCTTGACCATTTTCTCTGGTAGAGAATCCCACAGGCTCCCCACTCTCTGGGTGCAGACATTTCTCCTCATCTCAGCCCTGAATGCCCTAGCTTGCATGCTTAGACTGTGACCTACGGTTCTGGAGTCTCGTCATTGGGCACCTACTGCACTTAATGTGTCTAAAATTTTACAGGTTTCTATGAGGACCCCCCCCCCAACACCCCCCGGGCAACCTTCTTCTCAGCTTCCATACGACTGTCAGAAGACTGTCCCTGGCACATCTCCCATGTTCTAACTTCTATAAACTCGAAGGCAGCAGAGTTTCTGATGACCGTGTCTAAACTCGCATTAAATCCTGTCTGCTCATCATCCAGCCAACTGCCACCCCGTCAGTCTACTTCCCATCATCACGTGACGGAAGCATTTGTTGACAGTGTTATCAAAAGACACTTGCAAAGGAATAACAGAGTCAGTGCCTCTCAGTTTTGGTTCCACCAGGGCCACTCAGCTCCTGACCTCATTACAGCCTTGGTCCAAATATGAACAATCAACTGAACTCTAGAGGTGAAGTATGATTGAGGGAGACTGCGCTTGACACTATTTTGATAATGTATAGCATCAAGAAGCCTGAGTAAAATTAGCGGAACCATACCTGATGGTCGTTGGAGGTCACTAATCTCAGTTCAGGACATTTCTGCAAGAGTTCCTCAGGGTAGTGTCCTAGGCCCAACCATCTTCAGCTGCTTCATCAATGACTACATCTTTAGCACCATTTATGAATCCTCGAATACTGAAGCAGTCCATGTTCAAATACAGCAGCACCTGGACAATAAGAAGATTTGTGCTGACAAATGGCAAGTAACATTCATGACACACAAGTTACCAATGATTAGAAACTGGAATAGCCATATAAACACTGTGACTACAAAAGCATGTCAGAGTAGAAATCTTTCAGTGATGTAACTCACCTCCTGACTCCTCAAAGCCTGTCCACCATCCACAAGGTACAAGTTATAGAATACTCTCCACTTACCTGGATGAGTAAAGCACTCCAGGTGCTCCACACCATCTAGGACAAAAAACCTGATTGGCACTCCATCCACCACTTTCAACATTTTCTCCCCCTCCAACATATAGTAGCAACTGTGTTTACTATCTACAAGGTGCACTGCAGAAACTCACCAAGGCTCTTTGCATCACCACCCAAACCCACAACATCTGTCTGGAAAGACACGGGCAGCAATTACATGGAGACACAAGTGTATTCCCTTTAAAGCGACTCACCGTTCTGACTATATGGTGGTTCCTTTCCTGTTGCTGGGTAAAGATTTTGGAATAACCTTCCATAAAAACTCTGGGGTGTCCCTACCCCATAAAGACTGCTGCAGTCTAAGGAGGCAAATCACCACCTTCTCTGGGCAATTAGGGAAGGACAATAAATACTGGAGCAGCCACTGACACAACATTGCATAAACAAATAAAACAAAAGCAGGGGAGTTCTTGAGTAAAATCTGTCAGTACTTCTGAAATGGATTGTCTGGTGGTTGTCATGTTGCTCTCTGGAAGCTTGCTGTGCTCTATTTGGCTGCTATATTTGCTCCTTTCGTCCTAGTTTTTGTCCTTCTCAGTGGAGTGCTATCAATGCCAGACCAAGTTGGAACTTATTTTTTAAAAAGTGCTGTTGTTTTAAAAGAAAACATGAAACCATCTGTTTGGGTGGGTGGGAAGGATCCTTCAACAAGTTTTGAAGAAGAATAGGGAGTTGTCTCTCTATAGGCAGAAGTGAGGACTGCAGATGCTGGAAACCAGAATCTAGATCAGAGTGGTGCTGGAAAAACAAATCAGGTCAGGCAGCATCCGAGGAGCAGGAAAATCGACGTTTCGGGCATTCCTGATGAAGGGCTTTTGCCCGAAACGTCGATTTTCCTGCTCAGATGCTGCCTGACCTGCTATGCTTTTCCAGCACCACTCTGATCTAAACTCAAGTTCTCTCTCTCTCCTGACCAAACACCCTCCTTTCATCCACCATCACCAAGGATGATGCTGTTTGTTAAATCCTGCTGTGTGAACAATTTGCCGCTGGGTTTTTCAACACAATGGCAACTGGGCTTCCAAGAATAAATTTTCTGGATGTTAAGTATTCTGGGAATCTCCTTGAGGATGTTAAGGTAATGCATAAATGCAACATCTTTCTACCTCTTTTGTGGCAGCTGCCTTGAATACAGTTAGCCTTTTTTTGACCTGTATTTCTCTCTCTGTCTCTCTAGCCAGCTTAATTTGGCACCAGTTCATGATAGTTTTCAGTCCAATGTACTAACCCCAATCTAACCCCCATCAGTAACCACCATCTAATCCTGAGGTAATCCTTTACATTTCTCTTGCTGGCTCTTAAAACAAGAATCAATGAGAAGACTTTGCTACTCCAAGGATTTGCAAGTGGGTGAAGTAGACAAGAGTTTGTTGTGTGGGAGGTACCGAATACTGTAAACCACTGGATTAGCCAAGGCTTTGTGAAATTCCTGTGCACTCATATTGTGATTTTGACTGATTATTCCCGCCAGTATGCAGTCTTTGAAAAGGAACTGCAGATGGATAAGCAGTTTTACTTTTTTTAAAACGGCCTCTTCTCTTGTATGCCAACAGCTGAAACCAATATTCTTCTTATTCAGAGAACTCCTTTCAATTCCAAGAAACACTGTAAATTTATTTTCTTGCAAATTTTCCATTTAATCCTCTATAATTGTTAGAGACAGTGAAATTATACAAAAATACATGTGACTTGAAGATTTGCATTGTTCAAAGTTGGTCAGCTGTCTCCATTGTCTGTATAACCTGTGGAACAGTTGTCATGTTGCTTGCCGATACAAGCTCACTTCCATCTACCTTACACTTGGACTGTGTGCAACCACAGCTCAGTTTGGGTAGCACATTCACCTTTAAGCCAGAGGGCTGCGAGTTCAAGTCCCAGTCCAGAGATTTGAGCACACAGTCGAGATTGATATTCCCGGTACAGTCTTATGGAAATGACATCAAACTGAGGCCGTTCCTGTTCTATACACCATAAGAGCATTAGAACTCGGAGCAAGAGTAAGTTGGTTGGCTGTTTAAGCCTGCTTTACCATTCAATAGGATCATGGCTAATCTGACATTCCTCATATCCACTTAACTGTGTTTCCCCCGTAATCCTTGATTCCCTGGCTGATAAAGAGTTTTATGCCTCAGTCTTAAATACACAAAGGACTCTGCCCCTACAGCTCTCTGTGGCAAGGTGTTCCAAAGACCCTCAACACTCTGAGAAATTCCGCCTCCTCACCTCAATCTTGTATTGGTGCCCCTTTATTCTGAGACTATGCCCTCTGGTCCTAGACTCTCCCAGGAGGGGAAACACCCTCTCAGCATTGACCCCATCAAGCCCCTTCAGAATCCGACATGTTTTAATGAGATCACCTCTCTACTCCAGTAAGTAGAGTCCCAACCTGTTTAACTTTTGCTCATTAGACAAGCCCTCCGTCCCAGGGATTATCCTAGTGAACCTTCTCTGAACCAGTGATTGTTCACATGAACATCTCAGGTGGAGAAAAAGAGATCCTGTGATACTGATTTTAGTGAGCAGGGTACGAGGAGGAGTTTGCTGTTCTCCTTGCTATCGATGGTTCAAATTAGAATAGCTCAAACAGATTGTTTAAGTATTAGCTCATTCTGGCAACACGCTTTATGCAAATTAACTACCATGTTTCCTATGTTGCAACAGTGGCTATATTTTTAAGAATGGTTTCATTGTGGAGTCCTTTGGAATGTCCTCATGTCATGAATGTAATTTAGAAATCATAGTTTTTTTTCATTCTTTCATGGAATGTATGCATTTCTAAGACTAGCATTTGATGCCCATCCTTTTTGCCCTTCAACAAAATGGCTTTTTAGGCCATTTCGAAGGGCATTTTGAAGTCAACCACATAGCTTTGGTCTGGAGTCACCTATTGGCTAGACCGGGTAAGGATGGTAGATATCCTTCCCTGAAGGATATTAGTGAATTTGGTGAATCATTATGACTATTGAAGATGATGGTCACCATTGCTAACGCTTTAAATTCTAAATATTCCAGTTTCCCCTCCCTCCTTGTGACATCTAAGAGATAGTACACAAGTGCTGAAATTTGAAATGTTAAAACTAAACAACACTGATTTGTATTCCTGAAGTTTTGTGCAATCTCAGCATTATTACCTTTGATAAAGTTGTGAATCGTCACATGGACAATTTCAATATTTATTAATCATATGCTTAAACTTTTGGATTCGACACTTGCAGGCTTGTATTGAACCTTTTGTTTTTACTTCTCATCTGCTCCAGGTTAGAAACATTAGACTTTGAGAAAGCCTTTGAGCCTGGGCCCCATTCATTAAGATTGTGGCTGATCTGGGTTGTTTCAATCCATGAGACCTTAAGACACAGAAGTGGAAGCAAAGCCATTTGGCCCATTGAGTCCCCTCCGCCATTCAATCATGGCATTTCAACTCCACTTACCCGCATTCTCCCCATATCCCTTAATTCCTTGTGAGATTAAGAATTTATTGATCTCTACCTTAAAGACGTTTAACGTTCTGGCCTCCACTGTGCTCCCTGGCAATGAATTCCACAGGCCCATCACGCTCTGGCTGAAAAAATGTCTCCTCATTTCCGTTCTAAATTGACCCACTCTAATTTTAAGGCTATGCCCACGGGTCCTAACGGAAACAACTTCCCAGCGTCCACCCTTTCTAAGCCATGCATTATCTTGTAAGTTTCTATTAGATCTCCCCTCAACCTTCCAAACTCTAATGAATATAGTCTCAGGATCCTCAGCCGTTCATCGTATGTGAGGCCTACCATTCCAGGGATCATCCATGTGAATCTCCACTGGACACGCTCCAGTGCCAATACATCCTTCCTGAGGTGTGGGGCCCAAAACTGGACACAGTATTCTAAACAGGGCCTAACTAGAGCTTTGTAAGCTCTCAGAAGTACATGGCTTCATTTATATTCCAAACCTCTTGAGATAGACATTTATATTCCAACCTTCTTGAGATAAAATCCTGCGTGCTGCTACTCAGTTCTTCCTGCAAACATGTAGTGGTGTCTCAGAGAATTCTTTCCTTCAGCCTCAATGGCTGAACCTTTTATTCCAGTAGCTGTGTTTGCTGTTGAGACTTTCACAGAATAGACAAAAACTCAGGCATGTGTGATACAACAGAATGAGGGCAACAGTCAAAGAACGCTGATTTACTGAGGCAAACTGCCCTAGCATCCTTTTATATCTTACCTGTACGCCTTCAAAGGAAATCTGGCACAAATGAAATTGAAGCAAGAGGAGGCCATTTGGCCCCTCCAGCCTGTTCTGCCATTCTATAAGATCATGGTCAGTCTGCTATTTCAGTGCCACTTCCTATATCCTTGTTTCCATTCAAGTCCAAAATCCTATAGACCTTGAGTTGAACATACTCAATGATTTCGCATCTTGGACATGTAATATCAAGGATTCACAACTCTCTGAGTAAAATTCTCCTCATTGCAGTCCAAAATGACTGAACCCTTAGTCTGATATTATACTCCTTAGTTAGACTGTCCACATCTATTGACTCCACCTAACCCAATTATGGAATTAATTAACAACTGATTACCTGGGTTTTTTTCTATATGTCTGATCTGTTAATGACTATTGTATTCTGCAGTAAAATATTTTCCTGGGAACATAACAAAGAATGTCATTTCGATCCATCAACTGCCATTTTGTTAGCTCTTAAACTTTTTCATCTTACATACCTATTTTTAATTCAAATTACCTGGCTTTCTATTTATCATAGAAATTTTTTATGTCAAGATAACTGTCAATTTCCCTAAGTCCTTCAAACAGTCCATTTAACGTTGGTCACGTCTGTGTAAGAGAGTTCTGAAGAATGTTGAAGGGACTAAAATGATGGTTCCTTAGCTCACTTAGCGTCTGTGGCTTAACCTGTCCTCTTCAACTACACTGGTACCCTTCTCTGTCTGCATAGGACTGTGGTTACTCACTCTGCATTGGATGCTTTATACCTTTATATGCATTTTGAAGGCACTATATATTCCTAGTGTTGAAAATGAAGGGTTAGGGACTTTGGCAGAAAGAATAGATGAGCTGAATAGTATTTAAATGGAGAAATACTGCAGAAAACTGCAACACTGAGATTTGGGAGTCCTTGTGCTTGAATCACAGAAAGCTGGCATGCAGGTTCAGTGGGTAATAGGAAATACAAAGGAGCTTTATTTCACAGAGTATGGAGTGTAAAAATAGGAAAGCCTTGCTAAATCTATACACGGCAGCAGTCAGACCACAGCTGGAATACTTTGAATAGTTTTGATCTCCCTATTTAGGCAAAGATGAACTTGGCATTCGAGGTAGTCCAGAGAATGTTCACAGGGTTGATTTTCTTACGAGGAGTGGTTTGGGCCTGTACTCAGAGAAAATTAGAAGAATAGAGGTGACCTTTTTGAAGCTTGTAAGGTTCTTGGGGACTGACAGGCTACATGTGGAGAGGTTGTCCCCCATGTTGGAGAGTCTAGGACCTGAGGGCATCATTTTTTTAAAAATGGGTGACCCCTTATAAGACATAGATGAGGAGGAGTTTCTTTGCTCAGAGAGTAATGAACCTGTAGAATCATTTACCAAGAGGATAATAGAGGCTGGGCTGTAAAGTATTTTAATCAATAAGGGAATCAAGAGTTCTGTGAAAAAGGCAAAAAAGTGGAGTTGAGGATTTTCACTTCATCCATGATGTCAATGACTTAATGGGCTGAATAGCCTACCTCTTCTCCTCTGTCTTATGGCCTTATTAAGCTTTTAACTGATTTAACCAAAAACAGAGTGACAGCCAATTTATTTAATTACTGTTTGTGGGATCCTAACATGCCCAAAATGCTTGTACAAGTCATTCTGGATTATTTAACTGCATTACAACAGAAGAGGTAGTAGATGAATCATCACGTCTCTGCATCTGGCGTCTTAAGTAGATTGACTAACCATTATTTGGGGTGACATTGTTCTGAAATGTATTGCAGTATCTGGGACCTTGATGGAAACCAAAAGACGTCATTTCTCCTGAACTCACCAGGAATGAGCTTGTGTTGGCATCCTGAGGAGATATACAAGGTTAGCTTGGTCTTTTTTTTTTCCTCCATTATATTTATGTTTGCTGCTGTGACCTTGTGATGGAAAGCGAAAGCAATCAACTGAATCAGAAATTGGAAAGATTGGAATATTGATATGGGACACTTTGGAATATCTATGACCTCACATGTGATGAGCAAACTAAAACTACACAACAACTCGGTAAATTATCACTGGGGGTAGCTCACCCTGAAACCCTCCCAAAACGTCCACCTTGAGATTAGACTCCCTACAGTGTGGAAACAGTTCGGCCCAACAAGTCCACACCGACCCTCCAAAGAGTAACCCACTCAGACCCGTTTTCCCTCTGACTAATGCACCTAACACAATGGGCAATTTAGCATAGCCAATTCACCTGACCTGCACATCTTTGGACTGTGGGAGGAAACTGGAGCACCCGGAGGAAACCCACGCAGACACTGAGAGAATGAGAAAACTCCACACAGTCGCCTGAGGTTGGAATTGGACCTGGTACCCTGGTGCTGTGAGGCAGCAGTGCTAACCACCGTGCCACCCTAGTTGTTGAAACCCATTTCTCTGTTTCAAAAGCCTCTTCAGTTACATCCCCAGGCTTTATCCAATTGCTGCTCAGTCACCCCAGTATGGGATATGCCAGTTTAACCCCTCCCAATAAATCTGATGTTACTGTCAGCTTCTGTGGCGTAAATTTGAGGACCGGACCAAACCTCTCAGAATGAGGCAAGCCTGTCAAGCCAATACCTGCTGACTTCCAGAGTATATTCAACTTGATGATGCAATGGTGACTTTGCTTTTGTCTTTGTAGCTGATGGTGGCGCAGAAGAATGGGATCATTCGGTTTTATGACCTGGTCACTCTGCAGGCCATCCTGTCTCTGGATTGTGGGCAGATGCCATTGATGTCAGCAGACTGGTGTCTAGGCAATACCATCAAAGTTGGTGCAGTTGCAGGGAATGATTGGTTGATTTGGGATATCACTCGCTCCAGGTACGCTGCTGGGGATTTTTGGGAAGGTTGAGGCAGGTGCAGTGGGAATTATAATCCTTTGTAACAATAACGTAAAACCTTCAATGGCCATTAGCATTGTGTATGAAAAACAAAGAGATTGAAAGAATCAAAGGAGTTAAATAGTTGTGTTTGGGATGAGGGGTTTTAGGGCATGTGTGTATATAATATATATGTAGTTTCTGAGAGTATAAATATTATTATAATTATTTTCATTTTTAGGTCAGAGAAGCTTTATGTTAAACTTGTATTGACTCTTGGTTAGACCACACTTGGATTATTGTAAACAATTTCACTCACAATAAGATTTATTAGAAAGACGCCAGAACAGAGAGGGTGAACAGTATAGAAAGACCAAACAGATTGGGGCTCCTTTTCCCAGAAACCGATTTATGAGTAAACGGGACTTTTTCAGGTTGGCAAGGGGAAACTAGCAAAGCTGTTTACAATCTACATTAATGACTTGGATGAGGAGACTGTGTTGTACATATCCAAGTTATGAACGTGGGAGTAAGGCTATCAGTTTCTAGAGCCTGCTGTGCCATTCAATTAGATCATGGCTGACCATACGTCAAAGCAACTTCCACACATTGCCCCATATTCCTTGATTCCTTCCTAGTCTCCAAGATCTATTGATTTCTGCCTCAAGCCTGCACAAATATTGAGTTTCCTCGGCTCCCTGAGATAAGGAATTCCAAAGATTTACTACCCCATGTGAAGACATTCCGACTCATCTCAGTCTTAAATATCTTAACTCCTAACTCTGAGATCTTCTTCCCTTGAAACAAAATTAGATAGGAAAGTAAGAGTGGAGGACACAAAGGCTAATACAGAAAGATAGATGTGTTGGGTGAGTAGGCAAGGATAAGGCAGGTCGAATATAACATGGCATAAAAAAGATGCATGCTATCAAAGTCATCAAAACAAAGGGAGGCAATTGCCTAATGGTATTGTTACTAGACTCTTAATCTCGAGACCCAGGTGATGTTGTGGAGACCAGAGCAGATGATGGATTAAAAATCTGGAACTAAAGAGGCTAATGATGGCCATGACACCATGACTGATTGTCAGAAAAACCCGTCTGGTTTGCTAGTCTCCTTTAAGGAAGGAAACAGCTGTCCTTAGCTGGTCTGGCCTACGTGTGACTCCTAACTGTCCCCTGGGCAATAATTGCTGGCCTAGTCAGCAATGCCCATTCTGTGAATGAGTAAAAGAAATCATGCACTTGTTGGGCCAGATGCAAGGATATCAAATTTTAAAGGAAAATCCGCATGAGAAGACAATTTTGATTGGTACACGCTTTGCCATGAAAAATAGGCCAGGTGAGTTATTCCTCAAGCATTTGTTTAAATTTAAAGCAAGGAAATGAGGTGTTGCCATGGGGAATGCATTAGGGAACACTTGCCCTGAAATTTTTGTTTAGGTGAGGAAAAGCACGTTTTTTTCTGTTGGACAAGTCAAGCGATTGTATGTTGGATGTATAATGTGAATAAGGGTGAGGTTATCCACTTTGGTAGGTAAAAACAAGAAGGCAGATTATTCTTTGGATGGTGATAGATTGGAAAAGGGGAAAAAGCATCATGATCTGGGAGTCCTGTGAGGAGAGATTGAGTCGACTCGACTTGTATTCATTGAATTTATGAGAATGGGAGGTGATCCAAATGAAAATGTGTAGAATTCTTAAGGGGCTTGATGGGGATGATGCTGAGGAAATGTTCCCCCAAGTTGGAGAATCTAAAACACAGGGCCACAGTCTTAGGATAAAGGTCAGTGATTCAGGGCATAGATGAGGAAAAGTTCCCTCACTCAGAGGGTTATGATACTTTTGAGAGTGCTGTATGTGCTCAGTTGTTGAGTAAATTTGAGATAGAAGTTCATAGATATTTGAGCGCTGAGGAGATTAAGCAATAGTGAGGTAGAAGATTAGCCAATGATTGTTTTGAAGGGAGGGCAGTCCAAGAGGCCCTCTGCGCCTTCGCCAGTTTTTTTTGTATTCAATCACAGAATGAAGGCATCGCTGGCTCGATCAGCATTTACTGCCGATCCCTGATTGAGTCGACCGCAGTGCTATGGCTCTGCAGCCACATGTAGGCCAGACCAGTCCTTCCCTAAGTGACATTAGTGAACTAGATTGGTATTTTTTTCAGATAATTGGTAATAGATTCATAGTTGTCATTAGAGTCTTAATTCCAGATTTTTTTTTATTGAATTCAAATTCTACTGTCTACCATGGCGGGATTCGATCCTGGGTCCCCGGAACATTACCCGGGTCTCTGGATTAACAGTCCAGCAATAATACCACTAGGCCTCCACTTGTTATTTCCGTATGTCCTTGCATATTCTGGTTAAACATTAATAGACATGAAAGTTAACTATATTTCTCTGTCCACATGTACTGCCTGATCTGCTGAGACATTTCTGTTTTTATTTCAAATTCCCAGCATTTGCAGTGTTTTACTTTACATGTCTATTTTCTGTCTTTTAGTTATCCTCAAGAGAAGAGACCATCACACTTGGATGGAGCACAGCAATTCCGGTGAGTCAGAGTTCATTCATTGATGTGAGGCCTATTCCTTTCATCAATGAAATAGTTTCTACTCAAAAGGTTAGCATCCAAGTACTGCAGAGTACTGTACAGAGCTGAACCACTTCAGATGGCTGAACTGAGGGGCAGAGATAAACCTGCATTAGACAGTTGAAAATTTATAAAGAGATTTCATTGGATTAATTATTGGGAACACGCAGCGGGTGACAGGATTTGTTCTTGGAAATGTGCACAAATGAAGGCCATTCACCCATTGAGCTCATGCTGTCTCTTCAAAAGTGAACTCTAATTTGTCGCAGTCCCTCATTATTTTCCCATAGCCCTGCATTTTGATCTATAATTCTCTTTCAGAAAGTGAGTTTTGAACCTGCTTCCAATACTTTGTCAGACAATGCATTCCTGATCGTAACTGGTTGTTACATTAGAGGATATACTTAGATAAATTTCTGGGTTTTCCTTCATTAAAGCACCAGGTTTGGATACAGTATGTGAATAATGTGACATAATGCATGCTGAGTGTAGTGTGTTTGAGAGTATCAGTGAGTTTGGACAATGGTCGCTCAAGGTCTGGGGTGTTGGGTGGTTCTTCATCTCCTGTCTAGGTCTGTCACTGACTTGTTCATCGAGACTGGGTGGTCCTTCACTCCACTGCCATTGTACCATATGGCCAACAGGAAGTTAGGTAAATTTTATTTCTCCATTAAATGTGTGGGCTTTGCTGGTTAGGCCAGTGTTTAAAGTCCTTTCCTAATGCCCTTCGGATGGTGGCAGTGAGCTGCCTTGTTGAAGTGCTGCGGCTCAGTTGGCGTAGATACACCCACAATGAAATTTAGGATGGAGCACGAAGATTATGACCCATTGACAGTGAAGGAACAACACGAGAGCTCTGAGTTACCCTGTTGTTTGGCTTGGGAGGGAAATTCCAGGTGGTGGTATTCCTAGGTATCTGCTGATCTTGTCCTTCTGTGTGACAGTGGTCATGGGTTTGGAAGATACTCTCTAAGGAGCCTTGGTGAATTTCTGCAGTCCCTCTTGTAGATGGTACACATTGCTGCAACTGAACACCATTGATGGAAGGAGTGATTGTTTGTGAATATGGCACCAAACAAGCAAACTACTTTGTCCTGGATATTGTCAAGTTTCTTGAGAGTTGTTAGAGCTTCACCCGTCTAAGCAAGTTGGGAGTACTCCATCACACTCCTGACTTGCACTTTGTAGCTGGTCAACAGACTTTATTTACTCTTTATAAATTCTTCTACTATTTGTTACTAGATGGTCAAAAGCCAACGAGAATCTTTTTGCGACGACTGGCTATCCAGGCAAGACGAACAGCCAATTACTTGTCCATCATTTGGGTCATCCACAGGTATGGTACAGATACAACCAGCTGGGTTTCTCAATAACTATCAATCAGTTTAAAAAGAACCTCTGTTTCTTTAGACCCTTACATTACGTCAGGATTTAGAAACCTACTTTGCGGTCAATTCAGTACACTTATTGAAGTATTCCTGTGCTAGCATAGGAAACCTGGCAGCCAGTTTTACTTCAGCATAGTCTCACATGTAGCAATGTGATAGTGACTAGATAATCTGTTATTGGGTGATAATTGAGCAATAAATTTGGTCAAGGACATTGAGGACAAACATCCCTCCACTTCCTTGAAACAGCATCACAGGATCTTTTATATTTGCGATCGAGAGCAGATGTGATTCAGCAGGATGTTCCAAAACATTTCTGAGGCAGTGAATTTCTTTGTCACCAAAGTGTCTACAGAGGAACCTCGATTATCCAAACGAGATTGGTGGGCAGTATTTTGTTTGGATAATTGATTATTCGGTTAATTGATTCAATGCCTCTCCTCTGGAGCTCAGTGTTTTCTGAAGTTTCCTTTTGCCTCGCTCTTCCTGCCTTGCTCCCTCTCTCTCTGTCTCAGGGTTTGTTTCTGAGCAAACACACACTTCAGCATTGCTGAAGCCTCCGCACCCTCCCCCCGCCCCATTCAATGGGATTGACACAGCGAGCATTTGCTATGACCACTCCCCGTTTAGGAGACACCGTACGCAAGCTCTCGCCTCCAACCAACAGCCCCCCACACCAACAGAAAGACTGCTGCTGCCTTTGCAGGGTAAGTCTCAATAAAGTACACACACACACACACACACACGCAGCCCCCCACACACACACACACACGCAGCCCCCCACACACACACACACGCAGCCCCCCACACACACACACACACGCAGCCACACACACACACACACACACACACACGCAGCCCCCCACACACACACACACACACACACACACGCAGCCCCCCACACACACACGCAGCCACACACACACACACACGCAGCCACACACACACGCGAAGCCCCACACAAGCGCAGCCCCACACACACACAGCCCCACATACACACGCACACGCAGCCCCACACACGCACACGCAGCCCCACACACGCACACGCAGCCACACACACACGCGCGAAGCCCCACACAAGCGCAGCCCCACACACACACGCGCAGCCCAACACACACACAGCTACACACACACACACACGCAGCCCCATGCGCGCACACACACGCAGCCCCCCACAGCCACACACACACACGCGCAGCCCCAAACATGCGCAGCCCCACACACACACAGCTACACACACGCAGCCCCATGCGCGCACACACACACGCAGCTCGCCATGCACACACACATGCGTGTGTATGCACGCAGACCCCCCGCATGCGCACGCAGCTCCACACACACGAGTGCGCAAACCCACACACGCACGCGCGTGCGCACACACACACGCAGCCCACCCCCACGCACAGATGCACACGCAGCCCCACGCGCACACGCAGATGCACACACAGCCCCCCACACACAGTCCCACAGACGCACACGCAGACCCACACACACACAGCCCCACACACGCAGCCCCACGTGCGCACACAGACACACACGCAGCCACACACTCACACAGACAGACACATACGCAGCGACACACACACAGCCACACACAGGCACACATGCAGTCCGACACACACACACAGACGCACACGCAGCCTGACACACACACATGCGTGCGCGCGCACACAGCCCCCCCGCACACACACGCAGCCACATGCACACATGAGCGCGCAATCACACACACACGCCAACAGACACACACACGCAGCCCCACACACGTATGCAGTCCCACACACACACGCAGCCACACACACACACCCACACAGTCGCACACACAGCCCCACGCAGACACAGACACACATGCAGCCCCACACACACGCAGCCACACACACACGAGCGCGCAATCCCACACACAGCCCCCCACATACACGCAGCCCCCCACACACACACGCACATGCCGCCCCACACGCACGCAGCTCCACACACGTGCGCAGCCACACACACAACTTTTTACTGCAACATTTTGCCAAGCTCCACCTTTGCCCTGTACAGGACAATGTTGGAGAGATTATCTGGGGAAGGGGAGTTTAATGTACACCCCTGTAGAACTCTAGGGAAAGTGTGGGGAGAGAGGGGGGCGCGAGAGGTCAGTCCAGGAGTGGTCTCGGCAGCATTTCAACAAACAGGGTTCATATTTAATCACTGTAAACAAAAGATGCGATCAGTGTAGGAAACACCTCTTTGATGTAATGTTTCTATCGGGACCTCGTAATCTCCTTTGGATAATCCGAAATTAGGATAATTGATATTTGGATAACTGAGGTTCCTCTGTACATTGTTATAGACAAACTCAGCAGCCAATTTGCACACAGCAAGTTCTTGCAAATAGCAAATGGGATAATTAGCTAGAGGCAGAGAAATAAATGTTGGCAGGGAGAGCACCTCCACTTCTCTGACTCGGAATGAAGAATAATAGCTGAGGCAGGCTGACCATGGCGTTTGACTAAATAAAAATCTAACTTTTATTTTTCTGTTTTCTTTCTGCAGGCCATTTTGTTTGGCTCGGCGTCTGTGGCTTCAGGACTGAGCTGGCACCGAACACTCCCATTATGTGCGATTGGTGGAGATCGGAAGGTTTTATTTTGGATGACTGAGATGTAGAAGAATATACTTCAGTTTTTCAGCCAGACTGTGAAGTATTTTCACACTGTGTTCTGGATTAATTGAAATGAGTTGATGTGAATATTAACTCGATCCATAGCACTAAAATACCTAGTCGTCAGCTGAAGATGAAAATTAAAGATTTCTCCATTGTACTTGTAATTTTGTGGCTCATTTATTTGCAACAATAGCTATTTATGTAATTTTTAAAAATTTAGTAACTTTTCTCATTCATTTACAGGCTGTGAGCATCTCTGACATTTACTGTTCATCCATAGTTGCTCTTCAGACTGGGTGGTTAGCTGCCTTCTTGTATCAGTGTGGTGTAGGTAGACCACAATATTGTTAAAGGGAGGGAGTGTCAGGATTTTGACCCAGTGACAGTGAGAAAATAGCGATTTATTTCCAAATCAGAATGATGTGTGGCTTAGAAGGTGGTGGTGTTTCCATGCATCTGCTGCTCTTGTTCTTCTAGATGGTTGAGATTTTAGTTTGGATCATGCTGTGTAATGAGCACGGGTGAATTGTTGCAGTATGTCTTGTATCAGGTACATGCTACTGCTCTTGTTAGGGCTAGTAAATGTCAAAGGTGTTAGATGGTGGGGGGTGGGGAATTAAGCAGGTTATTTTCTCCTAGACCTTGATCATTGTTGAAGCTAAGCAAGTGAAAATTATTCAGTCACATTCATTTTTTATTTTATACTGGAACTTTGATGAACAGGCTATTGTTGAACAAGTGCTTCTTCATAGCACCATTAATAATGTCTGATAGTACACTGAATTGACCAGATAAAAACTGAAAGAACTGCAGATGCTGTAAAGTGTTTTGAGGAATTCAACCTGAAACGTTAACTCTGATTTCTCCCCACAGATGCTGCCAGACCTGCTGAGCTTTTCCGGCGATTTCTGTTTTTGTTTCTGTAATTGATCAGGTTGGATTTGGCTTGCTTTTTCTGGACAGGACATACATGGGCAATTTTCCACATTGCCGAATAGATGGCAGTGTTGTAGTTGTTCAGGAACATGTCCCAAGGTGCTCTCCAAGAGCATTATCAAACAGTATATATGACATTGAGCCACGCGAAATGTTACTAGGACAGATGACCAAAGCTTAGCCAAAGAGGTAGGCCTTGCATAGTGTTTACAGCACAGAAACAAGCTCTGTAGACCTATGCTAATGTTAATGTTAAGCCTCCTCCCGTCATATCTCATCTCACCCCATTGGCATGCTCTTCTATTCCAGACTTTAGAGAGTGTGTTGGTGACTTACTTGCTGCAAGATTTGTAGCCTCTGACCTACTCACATAGCCACAGTTTTTATATGGCTAGTGCAGTTCAGTTTCTTGTCAATGGTAGCACCCAGAACTTTGACAGTGGGGCATTCAGTGATTGTGATACCATTGATTGTCGAGGGGCAGTGGTTGGATTCTTTCTTGTTGGAAATGGCCATTGCCTGGCACTTGTGCAGCATAAATGTTATTTTTCATGTGTCAGTCCAAGCCTAGATATTGTCCAGGTCTTGCTGTCTTGGGATATGGAAGAGTTGCAAATAGTGCTGAACAATTTTGAGTCATCAGTGAACATCCCCACTTCTGACCTTGTGGTAGAACAATTTATAAAACGGATTCACTTTAACCACTCTCTGTGCTACTGATATCCACATTCTCCCCACACTTTATGAAGAAATTTCTTCTGAATTTCCAGTTGACTTTTATCACAATTATCTTATGATTTTATAAGAAAAAATATCATCCCTGTGTCTAATGTATTGAACCTTTTTAAAGACATATGTCAAGGCACCACTCAGCATCTTAGTGAAAGAGATTAAGAGGCGGGGAGGTTTAGGAAGGGAATTCAAGAGTTGATGATTTCTAACCAGCAGTATACTGGGATTCGCTAAGTGAGGCAGGAAAGTTGATCATGTACATTCATTAGCATAGTATTGGTAATTGTAATCACCTTGGATCTGTTTATTTAGTGGAGCTCGAGAGGAATTTACTCAATCTTTTTCCTGCCAGTTTCCGAGAGAGCAATACTAAATTGGAAAAGGAAGTGTAGTGGCTCTAACCTCAATAATCATGAAGTGCTTCGAGAGGCTGGTCATGACCCACTTCAACTCCAGTCTCCCAGTTTGCCTCGATCACCAACAATTTGCCAACTAATGTAACAGGTTCACAGTGGGAGCTTTGACAAAGGGTCAGTTAGACTCGAAACATCAGCTCTTTTCTCTCCTTACAGATGCTGCCAGACCTGCTGAGATTTTCCAGCTTTTTCTCTTTTGGCCACAGTGGATGCCATTTCCCTAGCCATGCATGCATCCCTGGAACATTGAACAATAAGGACACCTACGTCAGACTCCTGCTCATTGACTACAGCTCTGTCTTCACTGTTATCCCCTCCAGACTGATCTCAAAATCCTGTGACCTTGGTCTCGCCTCCGCCCTCAGCTTCCTGACCCACAGATCGCAATCAATGAAGATCGACAACAGCACCTCCTCCACACTAACTCTCAACAATGGAGTCCCCCAGGGATGTGTTCTCAGCCCCTACTGTACTCCCTGTACACCCATGACGGTGCTGCCAAATTCCAAATGAACACCATCACCAACACAAGTTCACTGATGACACCACCATAATGGGACAGATATCTACCAATGATGAGTCAAAATATAGAAGAGAGATAGAAATCTTGGTAAAATGGTGCAATGTGAACAACCTCTCTCTCAACATTGGCAAAACCAAAGAATTGTTCATTGACCTCAAAAAGAGAGGAAGAGAATCTACCCCAATGGAGCTGAGGTTGAGAGGGAGGAGAGCGTCAAGTTCCTCAGAGTGACGATAATTGACACCCTGTCCTGGACTTCTCACATACATGCGACAGTAATGAAGGCATAACAGTGCCTCCTCTTCCTCTGGCTCGGGAAATTCGGCATGTCCATAAGGACCCTCACCAACTCCTACAGATGCCCCATTGAGAGCATACTGTCCGGGTGCATAACAGCCTGGTACAGCAACTGCTCTGCCCAGGACTGTAAGAAACTACAAAAGGTGGTGTGCACAGCCCAGATCATCACGGAAACCAACCTTCCATCCATGGACTCCATTTATATATTTTTTCTTTTTGGCAGTGATTAAATCAAAATAGAGTTGGAGGGGGAAATAAAGCACTCCACTCCCTGCAGTGCTCACCTCTCCCTGAAAATCTTGAGGGTGTTGGTGGACACCACGTGCTCCTTCTCCAGAGACACCCGGGTTCGAAAGTCTCAGAAGTGGGACAGGCAGTCGGCCCTAACAATCTCCTCCACGGCCTGCTGATTGAACCTGTTTATGGCCAGTTTGGCCAGGCCCAGGAGCAGACCAACAAGAGGTCCTCAGACCTACCCTCCCCATTCTGCACCGGGTGCCCAGAGATCAGGAGCGTGGGGCTGAAGTGCAAATGGACTCTATTTACACGGCTTGCTGCCGTGCTCCAGCAGGTTCAGGAACTGTTTCTTCCCAGCCTTTATTAGACTGATGGACACTGTAGCCTCAAATAATGCTGATCTCGTCAAATGCACACCCTGTGCAATGGAACCTGTATGCCTCTTTCTAAGTCTGTCTGATCTCTACACACTTGCTTTTTATGATCTGCTTGTACTGCTGATAAACAAAGCTTCTCACTGTACCTCGGTACATGTGACAATCAATCAATCAATGAAGCCAGTGTGTTGAGAGCAACATCAAATAAAACTGCAACAGTGTAAGATGTTGGTCCACCATCATAGATCAGGGAAGGCAATGGCCTCATGGTATTATCATGACACTATTAATCCAGAAGGGCCACTACTATTCTGGTGGTCCAGGTTTGAATCCTGCCATGGCAGATGGTGGAATTTAAATTCAATAAACAAAATCTGGAATTAAGCATTTACTGAAGACTATGAAACTATTATTGATTGGTGGAAAAACCCATCTGGGAAACTGCTATCTGATTTGATTGATTTATTGTCACATGTACCTAAGTACAGTGAAAAGCTTTGTTTACGAGCAGTACAGACAGATCATAGTGAGCAAGGTCATACAGATCACAGGGTGAAAAGAAACTTAGAGAGCCATACAGGTACATTACACAGGGTGTGCGCTAGGCAAGATCAACGTTATTTGAAGTTAGAGTCTCCATTCGTCAATCTAATAACAGCCGGGAGGAAGCTGTTCCTGAACCTGCCGGTATGTGTTTTCAAACTTCTGGATCTTCTGCCTGACTGAAGAGGTTGTAGGAGAGTATTACCGGGGTGCAAGGGTTCTTTGATGATGTTGGCAGCCTTTCTGCAGCAGTGAGCTGTGTAAATGGAGCCCATGGAAGGAAGGTTGGCTTCTGTGATGGTCTGGGCTGTGCACACCACCTTCTGTAGTTTCTTACAGTCCTGGGCAGAGCAGTTGCCGTACCAGGTTGTTATACACCCGGACAGTATGCTCTCAATGGGACATCTGTAGGAGTTTGATGAGGGTCTTTATGGACATGCCGAATTTCCTGAGCCACCTGAGGAAGAAGAGATGATGTTGTGCTCTCTTGACCGTCACATCTATGTGGGACACCCAGGACAGATTGTCAGTTATAATCACTCCTAGGAACCTGATTCTCTCCACCCTGTCAACCTCTGCTCTGTTGATATAGATAGGGATGTGTTCTCCTTTTTTCATGAAGTCAATGATCAGTTCTTTAGTTTTGCTGATGTTGAGAGAGAGGTTGTTCCCATTGCACCATGACACCAAGCCCTCTATCTCCTTTTGGTGTTCTGACTCGTTGTTTGATTTCTGTCCCAGCACCGTGGTGTTGGCAGCAAATGGATAGATGTCATTCATTTGAAATTTGGCAACACAGTCATGGATGTATAGGGAGTACAGTTGGAGGCTGAGAACACATCCTTGTGGGCTCCAATGTTGAGTGTTATCGTGGAGGAGATGCAATTGTCTATTTTCACTGATTACCTGATCTAGTCTACATGTGACTCCAGATCCAGAACAATGTGATTGACTCTCAGCTGCCCTCTGAAATAGCCCAGCTAGCCACTCAGTTGTATCAGTTGCTATAAAGTCTCAACAAAAAAAATGAAACGCAGAAGACCATAAGCAGCAAGTGATAGACAGAACTAAAGAAATCCCACAACCAACAGAGCAGATATAAGCTCTGCAGTCCTGCCACTTCCAGTCCAGGAATTGTGAACAATTAAACAATTACTGGAGGAGGGGGTTCCACAAATATCCCCATCTTCAATGATGGAAGAGACCAACACATCATTCCAAAGGGTAAGGCTGAAGCATTCGCAGCAATCTTCAGTTCGAAATGCCAAGTGGATTATCCATCTCAGCCTTGTCCAGAGATCCCCAGCATCACAGGTACCAGTCTTCAGCCAATTTGATTCACTCCCCATGATATCAAGAAACATCCAAGTCACTGCGTCCTGCAAATGCTATGGGCAGACAATGTCCCGGCAATAGTATTGAAGGCTTGTGCTCTAAAGCTTGCTGCTTCCCTAGCCAAGCTGTTCTGGTATAGCTACAACACTGGCATTGACTCACCTGGGTGATTTTTTGACATTGTTATGTCCTGTAGACAAAAAGCAGGACAAATCTCACCTGGCAATTACCATCCCATCACTCTACTCTTGATCATCAATAAAATGATGGAAGGTGTCACCAACAGAGCTATCAAGCAGCACCTGTTCAATGACTCTCTGTTTTCGTTCTCCCAGGGCCACACAGTTCCTGGCTTCATTACAGCCTTGGTTCAAACAGGGACAAAACGGCCGAATTCCGGAGGGGAGGTGAGAGTGACAGCCCCTGACATCAAGGCTGCATTTGACAAGAGTGTGGCATCAAGGTGCTGCAACAAAACTGGAAATCAATAGGTATCAGGGGCAAACTTTTCAGTGGTTGGAAACATACCTGACAATTAAGAAGATGCTTGTGGTGGTGGGAGGTCAACTGCAGGACATCTCTGCAGGAGCTCCTCAGAGCAGTGTCTTAGCCCAACACAACCATATTCAGTTGCTTCATCAATGACCTTCCCTCCATGATAACATCAGAATTGGGGATATGTGTGCCAGTGCTTGCACAATATTCAGCACCATTCACGACCTCTCAGATACTGAAGCAGTCCATGTCCAAATGCAACAAGACCTGGGCAATATTCAGGCCTTGGATGACAAGTGGCATGTATAAAAATGTTGGGCAATGACCATTTCCAATTTGAGACAACCCAACCTCCACCCTTGTTATCATGACCAAATTTCCCACTATCAATATCCTGGGGTTATCGTTGACCAGAAACTCAAATGGACTCACCACATAAATACAGTGGCTACAAGAGCAGGAGAAAGGTTAGGAACAGTGCGGCAAGTAACTCACCTAATGATTCCCAAAGCCTGTCCATCATCTAACTGACACAAGTCAGGAGTGCCTTGGAATACTCCCCATTTTTCTGGATGAACGCAGCTTCAACAACACTCAAGAAACTTGACACCTTACAGACGAAGCGGCCTGCTTTATTGACACTAAGTCTACAAACAACTATCCCATCCACCGCTGACGCTCAGTAGCAACAGTGTGTACTATCTACAAGATGCCCTACAGAAATTCACCAAACATGTTCAGACACCACCTTCCAAACTCATGACCACTTCCATCTGGAAGGACAAGGGCAGCAAATGCAAAGGAACACCACCCCCTACAAGTTCCCCTTCAAGCCACTCCCCATCCTGACTTGGAAATATATCACTGTTCCTTCAGTGTCACTGGGTCAAAATCCTGGAAGTCCTTCCCTAAGGACATTGTGGGTCAAACTGCAATTCAAAAAGGCAGTTCAACACCTTCTCAAGGGCAACTAGGCAGCAGACAATAAATACTGGTCCAGCCAGTAATGCCCATGTCCCATGAATGAATAAATCAAAGTCTCAGATGCCCTATTTAATAAAATATATCATTTCTTTGGGAGCAGTTCAGAGGAGGTTCACTAGGATGATCAGAGGGTTAGATAGGGTGGACAGGGAGAGCCTTTTTCCAAGTATGGCAATGGTGAGCACAAGGGACATAGCTTTAAATTGAGGGGTTATACATATAGGACAGATGTCAGAGGTAGTTTCTTTACTCAGAGAGTAGTAAGGGTATGGAATGCTTTGCCTGCAACAGTAGTTGATTCGCCAACTTTAAGTACACTTAAGTCGTCATTGGACAAGCATATGGACGTACATGGATGGGCTTCAGATTGGTATGACAGGTCGGCGCAACATCGAGGGTCGAAGGGCCTGTACTGTGCTGTAATGTTCTATGTTCTATGTTCTATCCCTGCGATGGAGAGATTGACTTATATGCAAAGGCTAAACACGTTGGGACTCCAATGAATAGAATTTAGAAGAATGAGCTGTGACTTCATTAAAAGATATAGAATTCACAGGAGGCTTAGCAGAGTAAATTTGAGAGAATGTTTCTCCACGTGAAGGCATGGTCTCAGAATAAAGGGGCACTAATTTAAGACTCAGATGAGGAGGAATTTCTTCTCTCGGAGGGTTTAAGAGTCTTTGGAACTCCTTACCACAGAGAGCTGTGGGGCCAGACTTGTGTATATTTAAGGCTGAGATAGGTTCTTGATGAGTCAGGAAATCAAGGGTTATTAGGAAAACGTAGGAAATTGGATGTGAGGAATTTTGGATCAGCCATGATCCCATTGAATAGCAAAGTAGCCTCAAGGAGCTGAACAGCCTACTTATGTTCCTTTTTCTTATTGTCTTAAAAGCAAAATAACTGACTATCCCAAGTTTCCCTGCATAACAATTTCTATTATAAAACTAAGTGTAGCTGAATATTTTTAAGCTATTGTGCTGTTATAATCCAAGTTTTTGTAAATATTGGATAAGAGTGTGTTGGTGGAAAAGCACAGCAGGTCAGGAAGCATCCGAAGAGCAGGAAAATCCTTCATCAGGATCAGGGCTCCAGCCCGAAACATCGATTCTCCTGCTCCTCAGATGCTGTCTGACCTGCTGTGCTTTTCCAGCAACACACTCCTAACTCTGATCTCCAGCATTTGCAGACCTCACTGTCTCCTCATAAATATTGGATGTCAGATTCCAAAATGAAGTGTAGATTGACGGATCATATTTCATTTTTTTTCTACTTTAATGGTTTTTGATTTATCCACTCACAGGATGTGGACATCGCTGGGTGGCCAGCACTTTAAATCATTGCCCATTCCTAGCTGCCCTTTAACTGTGTTGCTTGTGAGGTGATGTCACAGAGCAGCTGAAAGTCAACCACCTTGTTGTGGGTCTGGAGTCACATGTAGGTCAGACCAGGTAAGGATGGTGGACTTGCTCCTCTGAAGGAAATCAGTGAGCCAGGTGTTTTCTTTTCCAGATGATTTTGTGGTCATCAGTAGATTCTTAATTCTAGATTTTTTTTAAAAATTGAATTCAAACTCTATCACCTGCCGTGGCAGGTTTCAAACCTGGGTCCCTCGAACATTAGCTGAGTTTGTGGATTAGTAGTCTAGCAATGATTCCACGAGGCCATTGACTTCCCAATTCAATTATTTTCCTGAAACATAAGCCCAACAGGCTACAGATTTGGTTTTAATAATAAAATAGAAGCTTATTACATGAAAGGAAACGGTGACACGGTGGTTAGCACTGCTGCCTCACAGCACCAGAGACCCGGGTTCAATTCTTGCCTCAGGCGACTCTCTGTGTGGAGTTTGCACATTCTCCCCGTGTCTGCGTGGGTTTCCTCCGGGTGCTCCGGTTTCCTCCCACAATCCAAAAATGTGCAGGTTAGATGAATTGGCCATGCTAAATTGCCCGTAGTGTAAGGTGAATGGGGTAAATGTAGGGGAATGGGTCTGGGTGGGTTGCGGGTTGGTGTGGACTTGTTGGGCTGAAGGGCCTGTTTCCACACTGTAAGTATTCTAATCTAATCTAAAAATAAAGCAAGCCATACTATACATATAAGGCAATTTAAAAGTGTTCAAACCCCAGCAAAATAAAATCCAATCTAACCCCAACACCTTCACTTTACAGATAATTAAAATCCAGAGACATTTTCCTTCCCTGGAAACTCTGGAGGTTGATTTAACTGCTTCTTTGCAATTTTGATCCTGTGAGCTGCACAGCCTTTTTCTTTGACAAGTAAGATATTAGACTTTCTCAGCTATGAGTAACCAATGGAGGGATCTAACCAAGCCCTCCTGGTTTAGAAGTTTTCACAAAATGAAACCCTTATGAGAGGTAACTCATTCATTAACTGCTCTGAACAAAATCCTATTTACTCAGACAAACCATTCTTGCAGCTAAGTTCAGTTAAATATCTTCTGAACTGTGTTCAGAATATTTGCTCATCCTAGCTTCTGCTAAACTACTGGCTGATTTTTTTTTCTTGCAATGTAAAAAGCACAATATAAACAAACTTGTCTTAATACTCCAATAAGTTTCCAATCATCTTCTCTCTGCCACATATTGATTTTAAATCATGGTGCTGAAAATACTGACTTAGTTAGTTATTGAAGACCTTCACACAAATTAACTAAACCCATGTACCACTAGTTTAAAATCTAAACTGTAGAAGGTATATAAACGTACATCTTTTATCACAATAGCATTTAAATCAAGAAATATTTTTAAAATGCAGGGAAATGGAATTAGAGGGAAAAGAAAGGTTATTAATGGGACGAATGTTTGCCTCCTGTGAAACTTTCATTTCTGTAACACTTTTCACATTCTCAAGATAACTCAATGTTTTACAGCTCTCCATTGGTTACTCATAGCTGTGAAAGTCTAATATCTTAGTTGTCAAAGAAAAAGGCTGTGCAGTTCACAGGATCAAAACTCAGAGTTTTGAAATTTGCGAACATAAAATAAAAAATTGTGGCTATTGGAAATCTGAAACAAAAACAGAAATTGCTGGAGAAACTCAGCAGGTCTAGCGACATCTGTGGAAAGAAAACAGAGTTACCATTTTGAGTCCAGTGACCCTTTTTCAGGACATTTTTGTGTTTGATTTGAAATATGGTCACTTTTGTGTGAAACTGAAAAGTTAGTGTAAGACGGCAATGAGACAAAAGGTATCGATAACCTACTTTGGTTGAATGGTAAAAATTGGTCCCAAACACCTATCAAAAATAGCAGTGAGAGTTATTTTACATCTACTTATGAGGACTGTGGGTTTAGGATGTGCTGTTAAAGAATTTTTGTTAAGTTGCTGAAGTCTTGGGGCAGTGAATGTTGAAGGTGCTGATCAAGCCAGCTGCTTTTTTTTCCCTGGATGGTGATGAGTTTCTTCAGTGTCATTGGAGATGCAGCCATCTTGATTTCTGCCTTTTAGATGATGGATAAGCTTCAAGGAGACAGGAGGTGCGTTCCTCGCTGCAGAATTCCTAACCTTTGACCTACTTTTGTAGTTAAAGTTGAAATGTAAACCACGAGTTGAGAATTCATCCAATGAGGAAATGATTTGGTATTCTGCATCTCTGCGCTGAAATCTGACTGCATTTGGAATCTGCTCAAATCTTTGGTTGAAGTGGAATGTTTAACATAAGTTGTTATAAGATGATCATTAGAAGTTTTGAATATGTAATCGTTGATGAAATCACATTTGATTTCCTTAAGGAGTTTCCCAACAAGTGTATCTGATAGCTGTTAACATTATGGTAATACTAATTTAGGACAGAATCCAAGCAAATTTGGAACAAGCATTACAAATGACCTCACACATAGTAAAGTTTGCATGCTGGATCTGTTCTGGGACAAAACATGGTGATGGAAAGTTTCCTAGTATATCTCAAAAAGAGCCATCAGCTGTCCTGTTTCTGAGATCACCTGTGTCCAATTAGGTTACCAAAAGCCTGGGGATCACACAAATTCAGTGGGATGCTGGCTAATTATATTTAGCTCAAAACGTTAATCTTTCCAGATGCAGTCTGACATGATCCAACCACAACATCTCTCAGCCAGAGTTCTGTGATTATCAGTGCTAAAGAGAGAACTCGATGTGCTTGTTACCATAAAGTATTTCCATTCACTTTAACTATTAAACTGTCCCTCATGGCTAAATGATGCAAAACAAATTGCTGCTCAGGTACTTTTGTATTTTTACAATTTTGTTTACGTGCAACAACTTAGATTGAATATCAGATGTTTGATGCTATTAGTATTAGCGAGTCAGACAGTGAAACAGTGAAAAAACAATATCAATGATACTTCCAGAATGTTCACGATCATGATCAGCCATTCCAAGTGTGACAGAAATTTGAGAGGTGTTATAACTGCAGTAGACCATTCAGCCCCATGAGTCCCTGACACTATTCTAGATCATGGCTGATCATTTACTTGCACTATCTCCATATCCCTCATTGTCAGTGATATCTAGAAATCAATAAATCCCTATCCTGAACAATGTCAGATTTTCCATAGATCTCTTTGGTACAGAATTCCAAACATTCTCTAGGCTTTGAGTGAAGAAGTTCTTCCTCATCTCAGTCCTAACTGGCTTGCCTTTAATTTTGAGACTGTTCCTCCTCAGTTCCAGATTATGCCAGCCAGCAGAAACAATTTTTCTGTATTTAGCCCGTCTAGCCCTTTAAGAATTTTATAATGTTCAATGAGATCACCGCTCATTCTTTTAAAGTCTGGAAAATACATATCCCTCATTTTCGCCTTCCAGGTCACTTACGCCTTTCGTGTCTGGTGAACCATCAGTGCATTCCCTCAGGTCAGTGGACCAAAAGTACACATAATATTCCAGGGATTGGATTAGATCTGAACTCTGCAGTCCATATATGCAGGCTCCACAAATATCCCTATGATCAATAATGGGAGAGCCCAGCACATCAGTGTAAAAGTGTTGCATCAATCTTCAGCTTGAAGTGCCAAGTGTATGATCTATCTGGGCCTCCTCCAAGGGTGCCAGCACCACTGATACCAGTCTTCAGCCAATTCAATTCACTCCACATGACACCAAGTAATGGTTGGAGGCACTAGGTACTGCAAAGCCAATGGGCCCTGGCAACATTCCAGCAACAGTATTTTAGATGTGTGCTCCAGAATTTGCCATATCCCTAGCACAAACACCAAAGTTTGCCAAATGTAGGCTTCCTTCCAAGCCACGTATCATCCTGACTTGGAACCATTTCTTCAGCGTTGCTGGGTCAAAATTTTATACCTCCCTCCCTAACAGCATTGTGGGAATTTCTACAGCACATGGACTATAACTGTTTGAGAAGACAGCTCAGTACCATCTCCTCAAGGTCTTACTAGGGATGAGCAATAAATGTTGGTCTAGCCAGAGGCACCCACATCCCATGTATGAAGGAAAGAGGTGCAGTCTCACCAAGGTACTACACAATTGTAGCAAAACATCTTCACTCCTGTAATTTAATGCTGTTGTGATAAAGGCCAATATACCATTTTATTGGTAATTGCATTCTGTACCAGTATGGAGAAAGTGAGGACTGCAGATGCTGGAGTACCAGAGTTGAAGAATGTGGTGCTGGAAAAACACAGCAGGCCAGGCAGCATCCGAGGAGCAGGAGAATCTTCAGGAATGCACATTTATAGGTCTTTTCTCTTTCCAGAATCTGATACTGTCGCCAAGACCACGTGCAATAGAGCGAAGGGAAAGCCTAATGGGAACAGAATTCTGAGGACCATTGTCCACCAGACAGTGCGATCACTCAACAGTCACTTTGCCCACTTCTTATGGTATTCAAATTATGCCTCTTGCAAAATGTCAGTCCTTTACTCCTGTAGGCCTGACCAGAACCCCTGCAGTAACATTTCAGTAACCTATTTTAACAATCCCTCCCTCATATATTTTCTTTTGGAAAGACAAACAAACAACCATACAAAAACAACAAAGAAGAAAACCAGAAGTCAAATGTCTCTTAGCCCAGAGAACTCTCTTCTTCTTCTCCCTCTTCACAGTACATTGACTCAGAGCGGGCTGACCACAGCCAATCACCTGAACTGAGAAGATTCTAGATTCATTTTGTTTCTCTAGATACCCCCACACTACCACCTAACTGCAGTAGAGCTTATAACCAAACCAGGCCATTATTTCTTCAGCCAAGGTAAAGCTACCAATTTCCTTGTCCTTGATGGCAAAGATGTTCCCCATAAGGTCGCTATCGGAGCCCTACTTCCCACAACAGTACCTTGTCCTGGCCAGTGAACCTTCATCCGAGGAGGACTCAGAGGTTGGTCTCAGCCGACTTTTGCTCCAACTGGAAGGATGCCAAGGGACTGAGTGACAATGGAGGACACTCGATAGACTGGGGAATCCTGAGTACCCAGAGTTTGGGAGTATCGGCGGGGATAATAAGTCAAAAGAACCAGTTACCTCATTTGTGGCCTGACCATTCCAGGAAATAAGACCAGAGGGGCTCTGGAACAGATTAAACTGGGATTATCAGATCTGTGTCTTTACTCTATGCAGAATCAGTACGCCTTAGACTACCTGTATATACTAGCCCGGGAAGGCGGGGTCTGTACAATTGTCCAAGATAAATGCATTATGGGCATTCTCGACCACACTGACAATATTACTAAGACACAAGATGAGACCCATGTGTTCCTTGACAGAACGACTGAAGGGCTGAAAAATGTGTTGCTGGAAAAGCACAGCAGGTCAGGCAGCATCCAAGGAACAGGAGAATCGATGCTTCGGGCATAAGCCCTTCTTCAGGAATGAGCAAGGTGTGCCAAGCAGGCTAAGATAAAAGGTAGGAAGGAGGGACTTCGGAGAGGGGCGTTGGGAATGTGATAGGTGGAAGGAGGTTAAGGTGAGGGTGATAGCCAGAGAGGGGGTTGGGGCGAAGAGGTCGGGAAGAAGATTGCAGGTCAAGAAGGCGGTGTTGAGTCCAAGGGTTGGGACTAAGATAAGGTGGGGGGAGGGGAAGCTGCCTGACCTGCTGTGCTTTTCCAGCAACACACTTTTCAGCTCTGATCTCCAGCATCCTCACTTTCTCCCAGAATGACTGAAGGGACCAGTTGGGGAAACTGGGGATCGGGCTTATCAATTTAGCTATGTACATCAGAATCATTCTCCTCTGTCGGTATTGCTATTGTTAAGTATTTAATTGCTAAACTTATGAGTTCCCTTACTGATACAGACTTACCCCAGGAGATGTTCTTTCACAATCCAATGGCTAACCAAAATGTTGATGGCGATGATAAATGTGACCAGGTGAGCGGCAAAAATGGTGGTGCCGCTCTCGAGGATGTTGATGGCTGGGAATGCCTTGAAGGGCATTCATTTAGATTAGCCTTTCCTCTGAGTGATCACAGAGTGATTAAGGGGGAATGAGGATGTGGGCACCTGGGAGGTGGGACAAAATGGCTGAAGGAGCTGCACAAAATGGCTTCTGCATTATTAAATTGCACTGAACCAGACAGAAACAAGAAACCAGATTCTGGATTAGTGGTGCTGGAAGAGCACAGCAGTTCAGGCAACATCCAAGGAGCAGCGAAATCGACATTTCGGGCAAAAGCCCTTTGCCGGAAACGTCGATTTTACTGCTCCTTGGATGCTGCCTGAACTGCTGTGCTCTTCCAGCACCACTAATCCAGAATCTGGTTTCCAGCATCTGGAGTCAATATTTTTACCTCAGATACAAGAAACCGCAGACTGATGTAGATCTGATTAATTGCAGAAGTAACGGTTTAACCCTAACCACAAGACAGGACAAAGAACAGGTTGTTAACAAGAAATCGTGATAGGCTAGAACAGAATGCACGAGGGCTTCATGAAATTTGATTGGTTGTTACTATGCGATCATGTTCCATGTCTGATGATGAATAATGTATATAAACCCTAAGTCGGTGGATGCTTTTGGTGGTCTAGGAGTACTCATACTTTTGGGTTGATCAGAGTCTCCTAACCCGGCTGTATCAAAGAATAAACTATTGCTTGTGTGATTGACAAAGAGTCGCTTTCAGGTGTGTTTATTGACAGATCATGGAACCCCCTAGGGTATAGATCTTCAGAGTTCTGGCAGTGCCACCAAGATCCTATTCCAGATGGTACAATCAACTGTGGATACAAGGGCCACTTGTTACTTCTGTCTTTCCAGTAGGTGTCTTTCCCCACTACTTGTTCCTTCAGTAGTGAGCGTCATTGAGGACATGAGCACATGACTTGATAGTTCACATGATACAAGCGCACTCTTTTTTTCTGGATGGTAACTCTTGAGATTACCTACATGTTCCAACATACCAAGTTATTAAATTTAATAATTTTCTCTCTTTGACCACCAAGGTGGTAATCCAATGGGATTATGATTCCCTGCAGGGGGAAAGTGGAAGCACTTAATTTTAGGGCTCCTTTTCTAGCTTCCCTTTCCCATCTAGAGTAAATCGAGAGTATTCTGAAGGGGACTGTTCAGTCACAGATGATACTGTCAAACACAGGTGTCCACTGACCTCCATGTATTGATTGCCCGAGACTGAATTATTGACAATCCAAATTCACAGCCTTGAACTTGTTGCTAATTTTCCACTGCCACAAGACTTGGAAACTGAATTTTGATCGAAACATCCTTGTCACGTTAACATGGGGATCTTGGGGTGTTATTATCGTCCATGCGATTTTAACAGATTTGTGATCAGATTTCAGTGACATATTGAACTTCAATGACCAGGACTATATTGTATCTGGAGCCTTTTTCTACCCTTACACCTGGTGAGATGTGTGCGATTTTCCATCACCTGTTCTGACATAGAGGACCTTTTGGAACACCCTTTGTCCGGCACCTCCACCCAGGCTGGCTGCCACGTTCCAGCTTCCGACTACATCACTCCGAGAATCAGAGTGCACATACCTTTCCATTACAAAATGACAAGCTATCTCTCTGAACAAATGTCTTTGATAAAAGCATAAATGGCAAAATGCCACAATTTATTTTCAGTGAGGTTCAGTACTATGTAGGTGGGGATTAGGAAAGACAGTAAACACTATAGAAAACTTATAGAAATGAACAGGAGATGTTGTCATTAACTGAGGCAATAATCAGAAAAAAAGGGACATGGGGACACACACTCACACACACTGGGTCATGGGGATACACTCTCTCATACACAGAGGGTCATGGACACACACACACACACATACACATTGGGACATGGAGACATACTCACACACACACACTGGGTCATGGACACACACACACACACACAGACTGGGTCATGGGGACAAACACACACACACACAGACTGGGACATGGGGACACACACACACACACACACACAGGGTCAGGGGGACACACTCTCACACACACACTGGGCCATGGGGACACACTCTCTCACACACACACTGGGCCATGGGGACACACTCACACATACACTGGGTCATGGACACACACACACACACACACACACACACACACACTGGGTCATGGGGACACACACTGGGTCATGGGGACACACACACAGACTGGGACATGGACACACACACACAGACACACACTGGGACATGGTGACACACATACACACACAGACACACACTGGGACATGGTGACACACACACACACAGACACACACTGGGACACACACACATACACACAGACACACACTGGGACACACACACACACACAGACACACACTGGGACATGGGGACACACACACACACACACAGACACACACTGGGACATGGGGACACACACACACACACACAGACACACACTGGGACATGGGGACACACACACACACACACACACACACTGGGACATGGGGACACACACACACTGGGACATGGGGACACACACACACACAGACACACACTGGGACACGCACACACAGACATGGGGACACGCACACACAGACTGGGATATGGGGACACACACACACACAGGGACATGGGGACACACACACACAGTGTCATGGGGACACACACAGGGACATGGGGACACACACACAGGTTCATGGGGACACACACAGGTTCATGGGGACACACACAGGTTCATGGGGACACACACACAGGTTCATGGGGACACCCACACAGACAGGGACATGGGGACACCCACACAGACAGGGACATGGGGACACACACAGGGACATGGGGACACACACACAGGTTCATGGGGACACACACAGACAGGGACATGGGGACACACACAGGGACATGGGGACACACACACAGGTTCATGGGGACACACACACAGACAGGGACATGGGGACACACACAGACAGGGACATGGGGACACACACAGGGACATGGGGAAACACACAGGGACATGGGGAAACACACACAGGGACATGGGGAAACACACACAGGGACATGGAGACACACACACACAGGGACATGGGGACACACACACACAGGGACATGGGGACACACACACACAGGGACATGGGGACACACACACACAGGGACATGGGGACACACACACACAGGGTCATGGGGACACACACACACAGGGTCATGGGGACACAC